>NC_135169.1:12985351-13615351 GCF_041146795.1 Maylandia zebra | reverse complement strand
ACAGTAAACCTGCACAGCCATGTGTGCTACTTGGAGCTCAGCTCTCACTGAGCTGGTATGTGTTCAGTTTTTTTTTCCACCGTCACAGTACAAACAACACGATGCACCGGTGCAGCTCAGACCTGCACCCGCAGTAATATAAAGTTCAGTCAGCGTCCAAAGACGCGAGCGTTGGTTTCATAATCAGTCTCATAGAAAAGAAAGAGTGACATCGCAGCACATTCATCTTTAGAAATATATACAATCTGATTGTAAACACGAAGAGGTAGACGAGCCATCTAGAAAAATAGAGCTATCTTACAAACATAGAACTCCTCGAATATAAAGATGTTCACATAAAAATAGCAGTCAAAACAAAGCACGACATTCTGACGTCTACATTTCTTCACGTCCTCATGCAGAAAAGTCACAGGTTGGTATTTTACAGGAGAAACCTCCCAGCGGGCAGCGGACTGCTCCTTTAACAGTCCACCACAGTAAGCAGGCAGGCGGGCGCAGACAGGAAACACGTCAGTGGCACCTGCGGTACAGCCCTCTCCTGTGCGGCCCTGCTCACAGTCCAGCTGCAGGACCGCGCTTGCGCATGCGCCCTGAGAGGAACCAAAACGTGCACTTGGTAGTCCCCCGAACACCTGTAAACGCCTGGCACGTCCTCCTCCTCTTTCGGGTCCAGCCAAAATCGTCCACGATGTGACGTTATGTGGAAAGGTGTCTCGGACGCTTTCCGGTCGACGGTTCAAATCCTGAAGCTCTGAGTGAGCTCGTCTGCTGTTGTTCTTTGCTTTTAGACGCCAGGCGCGTTCAGGGCCAGGGAGTAGGCGGCCATCATCTGTGCGCGCAGCTGCTGCTTGACATGCACGCGCCCGTGCCTTTTTCTCTCGTCGCTGCGCGCGAACCTCTTTCCGCACACGTCGCAGGAGAAGGGCTTCTCTCCGGTGTGCGTGCGAGTGTGCGTGGTCAGGTGGTCGCTGCGGCTGAAGCTGCGCGCGCAGATGGTGCACTGGAACGGCTTCTGTCCCGTGTGGATGCGCACGTGCCTGTTGAGCTCGTCGGAGCGCGAGAAGCGGCGCTCGCAGCCCTGCACGGAGCACGGGAACGGCTTCGCCTTCGGCCCCCCCTTCGCGGGGGCTCGCCTGCCTCCGCGCGACAGCTTGGGGGCTGCTGCCGCGTGCACGCCGCCGATGTTGACTATCGGGAACACGCCCTGCAGGAGGGAGGAGAGCAGCTGGGAGTCGAGGGTTGAGGGGAGGGAGGAGGGGGCGCAGTGGAGGTCGCTCCCGCTCTGCACGAGCTCCGTCTTTATCGGCGGTCTGTTGATGACGTAGCTGCCGGAATCTCCCCCGGTAACGGGAGCGGCGGACAGGCTCTTCAGCCAGTCCTCCAGCCCCAGCGGCTCCTGCTTCACCTCGCATGCGGGCTTCAGGTCTCCCTGTGCGGCGTCAGCGCTCAGCAGCGAGTCGATTAGATCCGCCACATCTACCTGTTGCTCCAGAGCTGACAGCGGCAGAAGCGAGTCCGCGCTGGAAGGGTACAGCGCGTCGTTTCCGGCTGTGGAGAGCGGCTCACACCCGCTGCTGCAACTGGAAGCCACAAACTCGCTCTTGACCACAGCTGGCAGGGAAGCGGAGGTGGAGGGCAGCTGCTGGGCGGCAGGCAGGGGTGGAGGGAGGTCCAGGACAGGTGCTGGGGCGAAGCTGGAGGCTGCAGAGGTGGTGGAGGTGATGGTGTTGGTGGCGGGCTGCTGCTGCTGCTGCTCCATCTCTGTGCAGATTCCCACGATCTCTGTGATCATGTTGAGGATCGCGTCCGCGGTGCTGCTCAGTCCCGCCGGTGCCGCCTCCGGCTCCGCGAAAAAGCTGCCGGTGTAGCCGAGGGAGGGCGAGAGCGTGTCCGAGGAGCAGTCGCTGAAGTCGGAGAAGAAATCTGAGTCAGAGGCGTCGGTGCCCGGAGAGAAAACTGGAGAGAGAGAGAGAGAGGGAGGGAGAGAGGGGGCGTTACTGTCATTGCATAATCAGCGGGCAGCCTCCTCGTCACACATCAGTCACAGGTGCAAACATCTGGCACAGCTGCTCTATCACACTCACCTTGGCAGAAAGGTGATCCCACGTCCGAGTCTGCGGGGTCGCTGAGGCTCGAGCCCACACTGTCCACCCAGGCGCTGCACGCGTCCTCAAACTCCGACATGAAGCTGTCCTCGCGTTCCAGAAGCATTTTTACACGAATCACAAACAAAAATCCAGTAAAAACGTAAAGCTGCTGGGCTCGTGCTGCCGGGATTCCCTTTAAAAACGATAATCCGGCGGTTAATCCGGAGCGGGTCGGTTAGTCCACGCTCTGAGGCTGAGGATGCTGAAGATGCTGAGGATGCTGGGCTCCCTGCGCTTTTATACTCTCCGTCTCCTAGGTAACTCCCGTCCGGGCCTTATTGGTCGACACCGGCGCGAGGGATTCCCCCCGCCGCGACGCTTCGTAGCTGCCCAAATATGGGCAGCATCCGGCCGTGACGGCGGGTATCCCCCATGCCTTAAAAGGACAGGCGGCAGAGCGACGTAGAGCTAGAGGAGAGAGGGGTTTCCTCCACTGCGGCAAGACAGGAGTTACACAAGCAGAGGAGGAGATGGAGGAGGAGAGGAGCGGGCTGTTTTTGAAGCTGGAGTTCCAAGTTAGGAGCATTTGGCCTCGCGGGGAGACTGAGGCTGTGACCGGTGTCAGTGAAGTTTGTTTTGAGGACAAAGAGGCTGCTGCTCTGCTCAGACCTGCAGGTAAACACAGTCCGCAGTGCTGCAGAAGGGTCGAGAGACACCCAGAGGAAACACGGAGAGCGATAAAGAGAGAGGGTGGCATGATTACATGTTAGTGACATTCCTGCACAGCCTCGTTCTGGCTCAGCTGCGGTGATGTTGTCTCCATGGAGATGAGGGAGATTCAGGGCATGCGTTATGTAAAAGGAGCAGAGTTTACTTAGATTTTTATTTTTTATTTGATGTTGTTTGTACATTTTTCTACATAAAGCCACACAGACTGCAGCTTAATGACAACTACAGTAAAGCATTAAAATACTGAAGGTGGCTGGTGATATCAGTGCTCAGGGAGGCATCCATCCATCCATCCATCCATCCATCCATCCATCCATCCATCCATCCATCCATCCATCCATCCTCGATTCACAGACAGGAGGACAAATAGAATCATTTACCCATATACCCTGCTGATTAAGATTGTGTTTGAGCGCTGGTTGGTGGTGTGCACATTTCTGTGTGTGCACATTTATAAAATAAAAGCACAGCAGGACCAGTGGCCTCTACGGCTCCACACAGAAGTTATGTGGGTGTGACATGTCCACATGTGAGTGTCTGCCTCGGTTCAAAATTAAATTTAGTTATTAAAGGGTGAACCAGAGGCTCCGAGTGGACATCAGCGACCTCTGCTATAAGAGTTTGAAGCCTAATTTTAAAAGCAGAGCTAGTGTCTGTCTGCTGAACCCAGTCTGGGAGCTGTGGCCTGAAAGCTGAAGGACTGTCATTCTACTTTTTATTAGTCTAGGAACAACAAGTAAGCCTGCAGTCTAAGATTGAAGTGCTCTAATGGGACAATATATTTCCATGAAGATATGACAGGGTCTGATTATTAAAGAGCTTGTATGTGAGGAGCAGGATTTTAAATTCTGGATTTAACAGGGAGCCAATGAAGGAAAGCCAATGTGGGAGAGATTTTAGAAGAACGCAATCAATAATTTTTGATGTGTGACAGTCAAAACATTATGACTCTTGTCCCTGATTACAAAGACCAAACTACATCCTCTGATAGGTTAGTGTTAGGGTGATCAGCAATGGCGACTGAATTACAAGGAGCCTCGATACACCAAATTTGGGCTAAGTGTGCTGTCAGGGTGAGGTAAAGAGAAGTAAATATTCGAATAATTTTAATAAAGGAGCCCATCTCACATTTTACAGAGACTACCTACAGTACATATACACATGAGTTTTACATCTTATCATCTTATACTAATATCACTTAAAAAAGTGAAACACATATAATATAATTAACTAATAGCATTAGTTAATATTAATTATTATTATTAGCACACTATAGTGCTGCATTATGATTATTTTAACCTGAAAGAAGAAATATAACATTAAGTTAAAAACACAAGGTGGAAAAAGATTTTAATAAAAAGTTATTAGTTTCAAACTATGAAACAAATGACATACGGTCATGTTGAATATAAAGTTTTCACAGGACTCTTAACAGTCATGGCAAAACAAAATAGCTCCCAGGGGGTGATTATCAGATGCATTTGATTAAATGATCATCAGGAAGTCCGAGCACATCTATAAAAGCAGAAGTTTTACACATTTGCAGGTCTGGAGCATTCAGCTGTGTTCCCACATCCAAGAAATTCACTGTGAGTTCAGACCCTCTGATGATCAGGGAAACTGCAAAATATCCAACTCTACAGGCCTCAGTCAGCATGTTAAACAGTGAAGTTCATGACGGTACAAATAAAAAAACTAGTTGTTTGGAAGCAGAAAGCCTCTTCACTCTAAAAAGAACAGAAGGTGCTCCTGAGCAAACCGCAAAACTTCTGGAACGACGTCCTTTAGACAGATGGGACCAAAATGATGTTGTGTGGAGCAAATCAGCACGAACACCTCAGACCAACAGTCAGCGAGGTGGTGGGGAGGTGATGATTTGCGCACCTTGCAGTCACTTGGTCCGTCATGAATTCCTCTGTGTACCAAAGTATGCTCGAGTCTAACGTAAGGCCATCTGTGTGACAACTAAAGCTTGGCTGAAACTGAGACATGGAACAGGATGATGATCACATGCACAGCAGCAAATCTACAACAGATTCCCTGAATATTAAAAGAGTCAGTGCAGCAGCGGTCAGGTCAAAGTCCAGACCTTCAGAGAGCTGTGCACGAACCTCAGTGACCTGAAGCAGAGAAGACAAAGTCATAGAGAAAATAATCACTTTAGCTTATTGCTGCTAAAGGTGGTTCAACTAAGCTAAGATCAAACCCAGCCCTCAATTAAAAAAACTGATTAAAAACAGAAAACTGTGCAACAAACAACAAACAGCTGCTCTCATTTCTGCTGAAAACATCTCTGACATATTTCAGAAAAGTGCCCAAACTTTTCAGATACTTTTTCTTTGACCTTCAGCATCGCTCTAAGTGTAAGCATACAACAAAGTTAGGAGCACTGCTCAATTTAGTGTATACAGAAAAACATAAATGAAATATGTTATATGCTATCATAAATAAAAATAAATGAATGAATAGGTAATATTAGTATAACAACACCCTGAATGTGTAACTCTTTCTGATGGGAGGGTTTAGCTCAAGTCTCTGAGTATGCTGTTAGACCAAACAGACAAGCTTCATTTTTTAGTTTAACTTTTACTTCCACACATTCAGAGCATTCCCCGGGAGCATCTGGTGGCTTTCAGAGGAACTGCGGCTTCGGGCATTTTTAGCACCCTCTGTTCTGTATATTCATATTTAATCAGCTCGGGTTCTGGTGCTGCTTACGTTTGTGAGTGTTTGGATCCCGGGTGACTAAAATAAGCCCGATCACATCGGCGTGAGAGCGTTCAGGCGACAGGGCTGCAAAAAACAGTCAGCTGACGATGCAGAGAGAAGAGAGAAGGAAGCTATATCAAGAAAGATGATGGAAGAGGGAGTGTGTGTGGGCGAAGTAAGAGAGGCTGTTGCCATGGCACTCTGCCACCTCCTGTTCCCTCCACCTGTTACAAATAACACACTGCGATGGAGACATTAATGTGGCGTCAGAAGCGCTGCGGCCTTCAGTTTCTGTCATCTGCAGCCACTGACTCACACTCCGTACAGTATGTGGCTGCTTTAGATTTTCCAGATTCTCCTACATCGCAGAGGCATCTCATTGGCCCCAGACTCATCCTGCAGCAGGACAGCAAGCCCTAGCATCCAGCCACAGTCACAAAGAACCAAATTCAACTGCGAGAGGAATGAGATTTGTGCTCTTTCAGGTTCTCAAGAGCACAAATCTTAACATCATGGCGTCTAAAATCAACCGAGCCCTGCATGACGAGTCCACCACCAACTTCAAAATGTGGGGCACAAGTGTGTTTTGTACCTTACTCTGTAAGAAGGTGGTTATTTAATAAAAAGTCCTTATTTTGTTCTGAATTTACATTTAGAGCCTAAAACTTTCCATACTCCTGTAGCGAAGGACTATAAGGAAAAACTAAAGGAGTCCAAGCACTGATCCAAAAACCATTTGCTGACTCTGGATGGCATTACCTTCACCTCCAATACACTGTGAAAAATCTTGGAGTCGGTTTTGACCAGGATATGTCCATCAGTGCACATATTAAACAAATACGTAGGACTTCTTTCTTCTATTTGTGCAAAATTTCTAAAATTAGAAATATCCTGTCTCAGAGTGTCTACTGTAATTCATTATTATCAGGATGTCCTAAAAACTCACTGAAAAGCCTTCAGTTAATCCAAAATGCTGCAGCAAGAGTCCTGACAGGGACTAGAAAGAGAGAGCATATTTCTCCTGTTTTGGCTTCCCTTCATTGGCTTCCTGTTAAATCCAGAATTGAATTCAAAATCCTGCTCCTCACATACAAGGTCTTAAATAATCAGGCCCCATCTTATCTTAATGACCTTGTAGTACCATATCACCCTATTAGAGCACTTCGCTCTCGCTCTTTAGGCCTACTTGTTGTTCCTAGAGTATTTAAAAGTAGAATGGGAGGGAGAGCCTTCAGTTTTCAGGCCCCTCTTCTGTGGAACCAGCTTCCAGTTTGGATTCGGGAGACAGACACTATCTCTACTTTCAAGATTAGGCTTAAAACTTTCCTTTTTGCTAAAGCATATAGTTAGGGCTGGACCAGGTGACCCTGAATCCTCCCTTAGTTATGCTGCAATAGACATAGGCTGCCGGGGGATTCCCATGATGCATTGAGTATTTCCTTTCCAGTCACCTTTCTCACTCACTATGTGTTAATAGACTTCTCTGCATTGAATCATACCTGTTATTAATCTCTGTCTCTCATTCACAGAATGTCCTTGTGTTGTCTTCCTCCCTCCAGCCCCAGCCGGTCATGACAGATGGCCACCTGGGTGGTACAGGAAGTTTCTTGCTGTTAAAAGGGTGTTTTTCCTTCCCACTGTCACCCAGTGCTTGCTCATAAACAGTGTTGGGAAGGTTACTTTTAAAATGTATTCCACTACAGATTACAGAATACATGCCCCAAAATGTATTTTGTAATGTATTCCTATAAGTTGCTCACTGAGAGTAGGCTAACGTATTTTTGAATATCATGAATGTACTATTGCTGTGTGATTTATTACTGTTACTGAAGGTTACGCCCCATACCAATACCAATTTAAATCTTAACATAAAATGAGTAACAGTAGGGTGGATGAAAGGCTGCACTTTTTGCAGTCATCTCGTATAGAAAACCATTTCTGTATCAGTAATATGTTTTCTTTTTGTCTGTTAATAATCATGTGGAACTGCACATGATTATTTGCAGCTAGCAGGTTGTTAATGCTATCCATCAAGTCTAAAAACAGCATGTTAATACATGGAGATCCTGAAGGCTGCTCCAAAAATGATCAGCTTATGCTTTAAATATTTGTTCAGTTCTCTTCCAAACCAGCTGTCTATTGTAAGTTTTGAGTGCTTAAAGTGTTCTAACATCCCATGTTTGTTTTTATTCAGGTACAAATTTGCACTGCTTTTATTAAGAGATGAAGCTTGTGTTTCTGTCATGTAGTGATTGTGGTTAACTGTATGAAGCTTATTAGATATTATGAAACCAATGATATTTTTAAATTATCTTTTTTTTTAAAAGAAACCTACTACATCATCTGTAATTTTTTTATGTCATGTGTAATTTCCATTGCAAATATTAATCACAGTTAAATTACGAGTCAGTCTAACCTCAGCTAACGCCAGCTAATAATGGCAGATACTGAAGTTTCGCCCATCCCATTCATCTTATGAAGTGGTGTCGGAATTTCCAAGTAAGAAAAGCATTCCTGCCCGTGTACCGCTGGCTCTGAGTCCATTGTGTAACTGAGGCCACCAACATTAACAGAATACTTACATTAGAGCCTCTTATTATGTCTTTTGTTTGGGTTTTGGGCAATCAGAATCCAAATCAGAGAAACTGCATTAATCCCAGATGGAAATTGAGTAAAAAAATAAATAAATAAAAATGATTCAAACCCCAGCCAGCAGCCCTTAACCATGTGTCATATGAGTGCATGATCAGCCAACTGAGCTAAAGTGGACCCAACTCTGTTTAATCACCAAAATTGGAGAAGCGATAGAGAGGGGATAGCCTAACATATGAAACAGGAAATGACTGCAAAAGGTGGTATTCTAAATAAAGCATTGTTTGATTGTTGGTGTTTTCTCTGTATTATTACACAATCTTTACTGTACAATACAAAACACCTTGAAGTGACTGTTGTTGTGATTTGGTGCTATATAAATAAAACTGAATTGAAATTGAATATGTGCCTTTTTGACTCTCTGAAATGTTCATGGAGTTAACCTGAGGTCCAGTAATAAGTGCTACACGGGTCTTTATATAAGAACAGAAACAGACTTTTCCCGTATCACTGTACCACAGAGTTACTCAAACAAGAGTCAAATTAAAAAGAGACCACAATGAAGCCAAAAACAAAGCTCAAAACTAGTTTTTAAAACAAGTTAATTTGTCAAACACAACATAACAAATATAATTAAGCAACAACAGACAGCATAATACAAACTCACATAAGTATACACAAACACACACACCATCTCATTTTGTGTCATTATAATAAATATAAATATATAATAAATATGATGTAAAATGGTAGTTTAGAGTGAGTCTCAAACAGTCCATGGTTAAAGGCGTTTTATTTTGAAACCCTTCAGCTTTAGAGCAGCAGTTGTAAATGTTTGCTGAGCCTCCTGTGGACATTCGGGTATCTGTGCTGCTGCTGAACAAACAGACAACGAATGATAGACTAATAACAGTAACAGCTCGTTAACACATTAATAAGTGCTTTGAAACGCTCACAAATCCACTGGTGTGCATCTGGCATGTGGTCCATTGATTTACAGCTATCCAGGAGATAAATTCGAATATCACCTTGAAGTTTCATCCTGTGGTGAAACAGAACAAACTGACTTGGATGAAACCCACTGACGAGGTCGTATTCTCCTTTAAGGTTGCTATGGGAACCAGATATGCAGCTTGATAACATCAAGGTTGTCGAACCAACATAAACACCCGCCAGCGAGCGCACACACACATTCACGGTCATACGTAAGTAACAAAAACAACTCCCGCATACACACACAGCGACCTCTCCAAGGTTTTTTTGTGCGTGTAAGAGGTTAAAGCCGGGGCTCTCCAGCGTCTCCCTGCACTCTCCTCCACCTCACCGCAGACATGCTCACCTGTCTCCTCTCATTCCTGTCTCCTTCGCTCTCTCCCTCTGTCCTTATCACCCTTTTTACTGTCGTAGTGGTCGTCCTGTTCTTGACCACATGCCGGCTCGTTCCTGTAACCGAACCCTCGGCTCGGGGCTCCATCCCCTGCCTGCCACGGCTCCCCTTCCTGGGCAGTCTCCCCTGGCTTGGAGGAGGCCTCCCACCTCATCTCCTCTTCACGCAGATGTCCCACAGGTGAGATCGGCATGTTAATTTTCTGGTCGTGAGTTTGGTCACGAGTTTTGTCAGGAGGAATCAGTCATGTTTACAAGACAGCAATCAGTCACAGATATGGAAGGACTGGTTCATTTTTAGGGACACTTTGGCAGGACCTTTTAACGTGTAGTCATGTTTGAGAAGACTAGTTAATGTTAGTCGGCAAATATTCCTTCAGTTGGGGGACAAAATAAGTGGAAAACCTAGTGCATGTTTAGGAAGACAAACTATACAAATATGTATATCTTTGGGGGACTACTACTACTACTTATCATGGAATGAGTAGTTGATGTTTGAGAGGAATACTTAATATTAACTTTAGTAGCAGGGCTGGACTGGGACAAAAAATCGGCCCAGACATTTTGACTGGTGACCGGCCCACCAGGTATTATAGGAAAAACCACAAATCCTCTGAATGAAAACAAACGCCGTTGTCACAGTGATGTACACTGTCTTGTTGGTATATATGTATCAATCTAATAAACTTAAACCTACACCATCCTCCCTATTCTGGTATTCTAAACAGTACCTGAAAGTAGACTGCTTGGTCAAGTTAACCTCCTGAACTATCTACAGCACATGGTGAAAACCTGAAATTAAGACGGAGAAGACTAGAGGTGAGACATGATCATTACTGATTACTGATGACAGATTTAGATATATTTCCATAAACCATTCATTTACCACATCAATAAACAGCATGGCAGGGCAAAATATTTTTTCTAACATGGCAACCTTTAAAAAGTGAAAGGAGACAGAAAGACAGGTGAGAAAGAATAAAGCTTAAGTGACTTTTTGATGGCATTTTACACACAGTACTGGTGCAGTATCTAGAAAATGTGGGAAAATACTGGCATCATGTACAGTACTTAGCTACTCAAAAAATTACTATGTACAATAATGGATTTCTATATTTTACATCAGATGAAAAGGTTTGTTGTAAGATTCAGATAATTATTTATTCAAAGTTTTTTGATGACATAACAAAGAAAAGTATTTCTTTGTGCCCCCCTCTCCCTGTTAATGCCCTACATGCCCACCTGGCAACACTTTGCTAGACCCGCCCCTGCACAGTTACCAGCTGTCAGCTACCTAAAAAAGGATCCTGGTGTTATTTGTCTCTCAGAAACAGTTCATAACTTCCCTTCAACTCATTCATGTCACCTAAAAGGTAAACCTGTTTCTCCATCACCTGTTCAGCTCTGATGATTCAGTAAGGACATCTCCTGGTTTCATCTTCATGTTTCCCTCTCACCACATATCTAAACAGACATCATGACCAGCAGCTTTACAGCTGTGGCTCCAGCAAACATCAGCTGATACTAGAAATTAATATTAAATAAATTCTAACAACAGCTGATCAAGCTTAAACGTGCTGCTGTTGTTTAGCGCGACATCCGCTGGTTTCCTCTTTCTGGCGCAAAGTGGGCGATAAACAAACAAGAGAGAAAAGCCGATCAGCTGATCATTGATCAGTTTTATGATTGAAGTAGAAACAGGAGAGAGAGGGGAGAGAGAATGAGAGAAGAAGAGGCAGCTGTGCAGCAAAGACACAGAATAACTCCAACTTTGTGTCCGTGACAAACTGTTCCTTTTCACCTCAATACCAAACGCACAATATTTTCTCTGAATACAAGGCGACTCTGTTTTTTACGGGACAGTTGGAAACTCTAATAACTAACCTTATAAATAAAATAAGATAAAACAAGTTCAACATCAATAAAATCATAGCACCCGCCCAGCTGTATAGAAACTCTGTCATGCTAGCTACTCGAGTTATTGTAACTGACTGTAAAAAGTCAGCATAACGAAAATAAACTACACTTAAACTTTATATCTGACCCAGATAGACTGCAGGTCATAACTTCTTACCTGAAGTTCAGTTCACCACCTCAGGTCTCTGCTCCTCCTGCCTTTCCGTCATCCACCTGCCAGCGTGTTGCACCTGCTGGCCTCCACCACTTGCTAATGTTACTGAATCTGTGGAAGCTCCGCAATAGCCACCACCAAACAGTCATTTTTACACATCTCCCTTCATCTGGCCAATCCACCACCTCAAGTTCAAGTTCAAGTTCAAATTTTATTCGCCACATGCAGGTTGCCCAGACCCGCCTCGTGTTCCCAGGAGGCAACAAGCATCGAAGGCATTGGAAGGAGGGGGGGATATGTGAGTGCTTATCAGTGTAAGTGTATGTGTGAGCGTGTCCATAGTTCAGCTGAGACAGTGTCCTTCACCCTATCAGGCTAAGTAAACAGTCTACCAGCCAACCCAGGTGGCCTTGCATGGGATGGGAAGAATAGTCATCACACAGTCGTTATCAGGGAGTTTTTGTTCGGCTCCAGCCTTGGGCCCGTGCAGCTGGCACCGTGGTGTCCGCATGTTGAATATTGTTGATTTTTCTTTTATGCAAGCAGCTCAGGAGAACCGCGAGCCTCCCCATGATGGTATCAAACTTCTGTTCCGTGGTGTTGTCATTCTTGTGATTCTGAGACCCCACAACATGCAGTGAGCCGTTCTGTGATGTGATCCAACTTTCGCTCAAGGGTCTCATTTTGAGCAGGCCTCTCTTTGATGTATCCCAATATACGCTCAATGGTGTTGTTTTGAGCCTTCACGGCAGCTGTAAGCGTCTCCAAGATGTTAACCATGCTGCGTTCGTTGTGAGAGGCCGCGCCTCGTCCCGTCGCTTCGATTCCAGCGGTCAGCCTTGGGGGGGCGGGGGGGGGGGGGGGGGGGGGGGGGGGGGGGGCGGTTTGAACAGCCGGTTCCGCTGTCTTAATTCTCCGATAAGCCAGGGCCAAGCAAACTCCGATCAGCAAGAACCCTGTTATCATGGTTCCGCATAGGTAGATATCTTCAGCGTCCTCGATCGACACTCCCGCCAGGCACATGATCCTCCAGTTCTGCCACCCGTCCATCGTGTATCCGGCAGGGAAAGTCCCTCCAGGGCACTCGGGCTCTCCCGAGCCCAGACTTCTCATTGAGAAAAGGGTGTCAATAGCATTCAGAGACCAGTTGATCAAATCCATAATTCTCTTTTAGGTTTTAGAAACAGACAGTGAGAGACGGTTCAAGGGAAAGTAATGCACACGAGACAAGACAAGGACACAAGAGGCTAAGCAGGGAAGATAAGGGGAAGGAGGAGAGGAGAAAAAGTGAGACTGCCTTCACCGAGAGCCAAACGAGAAACACCTTTCAGTGTTTATACCATTACGGGAAAAAAAAAACCCATCGGCCCATAAAAACGAAAAATGCCCAGTATGCCCGATGGCCAGTCCAGCTATGTTTAGTAGGTAAATGTTTGTGTGGAGGACTAGTTAAATTTCAGGAGTAACGTTCATCAGCCCATGTTCACTGTAGAAGTTTAATGTTTGGAAGGACTAGTTAATTTTTGTAAACAAGTATACATGTGTTGATGGGGACTAGTTCATATATCTATATATATATATATCTATATCTATATCTATATCTATATATATATATATATATATATATAGATATAGATATAGATATAGATATATGTATATATATATCTACACATATATATATATATATATATATATATATATATATATATATATATATATATATATATATAAATCCATAAATCCATAAATCCATTATGGAAGTACTGGTTAATGTTTGGGAGGACTAGTTAAAGGATAGGAGGACAGGTTAATGTTTGTAAGTATGCATTCATTATTGGAGATCTAGATAATGTTGAGGAGGACAAGTAAATGTTAGTGATGTAAATATTAAATGTTAAATAAATATAGTAAATATTTATGAGTGGGGGAGGATGAGTTAGTGTGTATAAGGACAATTTACTGATTACTATGACTAGTTAGTGTATCTCAATTCACTGTGGTCACGTTTTTATGCATCAGTGTCCGCACTGTTCCATTTCAGGTATGGGCCTCTGTTTGGGCTCTACCTCGGTCCTCACTACACTGTGGTCATAAACAGCCATCAACATGCCAGAGAGGTTCTGATGCAGAAAGGCAAGGACTTTGCTGGACGGCCGAGCATGGTGAGACATGCAGATGTAAAGACAGAGAAAATACCCACATGATATTCTGTTCCAACAATTGCCCAGATTCTTCAATTTAATTATGTTTTTGCAGCTTGAAGGGCATAAAGAGGGTATATGGAGGTTCATGATCTAAATTTAATTTTAACTGGACTGGTTAGTTTCTAAAGTGGGAAATGATTTTAGGCTCTTTAGTGTTTGATTTTCTGGATTTTTTCTGGAATACTTTGGGTTTTAGGCTGTTGGTTAGACCCTTTGGTACTTAATGACACTCATGTCTTATGTGATCTGTGATAATTGAGAAATAATTTTATTCAGTTTGATAAAATTTCATTTCAACAACTACTCCCTAAAAGAGCTTTACATTATAGGGTAATGACTCTAAAGAGCCCCCAACAATCATATCGTTATCCACCAAGCGCTTGGCGAAGGAAGGAAAAACTCCCTTTTTGTAACCTGTATATATATTGATAATGACCAGAATTCTTCAATTCTTCACTATAGCTTTAGTGTACTGCTCTCCTTGTGTGTGCAGGTACACAATTCACGCAGCCAGCCAAACTCCATTTGAAAGAATACGTGAGTCAGCATATAGCGTCCAAGCTCCAGGTGCTTTATTTTACATTGCACCGCCATACACCATTGAATCTGAGTGAAACTAAAACATAAGAAGAAATAATACAATAGTAAGGTGATTAACACAATGATATATTACAAATGCCATTATCTACTCTATAGCAAGTCAAGGCTAGCAACAAAAGACAAAGACATATTCATGTAATAGGTCATCCTATGTATACATGACATGTGGTTAGCTTAGCAAATTTAGCAAATGTTACTAAAATATGGCTCTATACTGTTAAGTCAACAAGTACTTACAGACGCTGCTTTCGAAGGCATAAACAAGAAAGAGGAAATGCAGTGGATAACTACAGGAACCCTTCAGCACATGTGAACCTGCTTACCCTAACTAACATGGTCATCTTCTTGTTCTGGGTCAAAGTGCATGTCACATTAACAACAATTTACAAGGCCCAGTAGGGGGCAATAAACTCAAGGCAGAACATCCAGTTTATGGAACATTTTACCTAAATCAAAAAACTATATAACTCATATTTCATTTTACAAAAATTATTTTATTTTTTTTTACAAAGTTTATTTGAGGTTAACGCTTATCCATAATTATAAACCCTTCACCTTTACTGTACTTCCCACCCTTAATTAAACACATGTGAAGTCTTTCATTAAGATGCCCCTAGCTTAGTGAGAACCTCAGTAATGTAACTGTTACGTAATGTGGATTTTCCTATGTATATTTCATGCCTGTAAACCATTTCACAGCTACTCTGATGTGAAAAACACAACAGAAGAAAAACCCACTGCATTTTTAGAAAACCCTTCACAGAAATAATACTGTTGGTTTTCGTCCTTGGTGTCAGGTCAATGTCATTTCCTGTCTCTGTGCTGCTCTCAGCAGTGTCCTTGTCTGAATATTTTTCTTCCATTTTATTTTGAAGTACTGTTTTGAAACTGTTCTTACATTCATCCTTGTTTTTCCCTGCAGGTCACCACCAACCTGCTGACCAGAGGAGGCAAAGACATCGCATTTTCAGACTACACCCCTCTCTGGAAGCATCACCGTCGCCTCGTCCACAACTCCTTCACTCTGTTCGGAGAAGGAACAACTCGATTGCAAGACATCGGTACTTGGCTCCATCCTGCCACTTGATTTTAATTCACCCATCTGTTTCGTAAAAAAAAAACAAAACAAAACCCCACACTTCTAATATTTTAACAGGTTTAGCTGAAGTACACTGCTGTTTGACAGGCAAAGTAAAAAATATTCATCAAAATCAGCATCAAGCTAACGTAAACCTAAATAGCCTTCAGGTTGGCATGGGAATTCAGAAGAAATGTTTAATATAAGGCAAAAAGGAAATGCTTTTTCAAATGTGCCAGTTTATGTTGATTGTTTGATGGATATAAACAGCATGTAACTCCATAGACTATAAATAGTTCATTCAGAATATGAAGAAACAGACTTTTAGTTTTTTTTAAATGTCTCTGTATTGTACTGAAGCGATACCTACTGATGCTGGCAAAGGGTCAGGCAGTACTTTTATGTACAACCACTTCCTACCACAAGACAGTGCAGCGACTCTCTGTAACCCTGATTTATGGTACCTTCAGAAAAACCTTTAATTTCAAAAGTGTTTTGTTGAAATTCTGATTGTGCCATTTTCTGATCTTTTTTCTTTTTCTTTACATTTTTTATCATTTCTTTCTTCAGTTCTGTCTGAGGTGGACAGTCTGTGTGTTGAGCTGTTGTCCAGCGAAAAGCAGGGGTTTGATCCATCCTCTGCAGTAACCAGAGCCGTCACGAATATTATTTGCACACTAGTGTTCAGTGCCACCTATCGACACGGCGATGCTGAGCTGCAGGAGGTGATTCAATACAACAATGGGATTGTGGAAACAATTGCCAGGGGAGGACTGGTTGACATCTACCCCTGGCTGAAGGTATAATTCTATACTTGGTACTGAGGTGCTCTGTATACAATCTTATATCCTATATCTGTTTGAAAAAAAAGAAGAAGAAAATTGCCCTTTTTGAAAAAGTCAAACTCAAACTCACTCAAACTTTATTTAAAGATGTCAACTGACAAATTAACAAATACATGTAAATATTTAACTTTAGAGAACACATTTCTTCTCACTGTGTTGCTAAAATGATCAGCTAAAACTTTCTCAAGGACTTATTGTCACCATTTGGTGACAGCTGGAGCTGTATGATTCAACTTAACCTTTACATAGAAACAAACAAAAATAAAACATGAGGACTTACTGATAAGTTGTAAAAATATGATACAAGGCCCAAATATTTGGCAGTTAAAAAAAGATCCAAAACCATCCAGTGATGGCATTTATAGTAACACAAGCAAAACATTGCTTCTTTCCTTGTCTGAATAAACTGTAAGAGTCTAACTCTATCCCGCAGGTATTCCCCAACAAGTCTCTCAGTAAATTGAAGAAGTGTATCACTATCAGAGACCAACTACTGACCCGCAAACTGCAGGAACACAAGGTAATAAACAAACTTACACTACTTTAATATAAGCAAACAGAATGGATTTTTATCATAGAAACACATCACGTAGCATCAGGAGTCACTCAAGGCTCAAAACTTGAAGATGGGTCTCTCCAGTAGGCAACGTCAGGATTTTGTCTTGGGGAAATAAGGAACACACAGCATAACAGTGTGGCATTGTGGGTATATTAAACCCTTAAAGATGAGATAAAGGTTTCAATTTATAATGTATGAAGCACGTGTTGTTGCCTGTGTTTCAAAATATATTTACATATCTTCAAACAATTCTAGAAAATTGTCTTTGATCTTGCCTGATTTTTTTGTTTTGTTTTACCTGATCTGTTTTCAGTTATCAAGAAGTGACGGAGAACCACGTGACCTCCTGGATGCCTTGTTAAAGGGCCAGACTGGTGGGCAGGGTCAAAAATCTTCGGAGCCAAAAGACGACGAGTTAACTGACGACCATGTCCTGATGACAGCGGCCGAGACTTTTGGAGCTGGAGTGGAGACAACATCCACCACACTACTGTGGATTCTGGCCTACCTGTTGCATCACCCTGAGGTAGAAACATAATGTCGGTCAAAGAAATGTAAAAGAAAAGGCATTATGAGGACTTTCTGTTTATCAGCCCAACAAGAAAAACATGAAGACGTTTGGGCAGAAAACTGGCGGCATATAAGACACTTCATCTTGTGCCCTCCATCATGCTCGATGCCTTTTCTGTAGTCTTTAATTATGAATGGTCAATTTGGTCTGCCAATATGCTTCACCCACTCTAGGTCCAGGAGCGCGTGCAGAAGGAGCTGGATGAGCATGTTGGCAGTGAGCGGACTGTGACCATATCAGACCGTGGTCAGCTGCCGTACCTGAACAGTGTCATTAACGAGGGCATGAGGATCCGGCCAGTGAGTCCCGTGCTGATCCCACACACCGCTATGACCAACAGCAGGTAGACCAGTTTAAATCTGTATTGCAGCCATTGCTGATTTGTTTAGTACATTAAGTTTCTTGTTATGATGAAAATGTGAACAAGGAAACATTAGCTTATTTTCTCCATCCATTGTCTTCTGCTGAACTGAAGCACTGTTAGCTAAAAAAAGATTACAACAGAAATGCATTATAAGGTAATCTGATTGTTTTGTATAATAAGAAAACCTTAAATAACTGGGGATCTCTGGTAGCATTGGAGGCCACATTGTCAGCAAGGGGACACGTGTTTTGGTCAACATGTGGTCGATTCACCACGACCCCCATCACTGGGACAAACCTGATTTGTTCAAACCAGGTTAACAGATGCACATAAACACCAACAATGTAACTCCAGCTTTTTTTTAAAAAGAGCACCTGATCACACCACCTTCTCCTGTGTTGTCCCATCATTTCAGAACGTTTTCTTGACCACCGTGGTCAGCAGGTCACACCCTCCTCTTTCCTTCCATTTGGGGCGGGACCTCGAGTCTGCGTTGGCAAATCACTGGCTATCCTGGAGCTTTTCCTTTTCTTGTCCTCTCTGCTCCAGCGAATGAGCTTCAGGGTGCCACATGGTGCTCCTCTGCCCAACTTGCAGGGACGGTTGGGTGTGGTGTTGCAGCCATTGCCTTTTAAAGTTGTTGTTATTCCCAGGGCTGGATGGGAGGATGGAGGAAAATGACAGAGTGGAGGCAGACAGTCAGGCTGGGTGATGAGAAACAGAAACGTAAATTGCTCATTCCATGTCATTTCATCACGTGCCTCCTACTGCCCAAAATCCAAGCAAAAAAAAAAAAGGAAGAAAACCAAATTCAGGTGAAAGATACACCTCTTAATAGCAACAGAGAGAGGAATACCAGTTTGTGGTGTCTCTGCTGTCATTAGTTTTCTCACAAAAAACAAAACAAAACAAAAACAGAGAAAAAAAATGTTTTTAAATGTTTTTGTTGCATTGTTTTTTGAGGATTCATGTTTGCAAGTCCTTTATCCAATATGAAATTTTACATAAAGATGTGAATCTTAACCTTGGGATTTTTTTCAGGCAAAGGGGAGATTTTATTAAAGCTTATGAACTGTGATGGAGCCATACCATAACCATAATGCACATATAGCTAAGAGAGTAAGCTAAGCACTTCCATAACCATTAAACTAACCCATTAAACCATTATTCTAGTCAAAATATTCTATATTGTTGTTGTTCTTTAGGAAGCTCTTTGTCGTAACATACTTCCATCATATTTGGATAAAACAAAAAACACAGTTATTTTGTTAAATAAACACTGGGTAGATCTGACCAATAAACGTGTTACTAATTAGTATAAAATTATTATGAAGTATACCATATAAAGTATTAGTATAAAACTAGCAACTATCACCTGCCACTATTGCCGTTTTTAGGGGGTTTTCCTACCTGTGCAGTTTGGTCAGTTCAAGTCAAACTCTGGTTGAGAGGTGTCACACTTTGCGCTTGGTAACAGGAATGTCCTGTGGATTTTTTCCCACATTTTGGCTCACATGATAACAGTGTTTTAATGACCCACAGGAATGCTTCAAAAAAAGTATGACCAAGAGGGGTTAAATACTCTGGGCTGTCAGTTATTTTAGAAGAATCCTCCTGGATGCAAGGCAAAACAACTTCACATAGTCCAGTTGACTTCATTTTAACCACTCAAGGTGTGTTCAGTTGTGAATATGGGCATCACACTTAGACGTGGGCCAATATGAGTGGACAGAGACCCTTTAGTGGTTTTGGTCGGGTTTCAAACAAACTCCAAAGCAGTTTTTTATAGAACCATCCGACTCAAGTACTAGGTCTATGCTGCAGTTTTGAGTTAGACGACCCGTAGCCAGCCATGGTCTGCAATCTGGTGTGCAGCAGAGCACTACAGACACAGACTACAGTTCATCCTGAAATATCATCTAATATAATGAGTTTGTAAACTACAGGTATGAAAATGCCCTGAGAAGATTGACAAAAAATTGTTTGACT
Organism: Maylandia zebra; assembly: GCF_041146795.1. Lineage (NCBI taxonomy): Eukaryota > Metazoa > Chordata > Actinopteri > Cichliformes > Cichlidae > Maylandia > Maylandia zebra. Next base: position 13,595,567 of record NC_135169.1, on the reverse strand, counting down.
TGGTAGTTTTATGCTGAATTCCCTTCCTGACACGACAAGCAAACTTATGTCCCCGGCTGGAATCAAAGTTTACCACCACACTATGAAACCAGGTACTGATTTCTTCTTTAAATAACAGACAAAAAATGTACAAGAACACTGTAAATCCTTAGAAATGTTAGTGTAATGGTGGAACCTTCCCTACAGCTTCAAGCTGCTAATACCTTCAAATTTTCACTACTTTTTTTAAACTTTAGTATTAACGACTATGTGATAATTTTATTACTTGTTCAATCATCATCTGTAATTGTTACAAAATACAGTCTGTCATTATTATTATTTCAAATGAATAAATGATGACTAATCTTCAGTGTGGTTGTAGCACTTCTTCATTTTCTGTCCTATATGGATGAAATGTTGTTCTACTAGAAAGAGCAGAAAGACAGTTTTTTTTTTTTTTAGATTTGACAGTTTATTCAGTATATTTTCACACACTTTTAGAACAGGCTGGTTTAGTTGGATCACACACACATACACTCATACATACACGCTAGCTATTAATTTAGTATTACTACTAATTAGCTCCGTTGCCATTGTAATATTAATGGGTTTTAACAACTAATCTCTTCGGTGCTTCTTTCGACATCGCCGACAAACCTCATGCATACAGGAAGGACAGAAGAGATTACTAGAAGAGCATAGCATCCTTTAGACAGAGGGATGGATCCCTACAATAGAAGGAACAACAACACTTTCAGAAAATTAAATAATTTTGCTATACACCACAGGTGAAGCTGCTTACAGTTGCATCGTCCAAAAAGTGAAAATTGATCAAAGAGCCAAAAAGAGAGAAATTTGGTTATTCAAAAATCTAAACGGACTCTAGTCATGTTAAGATCTGTGTTTGTTTCACAGGGTAAGATAATAATAACAGGGTACAGACTCTGCATGACCAAATACTGACTGTACCATGACCATGACCAAACATTTGGTCATCAGACTTTAGTTCCAAATTTAGTCTTTTGTTAGCATCAATGTAGGCAGTTTTACATAAAGAGAACAGGTCACCCCAAAAATTAAAACATGATTCATTGCCTCCAAATAGCTCCTGCTCCTGGATCTCAGGATGGACTTCCATTTATAGCCCCCACCATTAGCAACTCTGATGAGAAGTTATGATGAGAATACAGAATTTAGCTTGTAACATTCGCCCACAATCTTCACGTAATCATCAAACAAGCATGCGTCTTTCTCCAGAAGTTAAATAAACCTGGTCTCTTCTGACTTCAGCCAGAATGTCAATGACGCAATAGGTCATCTGGCTTACAATCCATCACAATTCACTGCTTATTAACTTGAAAATAACAAACTGATCTTGACCTTAAGTACAGTTTAGGTGAAGACACATTAGTTGATCATTTTGTGCAAGTTCCACTAAAACTTCGCAAATACTTCAGGAAGAGTAGAGATTCTTGTGAACTATTAAGAGAAGGCAGATGCCTCAACATGGTCAAAGTTCAACGATCCTTTGGCCAGATGAGCTAAAATAACAAGATGGTATGGCCTTTAAGATAAGGAACCACAGAGTAAGATTACAGCAACTATGGTATACTTTTATAAAATGGTCTAAGAAAAAAACCATTTCAGTGGTTAGCCAATGGGCTGGGTAGGTGATCAGTTCCCTTTAATGGTTACACTACCTCAAATGTATGGAGTCAGAGAAAAACAGGAACTTAAATGCTTTTACATGGATACTTTTTGACTCTGTTTGAGCAAAAAGTTTAAAATAACATATTGTGACACTACAAACATGTGACCTGTCGATGCAAAACCTGTCAACGTGCTAGTAAATGTAAAACTCTTCAGTGCAAGAGAACACTTGTTAACATCTGATGAAAATGATAAGTCCCGGTTTAACTCTAACAAAAAGACAGAGACTGGGGTTTCCAAAAGTTATTCAGTTCTAAAATTAGCCTCACATTCAAGGAGACTGGGTACAATGGGTCGAAGATTTTATCCCCAAAACGCCAAAGGAGACAGTTACCATGTTGGCTTCCAAGAGCTTCAGTAAAAACTCTTGATGGTCTACATGTCACAGCTCTAAAGTCACAATCACACAGCTCTAGAGACTCTTTGACACTGACTGGCAACTCCTGGTTGCAAGGAAATATTTAGCATTTCCCAACTGGTTGCAAGTGGCTTAACAATGGCAAGTGACTTCTGGTAACCACTAGTTACCAGGGAAAAATGTGTATTCCCCAAACGGTTGCCAGGTGGCTGCTTGATGCTGCTTGGTAAAATAAGTCACAAGATAGAGATGATGTTGAGTCTAAAACCTTCTTGCCTTTGCTTTGGTTGCTAGGAGATTGCAGTGGTTGCGTGATGCAGAATTATCTGCAAACACTTATCACTGAGTGGCTTCGAAAATGAAAAGTGCAACATAAAGTTTAATAAGATTGTTTCCCTCCAAAGTAAAAGTTATGCCCTTTCAAACAAGATGGTATCAATGGTTTCTATTTCAGCCCCATGTTGCACTCTTCAGACCTTCAGAACCACCAGTGAGTAGTTTGCAACTGTTTGCAGACAAGTCTGCATCTTCAGTATAAACTACAGGAAACTGCTGCAATCTGCTAACAATCAAAGACATCACAAGGAGATTTCTGTTGCTGTTTGTGATCAATTTCAATGAGTTACCTCCAACAAATACTCCACATCTGGTTGGGAATGCATATTTTTACATACTGACTGGACCTTGCCAAGGTTCGCCAAGTGGTCTCTTGGCTTGTGTGACTAAGGAATTGTAAGGCAGATTAAAGAGCTCCACAGCTTTGGGAACCCGGGCTTGCAGACAGATTTCAGGCAACATTTCCCCAGTCATTCTGGTCAAAAGTCCACACAAACACACACACACATACACACACACAGAGCGAGAACAGCTCTAGCTAATGCTAAGTAGTAACAGTTGTCAAGTAGAAATAGCACTCATTAACCATGGAGATATATATAACCTTATTAGTTCAGGTATACAAAAAACTTCAAAACAAACCAAAATTAATAAACAAAACAAAAAAAACAAACACCACCAGTAACAACATTTACCACAACATCAACGGCTTGTTGTCATCCTTGAACTTTCTGGAGGTCCGTCAGCCACGGCAAACTCTTTGATCTCAATCCATAAGATGAATCCGTTCAGACTCACATAAGTCCAGGTTCAAAACCAGATATATGCACACTGATCCAAGTATTAATCCAGTCTTTTGTACGTTGGCTACCAAAACAGTCTGCTTCGCCATGTCCTTTGTATGGTGGGACACTGCTTCTGTCCATGACAGCGTCGTATATTGTGAGAGGTATCCGTATGGACACCTCTGCCAAGAAAGTTGTACATGAAGTACGTGAAATACATGTTGTAATGCAGCATGGACACAGGATTTAAGGATATCACCAGGTGAACCCTGCACCATGGGGACCTGACCATTCTCATGTCTTTGCTTTTTTTAGGCAACAGTTAAACATTCCAACCTTTAAGAGTTCTGGTTTAAGCATTCACCTGCCAGTACGATCCAATAACACCACTGTGCACTATTTCTCTTATTGGAGTCAACACACTTTCCAACACACTGCAAATTTAACACACGTCTGTGAAAACTTTCAAACGCAGCTAACATTAACAGGCTGCAAAAACAAGTGCACTTTGTGGGAGCAGATATGAAGGCATCTCACCCTTTGTGCTCCAACCAGTTCAGTTTTAAGAATCCATGCGCTACAATGCTACAACACAAGATAACAAAGTGACAGTATACATTTTTGAATTGTATGCATTCGACTTGATGTTATACACCGACACACAGAGTCTCACAAATGTGTGATGGCGCACTTCCATCAAGCGCGTTGGAAATTACTTGTGTCCTTAAAACTGCACAATTATTCTACTGCTGTCAGGTGAAAAAGAAAAGAAAACACAGACAAAGGTAGGCAGAATTTGCTTGAACCACAGTAGAAATCCAAACCTTACAGATTTTACAATCAATGATGATGCATTCTTACTATGAAGCCTTTCAGAGGTGGTTATTCTGCAGCTCTCTCTCTGGCTATTTACACACAGACTCTTGCTGAAAAATATTGCTTTTCACTAATTTCACACTCTAAGGTGACTTTAAACACATTAGCCATTACTATACAAACATTATTCTGTGTCACTGACAAAATATACTCTACCTTCAAGTCTTTTTGTCACAAAATATCAATATTGACATGTTTATTATGTGAAGAGTGTACGAAACATTAATTGGTACCAACCGCTGCCAAAAAAATAAATCACAGTTCTAGCCAGATTGTGGGGCATCATTTCTAAGGCCTTAAAATATCTTGACTTACTGGCAAAACGTTGATTGGAATACATTTACTTGATCCCATTTTACCAGGACAAAGGAGAGTTGTCTATGAATAAGAGGTGCATGAAGCGTAAAGCAAGATGCTACTGTTTAGATGTATTGTATCATCTGACCTCAAACTCAGTGAAAGAGGCAAAGAAGGCAAGACGGGAACCATGACGTGTTTCGTCTCTGCTGTGTTTGGCGCTTTGTTTCTCTCTAAACGTACCCATTGTTTGCGTTTATTTATGTAAGAGCTTTTCTCTGTTGAATGGCTGACGCACAGGAAGCCTGCCGATCCTGTCCACCCCGAAAATCTTCTACACACAATCAGGATCGCAGGAAAAAAAAAACATCAACAGAAAAAAGTAAATGAAAAATAAAAAAAGCGACCCACCTAATTCTACCCTTCTGACAGACTTTTTCATCAAAAACGTCCCCTTAATGAATGAATCAGCTTTCCTGCTGTCAGTCAGCGTGAATCATCCGCCTACATCAGCCTCTCTTCAATTCCAAACCAGCCAATTTGTCCCCAGCACATTGCCAAACCTACGTCATCCCCCAAGACGAGCGAGGCATCTCTGGCTACATGTCCAACTATTTAAAGTTCCTTATTTTTTTTTATTAACCGTGGACAACATAATTTCTGTGAGGGGTGTGATGCAATCTACAGCGACAATCTGTGCAGTCTTAATTCAGTATTAATGACGAATTGTGACAGTCATCGGATCGGCTGAGTTTCTCTCTGAGCATTTAAATCCTCTGCATCACTAAAACAGCATTAATCTGCTAGTCTGCTGAATTTGGGGGAAACAACCACTTTTTAAGGTTTCTGGTGTAGCCAACAAAAGTCTGTATCAAGACTACTTCTGCCCATGAGTCATTGGTCTACAAATGCACCAAAACTTAGGCTAGCAAAAGCCTAAAAGCTAATGATTTTGTGGTTTTGCAAGTAAAATTACACAAATCCAATCCCTGACTGTTTGCCTTCATGCAACTTGCTGTGCAAACATGGTTAGAAAAATGAACTTGAAGTAGAAACCAAAATTATTAGCAATTATCATCAAGTGTTTGATGACTGCATGCAGCATATGTTTTGTAGATATTTAATGGCATGTCCATCTGCTGTCACAACCAAACCATGACTGAGATGGTTATTTGTTTAATGGAAACTAATAATGTCATCAATTACTTTGTGTTTACAATTTTTGTTGCTGGCTAACAAATTACTCCATCTGTTGTGAAAGCCTCCAATGTACATGAGTTAAAATCACGTTGGAACTGAAAACGTCAACCTCAAGACGATCCTACAATCAGAGTTAAGGTTAACTCTAACTGTAACCCTAATGTTTTGAATAAAGAAAACTATATTTTTGCTAGTTTCAAGTTTTGTGTCAGTTTTTCTTTTGCCCTGGATGCCAAAGCTCAGGAGAACAACTTTCAAAAGCTAAAAAAACCTATTGTTCAATACCACAGATTAGATTTTAGGGTTTAGTTCCCACTTTACAAAGACTTTCCTGTAACTGTGAACGCCACTTAATGGATGTGCAGATCCTTTACGATTGGGTGCTTCAGATAATGCTCCATAATCTTTGTTAGAGATATAGATTTTCTTCATAAATAGGCAACTGTCCAAAATGAAGTAATAATGGATGGGTAGAAATTTTAGAGGCCGCTTTTGCAGCACCATCTAAATGAGATAAAATTAGGGAGATGGGGCCCACCTAGCTGACAACAGCTCTGCAGTGTGGTAGTCCTAAAACTTCTCCAACATTGCATGGTATTTGAGTGAAAACCGCTCTTGTACCTGGATATGTCAAAAGTTGGCACAAGGACTCTTTATGATTCCAACTCATTTTAAGAAACTCTCAAGTCAGCCATCTAAAAATTGTGCATGCCTATTAACGGGACCTATTTTATCCTCAGTCAAAATCACATTTAACTAAAGCCTTTCCAGTTACAGAAAGATTTAAGGGTAAACACTATCGATCAGTTCTTGTTGTCTGGAACCCCTGTCTGGATGGCAAATGACCCTACTTATGTCAGTCACACTGTCTCCATGACAATGACGACTTCGCCGCTGTCCTCAGATGTTGGTGTTGTGGTGGCGGTCGGAGTACACAGTGTAAGTCCTTCCTCTGTGGTCACCTGACCCCTTGCAGGGCAGTCCACACTGTCATGGAGATCAGAGTCACTATTTCTTTTATCTCTCTCCCCTCCATTTCCTCTCCTGCCACCTTCCTCCTCCTCCTCTTCATCCTCCTCCTCTACTCGACACCTGCACACCTCGATCCCAGAGTCACCTGTGAGTCGCCGGTGTCTATACTGGCTCTCATCAGCTCCCATGTCCTCATCGTCGTCTTCGTCATTGTCCTTCTCCTCCTGGTCCTCGTCCTCATTCTCCCAACTGGGTGGTCCTGGCTCAAAGACATCCACGCAGGGGGAAAACAGAGTCTGTTTTGGTGGAGACTGAGTAGCACGAGGTGATGGTGAGAGGGAGGATGCGTGGCCAGAGGAAGATCCACCTTTGTCAGACTGGTGGAAAGCAGTAAGGGGGTCCAGAAGTAAGGCTGGAGCAGGAAGGGAGGTGGAAGAAAGGGCTTGAAGAGTTAGGGGAGGAGGAGGAGAAGTAGAAAGGGATGGGGGTGAGGATGGGGAGAGAGTCGCAAGGGGTGACTGACAAGTAGCATAAGAAGATTCAGACTCTATGGTTATAGCTGGGCAGGGGGAAGCAGTGGACACTTGTTCTGAGAAAGTGAGAAGTGGTGTAGGGGTGGACAGAGGCTCAGACTCAGAACCAGCCCCAGGGCGCAATTCAAATCCAGAACAAGAACCAGAACTAAAACACGCCTGGGCATTTGAAGGCAATGGAGGAATATGGTCAAACTCAGACAATCGAGGCGGGACCAGAGAATGACCTGAATGATCTGTTTCTGCAGTTGAATCCAGGCAAGATGTTGAAACAGCAATAGACCCTAAATGCTGGGATAAGTGTGACCCAGGGCTGGGATGACCCTCGACTAAACCTGATCCAGGTGATAGTTCTAGGTTCTGGCACTGAGTTAGGATGGGTAAAGTTGGTGCTGCATCTGTGACTAGGGCAAGATTTGCATGCCTTGGAGACAGAAGGCTATTAACTGGTGAATCTGCAACTACCCCAGCTTTAGGCTGTGGATTTGGAAGCAGGATATGATCTGAAGTTACCAAATCTGGAGGTTGTGTAAGCTTTAGAAATAGTGATTGTGGTTCCTGACCTTGTGTAAACTTTGTATGTTCTTGGACTGGAGACTGGGTAAGCTTTGTAGGTTCTTGGACTGGAGACTGGGTAAGCTTTGTAGGTGATGGAATTGGTACAAGAGTTGGGTCAGGAGTTAGGCAACCAGAAACAGAGCTTGCTATTGGAGACAAAGTTCTTCCAGCATCTGGTGATGGAACTGAGGCTGGGCTATTAGGAGAACTGACTGTATCAAAAGTCCTTGTTAAATTTAGTGTTTCCAGTGATTTTATGGTTATAGAAGAGTCAGAAGCAGTTGGGGTAGGAAGCCTTGACATTAAGGGAATCTTTGGGGTATCGTTTTGGACAGTATTGGTGTCCATTGCTGGGCTTTGTATTATTTGGATGGAGGGGAGTGCTGTGTCAACAACATTTGGACTAGGGAGTGTACTTGAGCTACAGGTGCTGACTATTGGGGTACATGGTGCTATGTCAAGCTGCTGCTTTATGGGAGATGTAGTCCCGACTGGGAGGGTGAGCTGAAAACCAGGTGAGGGTGGAGGCTGAGGGGAGGCTGCCCTGGTAACAACCGCCACAGTAACAGTCTGGTTGGAAACCGATGAGTTTGTGGCAACTGCTGTATGAGCTCCAGCACCGCTTACGTCAGCAACGTCAAGGACCATCCTCTCAGAAGCAACCTGCGTCTCGTTTGAATTCAAGTAGGTTGCAGCTGCAGAGATGGTCTCCATGGTGACATCAAGGGTGAGAGGCGTGGCTTCGCTGGGTGTGGAGGCATGGCTAGTGTCAGTCTCATATGTAATGGGTGCCGACAGGGAGGAGCTACACGGAGAGGAGGGGCAGCAGGAATCACAGGAACAGCTGGAGCTACAGGAAAGATTTACAGATATTGAATAACACCTGAATATTATATACTAAAGCTGCAAAAATCCAACTCATAAGGTAAACACAGTAATCAGTGACAGAAAAATTGTTTGAATGGTATTATCAGTACTGAAAATGCTACGTTGATGAACAAAATGAACCTTCTGGGATTTTCTTACCTGGATTGAACGTGCATCAAGACGGTATTATCAGTAGTTTAAATAATAGCGGTAGCAAAAATACTGGGAGTAGCTATTATTTGTGATAGTACCACTAATACCAGTGACACTTGACGTTACACTTGAGCTGAGGTAGGAAAAGCGCCTGGTTCCAAATCAGTAATTACTGCTACTTTTGCTGTTGCGGTAGTAGTTATAGTAGTATCACCACTTGTACTTCCTGTACCATTAGAAAAACTCTTACCTGTTGTCTGAGCTGAGGGAGGACGGCCCATCGCTGTGCGGCCGGTGCAGCAAGGGACCGTGTTGTGTGAGCAGATGGGGGTCGGCGGTGCGTGGAGGTTGAGGGTATCGAGGGGTGGTGAAGACGGAGCTGTAAGGAGGAGGAGGAGTCGAGGGCTGAGCTGCCACCTCCTCATAGGAAGGCAACTTCAGGGATGCCAAGAAACCTACAAGCAGAAGAGGGAAGGAAGGTTAGCACAAAGACACTGGTCAGTGGCCCTTTTCTTTTGTTTTTTTCTACATTTGTTTTGATGTAATGCACCTAGAGGGCAGTGGGATTGCTTTTTTTAAGCAGTCCCTCAGCAGGTTGATAGTGGTAACTTTGTTAAACTGAACTTAATAAAAGCCCAACTCAACAAAAGTGCTCTCTCCTGCAGCCATGTCAAAAGGTGGAAACCAAGATTCGAAAATCTTGTCCTATTTAGCAATATTTTTTCTATAGAATGTGAATTCATTTGTATTCCTAGACATGCAAGATATCATGGTTTTCCAAATAAATAAACAATACCCCCCCTGCCAAGGGGGGCGCTACAGCGAGTAGCTCCACAAATTAGATTTTTTACGCTGGACTCCCAAAGCGGCTTTTATCCCCTCATGGGTAATTATAAATTACGCCTGGGTGATCTACCCCAAAAAAGTCCATACCCGAGTTTAAAAGACGATCGAGGTGTTGTGGTCCAGCAAGCATCTGTGATTTATATGACGTAGCCTTGATCTGAATTACAATAATGACAAGTGGGCAGCTTGATGCCGAGGCTCTACAAACAAAACCTGATGCATTTACAGATGCACTTCTCTTTGGAGTGCATTTTAGCACAAAGTTTCTGAAAACCTTTGGTCTATGTAACTCATTATGCAGGCAAGATATATGCTAATGGAGCTTTTTCTGCCAGCTGTAGACAGAACAAGTGATGAAGACAGTGTGATTTATCTGGAAGTAGCAAGACACTTAGAATTCTTTGATCATGCAAACCCACTGCATGGGGTGGGTGTAGCAGAGGAGGATGCTAGGGGACAGGATGAAATGGAGGAAGATGATCTGCTGTGACGAACCGCAAAAGGGTGCAACTGCATAAGGCAAATTCATAAAAATCAAACAAACAAGAAGTGGTTCAATTGTGATGCCACTTTAACTCGATTAGCACAGCATTAGCATGATCCAACATCTCCTAGCTTGAGTGACCCCTGCTTCTACTTCAGCATATTGGAAAATGACTGACTGCATAATAAGACTTCAGTAAATTAACCATTCATTTGTGCTATTTTGCAGACACAGACCAAGAATGGGATGTGTGGAAGTGATGCATCACATGAAGATCTACTGCAACTTTAATTTTTCTCTGCAACACTTGAAGAAATGTGCTGAAAACCTTTTTAAACATATAAAGAAGCAAAAGTACATAGACTGTACACAGCTGAAGCCTAATATGCATTAAAATGAGCTGATATGTAGCGCCCAGTGAATATTTTTAAGTCATGCAAAAAATTATTCCAACGTTTAAAAGAAAAGAGAAGAAAAAGAAGAAAAGAGGGTAAACGTCTTCACAGGAATCATTCTTTAAGGCCTCCACACTGTAAATTTCCACTGAGTCGTCACAGCCACAGATTACAAAAGCGGCACGTCACTTGACTTGACAGCCGAGCATCAGTCACAAACAAGAACAGGCTTCATTGTCTTGATGCTGTGAGTGGAGTTTAGAGGCAGCTCTCATACAGACAGAGATCCCAAAGGTCCTAGAAAACCAGAAACCTATGGTTTTCCAGCCTCTGTTGTTTTGTAACAGTGCTCGGAGCTTCAGAACGAAGCCTTTTTTTTCTCCAATCAGCCAGAAAAAGATGAAGTTTGGAGCATCTTATCTTTAACCTTCTGTCCAGTTTTGACGAGTCTTGTTGTGGCTGGTTCTCGCTTTAGCCCTGCTGTGATGAGGTACGGATAGAAAAAAAACAAGCCTAATCTAAACACCTCATTTTTCAAATAGCCACTGAAAGCATCCAGAAAACACAGATTCAGGTTTCTTACTGAGGTCCAGCATAGAGGAGGGGTAGGAGTTGGCTCCATGGTAGGCCAGCAGGCTGATCTCTCTCTGTCTCTGCTGCTGCTGGACTCTGAGTTTGGCTCGACGGTGTCGGTACGCACAGCAGCAGCTGAACAGGATGAGGACGGTCCACAGCAGCCAGAACCCTGAACACATCACACACACACAGATTTCATTGTGATCATATGAAAATCTTCATTGACTTTAAATGTTTAGTCACATACAAGAATAAGTCCTTATATACAGAACCAAATAAACCAACGATGACATGACGTGATGCAAAGCATTGTTGTTCATCTGAAAATGTATGAGAGTAATTTACAAAGTGCAGTAAATGCTCAGAGTCTACAGGAGCTTGGCAGAGAGATTCAAATATTCTGGGAAAAGTGAAACATGAGGAAACTGTTTTGTGGGTTCTTGTACAGTGAGAGCTCGGACCACCACCCTGTCACATAAGTCTCATTATTGGTGGGTGTTGAACACCATCAAGGGCGCCATTTGTCACCAAATCTTCTGGTTTTTTTAGGCGCAGCCAACAGCAGAGATGTGGAGGACCTCTCTGCTGCTGTGCTGGGTTTATCATGCGTTGACCTCCAGTAAACTGTGGGGCGGTTTGCTCTGGAGTGTAACATGGCTTTAATGGGAAGTGGCACATCTAAGTTGAGGAGTAGGTGCTGACGTGCTGGAGCGCATGCAGACGCGTCTGTGTGGTCACAAAAAAAAAGGTTGACCCTCACTCTCGCCATCTAGTGATTAAATTCACATCACTCAGATTCGCATGTACATAAACTGAGTCGAGGACAGGAAGCAAAATTGAAACTTTAGGAAATCAGCCATCTGGGAGGGACTAGGGGTTTCTACTTCTTTACATTTAAAGGAGCCATGAGAAGTTCAGGCATCTGATCATGTGATGCCTCATTGGTGAGTTCGGCTATGTTGGTTATGTCCAACTGGGACAAGAGCTGGGGGATTTGGTCAGGTCCTGTTACCTGGACGAGCAGCAGAAAAATGTTATCAAAGGTTGGAAATCACACAAAAGCTATCTAGTTTGCATCCAGAAGAATGAAGTTATGATAAAAAAAATGAACAAAAACATAATTAACTTGTTTTCCTAAATGCTAATATTATAACAGCCTTGTTTTGAAAGAGATAATTCACTCATACTTTTCTATAAAAAATTCAAGTCAGCCCATTAAGCGGTTGTTAGTGGTTTGATATTCTTTTTCTGTTAAATAAATAAATAAAAATCAGCTAACTGTAAAGCAGCAGCAAGTAAAGCAGGCTTCCTTTATTATTATTCAGTACAAGCACTCCTACAGCTGCATACATGCATGTATAAGAGTGACAGACCCAATTAGGAGTGCAAAATTATGCTGAGACAGCACCTTAAGTCACCGCTACATTACACTGAGCCTTAATAAATGAACTTACACCAGAGTTCGTAGTAGTAGGTGCAGCAGCCGGTCTCTCCGCAGCAGTGTCCTGTCTCACACAGGTATCCTCCGTTAACGCTGGCACCCGGGCAGTACCGCGGTCTGCCCAGCAGGGGCTGGCTGCCACCGGAGTGGTACTCCATAGCACCCCTGCTTCATGCACACTTAGCCCCGAGCCACCGCTGCCTGCTCGCCGCAAGCCGCTAACTAGGCGTTAGCTGCTAAAACGTGTGATCCCGGTTGCAAATCCAGCTACATTTTTTCATGTAATCTGTTTTGTAGCCAAACTTTACTTCAGGAGCAGATAGCCTGTTATTCTTAAATTCTGGTCAGTCAGTAAATCCAAATAGCTTCAAAATTAAGCTAATCTACATTTTCAGCGCAGGTGAAACACCTAAAATGATAGATTCAGGCAGTTTCAGCGACGCCTCTGTGATAGCAAATTACTGAGCTTATCACCAAGAAGGACCAGAAACCAGGCGGGAACTTCTGCATCCAAAGAGAGACCGACGGGGCAGAGAGGGGCTTCCTCATCCGTTAGCACCACTCATGCACGATTTAAAGGCTACAGAACAGCAGCACCTACACCACCCTCATGTGACAGCTACTAAATCCTGTTAGTACTGCAGCTGCAAGAGAGCGCTGGGGAGGAGACAGGATGACAGCCAGTAGGAGGCTCTGAACTGGAGAGAGAGGAAAAAAACAAGAAGAAAACAATAGTTAATTGATAAGAAACAAGACAGGGTGTCTCTCTCTCTCACACACACACACACACACACTACTACAGGCCTGTTTGATATTCATTGCCGCAGCGAGTCAAAGCACAAGTGACACAAAGCTGCCACTCTGTCCATGTCACACACACACACCCGTGTTTGCACTTGTGTCCTTGTGAGAACCATTGCTGGCATAATTCACCGCCAGAGTCCCACCCAACTCTGATGGACGGGCTCACACACAGGGACAGAGGATCAACATTTAAAAAAACTTCAGGTGAGAAAGTAAAAGTGGCACTGAGACATGAGAGTAACGTTAATGAGTAGCAATTAAAATAAACTGCTGATGTTTGCAGTCATGGTAAAAAGAAAGTACATCTTCATTCTTATTCTAATTTTTTATGAATCTGAGCATATAAAAATCTTCCAGTTCTTAGGTCTTAAAACTATTTAAATACATCCTAAGATGAACAACGGCTCACAGCTTATTACACGGTTTCATTGTTTGTTTAACGTAACTCTAGCAGTAATGCAGAAGCAGTGCATGAAAAAAGTACACCCTTACAGGAATTCAGAGGCTAAGCAGCAGCCAGCTGCTGATAATCAAATGCACTTGATTAAAGTCATCATCAGGAAGCGTGAGCACCTCTCTGAAAGCAGGCGTTCTGGTGGTTTGCTGGTCTGCAGCATTCAGATGTGTGTTAACACAATGTCGAGGAGTAAAGATATCAGCAACAATCTTAGAGCAGCAACTGTTGATATCAAATGGGAAGGGTTATGAGGATATTTCCAAACAATCTGAAGTCCATCATTCCACATCATTTTCTGAAATGGAAAACACTGAAGGCAGCTGACAATCTTTCCATGAGTGGACATCACAGCTAATTCACCACAAAATCAGAGCAACATCTCAGACTCGTCAGGCCTCAGTTAGCATGTTAAACATTAAAGTTCATGACAGCACAATCAGAAAAAGACTGAACAGGTGTGCCAGGAAAAAGCCTACTCTCTCTAAAAAGCACACAACAGCACGGCTTAGGTTTGCTTCTGAAAAAATCTATTTTTCAAGACTTCTAGAACAAAGTCCTTTGGACAGATCAGACCAAAGCAGAGACGTTTGGCCATAACGTAGAAAACCAAACACAGCACATCAGCACGAATACTGCTTCATACCAACTGTCAGCATAGTGGAGGATAGGTGATGATTAGGGCTTGTTTTGCAGCCCAGGACCTGGGCACGGTGCAGTCATTGAGCAAACCATGAACTCTTCTATGTCAGTGTTTTCCAACCACTGTACCGTGGCATATAGGTGTGCCGTGGAAGATTATCCGGTTTCACCTGATTGGTACTCTAAGGCTACGTTCACACTGCAGGTCTTAATGCTCAATTCCGATTTTTCGATCCGATTTTTTTGGTCTGGTTGTTCACACTACAAATAAAATGTGACAACAAACGCCCTCTAGTGTGAACCCTCAAAGCGGCCCGCATGCACAAAAGAAGACGTCACACACAACACGCTCTGTTTACAGAAGTAAATATGGCGGCTACAGAGCTAGTAGGTGTTGTTGTAGCAGTCTATCAATTTGTGAGCAGTCGTAACCGACAGAATTTTGACAAATTAATTAGAGAAAGAAAGACACTGAGAAAAAAGAGAGCCCATGCTTTAACAATGGCCTTGTTTGATGCAGTGGCTGCTACTTCCGTGCAGAGGTTTGTCTTCTTTGGCGCTGATAATTGGCGTCTGTCTTGTGTCAGTGACGTAAAAGATGGATTTAATGCGACATGACCATTCAAACAGCAGTTGCTTTGTAAAACACCAGACATGTATCAGATTCAGTACCACATACGAAAGTGACCCAGATCGGATTTGAAAAAATCTGATTTGTGCTGTTCACACTGTCATACCATGATCGGATATGGGTCGCATAGTGTCAAAAAAGTCGGATTTGATGCACTTTCACCTGCAGTGTGAACGTAGCCTTAGTGATCGGCATGAGTAACAGGCAGAACAATTGCATTCTCTTCCACTAGAGGGCAGTGCAACTACCTGCTCTAATTAAACAAGTTGCCATCTGCCAGTAAAACAGAAGAAGATGAAGAAGGAATGACATAATAGTCATGCTGCAAGTGAGATGATGCAGCTCGTAATAGCAATAGATAAGTATTTGAAAAGAAAAAGTAGTCAATCTGACCTGGGTCCTGGAGAAAATTCTGACCCAGATGAAGGCCCTAGCATGAGTACTGGTCAGAAAAAAAAGCAAAAAATGTATACTGGGGACAAGCCGAGCCAACTCAGCTATACCTGGTGTGCCGTAGGGCTGCCCAATTAGTCGACTAGTCACGGTCGACGACTAATTTAATAGTCGACGCGTCATTTGAAGCTTTGTAAGATCCCAAAAGACGCAGAAATAAGTAGTAGGATTTAAGCGTGTAATAACGGACTGAAACAGAAGATGGCAGCACTGCATGTACAAGGATGCCAGCTGCCGTTAAACCCTGAAGAAGAAGAAGCAGTGTCTGGTATCGTAGCTGTGTCCAAATTCAGGAACCACATCCTCCTGTAGCCGCATTTGTAGGCCTATTACGTTACAGCGACACGACGAAGACTGTCCAAATTCGAAGACTTCGACAAATGCAGCCGACAAATGCGCCCTTCATTTCCCCAGATTTGAAGGATGGGTTGGGTGTATTCTTTGTGGCCCAACCTATCCCAGAATTCATAGTGCGGCCCTGCTCACTTTACAACAATGGCGGCAGCTAGTTAGTTTTAATATTACTCTTATTATTCTTTCTGGGTCACAAAATAAACGTTTAGCATATTTTCAGGCGAGAATGTAGCTGTGTAAACTTCAAATATCTGCTCAGTTTATCAAGACACCACATATTTTCAAAAGCGCTCCAACGTTTTCGGAAACGTCTGTTACCCACCAGCTCGATAGCGAGCCGGGGTTCAAGGCTCACTAGAGCCCGTGAGAACACCGGACTCCCGGCAAATCGTTTTTAAAACCACCGCCGTCTTTCACTACTCAAGTTAAACATGATATATAAGTCACTTAGGTAACTTAAAAATGTTATTATTTGGATTTTTTCAGTGTTTTACTTGTTCCTGAGTAAATCGGTTTGGCTGAGATTAAAGTTATAGAATAAACGTCAAACAGAAAACTGATTAAACAGAAGTGTGAGATGGTCGAGAATATACTCCGCTGTCCTGTTATATTTTAGCGAGCGAGAAGCAGACGGCTGAGTTTATTAAACTCCACTGAGACAATCTGCGAATTTCATTAAAATTTAATAAACTATCATCTTGTCTTTATTTTTAGTTAGCACATACATTAAACACTTAAAGCTGTAAGCTAATGATAGTTATATAAGAGCAGATGCATGCTGGTGCAATAAGCTGTACGTTTTACGTCCAATGGATGATGATCTGATTAGTCGACTAATCGCAAAAATAATCGGTGACTAGTCGACTATCAAAATAATTGTTTGTGGCAGCCCTAGTGTGCGGGGATAATTATCAATATGGTTTTTGTGACATTTTTGTTTAGGTGGTGTGCCATGTGATTTTTCTGATGTGAAATATGTGCTGTGGCTCCAAAAGGTTGGGAAACAGTGACCTATATAACAAAGTATTCTGGAGTCAAATGTGAGGCCATCTTAATTCACGCAACTGGACAACGATCCCAATAACACCAGCAAATCTACAACACAACAACTGAAAAACATAATAACCAGTGTGCTGCAGTGGCCCAGTCAAAGTCTAGACAGCAAAGTGGAAAGCTGCCATTAGTCCTAAAGAGTGCTGAAACAATGCTGTCAAGAAGAGGCGACGTGAGGAGCTGATAAAGTCATACAGGACATCAGAACCACCTTTGGCTGCAAACTATGAAATCATGGGGTGGGCTTAGATTCTCACACACTGCGTCTTCATTTTAGCTTTATTTTTGTTAAATAAAATGTAATAAGGAATGACAGCACAATCACATCACATGGTTTGTTTATCTGAGCTTGTAAATCCTTAAAACTGAAAGAGATTTTTTTCACGTCTGCAGGAAGTCTGTTTTCACTGGTGTAGTTAAGGAAAATGAAATTAGCGACATCCCGATGTCTCTCTTACTCGTGGCTCAGTTTTTGAGGACGCTTTTCCTTTTTTGCATGTAAAATAAATGTTTAGCTAAAAATTTCTGGCAAGATTCACATTCCCCTCTGTACCGTCCGATGAGTGAGAGACACTGCGCTGCTTCTAACTCATTTCAGTATAGACCCGTTTATTGATTAATCAATAAGAAGAAAATTAATCTGTGTACGTAAAACAATCTTTAGTTTCAGGTTCTCAGTCGTGTCTAATGCTCCAGCTGGTGGAGAAGTAAACTGAAAAAAATAACCTTTTTAAAAGAGATTTGATTGTGAAATTTGTTTTGTTTTTGGCGTTTTATTGTAACACTATATTACAGAGCAAACATATCACCATACCACAACAACAGTCACCTGAAGGCACTTTATATATAAGGTCAAGACTCTGCAATAATAACAGATTATTCAGCAGCAGCTGGTTGTAGCCTGATCACATTGTACTCTGTATCAAACAGTTATGTCTTTAAAATGAAGTTAATTTTCATGTTTCTATTATACACAAATACACCAGCCGAATATCATTACCACATTCTTGACTACCATCTATAAACAAGATGGCAGAAAAGATAAACAAAGCCAAAGCACAGAAGTGTTGAAAACTGCTTAATTCAAAAGTAAATCAGACATCCAACTCTGCATTGGTTTATGCATCTAATTTCCCCATTTATAACTGCATTGCTATAACTCATTGATTTCTCTTATTTTAAGAAGGACGTGACATCTGACTGAGAGTTCCTAAAATGCGATCATACTTGTTTTTCTTCAGCAAGCAAAGGAGGAATTCATAATGCAAACATTAACAGTGATTCTTTTTTTGTGTGTGGAATAAACTTAAACCCTCAAAAAAGCCCTGTAGAAAGGTAAAAACCAAAATGTCCTCAGTACGTATAGATGTCCTCACTCCCTAAAACTCAGTGGTCCCCACACTGACAGATGGACAAGTGGACAAACACAGTGCTGCAGAGTTCACAGGAAAAGCTGGTGGTCTGTACAGGACTTTCTTTACTGGGCCAAGTTCTAGCTGCATTCTGCAGTACTACAAACACGCGCGCGCACACGCACTCACACATTCTTTGCAGCCTGGTAAACATGATGGCTGATGGTCAGTGAAGGCAACACGCGCGCACACATAAAGGCCATATGTGTCCATACAGAGAGACGTCAGTAGTAAACACGTACACGTTATTTATGGCCGCAGAAGCCTGGAGCCGCTGACTGAACGCAGGTTTTACTCAGACCCAGGCAGTCTGTAGACGGACCCCCCTCAGCTGCCGTTAACGGTAAAACCCCCCGGTAGCTCATAAACAAAAACAGCCCTACCGCTCCGTCCGTCCGCCCGTCCTCCACTGGGTCAGTCTGCGGGACTGGCTGCTTCTGCAGTCGGTGTGATTCCTGTTTGTCTGCCGCGGTGTCGGTGCTGGGTACGCCGGGGCCTCCTCTCTCAGTCTCTCTGGTCCCCCGCCTCCTCGCGCTCCCTTCTCAGTGCGACCCTCCGCCAGCCCCGCCGCCATCAGCGCCAGCAGAACGTCAAGCATGCACAGCGCGAGACCACACACCTCCGCCCTGTCACCACTGTTCCTTTCAAAGTAAATACCTCTTTTAAAAAGTGCAACAGAACTAATGTGTATTTTCATAACTGTGCCACAAAATGCAAA
The DNA here is from genome assembly GCF_041146795.1 of Maylandia zebra. Taxonomy (NCBI): domain Eukaryota; kingdom Metazoa; phylum Chordata; class Actinopteri; order Cichliformes; family Cichlidae; genus Maylandia; species Maylandia zebra. The sequence continues at coordinate 13,576,680 of NC_135169.1, read as the reverse complement.
CCAGTCAACTAATCACGAAAACTTTGTTTTTTTACCACTTTACATACACATCTATGACAAGTCTCTGAAAGTCTGACCTGATGGATTTTACACTCAAATATGGGTTTTCTTGCATGCACCATTAAACAGAGAGCATTGGGAAAAACGAAAACAGGAATGAGGGGTGAATTTGTACAAGCCATGGAGTTCCACAGGGCTCTGATATAGAGCCTATACTTCTTGTTCATGTTTAAATTATATTCTTGTTAAAAAAAACAACGACAACAACTCGCAACAAGTGATCGATGGGTTATTTTTCCTTCTATTCTTTTTAAATAACTACCTTATCAAATTATATTCAAGGTTCAAGGTTCAAGGTTCTTTATTTGTCACATGCATAGTTATACAAGTATAACACACAGTGAAATGTAGCCTGACACGCTCCTCGACATGTGCAAAAAAGAATTGGGGGGGGGGGGGGGGGGGGGGGGGGGTGTAGAGGAAAAACATTATATATATATATATATATATATATATATATATAGTACATACATTGGGTGAATATGCAGTAGTAGCAGCAAGCAGGTGAATTCTGTACATTAATATGAATAGACATCTGACTATTTTACAGGATAGACAATATAAACATATTTAAAATTAAAGGAATTGAAATGTACATTGTGCCTTGGTTTAGTGTCTGGAAGAGTCCTGTCTCAGTCAATTATAGATGATGTGAGAGGGCAGGTGTGTGTGTTTAGGGCACGGATGGCTTGGGGATAGAAGCTCCTCTTGAGTCTCTCTGTCCTTGCCCGGAAGATGCAGAACCTTCTACCAGATTGCAGAAGTTGGAACAGTTTGTTGCCAGGATGGGACGGGTCCTTCAGTATCTGCGCTGCTCTAGTTCGGCATCTCCTGGTGTAGGTGTCCTGAAGCGGGGGGAGAGCAATCCTGCAGCAGCGTTCTGCTGTACGGATCACTCTCTGGAGAGCTTTTTGGTCCTTCACACAGCTGTTCCCAAACCACGATGTCATGTTCTGTGTGAGGATGCTCTCCACAGCGCCTGTATAGAAAATCCTGAGGATCTTTGGAGAGACCCTGAACTTCCTCAGTTGTCGTAGGTGATACAGGCGCTGCCTAGCTTTTTTGGTCTGGACCTGAATGTGGGCAGCCCATGTCAGGTCTGAGGAGATGTGGACACCAAGATACTTGAAGGACTGCACCCTCTCCACTGGAGCTCCATTGATGATAATGGGCTTGTAGTCTCTGTGCTTACTCCTTCTGAAGTCCACCACCAGCTCTTTGGTCTTGCCGATGTTCAGCTGGAGGTGGTTGTCCTGGCACCACGATGCCAGATTCTTCACTTCATCCATGTAGGCCGCCTCATCGTTGTTGGAGATGGCACCCAACACCACTGTGTCGTCAGCAAACTTCACAATGTTGTTGGAGCCATGGGTGGCCACACAGTCTGAAGTGTAGAGGGAGTAGAGCAGTGGCGAGAGGACACATCCCTGAGGTGCTCCTGTGTTGATGGTGATGCTGTTGGAGAAGCACCTGCCCACCCTCACCACCTGAGTTCTGCCAGTGAGGAAGTCCAACACCCATGCACACAGACGGCTGTTAAGTCCCAGATCCCTCAGCTTTGTGAACTTTGTGAGCTTTGTGCAGGGCACTATTGTGTTATATTAAGGCTTAAAATGTACATGATGTACATGATGGGGGCGTGGTACTTAATTCTGATCTTATTCAATCAACATTATTGGCGGTACGCAGCCCCATAGACAGGAGGCAGTAGGGGCCTTCGACACCTACTAGTTTATTAGAAGTTTTTTTTTTAATCATCCATTCACATAGATGACCACTAACAGAGGTATAGGAAGACTCCATAATCTGTTGCTGCTGGCTTCCAGTTGATAAGGCAATATTTACAGGTAAAATTATTTAAATGGAGAGCATAACGTCCATTGAATGGACTGATAATGATGAGCCAAAGCAGGTGCTTTGACAGTGGATGGCAGCACGGGCTGACTTCAGTTAGCCTGCGCCACCTGAACTGTGTTTGTGCTGTTGATGCCTTTTAATTTTAATGAAAGTCCATTTTAATGAAAGTATCTGACAAATAACAAGGCTGCTGTGCAGTTAATTCTACTAAGAGGTCATCTAAGATGTCTGTGCTCTAGTAATAGTGAATTAAATTCTAGGATTTTATTCAGATCTTGCCTAAAACCACCATACTGGCAGTGAAAAAGCTGTGGCTTCAAGATTCAAAACCAGTGAGTGAAATCATGGTGGCTACATCGTGTAGACTCCAAACATTTTGGTCAGCATTTGCCAAGCCAACTGTATAAATGAAGTTGGCTTGGGGCCTGGAACCTGGAACAAGAGCCTGGAACAAGAGCCTGGAACAAGAGCCTGGAACAAGAGGAGACTAATGTGCAGAGTAGCAACAGCAAAATGTTTAGAAAGATATGCACAATATTAACTGCAAATACAGTATTAATACAGTATTAACAGATATGCGGTTAAAGTAAAGTACCCCATGAAACTATATACTATATATAATATAAATATTAAAAATATAAAATATGTTTTAAAGAAGTGTTTGTATATTTTAAGTTATTAGTGTAATATAAAAGAATAAATCTGTGTAGAGTCATGTTGTTTCATGTGTTTTTTTATATAAAATACGAGTGTATATCTAAAGTAAATATAATGTTTCACATGGCATCATCGAAAGACAGTTTCACCTTTATTCAGTTTTTTATGCAGCAAAGTCGATACATTTGTAGCGTCGCCCATTGCGAGTTTTATTTTGTAAAAACCATGAAACTAAAACGGAAGTTGTGCGTGTGCGCTTTTCTCTGACTGCACCGCCACGAGCCAGCAACAGCTGCTGCTGCAGCACATCCCTATCGGTGTGTCGGTGAAACCAGGAGAGAGAGAGAAAAAAACACACCTCACCGACGAGGACGTGTCTGTATGTTCATCAAGAAATAATCAATTATATCGACATGTCCTCGCGCGCAGGTACAGAAAACCTCAGACCAAAGGCACGTTCAGGTTTCACAGGAAATAAACAGGTCCTAACAATAAATCTTAGTATAGAAGAAAAAAGAGGACCATGGTTTCTCAGTACGGACGCACTGGTATCTGATTGGCTCGAGGTGGCGGGCTGGGAGCCAATCAGAACACCTTGAGGGATTTTGCCGGTCCTAACAACAAGAAGAAACACCAAAGGGTTTCGCACTTTTCTCAAAAGAGTAAAAAAGGAAATGTGGTGAATTTATTGAAACTTTTACTGCTAAACTTTCTTCTTCGCTGAATCACGTGCTCTGACACACATCTGAAAATCTGCTTCGCACCGTTTTTTGTGTCAGAAATCACTCCGAGTTGTGAGAAATGCATTAAGAGGGTTGAGAAAACTCAGAGCTTTAACAATTCTTCTTTAACTGAACAAGGACTTTATAAATCTATTATAAACTATGAGGCTGTTTGAAACTATTGTTTGTATTGACAGCATGTCGACATATAGGGAATGATATATGGGGATTTTTAATATCACGTTACTTTGGATCTCTGACCTCATCTTCAAGGTCAAATAAGGTCAAAATTAAAATAAAATGTTTGATCTTTAAAACTTTTTTTAAAATCCTGCTCCTTATTTGTATTATTCACGTGTAGGAAATGATAGTGGCGATTCTAAATAATTAAGTCTGCATCCAAATCAGTCTGCATCCAAATCAATCAATCAATCAATCAATCAATCAATCAATCAATCAATCAATCAATCAATCAATCAATCAATCTTTATTTATAAAGCACTTTTCATATAATACACACACACACACACACACACACACACACTTAAAGAGTAAAATTGGGCTGGGGACACATGAGCCAGGTGAGGAAACACTATCACAGGGAGCCGTCTGCACCAGGAGCCGGTCACAGACCGCAGCCACCAGGCTGGGCACACAGCAGGAGGGAGGCAAAGAAGCCCCCCAGCCAGGCTGAATAGACAGGCAGAGCCCCAGCAGCCACGGTTGATCACAGCCCCGGTGCAGAGAGCCCCCTCCGAGGAAACACTGAAGATATGACCCAATAAGAATATATACAGGATAAAAAGATAAAATAAATAAGAATGGGATACAATATAACTTTTAGTTGAGTTTTGCGGCTGATGGAGGTGGGGACTGCTGAAGATTTGATTTAACACCTGGAAACATGGCTGGAAATGGAACAGCACCCTCTGCTGGCTGGATTGTATACTTTACTGTAAACGTTAACTGAAGCTCACTGATGTAAATCTAAGTTTTTAGTGGTTCATGTTTCCTCTTCCCAAAGTTAAGCATATGAGCAAAACTTTGATTAACTGAAGACAGAAAAAGGACAGTATACCCAAGCATGGACTGGACATTCACATACTAACATATTTGTCAACGTCATTTTAACTCATTCACTGCCAATGGCTGGCAGTGAATGAGTTAAATGAACACAAGTTACATGTGAAAATGCGGAGGGCCATTTTTTAAAATTTAGAATTGAATTTGAAAAGGAAATTTTAAAATATGAATGCTATAAGTTTTAATGAAATGCCAGCGGGAACAAAGCGTACACCACAACATTGATTATCTCAAGTATCCTACATCTTCCGTCTGCATCCAAACAAAACTGCAACCTCAGCCGAACAAACACATAACAGCTGAAAGGTCAGTGTGATAGTACGTGTGTCAGGCAGAACTACGCAATACTGACATGATAATCTCAAATACGCCGTGTACTCAGATGTATCTTGATAAGGTGACATTGGGAGTTTTTCAAGCTCTTCTTTCCTTTAGACCCAACAGTTCTGACATGAAGGTAATCATCCAAATTTTACATCCAACTATGTTCTCTTCATTCACGTTACCATATCATAACCTACAGTTATTACAACTGAAGCTGTTGTATTAGCCACTGAAACAGTAAAGCATCTCAGTGAAAACAAAACCTCTAAGTCTCTAATTCTGTGCACCCGACACTTTTATTGTTTAATCCCACTGATCACCAGCCATTGCATCTTTCTCAGACTGCTCATATTCATTTTGCATTGCTGACATGTGTGTCTCATGTATGACAAAAGATTAATACAACAGTCAGCACAAGGAGAGAACCGATGATAATTTTTGAATTTCTTTGATACAATATCTCTGGCTTCAAAGGCTCAAGCCTCTGGACTCTGTCTATGTCGTCTTTATCATGGTGGCCTTGAAGACGTTGTCTGTGTATTTGTAGCTGCACAAAGATCAGGAGATGCAGCTACAAAAGGGGAAAAAAGGCTAGAAAGTCCCTAATTTAAACCCAATATTTCTCATAAGAATGAAGATGGACCATAGTAGGAGGATACACATCTGCAGGTAGCCATTAAATGTCAGTCAGTACCCGTTGATCAAAATATACAGCCTCAAATCACAGCAACTGTCACCTACAAGTGTGAGGCAAAGACCCTCCAATAATAAAAAGAAAACCCCAACAATCAGATAAACCCCTTTAAGGAAGCACTTTGGTGACAGTGGGAAGGGAAAAACTCCCTCTTAACACAAAGAAACCTTATGATTTTGCTTTGGAGAAGGTGGAATCTTTAGAGGGAGGTTTCCATGATTTACCACCGCTGTGGACTCCACCTCCACCCCTTCACTCCTCATGGGTGGGGACAGCAGCGAGGATCCACGTGAAAACAGAGACAGCTGATGGCTCGCTCCACCTGCTGCAGAATCACCAGAGAACAGTTCAGAACTACTGAACAGTAGCCTTCAGCCACCTCATCCTCCATCAGAGCTGCAGAAGGTAAGAGGATCTGCACACCACTGACATCTGCAGCAACAATTCACCAGATTTCAATCCTCATGATTGTTCATACATCAACTTTGCCCCCAAAACAGAAACAAGTGAGAGGGACTGTAGGGTCAACAATAGCTTCCTGTAGCTTTATTTCAAAACAAAAGCCACCTAGAGTACCGTATCACATGCTGATGCCAATTTTTACTGTCTTGGTTTGAAAAATCCAAACCTTATAGCTGGTTGCTATTAAAGTTTAAGACTCCCAACAAGCTGTGTGAGCAGAACAATACAAAGCAACAGTCTGAGTTCAGGGCAGGCTTCAACAGGAAGAATAACAAAAATGAACTCAACTCAAGGGTGAATTTTGGCTCCTTTTTAACAGCAGTAGTTCATAGTTGAATAGTTTGGTGTCAGAAATACACTTTTAACCTTTAATTTCAAACTCTAGTCCAACAAGAGCCTTTTTCCATGCACTCTGACACAATAAAACCTGTAAGACAACATTTTAAAGAAACCTAATTGATCAGCAGTATTACATCATAAGCAGTTACTTCCTCAATTCCCAACAACAAGCATCAGCAGCTCAGCCAGGTTACAGACTCTGGTCAGACACCTACTGCAGTACAGCCTCCATGGACTTCATAGACAGTTGTCGTCACCTGTTTATATTCATGGTTAAAGTAACTCAGTCTGTGTTAGCTGTTGATAAATACGAACTATTGTATCACCTCTCAAAACCATTTTTGCTTTTCCTGTCAAACTATCCTGTCAGTTTAAGTCGGAGCTACCTTATTGTGACTTATTTTTAGGAGCGCTTCGTTTTTGTCGTACAGTCACGCCCACCCATTAATTAACCACATGAAGACAAGGGAAAAAAATACTTATATAGTGCTTTTTTACTATATTTGAGCACTCAAAGTGTTTTCTTAACACAAGAACATTTGCCTCATTCATATACACATTTATACAAATGCTTTATTCTGTGCCAGAGTGCTTCTAAACTAATATAGATGCATTGAGGTCAACTCAGGGTTCAGTACCTTGCCCAAGGTACTTTTAACATGCAGACTAGAGGAGTTAGGGACCTTCCGGTAGCTGGGCCAACAGTGATAAATGGACCTTTAAATTGGTAAATGACCCACTTTACCTTCCAAGCCACAGTGACCTGTATTTGAAATTTATTTTGTATGGCCACTCATGTCATATCAGATCTGTAAAACACTTGGGCATTGTGGGTGTGTTTTCACCACGTGTTGAGAACTGGAACAGCAGTCTGGAAACCATGTTTGAGCATGAATGAACTTAAAAACAAAGATAAGGAGGACATGCCTTGCATCAAGGTGACCCCACACATGAGCATGCTCACAAGATAAGTCATATTTTTATGACTAGTTGGGAAAACATTATAACAAAAGTTGTGGAAAACAGCGAGTATATAGTCATTCCATTATATTGCTGTTAAGAGGCCAGTCATACACTCTCTGTCATATACTTATTCAAGGTAAAAATGTTGTTTACGCTGACAGTTGTTTTTTTAGCCTACAGCTATTTCAAGTTCCATGGTGATGGAGTAAATTTGATTCTGTATAGGACTTTGATGTGGCTATGTTACAGTTTGATTGTGGCTGTTACTTTCTGTCCAATCAGAAAACTTGTGTCTTTCAGGTCTCTGTGAGCTGATTGTCTCCCCTCCAACATGCCCCGCCCTCTGCTCTTCCTGTCTACTCTCATTGCACTTGCATGTAAGCATCGGCACAGCAGCCTAGAAGACCTGAATAGAAAGAGCATAATTAAATCTGAACAGTATAGGAATGAAAAAGCAGAAAGTGTTCATGGGCAGATATTTCTGCCATCTTCGTAAGAACTGCTAAATGATGACATCATGATAGAAGTGTTGACCTTCCATGAAGTCGACACTTGAACGTACAGTACTTCCTGTTAAGGTATAGCTAACACCCATCCTCTGTATGTTTTCAGGTGCTCAGCAGATAATTACACCGTCCTCAGTGTTGAACATCAGCTCATGTCCCATCACGTATTATGGAAAGAAGTATGAACAAATCTATGTGAGTAGAAACGTGATGTTTCAGAAGACCATTGTTATTGATTGATGAACTAAAGCAATCCTTGAATTATGTGTAACATTTTCAATTACAGCTCAGTAATAAAAATGGAAATAGTGGAGTAATATGGTGGGAACAAATATGTAAATAGCAAGTCATTTAATTACCATTATCATTAGTGATAATGCCCATGTAATTATCCTGTATCAACAGTGGTTGTAGACGAGTTGTAACACTTGTGTAACTGTGTAATAAGAGGCAAGAATGTGGCAGTAATGTGGAAAGAAACACACACACCTATGAGGCAAAACAGTTACTAATTATAGAGTAATTTTTGTAACACTGTAATAACATTGTGGTAATATCATGATACCATCTCTGCATTCAAGTTTTTATATATTGATTTGTGGTAGTAACCTCATAATAACAAGTTAATATTGAATGATGTTTTTAATATATAAGGAAACCATTAGCGTATAAAGTAAAGTTTGTTCTTGATGTTTGTCTCGGACTTCCCCAGGTGAACAGCACGACTGAAAACTTCGCACTCTGCTTTGATGGTTTCTTCAAAACTCAAACTGGAGGAGACGGTCTTGTGGGGCCTGCAGCCAGCTATGTTACCTTACACATAAATTCAAAAAATTCAAAATTGGAATCACAAGTCCACCAAGAAGTGCCATCAATTAAGGCCAGTTTGAAATGCAACTTGGAATTCTTCATGGAATACACCAAGGCGACAAGTGTAAGTGTTGTTGATTGACATGAGAAGTCAAACTTGACTTTTAGAGTCCACAGCTTACAATTAACTGCTAAAACAATGAACTCAAGCATCCTGATTGTGTCTGGATCTGTGTTCACCCTTTACAGGCCGATTTGTATCTGTTAACTTTTGGGAAACAAGCAGCTCTATTTGTGTTCACAGATGTGACAACTAATGTGGTGAGTTTGTAAACACTTGTGTGTGTACTTTAATATGAGAGAACCATTTTATGCACCAAATAATCTGGTAGATACTTTTCACTCTTGGGCTGAAAGGCACATATAGTTCACAAATCTCACAGCACATGAAAATGAAAAACACTAAATGGAGACTGGGCGCCATAACCAGCCACAGCTGGCTGCTTTGCATTCCCATACCACTGTTTGTGGTATTAGTGTTTTTACCCCTAAATCACTCTTCTGCATTAAGTGTAGGGTGTAAGTCTGCCGTTTACCTCAGCTCTCAATGCGTCCACATTTACTTACTCTTTATGAGTAAGTAAACTTTGTAAAGTTTGTGAAAGGAGTGCAATATGAGTTGATGAGTCAGTGAAGCTAATTTCTGTCTGATGACACTATATTAAAAAGTAGTTTATAAGGTGTACTACGTATCTGGCTGGCCACTAATCAACGTACATCTGGAAGTACAACATTCTTCTTGTCTATTAGATGACCTACAGATTACTTACTGCACCTTTAATATGTCTGAAATGATTTGCCTCAACTCTGAGATCATGATATGAGTTTTGTGCGGTTCTGCTTAGGACTTGGAAGTTTACATCGGTGGTATCAAAGTGACTACAGTGTACAAGAATACAATACAAGATATCAGTGGATGCAGACACTCAGGTTGGTGAATCTCAGGCTCATTACTTTGACGTTGGGATGTTACAGGGAGTGCTGTGCCTTTCTGCTTGCTCTTGTTGGTTTTTAAACTAAAGTAAACCGTCCATCACTTCTCAGGTATTGCATATGAACCTGACACTGTGGTGAGCGCTGATCCAGAAACCTGCTCCAAACTCACCTGCTCTGAAACTGCAGTCCTTGAAACCATTGGCTGTGGTCCACTGGAGCGTTGTCAAGGAAACAACACGTGAATATAACCCCATTTATATTTAAAAGAAAGATCTGACGCGTTAAGGGATTTTTTTTAAAGTAATTTAATTAATTTTTTTTATTTAGTGTATTTGGTCTCTTCCTCATCAGCGGCTTATGAGGTTAGTGGTTGATTGTTTTCTTCTTTGCTTCCATCAGCTGTGTAGTGGACACCACCTGTACTGTGACTGGCCCAACTGTCATCAACGTCCACGGCCAACTCAACTTCATCAAGGATCGGTGTGCTTACTCTCTGGTTTCTATTCCGTCAATCCCAAACCTGTACCTCGTGGCAAATTTCAGAGACGGCTGTCGTGAAGATGTGAGCTTTTTGGACAGCGTGATACTGCGTCTAGATGGGCCAGGTGTTCATATTCACCTGGAACAAGGCGGGAGAGTTTGGGTAAGCTGCCTCAGGCAAGCTAAGGGTACATCTTTAACCATATTGCCATGTACATTGTTGCAGCCATTCCCCGATTCTCAATGGTGCTCATGGCAATTAATTAATGGTCATAACAATTCGGTCGATTGTTGGTCAGTGGTGCAAGTTTAGGTTATGCAAAGAAACTGCTGTGTCTCCTCGCATCGTTCTTCTCAGGGCTGTTAGAAGCAGTTCTTTCAGAGCTGCTGAACTCAGTGGTTGTTGCTGTGAAATCAGCCTGTTTGTGTGTTTGACATGTTTCACTCAGTGTTTCCTCCACTTTGTCTCTGCTGTGATGCAGCTGGACGACTCCATGTTGACCCTTGAAAGTTTGCCTCAGCTGGTTCATGGTGTGCAGCTCTCTAAGGACCAAACTGGAGTCACTGCCAAGCTGTCGCTCTCCAACCTCAACATTTCTGTCTTCTTTGATGGCGACACCACACAGATCCCCTTAGAAGGTACAGAAGATAAAGTTTAATTCATGTAATGTAAACTGTAAACTGTGCTGTTGTGTTCCTCCAGTTTGAAGTCCTTAAAACCTCATATTCCATCCCTGGCTTTTCCAGTCAACATTTTCCTGTATGAATGTGACTGTCTCTTGCTTGCGGTGAAAGTTTTTTGCTTTTTTTTTTTTTTTTTACTTCAGGTGATTCCCAAAATGTTGACCCCTGTAACAGCTACACTGTACTGAATGATGAGTGGCGTTCAACGAATAACATAAATAATCCAGTCCTACACTGTGATCAATCTATTAACTGGCAAGGCTGGTACCGCCTGTTTCTGGGGAGCTCCAATGCTCGTATTCCCGAGAGGTGTATAGACTCAAACAGGTGTGGAACCCATGCTCCTCTGTGGATAACACAACCTCATCCCTCACAGCCAGGTGAAACTGTAACTCGCACTGTGTGCAACAACTGGTCTGGAAGCTGCTGCCAGTTTCCTTCACACACCATCCAAGTCAAACTATGCTATGGAAACTACTACGTCTACAAACTTGAGAGGCCATCTGTGTGCCACCTTGCGTACTGTGCAGGTATTGTTGCCCTCTAAGCATGATCACACTGTAACAAATTCATCTTTTTCATCCTGCTGCTAAATTCAACTGTTCAGAAGGAAAATGCTCTCAGCTTTACCGCAGTACTCTCACTTATTCATTTATGTATTGACTGTAAACAGAGGTGAACACAACAACATCTGCACTTTCTTCAACCACACCTGCTCCAATACCACAGACCTCTACAGCCAATCAGGTCAGGCTCACTTCTACAACAGCAGTGAGCAACAGTGCAGCAGTGGAGGGGCGCATCCGCCTGGTTGGAGGAAACAGCTCGTGTTCTGGCAGGGTGGAGATCTTCCACAGTGGGCAGTGGGGGACGGTGTGTGATGATTTATGGGACCTAGTGGATGCTCAGGTGGTGTGTAGACAGCTGGGCTGCGGCAGGGTCGTCTCAGCACCAGCAAATGCTCAGTTTGGTCAGGGCACCGGACCCATCTGGTTGGATGATGTCAGTTGCTCAGGCAGTGAATCAAATCTCACTCAGTGCCAGCACTTAGGATTTGGATCTCACAACTGTGGACACTCTGAGGACGCTGGTGTCATCTGTGAAGGTAAATTTGTGCAGCTGCTTACACTGAAGTCCCACTGCTTGATTATATGTCCAGGATGTTTAGCTGACAGGTTTGCAGTCAACGATTATGATAGCTTTGACTTATGTTACACTGTTTTGCCCACAAGCTCTTTCACATTGAATATTTTATTTACAGACAATATCTTGGAGCCTTACTGTAAACCCAACAAAAAGTCCATCATTTTCCATTTAAAATGCAAATTTGGATGATTTTTTACTCTTTACAGGCTTTGCACTTGAACCAACTCTTCTTTCAGCTCTTTGTGATGGTAAATTGGGAGGCTTTTGAGTTTTCGTTAAAGTGGGACAACACCAAAATAAAACACCAAAATGCAATGCGTTTCCACAGCTCTTGATATTGCTCCACTCAAATATATGTTATCCAACATGTACCTGCTTTTACAGGCTCCATGAGAATCATATTCTGGAGACGTCTAAGTAACAATATTTGGTCACAATCATACTTGCACCTGGTAGAAACAAGACTTCAGGATTAAATGCTTAAACTTTATCCATTCTAGACTACATTTTCACTGTGGGTTCTGCAAATGATACACAGCTGCATGAAACATAGTTAGTGGGTCCTCTATAACCTTACCTTATGTCCACAGGAAGTCCCTCTTTCTGACTGTGAGCAGCAAAATAATATCCAAGACTTAAAACACCCATGTGACTGCATTAAATGCCCTGATTGCTGGACATGTGACATGCACTGAAATGTTATGGCCCTGTGTTGTGTCCACATACTATTGCATTTTGTTCTGTAGATGCATTTACTAGAAGCACTGGAGGGCGCTAATGAATATCCTTGTTGTTGTGGTACTTGGGAAGGAGAAAAATAAAAAAGGAGTTTTCTCCGGTGATCCTCTGTTCCTACATGCTCATGTGTGTTCATGCCTGCTGAAACAACACCGTGTATGCAATACATAAATTGTCTGTCTCAGCAAATCTAACAATTTTATATCCAGCAAAAAGTCTTTTTGATTTTGTTTTGAGACTAACAGGGTAAGCAAGAGCACGATGAACGAGATCATTAATCTTCTTTTGAGAATATATGCCTTTTATTTTTTATTTTGTTTATAAACATCGTTTATCAGTGACAACGATGAGGCCGCCTACAGGGAGGAGGTGGATCGTCTGGCTGAGTGGTGCGACACAAACAACCTGCTGCTTAACACCAAGAAGACCAAGGAGCTCATTGTGGACTACAGGAGGAATGCTGACCCACATCCACCCATCCACATTAAGGGGACGGCTGTGGAGCGTGTGAGCAGCTTCAAGTTCCTGGGAGTCCACATCTCCGAGGATCTCACCTGGACGACCAACTGCTCCAAGCTGGTCAAGAAGGCTCACCAGCGCCTCTTCTTCTTGAGGACCCTGAGGAAGAACCACCTGTCCTCAGACATCCTGGTGAACTTCTATTGTTGCACCATCGAGAGCATCCTGACCAACTGTATAACAGTCTGGTACGGGAACTGCTCTGCCTCGGACCGGAAGGCGTTGCAGAGGGTCGTGAAAACTGCCCAGCGCATCGCCGGAGCACCACTTCCTGCCATAAAAGACATCTACAGGAAGCGGTGTCTGAAAAGGGCTGGGAAAATCATCAAAGACCCCAGTAACCCATCACATGGACTCTTCACCCTCCTGCCCTCTGGGAGGCGCCACAGGAGCCTCCGGACTAAGACCACCAGGTACCGGAACAGCTTCTTCCCCACAGCTGTCAGACTCCTGAACTCTGCCTCCTGACATCTGACTAGAGATGGACCGATCCGATATTACGTATCGGTATCGGTCCGATACTGACCTAAATTACTGGATCGGATATCGGAGAAAAATAAAAAATGTAATCCGATCCATTAAATATCACGAAAGCACCTCACAAAACTTGCAACACGCCGTAACTCACCTCAGAACGTTAGCACGTCGGAGCAGTATGCATCACGTGATAGAGCGGCTGTGGCATGCAGGACCTGTCGGTGGTCTGGATAGCATTTGGAGCTTCGCTAGCAACCTGGCATTTCATCTCCGACAAAGTTATCCCGAGAGAAGTAAAGCAAGTGTGTAAGTCCATCTCTGAATGTTTGTAAAGCATTCCTGCGTTAAGCTTAACAAACGACTGCCTCTTCTTGCTGCTACTTCAATCATGAAACTGCTTAACGATCAGCTGATCGGCTTTTCTGTCGCGAGTCCGTGTCTCTAGTTTGCTTTTGGCCCACTTTGCACCAGAAAGAGGAAACCAGCGGCTGAACAACAGCAGCACGTTTAAGCTTGATCAGCTGTTGTTAGAATGTATTTAATCTTACTTTCTACTCCAGGATCTTTTTCTACGTAGCTGACGGCTGGTAACTGTGCAGGGGCGGATCTAGCAAAGTTTAGCCAGGGGGGCCGATAGGGCATTAACAGGGAAAAGGGGGCACAAAGACATACTTTTCTTTCTTATTCTCATTTAAAATGTCTAGCTTTTAATAAATAATTATCTGACACCCAAAGTTTTAATCTGATGTAAAATGAATAGAAGTCCATTATTGTATATAGTGACTATTAAGTCTAATATATATACCCTAGTAAGCTATAGTACTTTTTGCTTTGGGAAGGTACCATCTGTGCAGTCTGCAATTCTGTTGAAGAAAGATGTTGAATCTATTTAATATTTCTTGAAAAATAATTGATTTCTGTGTATTTTTTTTCACATTGCATCAAATTAAGGTTGATTACGTCAATTAAGCATCATGAGGTGGAGCGTGAGGGGTGGTTCCCTATTTTTTATTTATTTATTTTTGTTGTTGCTGGGAGTTGGAACCCTATTAGTTAGGTTGCTTAATATTTATGCTAAGTACTCTTTAAAATACCAGAATAGGGAGGATGGTGTAGGTTTAAGTTTATTAGATTGATCAGTATTGCTGAACTATGAAATATTTTTTTTTGCATACAGGTATAACAGAATAGCTTTAGTGTAGTTGTTGTTTTAAACTTGAGTATGAACTTATACAAAATGCAGCAAGATATTTAAAAACAGTTTTGTTGATTAAAAAACACTATATCGGATTCATATCGGTATTGGCAGATATCCAAATTTATGATATCGGTATCGGTATCGGACATAAAAAAGTGGTATCGTGCCATCTCTACATCTGACCCACGTTAAACTCATGGACTGAACATACACACACCCACAATGGACAACTGTACCCTCAAACACACAATAATAACATGGACTGAACCACCACTCACAACCACTAGCACTTTATATAGCCTCTGTAGAAACTATCTACACCCTCACTTATCTTAACTGCACTACTGTATAGCTCTGTGTAAATAATCATTCTGTACATTCGATAATCTTTAATCCTACAACTGTTTACAACTTGCATAGTTCCCATTTCTGTATAGCTGTATATCTCAGATTTCTGTAAAGTTATTTATTTCATATTCTGTATAGTTTTTCATATTTATATCCTGTTCATAGCCTGTACATAGCTTGTACTCACTACAGCCTTTACATACTTAGTTATAGAATATTCACAACATACTTCATACCGTGTACATTATAACATACCATAATAGACCCATTTCTGTAGTATACTTACATATCTATACTATTGCTAATATATATTGTAATATATCTATATCACTAAAGCACTTCTGGATGGATGCAAACTGCATTTCGTTGCCCTGTACCTGTGCATGTGCAATGACAATAAAGTTGAATTCTATTCTATTCTATTCTATTCTAAATCCGTAAATTGAGCACTTTACATGCATATTAGACTAATTCATATGGCCACACTGTTGGAATTTACATTGTATTTTACAGCCATTTTTAGCTGTGGACCCTGGTTTCAAGGCCTCTCCTTGTGGGTTTTCTCTGGGTAATTCGGATCCCTCCCACAGTTCGATGACTTGCTGTTCCTGAAGATAGGTGAACTGGTGATTCTAAAATGTCCGTGTGTGAGAATGGTTGTAAGCCCTGTGACTGACTTGTGACCAGAAGAATCATCTTTTACATTTGCTGTTGTTTTAAGATTTTTTTTCTCTTAAATTGAGGAAGAGGCGATGCGGAAAGAAGCACCGACAGGCTTGTTTTGAGTTTATTTGACACAATAAAGTGGGTGGAATGAATGTTTCAACTATTCTTTTAAGATATTTCTCACATGTCTAAGGTCGAGACATTATGTCACTTGATTATAGTCTGGATTTTTTTGAAATTAAATACTTTTTTCATGCCAAATATTTAGATGTCAAATCTTTGCAGTGTTCATACCAAAAACTGATTGTATTGAACAAAAAAAGTTTGGAAACTAAAGAGACAATTTAGTTAAAGATATGCACAACAGAAATCTTTAAGACCGGTACAAACACGCTGTTTCATCCCTGCTCCTTCAGTCTGCATGTCGAAGCTTTCTTGGCCAAGACATTGAACCCAATTTGTCCCCAATGCATCTATCAGTGTGTGTGATTGTTTAAAAAGATGACTTCTTTTCATCCTTCAGGATATTCCCAAAGTGTCGATCCTTGTTACAACTACACTGTGCTGAATGATCAATGGCGTTCAACAAACAACACAAATACTCAGGACATACACTGTGATCAATCTATTAACTGGCAAGGCTGGTACCGCCTGTTTCTGGGGAGCTCCAATGCTCGTATTCCCGAGAGGTGTATAGACTCAAACAGGTGTGGAACCCATGCTCCTCTGTGGATAACACAACCTCATCCCTCACAGCCAGGTGAAACTGTAACTCGCACTGTGTGCAACAACTGGTCTGGAAGCTGCTGCCAGTTTCCTTCACACACCATCCAAGTCAAACTATGCTATGGAAACTACTACGTCTACAAACTTGAGAGGCCATCTGTGTGCCACCTTGCGTACTGTGCAGGTATTGTTGCCCTCTAAGCATGATCACACTGTAACAAATTCATCTTTTTCATCCTGCTGCTAAATTCAACTGTTCAGAAGGAAAATGCTCTCAGCTTTACCGCAGTACTCTCACTTATTCATTTATGTATTGACTGTAAACAGAGGTGAACACAACAACATCTGCACTTTCTTCAACCACACCTGCTCCAATACCACAGACCTCTACAGCCAATCAGGTCAGGCTCACTTCTACAACAGCAGTGAGCAACAGTGCAGCAGTGGAGGGGCGCATCCGCCTGGTTGGAGGAAACAGCTCGTGTTCTGGCAGGGTGGAGATCTTCCACAGTGGGCAGTGGGGGACGGTGTGTGATGATTTATGGGACCTAGTGGATGCTCAGGTGGTGTGTAGACAGCTGGGCTGCGGCAGGGTCGTCTCAGCACCAGCAAATGCTCAGTTTGGTCAGGGCACCGGACCCATCTGGTTGGATGATGTCAGTTGCTCAGGCAGTGAATCAAATCTCACTCAGTGCCAGCACTTAGGATTTGGATCTCACAACTGTGGACACTCTGAGGACGCTGGTGTCATCTGTGAAGGTAAATTTGTGCAGCTGCTTACACTGAAGTCCCACTGCTTGATTATATGTCCAGGATGTTTAGCTGACAGGTTTGCAGTCAACGATTATGATAGCTTTGACTTATGTTACACTGTTTTGCCCACAAGCTCTTTCACATTGAATATTTTATTTACAGACAATATCTTGGAGCCTTACTGTAAACCCAACAAAAAGTCCATCATTTTCTATTTAAAATGCAAATTTGGATGATTTTTTACTCTTTACAGGCTTTGCACTTGAACCACCTCTTCTTTCAGCTCTTTGTGATGGTAAATTGGGAGGCTTTTGAGTTTTCGTTAAAGTGGGACAACACCAAAATAAAACACCAAACTGCAATGCGTTTCCACAGCTCTTGATATTAGCTGACAGGTTTGCAGTCAACAACTATGATTTTTTTGATTTATGCTACACTGTTTTACCCACAAGCTCTTTCTTTTTTGGACATGAATTCAGTCATTGTATCTGTTCTGGTTTTTTGATTATTATTTACAAAATAATACAGATGTTTATTTTTAATTACATTTTTAAGGCCTTTTTGACATTTACAGGCATTATATTTGAACATAAATTGTATCTTAAGATATTTTAATGAGATAATTATTTAATTTAATATTAGCTGCATGAAGAGAATTAAAATCGATCATACTAAAGTTGTTCAAAATTTTCCAAGTACCCAGTTCCATCCACTGGCTGTAAGGAACAATCTTTCCACCCCAGTAAACAGAAAACGACACAACAAAAAATGCCCAAACAAGTCTGCTTCATACCACCTGTCACTCACTTCTGGTCATTTCTGCAAAAGACAAAGTAGATTGTGTGCTGAGATATTTTGAAATGTTTGCTTAAAGATAATCCAAGAGACCAGTCATTTCCAGAGGTTATATCATCCATACTAAAAGTGTGACCATGGTTAGATATTCATACATGTATCTCCTGAACTTATCATGATATCTTGTGAAACTGTTCAAGAAGTTCTAAATAACTTAGAACTTCCAAAATCCAGAAGACTTGTAGAGCTGATACTAAGACACCCTTTCCCCTCTGTTTTTTAAGAATTTCTACCTGAGATGCCCAGTGTGTTGGCCTCAACCTGCACTGTGACCGGCCCCACTATCATTGACGTCCACGGCCAGATTAACTCCATCCAGGATCGCTGTGCGTACTCTCTGTTCTCGACTCCGTTACTCCCAGATTTCCTTGTTCTGGGGAACTTCAGGGACAGACGTCGTAAAGATGTGAGCTTTTTGGACAGTGTGACGCTGCGTGTGGACGGGCATGACATTCACCTGGAACAAGGTGGGAGAGTTCAGGTAAGCGACCTACAGCCACAGTTCATGTGTCAGAGTGGAGTCTGATCCAAAGTCCTCCCTCATCCTCTGCTGAACTCAGTGGTTGTTGCTGTGAAATCAGCCTGTTTGTGTGTTTGACATGTTTCACTCAGTGTTTCCTCCACTTTGTCTCTGCTGTGATGCAGATGGACGACTCCACACTGACCCTCAGCAGCTCATCTCAGCTGGTTCATGGTGTGCAGCTCTCTAAGGACCAAACTGGAGTCACTGCCAAGCTGTCGCTCTCCAACCTCATCATCTCTGTCTTCTTTGATGGCAACACCGCACAGATCCTCTTAGAAGGTACAGAAGATAAAGTTTAATTCTTGTAACGTAAACTGTAAACTGTGCTGTTATTTATTCTTCTGTGTTTGTCCAGTTTGAATATTGATGCTGATCTGACTCATTCTGTCCTGATCCTCTGCAGGACCTGCTGGTTCATCTGTGGAGGGTCTGTGTGGAAACTCCAGCAGGTCTCTGAGTGACCTGAGGCTCTCTGAGTACAGCTCCACCAGGTAAGACCTCATCACAAGCTCAGAGTCCCTCTGACTGCTGCTGCTGCTGATGTTGCAGATATTCTGTTTGTATGAATGAGCCTGAACTTTGTTGTTTGTCGCCCCCTAGCTGTGAGATGCAGTACAGTGAGACTGCTGACAGCACGATCAACTGCACCAGTGTGACTGAACGGTGAGCAGACTGATCCACACAGCAGGAAACATGTGTTGTACCTTGATCTCTGTTCTAAATTATCACATGTGACTGCAGCATAGATGGAAGATAAACACATCTGATTACAGATTATTATTTTATTGTCTTCAACTTCTTCTTCTCTCTGTGGTACAGCTGTAATCTCCTGAAGGAGGCGCACTTCTCCTCCTGTAACACTGACATTGACCCAGAGCCCTACATAACCGCCTGCACCGACACTTTGTGTAAATATCCTGCAGTGGACGGACTCAACTGTCAGTTCCTGAAGGCCTACGCCAGAGCCTGCAGTCTACACAACCACACTCTGGATGGCTGGACATCAAAGACCGGCTGCTGTAAGACCTTAATAAGACATTAATAAGCTCTCCTTTGTTAAAGACCTGAACTCTGGAGTTTTAGAGCTCACGTGTTTTCAGGATAATACATCAGTGTGTTCCTCTGTAGCCTCTGAGGCCTTCTGTCAGGACAGGACCTGCAGCGATCACGAATTCTGTGGTGAGAAGACGGTCGGTGGTGACACTCGCTGCTTCTGTCGGGACATTTTTGCCTCCAAGTACCAAGAAATCAACTCTTTGGGTACGACAGCTGTGACATCACCATGACAACAGGGCTGAATAATGGAGGAAAACTTCTAACTGTGATTTTTCTGACTGATATTGTGACGTTCAGGTGATCCAACGGTCTGCATGCAGGACTCTGCTTCAGTCACTCTGGTTGGTTGTCTCCTGGAGGACAAAGACATCAATTACTCTGCCTTACACCTCAACGACCCGACCTGCAGGGGTCAGGTGGACAAGCTCACCGACATGGTGACCTTCAGCTTCAACAGCAGCAACAGATGTGGGACGGTGGTCACGGTGGGTTTCATCTCCTGCTGTTTAAGCTTTGATCTCTGTGAATTCTAAAATTTTTGGTCATCTGAAGTTTATACCAGTCAGTCAACATCTTAAACAGTATCAGATGTTAAAGATGAAACAATGAAGAACTTGCTTAGTATCTGATTATGTGACCCTGCAGACCAACAACAGCTACGTCATCTATAAGAACACCATCAGGAGCCAGAATTACTCTTTTGACGTCATCACTCGCAACGCCCAAGTCCAGATCGACTTCTCCTGTGTTCACAGTCAGCCAAGCATCCACACTGCAACCTTCAGAATCAGAGACTGGTTTGTAGTGGCTGCTAGGTATTGTTTGAATATTTGTTAAAATGTGGGCATTGTTAACAGTGCAAATGTGTGCATTCTGCAGCTCCGTTGCACAGAAGATCTCATGTGGAGCTTGGAATTACACTCTGATTATCAAGGCCTACACCGACGCTGGGTGGACACAAGTTGTGCAGCTGAACAGTCAAGTGAGACTGAACCAGAGGATCTGGGTAGAGCTGGAGACTAATGGGCTGGATGGAAGCATGGTCACTGTGGTGAGGGACTCCTGCTGGGCAACCAACCAGGCATCACCTACCAGCAGTCCAAGACATGATCTGATCATTAACGGTGAGAGATACTCAGAGTCACTCATAAGTTCACTTTGATCACCTTTATCAGCTCCTCAATAACGTGTATTTTCGTGGTTATGAAAAGCTGTGCGAACCCTGCTGACCTGACAGTGGCAGTGGAGGAAAACGGACTGGGAACCTCCACCTTGTTTTCGTTCAACATCTTCCGGTTCACTGGGGGTTCTGGTGAAGTCTACCTGCACTGCAAACTCCACCTGTGTCCCAAAGAGGAGACCAGCTGCATACCGGTAGGCCTTGCTGTCAAACACTCATAGCAAGCTTTACCTATTCATCCCACCTGTTACAGGAGGGCTTGATTTGTTATGCACAAACCTAACCATCTATTCATTGTTCCAAAGCACACCATTAACATATATGGTCATATATAATCATTTTGGTGCTTTAAGTAAAGCAGGTGCATGTGTTACGTTCTAACTAAACACCTGTTTATTACTAGATTATATTGTTCTGTACATTTTTATCCTCATTTAACTACACTCACAGCACAACACTGAAAACATGAAGTGAATTCAGTTGTATTTTGTTTGAACATCCAAAATTGTAATGCAGCAGCTCGCAGACGCAGATCTGTTGGATCCAAATACGAAGGTGAAGCCTCCATCGGCATGTCCTGGACTCATTAGGTAACTTCAGGTGACAAATCTAATGAGTGGTGTAAGAAGTAAGATTGGCTGTGAACAGAATCACGAGAGGGCAAGAGTGGTTTCCATGCTGACTACGACTGAATGACCAGTTGCCGACCAAATGCTGAACATTGTTTTTGAGGACAGTGTTCAGCAGACACGCAGAGCAACAGTACTTTACTCCATCTTCTTTATTCAATTTTATTTATATAGTGCCAATTCACACCAAAAGTTGCTTTGAGGCACTATATATTGTAGAGGCCCTACAATTATCTTTATTGTTGTACTTTCTGCCAAAAAAAAAATAAAGAATGTGGCAACAACCAGCCTGAGTTTGATCCTTGTTTTCTGGCTCAAACACCACTCAGGTAGAAATCCAGTAATTATCCAGCTGACGATTTCTCCTTTTACGCCACCTAATGGAGTCAAAAGCATACAGTGTATCACGGTCCTGGGTGATTTGACCAAGTGTTTTTAAGTTTTTGGACTTTCGTTTTATTTATGTAAATATTCTATTTGACTCTTGGTTTACTTGTTTATTTGGTTTCCTGCATTTTCCTTGTGCCTTGATTTTAGCTACCCTTTCATTGGCTCACCCTTCAATTTAGTTTACCTGTGTCTCGTTATCCCCGGCTTTCTCCACTCCCCCTTCTCCGTGTACATATAGTGCTGTATTGGACTTTGAAGTCTGTTCATCTCATCTCTGTGTTTCTGCAAGCTTTACGTTTCAGTTGTTTATAGCTTCCCCCCCTTGAGCACACAGTTTTTGATGAAAACAGAGAGGTGTGACCATAGCAAACAGGAAACTAATGTTGTAGGAGATGAGGCAAGCACTGAACTATTTTAAATCTTGGCAGAATTTAGAAGTTGACCACACATGTACACAATACTATGCACCCCAGATTATTTCAGAGCATTAAAAACAAAACAAAAACTAAGCTTTATGCAAAAAGACTACAAGAATTTCAGAATTTTTTGGGATGAGTTTTTGGGTTCACTTTCTCACAAGAAGAACGCCGGTGAGATTTGATCCAGGAGTTTAAATCTGTACCATGACCGCTTTCGTGCATTTTTCAGGATGTCAGTGGGGCAGTTTGAGGTTTGGTTAGCAGAGTTGGGAAGACATCTGTGGAGGCAGAGAAGTAATTTTAGGGAACTGACTGACAGGGAACAGGAGCAGCTTCTAGCTGTGTATCTGAGGTAAAATAAAGGCCTTAATACTTGCAGATGATTTTGAGCTTCTAGAAATAAATTGAACACATCATTTTTGAAGTGAGAAATGTATTTGGTGACTCAAAGTCCTCCAAGAAGCAAGTCCTTCCACTCAGTTTCTTAAAAGCCTCCTGACACTTTAAACATTAGAAAAATTTATTTCAGTTGGCTGTTTAATGTTTTTGCCAAATACTCTTTAAAATACCAGAATAGAGAGGATGGAGGATTTAAGTTTATTAGATTGATCAGTATTGCTGAACTATGAAATATTTTGAGTGCAGTGTGTTTTTTGCATACAGGCATAACAGAATAGCTTTAGTGTTTTGTTTTTTAAACTTGAGAATGAACTTATACAAAATGCAGCAAGATATTCAAAAAACATTTTTAATGATTAAAAAATACACTATATCGGATTCATATCGGTATCGGACACATAAAGTGGTATCGTGCCATCTCTAGTATATACAGAATGTGGCAACTGAAGTATACACAGAGGGAAATTCAGGGAAGTGCAGACAGCCATGTAGAACGAGACCCAGCTGAACTAAATTATCAACAATGGCACAAGGAAAGCACAAGCACACCAACTCAAAATAAACCAAAAATGTCATAATTATCTGTCAAGTTTATTTCTAAAGTACATTTAAAAACTACAGCTGATGATTAAAGTTATGTACATCTAAAAGAAAATTCAAATAACATAAAACAGAGGACACAATCAAAGTTTAGATTCAACAGTTTTTCCAAACAGTTAGAGTTGAAGCATTCGCAGAGACAACCCTGTGTTTCATCCCTGACAACCAAATACAGCACCGAGCTCCTGTCAGAGCTTCACACTGCAGCGATAAAGCTGTGCTGCACGGTGGGGACCTAAACATAATCATCAAATTAATGACAATGATAACACGATCACATGCTTAACTTGTTACAGACAAATATACACAATACACCTTTTACCTGACATCCTGTCAGAAAACACTGGAATTCACCCTACACCTAAAAATTTCCATGTATGGTGGATCCTAGATGCACTCCAGCTGTCGATGGTGTACTGCCCACAACTCAACAATGGCCTCTGGGAACAGACATAAATAAAAAGTTGTGTAATGTTCAATCTCACATCCTGTCCAACCTTTTGGAATGAGGTCTGTCACACTAGGTGTTTTGGCAAGATGCACTCCAGAAAACATGCCTGTCACCTTTTCATTGACATTTACATTAATTTTAATGTAAATCAAATTAATTTGATTTGCATTAATTAACATTAATTATGTGTAACCACATAATTTCCTCAGGGATTAATAAAGTATTCTGAATGTGTCATTTAGTTCACTAATTAGTAGCATTTACCTTCACGACAGTGGTGATGTCTTTCAATTTGTAGCACAGCAAGTTTTTTGTGTTTATGATTCTGTGAGAATCGCTCCACATGGTTTACCCAAAGTATGTTGATTTCCTCAAAATCAAATGTAAAATGCGCCCTTATATCTGCTCCTCCCAAGCCTTGACATTCTAGATGTCTCATCCAAGTTTTTATAAATCTCAAAATACCTAAAAATTGTCTTTGTGTCCTTGCATGATGATACTGTAACTAGTTTTGTATTTTTGCAAATATTTTGTTGACTCTTCATAAATAAAGGGGGTTTTCCACATACTTCACTCAAGTAAAATTGTTAAAAGTTAAATTGTCTACATTCCCCACTGGTTCCTGGTCCCTAAAAAGGTACCGTCTGAGCAGAAGCAGATGTAGATTAAAGTTGTTGTAATATGATGGCATTAACTGGACTCTAACAGTGTGAATACACAGTCATCCCAAAGATGAGGTGCAGTGAGGGTGACACGAAAACTTTCAGTGTATGCAAAATGACATCATTGCACTGAAAGATCCTCATTTTACACTCGGCTCCACTAAAATCCCATCTCGATGCAGTCTGGCCAGTTTAAAATACGTGTTCTTGCACAAAAGCACAACCAGAATACCATAGTAAAATGTCATGTGATTGAAAAAGTGAGACTGTGATGAAGATGATGTACATACGACAAAAATTTAATTTTTGCAAGAAATGCATTTTGAAAGTACACATAGTGTACTTTCTGTGGTGCAGTTTGTTCGCCCGAGTACATAAGCATACGCTGACAGATGTTCACCATCAGAGAAGCATGTACAAACTTAACGGTTCTTGATTCAGAGCCCAAATGTCAGAGTAAAGGAAGGCTTTCAGAATGTAAAGTGCGTATTGTTGTTAGCTGTAATAAAATCCCAGTGGGAACAAAATGTACACTAAAGTCCTTATTATCCAAACTGTTCCACATCCTGTATCTGTGTCTACACCGAGTCAAAGCAACATGACGTATAATGGGGTTTTTCAGATGAGTGTGTTAAGGACTGATAACAACTACGTAACACTGACACGATAACCTGTAAACATGCTGTGTACTCAAATGCATCTTTTGATATTTCAGAGGGCTGATAAAGGGACTGTGGGAGCTTTTCTATCTGTTACACCCAATAATTCTGACATGAAGCTGATGCTAATGACACTTACTAGAGAATTTTGTCAAACATCAGAAAACCTGCTCACAAAGGATTGGATCAATGGGTCAGTGAGTCCAAAGACTAAGCACAACGATCCTTCTAACATCTTTAAATGTAATGACCAATATTTTACATCCTGTTATGTTCCCTCCATTCATCCGCTAAAATTTAAAATTTGGGTTAAAACTTTTCAAACTTCAACATGGCATGTGTAAACATACTAGTTTTCTTAAGTAAGCCTAAATTATTTCTGTTTCAGAATCTTATTGTCAAGAACAACAAAATTGTAATCAAACCCGTCCTGAAAAAAATACTTTTTTATTAAGCCACAGCTGTGCAAATGATCTAGTTTAACTTTAAATCCACAAAACTTGTGAAATAAGTTAAAACTGAGGATTATCTTTCAACTTACACAGATAAATTATGTCAAAACCAAAAGAAATCAGTTTAGACTTGAGAAAAAGACTTGCTGAGGCTCAGAAAGCTGGAGCTAAAAATACAACATTAACAATAATTTTCCAGGTGTCAAGAAGTGGAGTGAGAAGGATCATCGATACATTCAAAGACAGCCAGACAGTACAGAACAAGCCTGGCAGAGACTGGAAGGAATAGATCTCAAAGACTGGACAGAAAACTAGTGAGAGACGTGTCTAAAGACCCCAGAACAACCAACTCCTAGCGAACCTCGTCCCCACAGTGAAACACGGTGAGGATGCTTCATAGTGGAAGGAAACATGAAGAAAGAAAATGTGACAACCCTGAAGGAAAACATCAAGCAGTCAGCAGCAAAACTGTGCTTGGGTCTTCACTTTGTCTTCCAACATAACCGCAAAACAAAACATACGTGGCTCCTTCAGGAGGCGATGAAAAACCAGCTCACAATGAGCATTACTGACTGGCCTGCACAAAGTCCTGACCTGAAGCCTGCTGAACATCTGTGGAGGGAACTGAAGACCGAGCCCCATAAAAGATGATCGTCAAATCTGGAGGTGCTTGAGAGTTTTGCAAAAGAAGAATAGGCTGGGGTTACTCGGTTCAGGCTGTTATCCAACAGAGACCACACACAGCTGACTGTTAGCATCAGTGACGCTAATAATTCTGACCCTGCTAGTTTTGTGTTTTTGCAAAGTAAGAAGTAATGTGAGCATTCAAAATAAAACTAGGATGTTTGAACACGCTGTTTTAAACATTCCTGCTCTGTTTAATGAAATGTTCATTGAGCGACTAATGACCTACAGTGAAGTGATCATATTAGCCAGTGAAAGAGTGACATTATTCCATTTTTACCTATAACAGTTGTGGCCGATCTGTGTTTAATTCTGGGTAACTCACTCTTACTGCTTAATCAGTCTCTCTGTAGCTACTTAGAGTTGTGTTGCTGGCATATGCGACGTGCTTCTGACAAAAATTGATTAGTGTATTAATCTTTTGTTAATCTGTCAGCACAAGGAGTGAACTAAAGGAATTTTTGTTTGATACGATATCTCTGGCCTCAAACGTTCCAGCCTTGGGACTCTCCTCCATCTCTGCCATCTCTGTATCTTGGTGGCCTTGACGACTTTCTTGCCCGTGTGCACTTGTGTTTGCAGCCACGTGGTGATTAGAAAGCTGAGATTACGAACGGGACCGGGACAAGATGTTGGTCACTAGAAAAATCTCAGCAATCAAAATTCATAAGGAATTATTTCTAATTTTATTCCATTTAAGAAGACATAAATGTTATATGCTGAAAGGTTTCAAAAAACACCTGAAGCTCTCGGGGGCTTATTTCAGGTGTCTCTCTGTAAGAGGCTGATTCATCAGTGGGAGGTTCCCATCAGGTAGCTCCTCCAGCCCTCCTCTCTACCCCACTGGTTCCTGGTCCCTAAAAAGGTACCGTCTGAGCAGAAGCAGATGTAGATTAAAGTTGTTGTAATATGATGGCATTAACAGGACTCTAACAGTGTGAATACACAGTCATCCCAAAGATGAGGTGCAGTGAGGGTGACACGAAAACTTTCAGCACAAGGAGTGAACTAAAGGAATTTTTGTTTGATACGATATCTCTGGCCTCAAACGTTCCAGCCTTGGGACTCTCCTCCATCTCTGCCGTCTCTGTATCTTGGTGGCCTTGACGACTTTCTTGCCCGTGTGCACTTGTGTTTGCAGCCACGTGGTGATTAGAAAGCTGAGATTACGAACGGGACCGGGACAAGATGTTGGTCACTAGAAAAATCTCAGCAATCAAAATTCATAAGGAATTATTTCTAATTTTATTCCATTTAAGAAGACATAAATGTTATATGCTGAAAGGTTTCAAAAAACACCTGAAGCTCTCGGGGGCTTATTTCAGGTGTCTCTCTGTAAGAGGCTGATTCATCAGTGGGAGGTTCCCATCAGGTAGCTCCTCCAGCCCTCCTCTCTACCTGGGTGTGGACAGCAGGAAGGATCCAAATAAAGAGAGACGGACGGCTCACAGAGACACCATCACCAGACAGCCTCCTTAGCAGCAGCCTCCACCCTCCTCATCCTCCAACAGAGCTCCAGAAGGTAAGACGAGCTGCACGAGTAGAACAATAAAGAGTCACTGACGGGCATCTCTGTGGCTTTAACAGGATAAATAACAGACAGACGAAGGAGTGGGCAAAACTCGCACACTGACTTTTAGAACTTTTAAATGCCGAGTCCTCCTTTTAAAGGATAAATTTAGGGTTTTCTTTGTTTTTTTTGCTCATGATACGCATTCCTCCAGTCTTTTATTCATATTGTTATGTTTCTCTTCTTTGAAGTTTGGTGTTTAATGAGAAAATAAACTTAGATTCAGAGAGGAAATGTGCCAAGTGTTGGTGCAAGGAGACAAATTTCACTGACAGCTGAAGGAGCATGGAGATGTTTAACTCGCACAGTGATGATTGTTCAGTTAGTCTGTTTCTGTGACATCTTCAGAGTCATAATTTCAAACATTCTGCATGCTGGGATTTTCCTAACCTTACAGATGATGTACAGTAATAACTCCAAGTGTTACCATTTGATGTTTGTGCTACTTTCTGTCCAATCACAGACGTCCAACTGTGTTTTTTTTTCTTTCAGGTCTTTGTCAGGCGATTGGTTCCCTCCAACATGCTGTGCCCACTGCTCTTCCTGTCTGCATTCATTGTACTGGCAGGTAAGCATGCACCGCAGCTACTTTAAAAGTATCCTTACTAGGGATGGGTACCGGTGCACCGGTTCTGACATAAACGGTAGTAACCAGACCAAAAAGCAGCGCACATTTCGGTGCTTTATTTCGGTGCTTTTTTTTCCTGAGCTGTGATACACTTTAGATTCTAGCCAATCATTTTACGTTTCCGAGGATAGTAGGCGGGTCCAGGTACGTACGTTCTTTTAGAGCAGAGCTACAGATTAAAAATGTCCAAGGTGAAGCGTTCAAAAGTCTGGCTGTACTTCACAGCAAAATATGCAAACTCAGCAGCAACAAGTGCTTTAAGCTGATACTGTGATACTGTGCAAAGGAGGCAACACCTCGAATCTGATGAAACACCTGGCGACGCGTAGCGTTTTTTTAAAAGCCGAGAAATGCGCCGTATTTGATGGCAGCAGCAGCCGAGAGGAGAGTCCTGGCCCCTAGCCCTGCCAGTGTAGCAGAAATGATGAGGATGATGATGCAGCAGCAGCTGTTCTTCTCTGCGTGAGTAGCTTAATGTTGTTCGTGTGTAGTTTACGTTGAGTAGGCTAACCACGTTATTACATTAATGCATGTAAGGTGAACTAGCAAACATCATCATAGCTACATGCGGCTGTCTTCTTGTTTGATGGCAGATACTCCCTTCACCCTGGCCAAAAAGGCTAAAATGACTAAAGAAAAAGTGGGAAACCTCACTCATGTCATTGCCTGGCCCTATTTGGTTCATAACAGACAGAAAGAACATTACCTTAAAAAGGTACAAGAGGTTTTTGGACAAAGTTGGTGTTTTTTCCATTGTTTAAGCACTGCTTCCAGCCAAGAGTGATACCATACATGCCCCATAGCTGCAGAAAAGGCTAACATTGTTGTCTTTTTACAAAAAACAGCTGAACATGAGAGGTTTTTGGACCAATTTTGTGATCTCCATTCTTTAAGCACCGGTTTGAGCACCGTTTGAGCACCGGCACCGTTTCAAAAGTACCGATTTGGCACCGGTATCGGATAAAACCTAAACGATACCCATCCCTAATCCTTACTAGACTTGAGTATTTGGTGATTAGTATTCAGGAACTGATAATCAGAGACTGAGGAACAAAGACCAAATGACCTGAAGTAAGGAGGGACAGTGAAGGCCATTTGAAGTGCTGATAATCTGACAAACATGGACAGATTTTCCTGGGATCCTTGCTTTCATATCTTCATTTTAGAATAAACAATCATACAAACAAACAAGCATTTTTAAAGAGTTCAAGGGATGTAGATCTCTGTCATCCGCCCATCCATCAATCTGATGGTTCATTAATTACATTCAACACGACTCCCTGAACTCTTTCAAACGCCCTGTCTTGTCTTTTAGTTTCTATGATTTTCTCGTGGAAGGTTTGGCGCGTTTGACAATGCTATGGTCTTTTTTGCATTGAAAACACTGAGCTCTACTAACATTTTGCTCACATTTAACATGTTTGTGTCCTTCAGGGTCCAAACACACTAAATATAGTTTTGGTTCTATGTGGAAGAAATTATTTCCTGTTTTCTGTTCACATTCAATTTAACTCACTCATCTTAAACTTTTCACGTAATAACTGAACATTTCAAGTCCTGTTTTTTGTTAATATTGAGTTATTTTCGTGGCATTTTGAACTAATAAGACTCAGACAAATTATAACCCCTAGTCCTGATCCTAAACTTGAGTTACTAAATTGAAATTTAAAGACAATAAACCAAAAGTGTAACTTGCAGTTAACTGACAGCATTTTTTTCAGTGGCAGAAACAAGCTTCCATATTTACTGGATGCAGGAAGATAAAACTGTACCATGGGGAAAATATGGATCGCTACATACAAAAATAGCAGTGTGTGTGTGAAGAGAAAGGCACTGTAGAGAAATATATAGTACTAAAAGTTTATACTTCAAGCACTTCAGTTAGTAAAACTGAAAAATGTTTAACAAGGTCACCAATACAAATATCTGCTCTCTTTTAGAATAATATATTAATGCTTATAAAACAGAAAAGATGTGTTAAGATATCTGCAGCCAGCCAGGAGAAAATCAGCAAATAAAGTTGAGAATCTTTTTTTTTTCTTAACTGATACTCAGAGAAATACAAAAACATTACTTTGAGTTTGATTCCATAAAAAGTGACAAAAACATTAGCGTCCATCGTGCGTGGGAAGAAAACTTCTTTTTACAGCGAAAAAAAACCCCTAAACTTCCAAGCAAGCACCGAGTAGCTACCACATAATGGGAATCTCACAGAGAAACTCGCGGATTCTTCAACTGACCGCGACACACCTGCACCAGGGCAAGCATCCGCCTACCCTACTCCTGCTTCACAGGTGAAAATAGAGCAAAAGGACCGCTGAGTCTTTGATTTTATTTATTTTCTGCTGTGTTTTACTTGCATCTATTTGAAAGAGTGAGTGTAAACACAAAATAATATTTTATTTTATGTGCTGGAATGTGCAGAAAATAGGTTTAAATGTTAAACTAATTTATTCAAGTCAGAGAATGGTGCATATAATTTAAGTTTTGCTTGATGCAAAAAGTTAAAAGATTAAAACTAATAAAACAAGCTTTAAAAAGAGACTTTTCCATTTGATTACATTTTGTATGATGGATTATGCAGAAAAAGTAGAATTGGGCTGAAAGATCTATCACTTTATCACCTCTTCAGGTTGTAAATCGTGTTTTTAAAAAGTAACTAAGTAACTAAGTAATTAATTATTTTTGAAAATAAGTAATCAGTAAAGTAACGGCATTATTTTTTGGGGAGGTAATCAGTAGTTACTGATTATTTTTTTCAAGTAACTTGACCAACACTGCTCGCCATACAGAGGTCCGAGGGATCTCCCAGAAATGGCCAAGCTCATTTCTGGAGAATAGGTGATTGATTTCATACCTGCTGATCTCTTACCCAGTGCAGGTTAGGTTTGCAGTATTAGTTACCATCATGATATGCCCCAGTCACACTTTCGCAGGACAGGAAACCCAGCGTAAATAAGTTTGAATCCTGCTTCGTAGTGGACCTCCAGTCTTTGCATTTGGAGTATTTTCCCTGTCCATATCTGTCTGTTACTGGTTTTTCAGCTTCACCCTGATTATCTGTGAGTCCCTGTCATGTATTTCATACATTTTGTTTTACTTTGTTTTAGCCTCACTGGCACTCTGAATGTTATCAACTCAACATATTCAGATCAAAACAGCTCTCATTCTCTTTTCCAAACACTGCATAGCTGATCTATACGATGCAATATCTGAAGTTACAACATAGTAACCTTTCTGTACTTTAGTGTTTAGGCCTGTCGTGAGAGTACATGTTAATGTACTACCGTAACATAGATAAGACTTCATAAGTCCCCATATATCCATCAACCCTATTTCTTTAGCAAAATAATTTGAATAGTTGTTTTACACCAGCTATGAGACTGATCATGACCTATCCGGCTGTCCATCGCTGCATCGAGTATGCTCTGCTATTACAAATGAGAGTGTAAAGTGAGTAAGTAATAAAAAAGTTAAGTCTACTATACCCATCCATATAAGTTCCCCAAGTTTAACTTGTAATCTACCCTCCTTTTCCAAGATTTTGGCAACTTGTACGAATACTTTGTTTCTACAAATGCGTGAATATGAACCTTTGTTTGTCCTAACAGCTAACAAGCTGCAGCTCACACCTCTCACGTGTGTCTGTGTCTTCAGGTGCTCAGCAACAGTCAGTCACTCAGCCTTCAGTGGTGGACATCAGCTCATGTCCCATCACATATTATGGACAGAAGTACGAGAAGCTCTATGTGAGTAGGATGAAGCCTGATGTTTTAGCAGAGCTTTATGTGTTGTTGCTGTTTAATCTCCACCTGTAGCAGAGATGATGTTTGCAGACTGAGTGAAGAGTTCAGAGATCAGCGTCTTATTAATGTCCTCTGCAGTGATGCTGAGTATGTAACCATCACCTGATGCAGCTTCCTGAAGAAGAGCGAGAGCTCTGACTGAAACCTGAGCACCAACAGTTCAGCTGTACATGACAGAAAAACCCACAAAATATTTTGCTATTTGATTTGTTGTGTCTCTGATTTTTACAGGTGACCTTCACAAGACGAGACATTGTGATGTGTTTTGACAAGTTTTACGACCCTAGGAATGAAGGCGACTGCATCGTGGGGAGCTCACCTGACAAAAGGAGAGCAGCTTTTAATATAGTTCAAGCAGAGTCTGTTCTTGAACGTTGGGTTAAAAATAAAACACAAACAATTCAGAACAGTTTGAGATGCAGTGTGCAAATAACCATGCAGATCAGCAGTTCAAAGGTGAGTCCTGCTCTGCATCACAAAGCCTGAAGGGTGTGCCTAAAATGAATAGTTTCAATCAACACTGAAAACAAACATAAAATGAAAAATGTTTTTTTTATTTTTTAAAGGGACATTGTAGACTAATTAACATGAGTATGTCAGATGCAGCCGTACAGGCTAGTTTTCACCTGAAGGGTGAAGGAAAACCAAAGATGCAAAGGCATCTAAGCGTACACAGGAGACAGGACCAACGCATGTGAATGGTAAAAGTAATGCATAATCATAACCAAACAAACTAAACATCAAAAGCAACTATTAAAGATTGAAAACAGAAGCACTTTAAGACAATACAGACCATGAAAACAGAGACTTGCATGGATATCACTTCAGTATATGACAACATGTTGGATTATGATCGTGTTTGTTTAAAAATCACTTTTTCTGCTATTTTTGTTGCTAGCAGAAGGATTGGTCTGATGATTGGTTATATAATCACCTGATTTAAAAACATGTGTGATGACTGTAGTTTTTATAGCATATGGAAACACTCCATTATGAAATTCAAAATGTTTTAGCAATGCAGCTCAACAGGCCCAATGTTAATGTTATGAACCTGAGCTTTTCTAAACAGTTTCAGATGAAACTTCTTCACAGTGACTGAATCTTTCCTGTTAACCTGTTTACAGATTAGCTTAAACCTATTCAACTTTGGGACAGAAGCAGCTCTGAGTTTGGAAGCACATGGCACTGGTTTAGTGGCGGTGAGTCTGTGTGTATATGAACAATAACACTTTGACGTAATATGTTAAATACTTTATATTTAATGCCAACATTTGTGTCTGTTTTCAGCTTGATGTCAGTTCTTTCTGCTCTGTGATTATAACATTAGCTGTGTTTGTTTCTGTTTAGTTCTATACTCAGGTCAGTGATGTCCTAATCAACAAAGTAGAGGTTAATAACATTGTTTACAAGTCTCAAAATCATACCATAGATATCAGTGGATGCAGACACTCAGGTTAGTGAATCTTAAACTCCTACCGTGACTTTGGGATTATGTAATTCTGAAAGATTTGATTGTTACTGTTTTATTTGCACTTACAGTTGGAAAACTGTTGAACTAAAGTGAAGCCTCTCTTCCCAGATACTGTGTATAAACCTGGTACTGTGGTCAACTCTGACCCACAAATCTGCTCCAATGTCACCTGTTCTGAGACTGCAACCCTCCAGACCTCTGGTTGTGGTCCATTGGAGCATTGTCAAGGCAACGGCATGTAAATATTTTCTCTTCATATTTTGTTACTAAAAGGTTCTACAGTGAAATAACTTAAGAAATAGAGGGTCCCCTGGGGTAACCTTCTTTGGCAGCAACTCATGGTGATGTTTGTGGTTGGTTGCCTTTGTTAGCTGTGTGTTGGACACCATGTTGGACTCCACCTGCACTGTGACCGGCCCCACTGTCATCGACGTCCACGGCCATATGAACTCCATCCAGGATCGCTGTGCGTACTCTCTGTTCTCGACTCCGTCACTCCCAGACTTCCTTGTTCTGGGGAACTTCAGGGACAGACGTCGTAAAGATGTGAGCTTTTTGGACAGTGTGACGCTGCGTGTGGACGGGCATGACATTCACCTGGAACAAGGTGGGAGAGTTCAGGTAAGCGACCTACAGCCACAGTTCATGTGTCAGAGTGGAGTCTGATCCAAAGTCCTCCCTCATCCTCTGCTGTGTCTCCTCGCATCGTTCTTCTCAGGGCTGTTAGAAGCAGTTCTTTCAGAGCTGCTGAACTCAGTGGTTGTTGCTGTGAAATCAGCCTGTTTGTGTGTTTGACATGTTTCACTCAGTGTTTCCACCACTTTGTCTCTGCTGTGATGCAGCTGGACGACTCCACACTGACCCTCAGCAGCTCACCTCAGTTGGTTCATGGTGTGCAGCTCTCTAAGGACCAAACTGGAGTCACTGCCGAACTCACCAAACTCAACATCTCTGTCTTCTTTGATGGCAACACCGCACAGATCCTCTTAGAAGGTACAGAAAATAAAGTTTAACTCATGTAATGTAAACTGTAAACTGTGCTGTTATTTATTGAGCTGCTGTGTTCCTCCAGTTTGAATATTGATGCTGATCTGACTCATTCTGTCCTGATCCTGTGCAGGACCTGCTGGTTCATCTGTGGAGGGTCTGTGTGGAAACTCCAGCAGCTCTCTGAGTGACCTGAGGCTCTCTGAGTACAGCTCCACCAGGTAAGACCTCATCACAAGCTCAGAGTCCCTCTGACTGCTGCTGCTGATGTTGCAGATATTCTGTTTGTATGAATGAGCCTGAACTTTGTTGTTTGTCGCCCCCTAGCTGTGAGATGCAGTACAGTGAGACTGCTGACAGCACGATCGACTGCAACAGTGTGACTGAACGGTGAGCAGACTGATCCACAAGGCAGGATCTGTTTACCCTTTGACGTAATAAAAAACATGTGTGTTGATCTGTCTTGTAAATTACATGGTACATCACATGTGACTGTAGCATAGATGGAAGATAAACACAACTGATTACAGATTATTATTTTATTGTCTTCAATTTTGTTTCTCTATCTGTGGTACAGCTGTAATCTCCTGAAGGAGGCGCCCTTCTCCTCCTGTAACACTGACATCGACCCAGAGCCCTACATAACCGCCTGCACCGACACTTTGTGTAAATATCCTGCAGTGGACGGACTCAACTGTCAGTTCCTGAAGGCCTACGCCAGAGCCTGCAGTCTACACAACCACGCTCTGGATGGCTGGACATCAAATACCGGCTGCTGTAAGATGTTAATAAGACCTTAATAAGACGTCAGATTGTCACTGATTTCTAGAATCGATTCAATTCTGATTCGATTCGATTTGATTTGAATCGGGGAAATTTGGCCTCAGACAGTCAGAAATATTATAATTCAGATCATGCATCGGTACATTTCTATATTTTTATATCTATAAAAAGAAAGCTGACACTTGCGAGACTTTATCAAAGGTGTAAGCATCACAGCAGATACCTTTGTGTCAAAGTAACTGAGGATAAAACACAGAAAAACATGAAGGTGATTTTCCTGGCCTGAGATTTTATAAAAATATTCTGTAGTAGATCAAAAACGAAAGAAACCCATTAATCAGCATATGAACATTACCTGATGCTGCTGAAGTGAAGCAGAGCAAAGTTACAGAGGTTTTATTAGAGACACAGCTAAACGTTTTGCAATTTTGCACAATTTTAAAAAGTTTAAATTTGTTCAGTAGCCTATTGAACAGCAGAAATTAGCTTTTCTTTTCGGAAGTAAGTAAAAGGAAAAAAACAGCGGCCAACAGTGCTGTAAACAATGGTAGACTTGTGCGCAAGCGAATAATGAAGAAAACAGATTTTTAGACTGGAAACTTGTTAGCAGAGACGGGTCTTCCAGCAGAATCTGCATGAATATTGAAGATACTTATTATCTAGACGGAGGAATAATCACACGTGGGGCATCGGCTTTCATGGGAACATTCACACCAAAAGGTGACTTTGTTTATTGAACTCTCGCGTATACTCCGCAGCATAACAGGAAGCATCCTTTCAAAATAAAATCACAACAGATGACAATGAGGGCATACCTATTAACTAGCTCAACAAAACTGTTCTTGAAGTAGACTGAGAGAGAGAGAGAGAGAGAGAGAGAGAGAGAGCTGTGCATGAAGTGTGATTGTATCGTGGTGGAAGCAAAACAGCAAAAGTAAGAGGGAATTCACGTCGATGTTTATCAAATGTGAAGTGTAGTTTGCTGCTTCTTTTGTGCTGGTTCAGTGAAAACCTGCAGCTTCGGAATCTAGCGTAAAAAATACGTACACACAAAGCGTGGACCCGCCGAAACATCAGAATCCGTGCCGTCGGGTGAGAAAGGCAACATCTCACTGATTCTGATCCTGATCCGCGGGTCCGCGCTTTGTGTTTACGTCTTTGTGCAGAATCCATGTACCTGCTCTCATTTACTGTTTTAGCTGTTTGGTGGTTGTTGAAATTTTGTGAGGTTTAACCTGAGATTCTGGCTTTTCGGGCAAATTAAAATTCAGATTAAAAAATCGATTCAGGATTTTAATGAATCGATATCACGTTATCCAAGCTAGAATCGATTTTAATCGATAAATCACTAATCAAAACCCACCCCTATTAATAAGCTCTCCTTTGTTAAAGAACTGAACTGTGGATTTTTAGAGCTCCCATGTTTTCAGGATAATAGATGAGTGTGTTCCTCTGTAGCCTCTGAGGCCTTCTGTCAGGACAGGACCTGCAGCGATCACGAGTTCTGTGGTGAGAAGACGGTCAGTGGTGACACTCGCTGCTTTTGTCGGACCATTTTTGCCTCCAAGTACCAAGCAAACAACTCTTTGGGTACGACAGCTGTGACATCACCATGACAACAGGGCTGAATAATGTAGGAAAGCTTCTAACTGTGATTTTTCTGACTGATATTGTGACGTTCAGGTGATGCAACGGTCTGCAAGGAGAACTCTGCTTCACTAACTCTGGTCGGTTGTCTCCTGGAGGACAAAGACATCAATTACTCTGCTTTACAGCTCAACGACCCGACCTGCAGGGGTCGGGTGGACAAGCTCACCCACATGGTGACCTTCAGCTTCAACAGCAGCAACAGATGTGGGACGGTGGTCACGGTGGGTTTCATCTCCTGCTGTTTAAGCTTTGATCTCTGTGAATTCTAAAATTTTTGGTCATCTGAAGTTTATACCAGTCAGTCAACATCTTAAACAGTATCAGATGTTAAAGATGAAACAATGAAGAACTTGCTTAGTATCTGATTATGTGACCCTGCAGACCAACAACAGCTACATCATCTATAAGAACACCATCAGGAGCCAGAATTACTCTGACGTCATCACTCGCAAAGACCAAGTCCAGATCGACTTCTCCTGTGTTTACAGTCAGCCGAACATCAACACTGCAACCTTCAGAATCAGAGACTGGTTTGTAGTGGCTGCTAGGTATTGTTTGAATATTTGTTAAAATGTGGGCATTGCTAACAGTGCAAGTATTTTAAGATGTTGGGATTAGGGCTGCTCGATTATGGCAAAAATGATAATCACGATTATTTTCACTGAAATTGAGATCTCGATTATTTGACGATATTTATTTAACCCTTACGACCTACTATAGAACCAAGTCCGCCAGAGCTTATATTATTTTTTTACATGTTGTAGTGCCATTTGTGGGAGCATTTCAAGTTGCTATACAACTATTATAGCCCATATTTTAATAATATGTATGCATTAAGTCCATAGTAACTACATTAATTGCAAAAAAGTGCAATAAACTACAAAAAAAATTGAAAATCATTTTTGTTTTGTTTACATATATTTCTACTTGGAGAAATTTAAGAGGTTTATCCCTCAAAACTTTAAATACAAAAAAGTTGCAAAAAATAGTTTACAACAACAGGAAATTTATTTTGAGTGTCTTCATAGTTTTATTTTGGAGATACACCAATTTTTATATACTGCAGGAAAAACGAAAAAACAATCCTAGCATGTGCATCAAAATAAACTATTTCCAGCAGTGCAATTCGAGTTCTAAGCATCCCAGAAACTATTCAGAAAAGTCAAACATGACCAGTATAGGCTTTTAAGCCCTACAAGTAAAAAACTACATTTTCCGCGAAAATGACGTCATTTCCGGTTTCGGGCAGGAAATGGCGGACATGCGATAGTTCCCGCTGACGTCTGTTTCACTGTGGGAAGTGTTACGAACAGCTGATCGGATCGGCAAAGCGTGTTTCTGGAATATTATGTTTTTGTTCCTGCAAGTGCTTTTTATGCAATTTTTGCAAAGCTTTATGTGGAAGGAAACCGTGACCGAGGACAAGCTGATGGAATAAGATGTAAGTACAACTCCTCTGGTTTCATATGCAAAAAAAACTTATTGCGCTAGCTTACACGGCTCAGGGTTCTTCAGGGATTTAAAAATAGTTACACAAAACGGAGCGTGCTGCTCTGACCGGATTTAAAGGGTAAACAATGACTTTAAAAAATAATATAAAATAGTGTGCAACACCACTGAAGTTTTTTTTAACCTCTCTTTTCAACCAACGGCAGTCACTCTCCTCTCCAAATAACTTCTGCTTAGCTTTCCGAGCTTCCCTCGGGTCCTCTTAATCAGCGGTCTCCACCCTTTTTTGCGCCACGGACTGGTTTATGCCCGACAATATTTTCACGGACCGGCCTTTAAGGTGTTGCGGATAAATGAGGGAGGGGCTAATAATCGGCTCACTCATTTTTAATGATCGTTGAAAGCCCAGATCGTAATCGTGATTAAAATTCGATTAATTGAGCAGCCCTAGTTGGGATTGTTGTTAACAACAGTGTAAATGTGTGCATTCTGCAGGTCCGTTGCACAGTGCATCACATCTGGAGCTTGGAATTACACTCTGACTATCAAGGCCTACACTAATGCTGGCCGCACACAACTTGTGGAGTGGAACAGTGAATTGCAGTTGAACGAGAAAATCTGGATGGTGTTGAAGACCGATGGCTTGGATGGAAGCATGGTCAGTGTGGTGACCGACTCCTGCTGGGCAACTGACAAGGCATCACCCACCAGCAGTCCAAGACATGATCTGATCATTAACGGGTGAGAGAAACTCAGAGGTGGTGGTTGCTCGCTGCTGCTCAGAGATTAATTCAACTCCTTTTGATCACTATTATGGACTCCTGAACAAAGTTTATTTTCCTGCTTATGAACAGCTGTGCAAACCCTGCTGACCCGACGGTGCAGGTGGAGGAAAACGGACTGGCAACCTCCACTTACTTCTCCTTCAACATGTTCCGGTTCACTGGGGGCTCTAGTGACATCTTCCTTCACTGCCAACTCCACCTGTGTCCCAAACAGGGGAACAACTGCATCCCGGTACGCAAATGTTCATAGAAAGATATACCAAATCTGGCCATCTTTTCTGATTTCATGAGACATTGCTCTGCACATAGACATTTCTCTTCAGTGTGCAAATGTTCAAGCACTGAAGCGCATTATTTACTGTTCCTTATCCATAGTGTCTTTTGCTATTGATGTCCAAATAGCTTCTAGATGTCCACAGAGAATTGGTTTGCATAAAACGAGCTGTCTTTGAATACATTAAATCTCAAATCTGCTCAACAGAACTGAAGTCTGACCTTTCGCTTCGCCATTTCATCAGGTCCAGAACTTCACATTCTTTTTTCTTGGTCAAATAGTGTCTGCACAGCTTTGACTTATGATTGGGGTCAATGTCTTGTTGGTATATGAACTAGAGCTGGGCGATATGAGATTTTTTCATATCACGATTAGAGATGGACCGATCCGATATTACGTATCGTATCGGTCCGATACTGACCTAAATTACTGGATCGGATATCGGAGAAAAATAAAAAATGTAATCCGATCCATTAAATATCACGAAAGCACCTCACAAAACTTGCAACACGCCGTAATTCACCTCAGAACGTTAGCACGTCGGAGCAGTATGCATCACGTGATAGAGCGGCTGTGGCATGCGGGACCTGTCGGTGGTCTGGATAGCATGTGGAGCTTCGCTAGCAACCCGGCATTTCATCTCCGACAAAGTTATCCCGAGAGAAGTAAAGCAAGTGTGTAAGTCCATCTCTGAATGTTTGTAAAGCATTCCTGCGTTAAGCTTAACAAACGACTGCCTCTTCTTGCTGCTACTTCAATCATGAAACTGCTTAACGATCAGCTGATCGGCTTTTCTGTCGCGAGTCCGTGTCTCTAGTTTGCTTTTGGCCCACTTTGCACCAGAAAGAGGAAACCAGCGGCTGAACAACAGCAGCACGTTTAAGCTTGATCAGCTGTTGTTAGAATGTATTTAATATTACTTTCTACTCCAGGATCTTTTTCTACGTAGCTGACGGCTGGTAACTGTGCAGGGGCGGATCTAGCAAAGTTTAGCCAGGGGGGCCGATAGGGCATTAACAGGGAAAAGGGGGCACAAAGACATACTTTTCTTTCTTATTCTCATTTAAAATGTCTAGCTTTTAATAAATAATTATCTGACACCCAAAGTTTTAATTTGATGCAAAATGAATAGAAGTCCATTATTGTATATAGTAACTATTAAGTCTAATATATATACCCTAGTAAGCTATAGTACTTTTTCCTTTGGGAAGGTACCATCTGTGCAGTCTGCAATTCTGTTGAAGAAAGATGTTGAATCTATTTAATATTTCTTGAAAAATAATTGATTTCTGTGCATTTTTTTTCACACTGCATCAAATTAAGGTTGATTACGTCGATTAAGCATCATGAGGTGGAGCGTGAGGGGTGGTTCCCTATTTTTTATTTATTTATTTTTGTTGTTGCTGGGAGTTGGAACCCTATTAGTTAGGTTGCTTAATATTTATGCTAAGTACTCTTTAAAATACCAGAATAGGGAGGATGGTGTAGGTTTAAGTTTATTAGATTGATCAGTATTGCTGAACTATGAAATATTTTTTTTTGCATACAGGTATAAAAGAATAGCTTTAGTGTAGTTGTTGTTTTAAACTTGAGTATGAACTTATACAAAATGCAGCAAGATATTTAAAAACAGTTTTGTTGATTAAAAAACACTATATCGGATTCATATCGGTATCGGCAGATATCCAAATTTATGATATCGGTATCGGTATCGGACATAAAAAAGTGGTATCATGCCATCTCTAATCACGATATATTTTTTTCATTTCAGGCGATAACGATATCTATCACGATATAAGCCAAATAACTATTTGTAAGATTTAAATGTGCCGTTGCTCACAAGTAAAATGTGAAATAATCAGCAGCTTGTTTTTATTTAAATATTTATTTCCCATAATAAGTTCAACAGGGTAGATGTACTTAAGGAACATGAGACTTTTTCAGATAAATAAAGGCAAATATTGCAAACTACACAAAAGGCAGCCGCTAAAGCGTTTAAGTTTCAAAATAGAACAAACAAAACAGACTAAATTGTCAATTCCACTTAGAAACAAAATGTTAATTCTAAAAATAAATCTTAGTTTGTTTTACAGAAGAACAGACAAAACTGACTAACTTTTGTCAATATCAAATAAACTGAGAACTAAAAGGAAATTCTCAATCTCTCCTTGTTGTATAGCTTAGCTTTTCAAACAGTTTTAACAGTTACTTTAG
Organism: Maylandia zebra; assembly: GCF_041146795.1. NCBI lineage: Eukaryota > Metazoa > Chordata > Actinopteri > Cichliformes > Cichlidae > Maylandia > Maylandia zebra. The sequence continues at coordinate 13,534,896 of NC_135169.1, read as the reverse complement.
TCTGACAAAAGCCGAATGACGAATTAGCACTTCCAGTCAGAGACTGAGGCTACGTCCACACGTACACGGGTATTTTTGAAAACGGAGATTTTCCGTTTTCATTTTAAAAAATAATCCCGTCCACACATAAAGGGAGAAATGAAGGAAAACGCTGCTATGAACATGCCAAAGCAGCAGGTGGTGCTAGATTCCTAACCGTGCAGAAATGTTGGCCAATCAGAAGTCTAGAAGCCTCGGTGGGAAAAAGTAAACAAAGCTGGGGCATAGAAGCAGACCCGAGTCGTATGTGTGGACGGACAGTAACTGTGTATATGTAAGCATTTAAACACTGCAGAGTAGAATTAACAGTAACAGTATTGTAGAAATTCATTTCACTGAAACAATAACGTGGCGCACAGTGTGACGCATGCACCAGTTTATTGTATTTCCAGACTTGCTTTCGGCACAATTTACAGTGCATGCTACTCTGTTTTTTGTCAGACTTGAAATAGCCGAAATACCTTCACCCTACGGAACTTCTTTGGCTCTTCCGTTCGACAATCTCTCCGGCATTGGAACCATCATCTGTTTTCTCTTCGGTCACGCTCGGTTGATTTTTCTAGTCGGCACACTCATTTCCTCCATTACGTGCTGGCTCCATTACCCGCTGGCTGCTTCCCAAACAAACACACGTGCGGCTTGGCACTTGTGCTGTACGTAACAAGTCACGCGACGTGACGCTGCGGCTGTGATTGGTTCGGCTCTGCGCTACTTAATTTGGATTGGCTGACCTTTATTTTTTTTTTTTGTATTTATTTTTTTTTAAGAGGACAAGAGCGGCGAGGTCTATCGCGATAGCTTAATTTCTCTATCGAGTAAAAGTTATATCGCGATACATATCGTTATCGTTCTATCGCCCAGCTCTAATATGAACCCACGACTAATCAGCTCCGGTCCAGAAGAGACTCCATAATGCACTAAAATGTTGTGGTAGACTTTCTTGTCCATGACACCATAGATTTTTTTCCTAATTTGCCCGAGCTGTTAGATATGGGTGCAGTGCATCAAGCATTAACCCTTTAAAGGCGGTCGGAGCAGCAACGCTCCGTTTTGCGTAACTATTTTTAAATCCCTGTAGAACCGGAACCATGTAAGCTAGCACAATAATTTTGTTTTGCATATGAAACCGGAGGGGTTGTACTTACATCTTATGCCATCAGCTTGTGCTAGGTCACGGTTTCTTTCCACATATAGCTTTGCAAAAATTGCATAAAAAGTGCTTGCAGGAACAAAAATGTAATATTCCAGAAACACACTTTGCCAATCCGATCAGCTGTTCGTAACACTTCCTACATTGAAATAGACGTCAGCGCGAACAATCGCATGTCCGCCATTACCTGCCCGAAACTGGAAGTGACGTCATTTTCGCGGAAAATGTAGTTTTTTACTTGTAGGCCTTAAAAGCCTATACTGGTGTTTTTAAAAGTCATGTTTGACTTTATGCTTTTCTGAATAGTTTCTGTGATGCTTAGAACTCAAATTGCGCTGCTTTAAATAGTTTATTTTGATGCATATGCTGTTTTCTTTGCAAATTTGCATTATAGGATTGTTTTTCAATTTTTCTGCAGTATATAAAAATTGGTGTATCTCAAAAATAAAACTATGAAGACACTCAAATTAAATTTCCTGTGGTTGTAAACTATTTTTGCAACTTTTTTGTATTTAAAGTTTTGAGGGATAAACCTCTTAAATTTCTCCAAGTAGAAATATATGTAAAAAAACAAAACAAAAACGATGTTCAATTTTTCTGTAGTTTATTGCACTTTTTTGCAATTTATGTGGTTAATATGGATTTAATGCATAAATATTATTAAAATTTGGGCTATAACAGTTGTATTGATGTATAGCAACTTGAAATGCTCCCAAAAATGGCACTACAGCATGTAAAAATATAAAGTAAGCTTTGGCGGCCTTGGTTCTATGGTAGGTCTTAAAGGGTTAAAAGGTTCTTCAGCTTTTGAAAATGCTGTTTCTGATGCTGTTCATTGTTATCACCGGAATTCATCATTTTTAAAAGATGAATCGACCCATATATAATAGATGCTGATCGACTTTCAGAGACTACTATCATCAGATTCAATAAAAATGTTATAATTGGAGGGTTTTGACACAAAAGATGAAATGTTTGCTGTCAGTGGCTTCAGTCCTAAATGAATGGATCACTCTTGGTTTTGTAAAGCCTGGACTTTGTCTTTAACTTCCAGACGTGTAACACACCTGCTCGGGTACGCAGATCTGCCAGTTTGACATATGAACCTGAAGCTCCAGCCTTCATCAGCGTGTCCTGGACTTATTAGGTAAGGTACAATCAGCTTTTGTGATTTACCATCATATATGTTATGTGGTGATTGCTGAAGAGAACAGTGAAGTTTAAGTAAGAAATTCAGAAAGAGGAAAAATGCCTGAGGAAACCTCACTGGTGGAGGTGGAAAGAGACATTACAGATATGTTAGCAATTTTTACTGGAGTTAAGTTTTCTGCCCACCTAAACTGATGGGTTTGTATTTCCAACTTTGCCTGATAAGCTGTTGAGTGAATAAAATGTCCTAGTTTATACAGTGGTTCAAAAAGGTGTTTCCCCCCTTCCTGATTTGCTATTTCCTTTGTAGATTTGTCACACTTAAATGTTTCAGATCATCAAAAGAATTTAAATTTAAAATTTTAAGAGGAAAAAACCTACATGGCCCTGTGTGAAAAAGTGATCGGTCCCTTAAACCTTATAACTGGTCGGGCCAAACTTAGCAACAACAGCTGAAACGAAGCGTTTACCATAAATGGCAGTCTGTCTTGTACAGTGCTGTGAATGAATTTCGGCCCGCTCATTTTTGCAGAATTGTTGTAATTTAGCCACATTGGAAGATTTTCAAGCCTAAACCACCTTTTTGAGGTCATGCTACAGCATCTCAATCAGATTCAGGTCAGGAATTTGACTTTGGCCACTCCAAAGTTTTCATTTTGTTTTTCTTAAGCCATTGAGGTGGACTTGCTGTTGTGCTTTGGATGATTGTCCTCCTGCAGAACCCAAGTGAGAATATACGGCCATCTGTTCGTGATCTCAGCTTGAGGTCAAGAATCGTTCTTTTGTGACCTCCTGGATGAGTTGCTGATGCACTCTTGCAGTAATTTTGGTAGGCTGGCCTGTGAAAGTTCATCACTGTTCGAGGTTTTGTCCATATGTGGATAATGGCTCTCACCGTGGTTCACTGAAGTCCCAAAACCTTAGAAATGGACTTCTAACCCTTTCCAGACTGAGAGATGTCACCTACTTTGTTTATCAGCCGTTTCTTTGGATCGTGGTATGTTGTTTTGCTTTTTGAGATCTCTTAGCTTGCTTCAGTTTGTTAGAAAATTTCTATTTAATTACAAATACTTTTTCATACAGGGCCATGTTATCTTTGTCTAATATTTAAATTTGTTTGATGATCTGAAACACTTAAGAGTGACAAATACACAAAAAATAGGAAATTAGGAAGGGGGCAAACACTTTTTCACACCACTGTACGTCACCTGACAGTCCAGCATCAGGGCAGAGGTCATCCTCAAACACAGATGATTCCAACAGAAGAACTGGGATATGATTTGTGAAAAGGAGCCAAGGTCTGTGACAGAAAGAACAGCAGTCACAGTTTACTCTGGTTGTCTTCTCAGGTGGTTTCCACGGTGACTTTGATGGACTGACTGACCAACCGAGTGCTGACCTAATGTGACAGTGTTCGCAGAGACAAGAGACATGCTGCTTTTATCCATCTCCTTTATACTTGTACTATTTCTGCTAAAGGATGGAAAAATAAAACGTGTGGTAACCAGTCTGTGTTTTTCCAGAATTTCATTACTTCTACTTTTTGGCTCTGAAACTGTTCAGCTTGAACTCCAGTCTTTTCAGCTTTAATGAATATTTCCTGCAATACATTCAGAGGCTTTGAAAAGCTGACGGGCTTAGAAAAATGAAAAGATGTGCACTAATATTAGTGTTACAGACACCACCCATTCATTCCACATTTAAACATACAGTTGTGGTCAGATGTTTATACACACTCATCATGAATGTCATGGTAATTTGGTTTTTTTAAATAAGTTATTGGAACTGGCCTTTTTCGATGGTGGAATGATGGTATAGCATACATCTTTAATTACTTTAAAAAATAAGAGCTGGGTGCTCAAGTTTGAATTTATTTGGAATTTTCTCTAATTCACACAGGGTCGAAAACTATGCATAAAGACTTAAATATATACTTACATCCTCACTAGTATTTGGTTAAATGTCTCAGAAGGTTTGACCTCAACCAAACACTTTTGGTATCCATCAACAAGCTTCTGGCATAATTCAGGCTGGATAATTGACCATTCATCATGGCAGAATTGGTAGAGTTTATTTCAATTGGTTAGTTTCCTCGCAAAGACCTGGCTTAGCTAATGTGAGCTAATGTGCTTTGAATGTGCTTCCATTTGAATCGAGTTTTCGTTTGTGTTTGGGATCGTTGTCAAGTAAAAAAAAAAAAGGAGAGTCCTGTATTATTGCATCCACATTGTGTAATGTACCAGTAGCAATAGTGTAAAAACAGCCCCAGAGCATGACGCTACCACCATGCTTGACGGCCGCTGCAGTGCTACTCCTCCAAACACACCACCTGTCATTTTGGCCAAATAGTTCAACCTTTGTCTAATAATAATAATAATGGATTGTATTTATATAGCGCTTTTCGACACCCTCATAGCGCTTTACAATTCCACTATTCATTCATTCACACACTGGTGGAGGCAAGCTACAGTTGTAGCCACAGCTGCCCTGGGGCAGACTGACAGAAGTGAGACTGCCATATCACGCCATCAGCCCCTCTGGCCAACACCAGTAGGCAGTAGGTAAAGTGTCTTGTCCATCGAACCGGCAACCTTCCGGTTACATAGATGAGCTTCCCAACCCGCCGCCCCGGTCGTCTAGTCTCATCATAAAGATGTTCTGCAGAATGCATTTGGCTTGTCCATATGGGCAGCTACAAATTTCAGTGGAGTTTGAAGGTGTTATTTTTGGAGTAGGAGTTTGTTTCTTGGTCAGCACCCTCTCATTCCGTGGCAATTTAAAACTGACTTTGCTATCGACGTTGATGCTGGTGTTCCAGAAGTTTCCTGTTCATGGCAGGCTTGAGCCTGGGGGATCCCTGAACATCCTGACCATTTCCTCTCATCTGATAGTGACAGTTTGGCTCTTCTTTCAGTCCTTAGCAATGAGACATCCAAATAACTTGTACTTAGATGAAACTGCTTGAACTGATAATCTTGGAATCTGCAGTTGCTTAGAAATGGCTCCAACAGACCTTCCCAACTCATGTTAATCTACAGTTCTCCTTCTTATATCTTCACTCAGGCTTTCCCATTACAAGCATTGGTCAATCCAGTAAGGGCTGTTTAACAAATTCTTTTTATCCGGGCAAAGAGAAACCCACAAGTTTTTTCTCTTTTATTTTCAGGTGCTTACTTTACCATGTAAGAACCATGTAGAACCTTCAGCGTCAAGATGTGTGAATAGATATTATATAGAACACACAGGGAGTGGGCAGAAGTTTTAACACTGATGTCCCTCTTCTAGCCAACATGCAGGACAGTTTATATGGCCAAAATATCTTTTTGTAGCAGGCTGTAAATATCTTTATTTCTGTTGTAAAGTTTGACATTTTGCGTCTGTGGGAACTGACTCACTTTTGGTCACTTTTAGAACCAGTCTGAAGTGGATATTAGAGAAACTGCAGTGTTCAGTGCTTTAACATTAGCTTTATTTGTTAGCCCCAGAGGTTGATTTTGCATAATGCAGCTTGGCATGCTGCAATATTAACATACACCAGGTTACTGACAACCCTTTTTCAAGCCAAAACGGATAAGACTACATCTAAAACACAATATCCTCTTTAGCATGAGACAAAACAAAACTCAACTCTGACCTTCCCCTTGGTCTCAATGGGTTGGCCAATTATCCAGAACATAAATCTATTGGAATTTTAAGATCAGAGCCATACCACCAGAAAACAAACATCTACTCAAACTGGCATATGGATACTATGAAACATGCATTTCTACAACAGTCTGATTCTAAACTACCTGAATCTGATGTAAACCCGTTCCTATTGATAGAAAATCTCTTAAGACATTTACTGTGGGAGGTCCCAAAGAAATCCAAGATGACAATAATCATTCAGAGAATTCTACAAAATAAGACAAAACACTATTTCCATATAAAAATATAAAAACAAAGATAAGAAAAGTCAACGTAAACTTAAATTATTAACTTAATATCATGTTTACGTTACATAACTGACAAATTACAAACTGCAAACTTCAAAAAAAAAATTACTAAAACTTTAATAAGATGATTAAATCAGTCCCAAGGAATCCTGGGAATTATTGTAGTTCATTGCTCTGATTGGTGACTTTGAAAAGTAATCAGTATCAGCTAATGTGTCACCAATCAGAACTGAGGATGAGTGGATGCCCCACCGTTTTAGTGCTGCTCTTCAAACGAGCCATAGAGATTGAAAATGTGACGTCATTTAAGGGTAAAACCGCAAAGGATTCTGGGAATTCGTGGCAAGAGGTACTAGCGCACGCAGGCTTTCAATTGAAATCAGTTACACAGCGATAAAAAGAAACACAAAAAATGGAAAGAAGCTGTTGTATTATTAACTGCAATAGCCGGTCACATGACAGCCACGGGAAGCCGACGGGTAAAGCAGATAAAACAGGTTTTTTGGTTTTTTGTATCACTAATTGCCCAGTACGATTACAGCATACAATATTATTGTCACTGCTACATTTCTGTAATCCGTACCAGAAATTATTTCCACTACTAATTAATTACCATTGAGCTTAAAGGTCCTATTAATAAACGGTTAACGAATGTGTATTTATGAAGACAATTTGTGAGACTGGTAAACTTACCTTTGTTTGTACGATGGTCTTTCGTTCTACACGGTGCATTTCAAGGTCCTGTACCCATCCGTCGGTAAACTGTACCTGGGCTTGTTGCAGTGACCTGAAGTTACTAAACTTCATGAATGTATGCACTGGTGGTGGTGAAAGTTGGGCAGCACGCTAACGTCTTTTGTCCACTCTGTGTGCTCGTAAGGGTCTAACCCTTTCACTCCTTTGATTTTTTTCCACGTATCTTTTCTTTGCCTTTTCGTCGAGTCTGTCTTTGTACAGACCAGCATTGTTATCCTTCGTTTTGTACATACCTTTTTTGGGGGGCAAAGAAAAAGCAAGAAGGTATTGGAACCGGAGAATGAACGTTTTGCAGTGCTGCAAATACTTGCATTTGATGCGGTACTTGGATTGTTTTGCCACGAGTTCCCGGCATGCAATGCGCAAAAGTCACGTGGTCTGTCAATCTCTATTGTGGGCTTGTTGTTCCTACTGAGGTTCAGACAAACTGTTTGGGTTTCTGGTTGGGGGTCGGCGTGGCTTGTGGTGGGAGGGGCTTTTGCTTCTCTGATGACTCTCCCTGGTCACTAGCTGTGGATAAATAAAAGTAGAAAATGAGGAACTGTCACACTGATCTGAGCCCTGAAGTGAAAAATAAACTGAATATGAGCATAATGGAGCTGAAAATAGGTTTAAGGTTTAAAACAAGAAAAGAAAATGCACAGTTCTCACACCCGGAGTGTACCGTCGTCTTTTATATGCAATCTAAGGTTTAAGTTCTAATGACCGAAAATCAGGCTGATCTAAACTACATCTACATAAAAAAGTCAAAAGAGAAGACTCATATGACATTTGTTATTCATATTTTAATAAATAAAAAAAAATGTGAATCCTGTGACCAAATCTAAAAATCAATGAAAAATTTGACATCACTCTAAGCCACCACCAAAGGTGTGCAATACAGTAAATGTTGGTCTCAATCTGATACTAGATTGAGACCAACGTTTAATGAAATGCTCTAAAAGTTAAATTAGACAAAGATGATCAGAGAAAATAAAAACCATAGTTTTTAAATGATGATTTCCCTTTTTAAGAAAGAAAAAAACAGCGGTTTTGTGATAGGCTGACGTTTGTTTTCTTGGTTTTAACTGGATTTCTTTTTACAGTTTCAGGACTTTTGTACAAAAACACATAGCTTGTGGTAATTAAGCTTCAGGTTTTGGTGAAGCCCTCAGAGGTGAAATACAGATTTGTGTGTGCATGTATTTGTGACTTACTCTGTAGCTTGGAGAGAGAGTACTCCAGCCCTCTCATGGCTTTAGCTTGGTTACTTTTAAACCTGGCGAGACCGAATTCCTGGCGGAGAAAGACAAAGAATTAGTCAAAGATAAATACCCGCACCATACGTTAGCTGTATATAGATACTGACGAAGTGTCACATAGTTGGTATTGGTATCTTGGCTTGGCTTGAGAGCCAGGAGGTATTACTTCACAATGTTCTGAGTGTTTGCAGACAAGTCAGCATCTTCCATGCAAACTATGGGCGACAATGGACAATCTGATAAGAGACCAAACCAATCGCAGACAGAATTTTGGTGCAGCACCCTCTTTGCAACGAATTTCCCCAGCAACAACTCGCTAACTAGTCAGGGGTTTTATTTATGACCTGCATTGCCAAGGAGTAACCGAGATATTAGCTAAGCCAACATGAAGCTATGTAACAAGCATAACAACCCAACTGCAAAAATAATGGAATAAAATTATAATCGCAAACATGCAGAACATTAAGGCAAACTAAGCAGCCGTTATCAAGTTCGTGTTGACCACACCTCCAGCCATTACTGGGGATCTTTTATAGAGATTGAAAATGTGATGTCATTCTGGGGTAAAACCACAAAGGATTCTGGGAATTCGTGGCAAGAGGTACTAGCGCACGCATGCTTTCACATGAAAACAGTCACACAGCGATAAAAAGAAACACAAAAAATGGCGAGAAGCTGTTGTATTATTAACTGCAATAGCTGGTCGCATGACAGCCACGGGAAGCCGACGGGTAAAGAGATTGTTTATGGGATTACGTCATGGAAGAGAAATTGTTCAAGCCATGTTTCCGAAGTAACAAGAGCTGACGTATGGCCTGGATTGGAGCAATTTGAAGACCAAATATAACGTTTCAGAACACTCCAGCTCACATGTTAGTCTGCTCCAAGCATTTCCACAACAGTAAGTCTTCTGTTGTAGTTATTACGTAATTTATCATAACATAATTGGTGATGTAGGTTACAAGTAAGTCTTATATTGATTTGAATAGAATTCATTGCGCTATGCTGCTTTGTTCACTGTGGCTTTGCGGGCTAATGTTTGTTATGTTTTGTAGGAAAACCAATGCAAAATGCTGGAATGTGATCCAGACTGAGCACCCTCTATCAACCTGGATCATACTGAGTTTAAAGCTGCTACCACAGCCAGATTTGATCGGTTAAGAGAGAGCGAGATCAAAACAGCCACGAAAATCCCGCATATATGTGCCCAAGTGTTGTTTTCAAGCAATCAAGTGATGAATAACTGTTTTCTACTATGCTGGTTTCCAATGTTGTTGTTGTTGTTTTTTTGTTGTTGTTTTTTGCATTGTTGATTTGTTTTTTATTGAAGCAGCTAATAAAGCATAATGGAATACAATTTTGCCTCTTTCTTGTAAGATTCTATAATAGAATGAAACAATAATGCCAGTTATAAAGAAAGACAATAAATTGAATGAATTATGAAACACTTATTTTTTTTCTATTAGATCTGAAAATGTTGTGTAATACTACAACCTGAAACTACAAACAGATTTCGTTGGCCTGTACAGAAGAAAAAGGGAAAAAAAATGTAACAACAGCTGTGAAATGGAATAGTCCAAATCACCAAAAGTAAACTGGACCTGGGCTTGTTGCAGGGATCTGAAGTTAATAAACGTGAAGTGCATACACTCACACTTAGGACCATACAATAATAAATATGTCCGTGATGAAAGTTGGGCAGCACGCTAACGTCCTTACTCCACTCTGTATGCTCGTATGGGTCTGACCCTTTCAATCCTTTGATTTTTTCCTTGTCCTTTTTTTTTGCCTTTTCGTCAAGTCTGTCTTTGTACGGACCTGCCGTGTTGTCCGTCGTTTTGTACATAACTGTTTTTGGGGTAAATAAAATGCAATTAGGGATTAAAACCACAGAATTAATGATTACCGGTGCTGGAAATACTAGCGCTTGATGCAGTGTTTTGATTTTGTTGCCACGGGTACCCACAAAGCAATGCACGAAGGTCACGTGGTCTGTCAATCTCTATCAGAAATACACTAAGAGAAGCTGGTGTGTTCTTTATACTTTAAGTGATAGTAGGTTGAGTTTGGGTTTTGGTGGCCAATTTTCCCTAGGACTGAAACATTTGTATGTTTGTGTATACCTGTATGGGTCGACCCAGTCCATATACAGCTGTGGAGATCCAGGCCTCCCTCCTCAATTTGGTCCAAGATGGCTGACCATGGTTCTCTTCAAACAGACACCGCTCCACAACAGTCTTAGAGGCAGAGACGGTAGAAAATGTACAAAAAAGCCCGTTTTTACTCCAAACACAAACTGTTCAAGCACAGGAAAAAGTATTATATTCAACCCGGAGGGCGGTGCACTGTTGGACGGACCAATCGGAGTCTACGCTGTGGGACTGTTTTGATCACGCGGACTGGGAAATGTTTCACGTGGCTGCTAGGGACATTGATGAGTACACAGACTCAGTCTGTGGATTTATCAGGAAATGCGTGGAAGATGTCGTCCCATCCAGAACAGTTAAATCCATCCCAAATCAAAAACCCTGGATTAACGGAGATGTTCGCGCGGCACTGGCGGCACGGAGCACCGCCTTTGCCTCCGCGAACACATCGGACTACAAACACGCACATTACCAACTCCGGAAGACGATCAAAGCAGCCAAACGTGAGTACAGGGACAGGGTGGAGCAACAGTTTGACAACCCTCGGAGTATGTGGCAGGGACTAAACACGATCGCAGACTTTAGAGGGAAAACCAGCACACCGCAGACCACGGCCTCTCTGTGTGAGGATCTAAACGTATTCTACGCTAGATTCGACACAGCAAACACCATGAGACCGGACAGGGTGCGCACCGCGGATGACGTCAGTGCGCACACTGTGTCTGAGGAGGATGTGCGGAAGTGCTTCAGGAAGGTGAACGCACGCAAAGCTACAGGTCCGGACGAGATTCCCGGCCGCGTCCTCAAGTCATGCGCGGCTCAGCTGGCTGGAGTGTTCACGCACATCTTCAACCTTTCCCTCTCTCTGTCTGTAGTCCCAGCCTGCTTCAAAATGGCCACCATCGTCCCTGTACCCAAATCCTCCACCATCTCCTCATTGAACGACTGGCGACCTGTAGCCCTGACCCCCATCGTAAGCAAATGCTTCGAGAAGCTGGTCAGGGACTTCATCTGCTCTGCACTACCCGACTCACTGGACCCTCTACAGTTCGCATACCGCCACAACAGGTCCACTGATGATGCCATAGCCCTGACACTACATACTGCCCTGTCACACCTGGAGAAGAGAGACACGTATGTGAGAATGCTGTTTGTAGATTACAGCTCAGCATTCAATACCATCGTTCCCTCGAAGCTGGACAGGAAACTGCAGGATCTAGGACTGAGCAGCTCCCTCTGCAGCTGGATCCTTAGCTTCCTGTCTGACAGACGCCAAGTGGTCAGACTGGGCAGCATCACCTCATCCCCCATCACACTGAACACTGGTGCTCCACAGGGGTGTGTACTGAGCCCTCTCCTGTACTCACTCTACACCTACGACTGCACAGCCACTAACAACTCCAACATCATTGTGAAGTTTGCGGACGACACTACAGTGGTGGTTCTTATCACCAATGGTGATGAGACGGCTTACAGGGAGGAGGTCAGCGCCCTGACCCACTGGTGTCAAGACAACCATCTCACCCTCAACGTCGCAAAGACAAAGGAGTTGATAGTGGACTTCCGGAGGTGCAGAGAAGTACACACCCCCATCACCATCAACGGCGCTGCTGTGGAGAGAGTGAGCAGCTTCCGGTTCCTTGGTGTACATCTGGCTGAGGATCTTACGTGGTCAGTACACACAAACAAAACAGTGAAGAAGGCGCAGCAGCGCCTCTTCTTTCTCAGGAGACTGAAAAGATTCGGCATGAGCCCCCGCATCCTCAGGACCTTCTATCACTGTGCCATTGAGAGCATCCTCACTGGATGCATCACCACCTGGTATGGCAACAGCACCGCCTACAACTGCAAAGCTCTCCAGCGAGTAGTGCGGTGCTCTGAACGGATAATTGGAGGTGAGCTTCCCTCCCTCCAAGACATCTACAGGAAGCGCTGCCTGAGGAAAGCGGGGAGGATCATCAAGGACTCCAGTCACCCCAGCCATAAACTGTTCAGACTACTTCCATCAGGAAGGAGGTTCTGCAGCATCCGGTCCCGTACCAGCAGACTGAGAGACAGCTTCTTCCATCAGGCCATCAGACTGCTGAACACTTCATAGACACCTCACCTCCACTACTGGAACTTCAACATTATGCACTACATACTGTACAGCAATGCCACTGTTTTGCACATGTCTCAACTCTGTATATTTTTATATATTTTATTTATTGTTTACTCTATTTAATTTGTAAAATATGTGTACACACACACACACGTAGAAAAATATTTAGTATACACATCCAGAAATGCATATACTATTATATATTGTACATATATTTATTAGTTTCAGATCAGCCATTCTTGTATTTTGCCTGTTTACATTATTGTATTTTGCACAACTCTGTTGCTTATGAAGCTCGCACACAAGAATTTCATTCACATGTGCTGTACCAATGTACCTGCACATGTGATGTGACAATAAAAGTGATTTGATTTGAACTTAGTTAAATACTGAAAATGTTAAAACCAACCAGACTGTAAGAGGCCTTGTAGTTTTCCAGTCAAAAAGCATTTATACCTGTGTCCAGTGCAGTTCTTTAAATCCGCAAATTCATCCATTTTCTTGTCCTTTCTGAGATGAGCAAAAGTGGAGAGAATGGCCTCATTTAGGCAACTATCTCCAGCCTTTCCAGCAAGGCATTCCCAGTCCAGTCCTGTTTCTGTCACAGGTCTCCTCACAGCTGGACATGCCCAAAACCCCTGACCTAGTCCATCAAAGTCTAGATGTGCAGGAGATCTCCTATTCAGGTGCTCAAACCATGTCAGCTGGTTCCTCTATTACAGTGGTTCCCAAACTTTTTTTGCTGCCTTTGTTTTACAACACGCACGCACACGCACAAACACATCCTCCAACCACACACGCCCATATTTTGCTCCATTGTGGTTTCTTTCACACCTCAAACATTTAGTAAACAATTAACCTTCCTGCCTTCTTGGGACCTTTTTGTGCCACTGCTATGTGTTAAATGGCTGCCATTTCCACTGTGTTCAGTGGAATATAACCAAACTTGCCACAGGATAGTTTTTACCTGTCAATGTTAATATTCCAGTGTGAATTCCTTAAATCAGCCTAAAATGGCTGAGCAGCAGAAATCCCCACACCCATCACCCTGGGGACCATTTTCTGCCCATTGACTTCCATTATAAACGCTATTTTTCAACCCCAAATTATCATCATATGATTTTATTTTTTCTTCTTTTCTTGGATGTCAATGAAGACTCAGGGCCTTGAAGTTTTAATTTTTAAATTGCAAAAAAAATGCAAAAAAAATAATGGCAGGTCAAAATGTATGTTGGTGCCAATCTTTGGTCCATCTAAAGGCCTACTTATAATGACAATCACATATTACTTCAACTGGTTTTTTGTGGAAATATTTAGTTTCGTTTTTTGGTTTTTGGGGCTTATAACACAGGGCGCTCATGTAATAACACTGGGATTTGAAGGGTTAAAACAACGATAATATAATTAAAACTTTACATGAATATTTCAGGGAGAAGTAGTTTTACAAGGTTGGCTAATTTAAAGTGGAATAAAATATGGATATATGGTCTTTTTATGGCGTGGCTGAGAATGGTCCCTAGGGTGATGGGTGTGAGTTTTTTAAAGGATGGCAGGAGGGTTAAGCAAATACAAGTAACTTGCAATAAATTACAGGCAGTAAGAAAGTAAACTATTACACTACGTCCACACCTACACGGGTATTTTTGAAAACGCAGCTGTTTCGTTGACACATAAACAGCATTTCGAATCACCGAAAACGGAGATTTTTTTAAAAACTCCTTTTTTTCCGTTTACGTGTGGACGAAGAATACAGAGTTCGTCACGCAACGTCAAAGGTATGTGCCTTTTTTCACGTCACGCTGTGCGCACGTTATTGTTTACATGAGATGAATTGCAGAATGGCAGATAGAGACAAAATACTGTTAATCTTACTGTCTACAGGTTTTACACACTAACATATACAAACGCAGTTACTGTCCCTCCATTTAGAAAGGCAGAGGCGTCACGGTGTGATTATTTTACTGTATGTGTAATAATATTCAACATTGCTATCAATGCATTTTTCAAAAAATGCCTCTCTGTGCAAAATGGGTTTAAAAACATAAACAACTGTGGGATACTGTTTGTCCGTGATAGGGAGAGCACAGTGCTGCTCCCAACGCAGGGAAAACCAATCCTGCAGGGGAGACTTGTGCACTTGGCACTTGTGCAGGTGAAACCAAAGGGCAGATATGCTTCGCCAGATTTTCTAGTCTTTGGCTTAGAATGAAGTTGGTTTGGAAACATATTCAGCGATGCTTCATCTCCTGCTTTGCATTTCTGTGGGCGCCCTGTGCTAGCAGTGTCCAAGAGTTTTGTTTTCTCTCTCCCTCCCTTTTCATACCGCGCCCCCCCTGCAATGGCTCCACACTTTGGGAAGGTCTGCTCTATTACATCTATGACCATGATCTCATGCTTTCATGCTATTCACAGCTCGTGCCCATTTTCTGATTGGTTATCTCAAACTGCAAACTGCCCCATTCAAAGTGGGAGAAATCGCTTGATGACAATAAGACCATCAATCTGAACTCTATCCTATCTGTCATGGGGTGGGGGTGGGGGGGTTAATTAACCACAGTGATCTAATCAGAGCGCATCTCACCATCAGCGTGTTGTGGTTCAGGTTCCAGGTCTTGGTGATGAGCGTGTGGGCCTGAGGGTCCACGATAGAATCTTCCAGGACATAGACCGCCCGAGCCATGTGCATGGAGAAGACCCGCTCCGCCCAGCCCGGCAGGCGGTTGGTCTTCGTCAGCAGTCGCCTGGACAGCAGGTGGTTGCTGGAGGTGACCTCGCGGTATAGGACATCTTCCGTGAGTACATGGGTGCTGGTACACCAAAACAGATCTATTTTTTTGAGAACACTCACACATTCTGTTTTTTTAAAATGTCTTTTATTGTTTAAAAAACTGAAGTTCTCCAAACAACACCCAGGGTTGATGCAGTCAAGATAAAAGCACGACAGTTTGGTCCACTTTGTCCATTGTCTGGAGAAAATGGACTAATGTGTTTTTTTTTCTTTTATTGTACTAGATAATAAGGTGACATTTTTCACTGTTTTATAAGGGAAAAATATCAGATTCATTGATGAGAAATGACTTTGCATATTCACTGAAACAATCATTCATGGACTCATTCCGCTTCCTGGGTACCACCATTACCCAGGACCTGAAGTGGGAGCCCACCATCACCTCCGTCATCAAGAAAGCCCAGCAGAGGATGTACTTCCTGAGGCAGCTGAAGAAATTCAACCTGCCAACACGGACGATGATGCAATTCTACACCGCAATCATCGAGTCCATCCTCACCTCCTCCATCACCGTGTGGTACGCTGGAGCCACTATCAGGGACAAACAGAGACTGCAGCGTGTTGTGCGCTCTGCTGAGAAGGTGATTGGCTGCAGACTCCCATCTTTGCAGGACCTGTACACCTCCAGGACACTGCGGCGTGCAGCTCGGATCTCAGCTGACCCTTCTCACCCTGGACACAGTCTGTTTGACCTGCTCCCCTCAGGCAGGAGGCTCCGGTCCATTCGCACCAGAACCTCTCGCCATAAGAACAGTTTCTTCCCCTCTGCTGTTGGACACATGAACAATAAACGTACGACTGTTCCCACCACTAACACATGACCCTACGCTGTGTTCACTGCATCATTCCATGTTTGGCACTGATCACCACCTGCACTCTTTCTACGTAGCACTTTTAATTCTTATTCTCATGTATATATCTCATGTATATCTCATGCATATATCTTTCTACGTAGCACTTTTAATTCTTATTCTTACTTTTATTTTTTCATGTCTATTTAAGCGCAATTTATGACAGTATGTTTGCACTGAAGCACCGCAGCAATTTCCTAATGTTGTAAACCTGCTCAACATTTGGCAATAAAACCCTTTCTGATTCTGATTCTGATTAATTACCTGTATGGGTTTGGGTAGCGCTGCCAGAAGGCAGCCAGCACCTGATGCCACGGGCTCTTAATGTCCACCTCGCTGTGGAAATACCTCCCCATGTCGGCATGTACTAACAGAGCTCATTCAGCAGCTGCAGGAACAACATAAGAGACAAGTTATATTTTTTTTAAATATATTTTGTATTTAGTGTCATGAGTTCCTCTTCATGTTTAAGTTTGTAGAATAAAATTCCTGTCCCGTTGGTATGAACACTCACTGAATTTGATCACGGCAAGCAAGAGAGGATAGGACAGTCGTGCCAAAGTCCCCATTAACAGGACATAGACAGCTGATTGTGCCTGCATTAGTGCCTGAAAATCCGGGTAGCTTTAAATTCTAACAGTGTGTTTAAATGACTTTAGTTTTCATACCACAAAAAGTTTTCAGACACCAAATGAAAACCGTTGGGGTGAGCACGTTTTTAAATATGCAATTGTTAACAGTAGAATCTAAAGTTGCCACTTTAGTGAAGAAATGACTTTGCGTTGGCTGGGAATTGAACCCGGCTCAATTGCTTGGAAGGCAGCTATGCTAACCACTAGACCACCAACGCTCACATCAGCAGAGGGGAAAGTAGAGCGACTTATCCTGTGATTAACACAATACTAGTACTTCTATGCAATGCTTTTCGTCATAGCATTTGTTTACTGTAAAAACTGTTAGCTGCGACCGTTATTAGGTGTTGCTACAGCTCCGAGGCCAGCATTGCTAATCCCTTTGTTTTATAACCGCACTTCACCAGCGGGCTCAAGCTAGTTAGCTGTTTAACGCGGTCGCCGCTTCGTCATCGTCTTCTTTTTTTTTTATCTAAATGCTGAAGTCAGCGTCCGAGGTTGCTAGTACAAACACCCTCTACCGTAAACGTCGCAGTCTGTTGTAGCTGCTGAGGAAGCTAACAGCTTCGGCTAGCCAAGTAACGGACGTACCTAAAGCGCGTGTTTCTCAAAGCCCGGCGGACTGTAAGGGAGCCGGCATGGATAAAACACAGAAGCGAGGCAGTTCGGGGGTTTCTTTGTAGCAGCTGCTTATTTGAGACAGAAACAAAGAAGAAAAAAAGTGGACCCAGGCGGTCATACGTGCACTTACCACCTTTTTCCACCAGATGGCAGACTAGACAAGCAGAAATCAGGTCGCGCTGCTTGGTAAACGGTTCACGACTAAATCCACATGATCTGCAGACCGCATGAAGTTTGGAGGTCTGTGGCAACTCTGCAAAAATTTGGTGCCCTCTGTGCACTCACTCTGTCAATTTACATGATTTACATATTTTAGTCTAGGCAACCCAAAATGTGACGTTCACATATGTGGACGCCAGGTTCTAGGAGGTTAAAGAAGTCCAGATGCTTTTCCTTCCAAGCTCCTTAGATCACAATACAGTTTCTCTCAATCTTTTAAAGTGTAAATCTGTCTGTACTTGCTGGTACCACTTCTGTCTGTTGCACTTATTTACTCTAGGATGGGTGTCAGCTAACAGAAAAGGAGTAAATACTTTTTTCCATTGTTACAAAATAAAATAATAAATAAATAACTATACTGTACAGGCAAAAATATACTACAGACACTTTTCAGTTGTGAATTGAAGCAGGCCTGGTCAGATTTAGAGCAAATCTAAGTTTCAGGTGATATATCCACTTAGACTATGGTTTAAAGATCTAATGTTTAAGAGAATAAAGTTGTTATGATGAGATTGAGCAGTGATTGATCACCTGGACTTGCTTGATACCCTGCACTTTCCACGGAATTCCTATCACATAAGCTGGCCCTGAAGACCTGCACTTCATGTTGTTGATGAAAAAAAGACAGTTGAAAAATGCAAGAAATGTTTAAGAAATTCTAAGATTTTTTTTTTTCTTGGGCAGCACGGTGGCACGGTGGTTAGCACTGTTGCCGCACAGCAAGAAGGTCCTGGGTTCAATTCCAACATCAGGCCGGGGTCTTTCTGTGTGGAGTTTGCATGTTCTCCCCGTGTTTGCGTGGGTTCTCTCTGGGTTCCGGCTTCCTCCCACCGTCCAAAGACATGCAGCTTGTGGGGATAGGCTAATTGGATAAATTACCACTAGGTGTGAATGTGCGAGTGAATGGTTGTCTGTCCCTGTGTGTTGGCCCTGCGACAGACTGGCGACCTGTCCAGGGTGTACCCCGCCTTGCTCCCTATGACAGCTGGGATAGGCTCCAGCGCCCCCCGTGACCCTGAAAAGGATAAGCGGATGGATGGATTTTTTTTTCTTTCGCAATCACTGTTTAAACATAACTACCAAAAGAGCTGTACAGGAAAGGAGTGTCTCCTGTCTGGTAAAATACCATGAATTCAGTCCAGGTTAAATGACTCAATAATATGGGCTGCACCCCATAAAGTAAAGCAAACTTATCTTGTAAAATTAGAGTGACCATATTTTGATTTCCATTTGATTTCCAAAAAAGAGAAGATTTGGCTTAGTCAAGAAAAACTTTAATAATACAATTGCTTAAAGAAAACTTTAACATATTTAAACGATAGGCTTTTACAAGTCAACAACTGCAAAAAAGAGGACGGTTGGTCACCCTAGTAAAATGGTGAAATATTATCCGTTCATCCATTCTCTTCTGCTTATCCAATGGGGAAATATTGTTTTTCTGAAAAATTCTCAATAAATTACTTAGTACAGTGGTCCCTCGTTTATCGGGATAGTTATGTTCTAAAATTAACCCGCAATAGGTGAAATCTGCAAAGTAGCCAACTTTATTTTTATACAATTATTATAGATGTTTTAAGGCTATAGAACCCCTCACAACACACTTTATACACTTTTCTCAGACAGGCATGAACATTTTCACACTTTTCTCTCTTGTTTAAACACTCTCAAAGTTCAAACCTTTGTAGAAAAATAAGTCCAGTATTATAGAATGAAACCAAAGAAACCCGCAGGTGACTTTGACGGTGCAAAACGTTTCATCGCCATTGTTGTGTTTGTTGGCGAGAAAACTTACAAACACACAGTACAGCACTTCAAAGCCACACTGGTAGCGATCAAAGATTTATTTAAACTTGACAAGCTGGACACATTCTGTAATGTACAGGAGACACGGCACGAGATTGATTGACAATGGTCACCCTGTACACCTCTGACTTCTGCTACAACTCTGAATTATGCCACATTCAGAAGTTTGCAGATGACACAGCCATCATGGGGTGTATCTGGGATGATCAGGAAGAGGAGTAGAGAAGTCTGGTGAGGAACCTTGTCGCGTGGAGTCACACAAACCACCTGCAACTCAACACCTCAAAGACTAACGGTGTGTTCACACCGAACGCGATGGACGCGAATAGAGCGTCAGGTTTACATGTAAAGTCAATGGAAAGGCGCGATGACGCGCGATTGCGGGTCCCGCGAAAATTCGGAAGCAGATTTGCGTCGCCAAAACGCCAAAACGCGTGAAACGCGCGTCAGTGTAGCGCGTCTGGCGCGTTTGACGCGCGAATAAAACCACGCGCGTCAGTTTTTGTGTTGCATTTTGTGCATACGCGCGTTTCGCGTCTACCACTCGAGTTGGAAAAAGCTGAACTCGAGCGTCAAATCGCGCCGCGACAACCAATCAGGAGCCTGGTGACGTGGCTCTGACCTAGGTCAAAGGGGCAGATCCAGCCAAAGCCCTTCATTCTTCATTCAGTATGGAGGAAAAGCTAATCAGCGCTGTGGCTAACCACCCTGAGCTGTATGATGCCAGCTACTATTTTTACCGAGACAGGAATAAAAAGGACCTAGCTTGGAGACACATAAGTGAGGAGATCGGGCAACCTGGTAAGTTCATTCCTTCTTCTTTTTAATTTTCAGACTGACCCGATGAAGCCGCGCAAAAGCTAGCAAGCTAGCAAGCCTGCCTACTGTCCCGCGATTTTCCCACTGTTGTACAAATACCTTTCCGCTAACCAGATAATGCGTTTATTCAGAGGACATCTGCAGGAGAAAGTGGAAGAGCCTCAGGGACACCTATAATAAGGAGAAGAGGGCAGAGAAGGAGAAGAGGAGTGGGTCGGCAGCAGGATCGGGGAGGAGATGGAAGTTCTTCGCGGTCATGGGGTTTCTGGACCCCTTCCTCACCCCGCGGGAGACTAGCGGTAATATGGTGCGGACCGTGGAGAACTTCTCCCCCGAGGACCAGGGACAGCCCGAAGAGGCAGCAGGGGAGTGTCAGTCAGAAGGTATGTTTACAATGAATTAATGTAGGCAGTTAATTAATGCGTGTTGTCATACAGGAATATATTTTGTTTATTAATAAACAGTATACAGTAGTCCCGCTGTTCACTGCCTCGCCTTTTCGCTGATTTTGTTTTTATTGCACCGTATAGCATTGCATTCTGCAGCCCAAATGATAAATCTCCTCCGTGTCGTGTCTCCTGCGCTTGCCAAACTTATCATGTTTGGTTTTGATATCCATCATGTCCAATAGAAAAAAACAGCACAAAAACACTCTTAACTATGACCCTCATTCGGAAATATAAAACCTGCACCGGGGAGGGAAAAAGGCGCACAAAAGTGGCGCCGCAGATGGAGAAAAAGCGCGGCATAATATGTTTTAAAATCGACAAAGGTTTGCACTTTGAGAATCAACTTGTGAGAACTGTGACTACTGTTCATGTGCTGCAATAAATGAGAGACCACTGTATATAATAATAAGTATATAATAATATAATATTCTCTATGACTATTGTCTTCAACCTGTTAACATTTAATATTGTCTTGATAGAGTCAAGTAATCATGCAGCAGAGTCCTCCCATGTTGCTTCTCCTGACTCCCCAGTCCCTGGTCCCTCCACTCCTGCTGCTGCACCCACAGGTATGAACATCAAGCACTGATAGCTTTTTACTTGCTTGAATCCCCTTGTGATCACCTTTACTAAATATCTACAACCAATCTGTTCATATCCTGGTTTTCTTCAATTTTGAAAATGAAAATCTAGCAGCAGCCTTCTCATTTCTTTGTGGTGTTTTGTTCTGTGTTTTACAGGCCCACAGAGGAGGACAGCTCGAAGGCGGGCGAGGGAAGGGTCCCAGGACGGTCCATCGGCGGTGGAGCTGGCTATCCTGGAGACCCTAAAGAGGCCACGCCCGTCTGCAACTGAACATTTCCTCCTCAGCCTTGTTCCTGCTCTGGAGAGCATGCCGCCTCAGACACGAGAATTCGTGAAATTCCAAATTTATAAATCAGTTTATGAAAACAGCACAGCTGTGCTAAATTTGGAAACATTGGACCCTAATTGTGTGGATGCTTTAAGCATCCACACTATTGAGTTCCTCTTGGGACTTCCGCACACTTTTTGGCACTTAACTACTTCCACAATTTTCAGCCAATTTTCACCGTTCAAATTTTAAAATATTCTGCTATTTCTGCTAATTCCTGCTATGTCTTTTGGTATTTTTCACTATTATACTTTTTAAAATATTAAGCTTAATTAGTCCCATTGAAATGAATGGGAAACTTCTGCAATTCTGCTAAAATTTGCTTGTTTCTGAAACTTAACTACTTCCTCATATTTTCACGTAGAACAACCATTCAAACTTTAAAATGTTCTCAAATTATGGGGCTATTCAGGTATGATTCAGCTTTTTCAAATCTTTTACCGTTTTACCTTTATGCCTCTTAAAGTTTTCAGTTGCAAAATTGTGATTTTTCACAAAATACATGCGTTGTTATGGTTGCTATGCACTTGGCTTCCAGTGTGCCACTGAAGGTTTTGCAGTCTTCTCTTCATGTCCGAACAACTTCTTGCTACTTGCTCAATCTTCACTCAACTTCCACAAATTATACATCAAAACGTAGGTATTTTTGCTGGGTTTCCGAAAATGTCACTATCATTGTTGTGGTATTCATAGAACTTTCGCAAATCTCCTCAGACCAACACAATGTCGGAAAACTCTCCATATAAAGTGAATGGAGAGTTTGTTCAAAATCACCGCTGCATTTCTGTAATGAGAGGCATATTCGAATCGTCATATCTCCTTAACGAAGCAAAGTTAAGACATGAGGCTTGTCCCGGTATATCTTCAGACACTCGTGACGCTCACAATTCAAGAATTTCTTTCTCACGTATTACCGTTCTGAAATGAGTTGGACTTGTTTGAGGGTAGGAAATTCGTCCGTCGCTCAGATTTCTTCAGATTTCAAACTCTGGAAATGAACCACTTTTTTCTCTCAGCATAACTTTTTGTTGGATTTCCATAGAGACCTGAAAATTTCCATGACTGTTCACCAAAGCCTGCTGTCTCTTATGGTGAAAGAATGATATCGATACTCCAAATAGATTTCAAGTTACAAAGCGTTGTTTGAGGGCAAGTCAAGCCAGTTTTTGCTTCGCTCTACTCAGTTATGGTGCATTAGAAGTCAAATATCTTTAATAATTCACATTTTAATGATAAATTGTCAACACTGGAAGATTCCCCCATCTCTTCTGAACAAAACGGTGTAAGAATGACCGCTCTAGCCCCTACGGTTAGGAAATTATGGTCATTTGTTTGAGGGGAGTCGTCACTATGAGAAATAGGCTGCAATAATCCTGTGCCTCTCTGTGCTGCGTGTGTAAATAGATGCACCTGTTTTGGCGGGAAAAAGTACACAGGCTCTCTGATTGGTGGATTCAAATTCAGCAGCTCCCAGGCTGACCTAGAAACTTACTTCTCTCTCCCTGTGCATTTTTTTGCTGATTTTTTCATTTAACAAGTATATTTGAGGGACCCTCAGCATGTTCAGCATTTTTTCAGCTGTCCATTTTGCTTTTCCAATTTTTCTGTTTAACTTATTACTATTGTGCTAAATCATACTATTTCTGCTATTTTATAAGATTTGTGCAAAATATAGTATTTCTGCCAAATATAGTATTTCTGATTATTTATAGTTTTTCTACTAAATCATAGTACAGTATTTCTGCTTTTTATAGGATTTGTGCTAAAACATAGTATTTCTACTAAATGTAGTATTTATGCTTAATCATACTATTTCTGCTTTTCATAGAATTTGTGCCTAATATAGTATTTCTGCTAAATTACAGTATTTATGCTTTTTATACTATTTGTGCTAAAACATAGTATTTCTACTAAATGTAGTATTTATGCTTAATCATACTATTTCTGCTTTTTATAGGATTTGTGCCTAATATAGTATTTCTGCTTTTTATAGGATTTTTGCTCAAACATAGTATTTCTACTAAATGTAGTGTTTATGCTTAATCATACTATTTCTGCTTTTTATAGGATTTGTGCTTAATATAGTATTTCTGCTAAATTATAGTATTTCTGCTTTTTATAGTATTTGTGCTAAAACATAGTATTTCTACTAAATGTAGTGTTTATGCTTAATCATACTATTTCTGCTTTTTATAGGATTTGTGCTTAATATAGTATTTCTGCTAAATTATAGTATTTCTGCTTTTTATAGTATTTGTGCTAAAACATAGTATTTCTACTAAATGTAGTATTTATGCTTAATCATAGTATTTCTATATATTTCTGCCAGGTCCCCAGGCAGCCAATCCTCTGTGAGGACTGAGACATTCAAATTTTCAAATCAGGGCCTGCACGGCTTCCCACTCAATCATATATGTGTCCTGAGGCATTCAAATTTGCATATTGGGGCCTTCATGGCTTCTAAGCCAGCCAATCATATCTGAGGGCTGAGGAATTCAAATCCACAAATCAGGGCCTGCACGGCTTCCCAGCCAGCCAATCATATATGTGGTCTGAGGCATTCAAATTTGCATATTGGGGAATTCGTGGCTTCTAAGTCAACAAGTCATCCATGTCATATATCTCTAAAAATTCATATTTTAATGATAAATTGTCAACACTTGAAGATTCCCCCATCTCTTCTGAACAAAACGGTGTAAGAATGACCGCTCTAGCCCCTACGGTTAGGAAATTATGGTCATTTGTTTGAGGGGAGTCGTCATTATGAGAAATAGACTGCAATTCGGTTGTTCAGTGATGACGCGACGAATCCTACTTCCGGGTCTAAAGTAGTCTGCGTTTAATATGGCATTTGTGTTGTTAACATGTTTAATGTTATGTATTTTCTTCTATTTGATCTCAAAAAGCTCCTAAAACAGTCAGCGATCACTGTTGACCTCCCTCGGCTTTTATTACCGCTAATCATTTATTTAAGCTCAGTTTTTAAAACCTTAGGATGTAACTACAGCCCAGCCCATGCAGCAGTATATGAATGACTAACCTCGTATTGTGGATGGATTATCTCAGTTGTTCTCCTGGCTGAAGTTTGGTCCATTTACAGCATCCTGCCATGCAATTACATTTGTTCCTGACCACCGAGAACACTCACGGTAACTTTTATCAAGTGGAAAAAAAGTTAGCTTGTTTATATTATGCTAACATAGCTGTGTCGCTAGCGGTCACGTAGCACATCATTATATACCAGCTAGCCAAACTTCAGTAACCCTACAAACGTCACTGCTGTTTAGCTTTCTGTCTTCATTTATGTTGGAAGTGATAACAGAGCTGTACGTTTTAATTTGTTTCCAAAACCCCGCAGTCAGGACATGCTATATTGTATTTAGATAGAAGCTAGTGAGCTAACTCCCTGCTAACTTCTAACTCCGTTAAATGTCATAAATTCCGTTTTCATGGATGCCTGGATGTTAAACTCAATTGTTACACCTGGTAGAGCAGAACGCTGATCATTTTATTAAAGATGAAAGACTTTAGACAGTTTTTCAACTCACAGTAATGCCATAGTGATCGTTTGATATATGGACCTGCAGCGGAGTTTAGACCCAGACACGGCTAGTGACGTCAGACTGAACAACCGGATAATCCTGTGTCTCTCTGTGCTGCGTGTGTAAATAGATGCACCTGTTTTGGCGGGAAAAAGTGCACAGGCTCTCTGATTGGTGGATTCAAATTCAGCAGCTCCATGGCTGACTGAGCTAGAAACTTACTTCTCTCTCCCTGTGTGAGTGAGTGTGTGTGTGTGTGTGTGTGTGTGTGTGTGTGTGTGACAGAGAGAGAGAGAGAGAGAGAGAGAGAGAGAGAGAGAGAGAGAAGGCCTTTTAATGGGATGATCTCATTCTAAGATTCAAATTCAATATATTTAGACTGGTTGACTGAATTGGATCTTGTGTGTGTGTCTCTCTGTGCATGTGTGTTTCCTTATGTGTACATATTTCTGATTGTGTGGCTGTTATATATTTTTTTTGCTGATTTTTTTCATTTAACAAGTATATTTGAGGGACCCTCAGCATGTTCAGCATTTTTTCAGCTGTCCATTTTGCTTTTCCAATTTTTCTGTTTAACTTATTACTATTGTGCTAAATCATACTATTTCTGCTATTTTATAAGATTTGTGCTTAATATACTATTTCTGCTTTTAATAGGATTTGTGCTTAATATAGTATTTCTGCTTTTTATAGGATTTGTGCTTAATATACTATTTCTGCTTTTTATAGGATTTGTGCTTAATATAGTATTTCTGCTAAATGTAGTATTTATGCTTAATCATACTATTTCTATATATTTCTGCCAGGCAGCCAATCCTCTGTGCGGACTCAGACACATATCACATATCAGGGCCTGCACGGCTTCCCAGCCAGCCAATCATGTCTGAGGTCTTCCGTTTCCTCTCTCGTCATATCTCAGCAACGGTTGTACAAAGAGCAATGAAAATCGCAGTCAAAGTACACCAAAGTCCGCTGATTCACCCAGTACAAGAATTATGCCTCTAGTCCACCTAGTTTTTGAGTTACACAACGTTTTGTAACTCCAAAAAACGGCTTTTTTCGCCTCTCACCGGGATCTAATTCTGACTGCTCATCACCCTGTTTTTCAAAACGGCTCCTCTCTTTCCCAGTGGCGCAGTTGGTAATGACACGGGTCTGCAAGCCAAAGATCGTGGGTTCGATTCCACCTTGGTCAACATGTTTTTTTCCCTACAAATTAATACACTGTCACAGACCAGTAATTCATATTCATCATTTATTACAATTCTGCAAACTTTTATGATTTTACCAGCTTTTCTAATATGGACCTCACATTCTTAACACTCCATGGCACAAATACTCTTCCCTTTAGGCTCTGTGTATGTGTGTGTGTGTATCAATATTTCTCCCATTTTAAAGTATTACTCCTCCATAATTGTATTTCTGTTAAATCAAAGTACTTTTACTACATCTTAGTACTTCTGCTCAATCATAGTATTTCTGCTAAATCATTGTTATTATGCTATATTGTAGTATTTCTGCTCAATCATACTATTTCTACTATATTATATTTTTCTTTCTAAATATAGCATTTCTGCTATATAATTGTATTTCTGCTATGTTATAATATTTGTGCTAAACCAGAGTATTTGTGCTTTATCATAGTATTTCTGCCAAATTATAATATTTGTGCTAAAACATAGTCTTAATTTAAAATTACAATATTCATAGTTCATCACAGTGTCTCTGGTAAATCACAGTATTTCTGCTATGTTGTACTATTTTTCTAAATCATAGTGTTTCTGTAATGCTTAAGTATTTTTGTCTAAATATATTCTTTCTGTTATCTTATACTATTTCTCCTAAATTCTTGTATTTTTGAGAAGTTATGTTTCTGGTAAGTTACAATATTTCTGCTAAGTTCTGCTATGCTATTGTATTTCTGCCAAGTATTATGTTTCCTCTAAGATATTGCAGTTCTGCTAAGTTATTCCATTTTAGCAAAGTTCCTTTGCTTCTGCAAAGTTTTTACAATTTCTGCAACTTTTCAGCTTTTTCAGCTACTTTTTGCATACAGCTTCAGCTTTAAAGCATCCACACTGCATTTTCGCAGGAAATGCAAATTTTTCTAGTGATCAGTAGTTTTCTGATGAGGCAGCAGCTCTCCAGAGCAGAAACAATGTTCTTATGTTTATCCTCCTTCTCCCTGAGGCTCTTCCACTCCAAGCTGGGTCCTTTTTATTCCTGTCTGTCTGTAAATAGTTAGATTTCATATATTTATGTTATTTATGTCCTTTTGTTACTGAATTTATATATTTTATCAAATAAACATTTATAATGACAAATGTCTTTGTTCTACTACACAGCAAATATTGGCACCCGACTTGACAAAAGTAGAATTTGTTTCATATTACACTAATAACAAAACATACTAATACAGTGGGATGCATAAGTTTGGGCAACATTGTGAAAAGTAATTATTTTCCTGTACAAATCGTTGGTTGTCACAATAAAAATTGTCAGTTAAATACATCATATAGGAGACACACAGTGATATTTGAGAAGTGAAATGCAGTTCACTGGATTTACAGAAAGTGTGCAATAACTGTTTAAACCAAATCAAGCAGGTGCATAAATTGGCAACACAAAAAAAGAGAAATAATATAAATATGTAGTGTATATCAATGTGTGTGTCTCCTATATGATATATGTAAGTGACATTTTTTACTGTAACAGCAATTCATACAGGAAAATAATGACTATTAATAAGGTTGCCCAAACTTTTGCACCACACTGTATACAGGAACATAGTGAAAACAAGTTGCAGAGTAAAAAGAGGTTAGTTTATTTTGGCGTAGAGCTCCATTTATTAAGAAAAATTTAAAAAGACAGGAACACTCTTTAGAGGTTTGTGGGTGGCTCTTAAAAGAGCCGTTGTGGGGAAGTCACTCAGACTTCAAACAGGCTACTCCTTTGGTTGCCAAGACACGGCTCCCTCTGCCGAGAAGTGAGCCATGAACTTCTCCCTCACCAGGACAGCCTCTGAACGTGATGGTCCTGAAGGAGTCCCCAGTGGCAAGGAACCTGGACAAAATTGTTTAAAATGAGTATTATGTGTACTGCAGTTACAAAATACATTATTGAAATTCCAAAATTACAAATTACAAAACATAATTCTTATATAAAACATTTTGTAATTATAAGGATAATTACATGATATATTTTAGATATAATCCAAAACAGTCTGCGGTGATTATATACAAATATTCAACTATCCCAGAATTAAACCAGGTCTAAATAAAAAAAAGGAGTGAGTATCACTACAAAGATTAACCCACATTGGTCCTAATACCAGTTTGATATCAGCAAACACCGAGAGCATACCTATGACACCACAGCCATGCTATCATTCAAACACTGATAACAGCATAAATCGAATTAAATCGGGACTTGATGAGACCGTCTGAGTATCACTAGGAATATTATCGGTAAACACCGACAGCATTCACTGTTAGCATAGCACATCCATGATAGCAGTGTATAAATGGATGGTTTAGCATATTAGCACAGGTATCAATAAAGGACTACCGTATTAAATACTTTTACTAACCTCAGGCAGACGGACAGGCGCTCTGCAGGTGGGATTGAGCGCCTGTAGTTGGTGTCTAGGCGGGCGATGCTGGGACCGACGAGGGAAAGCAGGTTCTCAAACTGGCCGACGGTGATAGCGCTGGAATCGGCCGTCATCCAGGCGCAGCTCCTGGAGCAAATGGTGAAACTCACCAAACTGCTCACGCCTCTGGAGGACCTGATGGACCCAGGTACAGCGAGGACGTCTTTTACGCTGCTGCTCTGCTCTCCACAGTAAATAGAGAAGGGAGACTCTCTCTTCAAGCGCTAGCTCGAAAGCTGCCATCTTGCAAAGATACCGGTCTGGCACAACTTCCTCCCACATTCCTCCCACATTTCCGGTTCACGCGCGTCAAAATATGATATTTTGACGCGCGATGGACTTTTCTTGGACACGCGTTGAGACGCGAATGTACACGCGTCAATTTAGGGGCGTTTGGGGCGTTTTATTCGCATCCATCGCGTTCGGTGTGAACACACCGTAAGGAACTGGTTGTGGACTTCGGGAGGTCCAGAGAAGGTCCCCTGCCGGTTCAGATAGAGGGGGAGGAGGTGGAGGTGGTCAACAAGTACAAGTACCTCGGGCTGTGGGTGGACAACAAACTGGACTGGTCATGCAACACAGAGCACCTGTATAAAAACACCCAAAGCCGACTGTACTTCCTCAGGAGGCTGAGGTCTTTTAACATCTGCAGGAAGCTCCTGAGGATGTTTTACCAGTCAGTGGTTGCTGGAGTACTTTTCTATGCTGTGGTGTGCTGGGGGAGCAGCACAGCAAAGAAGGACTCATCCAGGCTGGAGAAACTGATCAGGAAGGCTAGCTCTGTGGTCGGCATGAAGCTGGACACTCTGGTGACAGTGGCAGAGAAAAGGACACTAAAAAAACTGCTGGACATTATGGACAATGCTGGGTATCCTCTGCACACGGCCATAAACAACCAGAGGAGTCTGTTCAGTGACAGGTTGCTTCTCCCAAAGACAAGAACCAACAGACTTAAAAACTCCTTTGTCCCACACGCCATCAGACTGTTTAACGCCTCTCTGGAGGGGAGAGGGAGGGGAAACAGGAGGACAAAGGAGGGGGGAACAACTAAGCTGTAGCGCCTCTTCACTTCACTGTGCAATACCTTTGTGCAATACTCTTGTTAATAGTCAACGGTGCAATAGACCTCAATACTTTAAATGTGCAATTCACTTGTATTTTTATTTTTATTCCTATTTATTCTATTTATCCCCTTCGTATATTTATATGTCTCTGTATTTATATATGTGTGTGTGTGTGTGTGTATATATATATAATATTCTGCTCACGCTCTGTAACTTCTTTTTTTTTTTTTTTTTTTTCTTATCTTATCTTATCTCTCTCTTATCTGGTCTACAGCCAATCAGGATGCAGAACACAATGTGCTGAAAAAAAAAAAGAAGAAGAAAAAGAAAAAACTACGGAGCCCTGCAAGGGACATGGGAGAACAAAAATGAAGATGAACTTTTGCGAGATTTCGCAAAAGTAACTCGGGATCTCGCAAACGTTTTGCGAGATCTCACAAAATAGGCTGCATCCTTCAGAGGCTGCCAGCTTGAAGCTGACAACCCAGGCGACGAAGGCTGGCCCAATTCAAAGGCTGCTCCAAATGTGTCCTTTGTGGGCCAGCCTTTTCAGGCGAGAATGTAGCTGTGTACACTTCAAATATCTGCTTGTTTTATCAAGACATCATATATTTGCAAAGGTGCTCCAACGTTTTTGGAGATGTCTGTTACCCACCAGTTTGAAGTTTTGCGAGATCTCGCAAAAGTTCATCTTCATTTCTTTTCTCCCATGTCCCCTGCGGGGCTCAGTAAAAAACAAAGCATGCAAAATTTCATGCGAAACAGCAAGGCAGCGAAAGGTGAAACGTGTTATAGTGAGGGACCACTGTATTGAAAAATTAATTACAGTATAATTTGTTTCTCCTTTCCTGTAAAATACCTACAATTTAGGCCCTATTTAAAATTATTTATGCAGTACTTGAATGTAGTTAAATAAGAGTTATCCTCTTATTCGAGTGTACCTATTTTGCCTGGTGATTTTGTGTCATTATACACATTAGACAAAGAAATTTAGAACCAAATTTTACATTTCATACTGGTGTTTACTATATTATACTATGTGTCTGTATCAAGTATCAGTGTCTCCTTTGTCTCCTTCTTCTTGGCTTGGTAACATGTAACAACTGAACATGTTGGCATTTTACAATTATCCCCTCTTTCTGTCAGCATTATAGATTCAGCTGTGTTGTAAAGTTAATAGGCTAAATAGGATAAGTGATGTGTCCTAAAGTATCCTTCAGATCAATGACTAGATGCTGAAAAAAAAAAAGAGCTCACCTCTTGGGTCGCAGTTGCCTTTGTCTTCATCCACAAGTACACGGTTAATTTTTAAAACAGCTCCCCCAAGTTTCTTTAAATAAAATACCCCCATCCACATAAAACTAAAAAGAAAAACCCATCTCAAGCGTTGTCAAGACCCAAACAAACATATAACCCTAATCTGACTGAAAATCAGAATCAGAATCAGAATACTTTATTGATCCCTAGGGGACATTATTTTTTGTTACAGTGCTCCATTATAAACTAACATTAACAAGACATACACTACACTAACTAAGAATAGCACAATATATACACACACACACACACACACATATATATGTACATAAAAGTCACTTATCAATAAATAGCTGAAAAAGAAACATGTGTACACAGCAAATCCAGCATGT
Organism: Maylandia zebra; assembly: GCF_041146795.1. Taxonomy (NCBI): domain Eukaryota; kingdom Metazoa; phylum Chordata; class Actinopteri; order Cichliformes; family Cichlidae; genus Maylandia; species Maylandia zebra. The sequence goes on along the minus strand of NC_135169.1, from coordinate 13,503,376 downwards.
CCAAATTAACACTGTCGGATTTGATTTCAACACTATTAAAGTGTCTATATGGGTCCACACCAGAGAGTGTTAATTTAACTCTTTTTGGAGAGTTGGTACGTTAACTCTGATTTAGTGTTAAACACCAAATCTGTCTGGAGTTGATAATTTAACACTTAGTGTTAAGAGTTTATATATTAACTCTCAAAGAGTATTTTAGTTTAACTACTTAAGAGTTATCTTCTAATTCATTCTAAAAAGCGGGAATTTTACTGTTCTGAACTTCTAGAAATTTCTTTTGGAAATAAACATTTACTAAAAAGATGCAATGGTTTTTGAAAAACATTTATTCTGAACTGTGCACCACAATTTCAAAACATTTTCTGAAAGATGTAACAGTATACATGTTCTCACTTTCATTAGAATTTTTATTTCATTTCTTCAATACAATATGCATGTCCTTCATTCATCCCTTTGTGGAACTTCAACGCACTTCTGCTCTCCCCCATATTCCATCTTCACAAGCATATCCTGTGTGGAGATTGAATAAAAATTAGTTGACACTAATTAATGGCACAAATAATCCAGTAAACAATTGCAGCACAGTAAAAAAAAAAAAAAAAAAGGAATCCTCTTTGAGCCATTACTTGTGTAAAGTATTTTCCCAAAAGACAAAGACACAGGCAACAGGTAATACTGAACTAAATGTAAAACCTCAACCTTTTTAATTTTTACCTAAACCGTGTGCACAAAACTCTGGAGGGATCTAAATGCTAACGTAGAATCCAGTCAGGACGTCTGCTACTGCTGTTTGCTCGTTTTTTGTTTTTTTTTATGGGCGATCGTTTTCAGGCTTCAAGTAGCACCATTATACCAACATTTCACATTCTAGACATTGTTTTAGGTGTATTTGACCAAAAGTTTGACTGAAAATTCACATGCAAGCTTTTTTCAAGGCTGTGGTATTTGCCGCAAACAATACCTTTCAGCTAGCTAAAACAGAATATTATGCTATCACCGAGCAACATGGCTAATGCCTTTCACACAGCTTCGTCTCAACTCCAAAGCAGAGGCGGAGCCAGACATTTGAAACACCCGGGGCTTAGCCCTAAAGGGTAGTATGCATGTGGGATTTTTTTTTTTTTTTTTTTTTTTGAGGGGGGGGGGTGTAGAAATGACTGAAAGATTAATAGGCTCTGTTTTGAGTTTTGTTCAAAAAAGAATGACTTCATATAGGGAAAAATATATATCACATGTGCAGGACACCTTAAACTAGTTTTTTAATTAAGCAGCAAGGCAGAACAAAATCGGGGCTGTATCAAGACACAGGGACTAAACCCCAATTCAACCAGACCCAGAACTGATCCGGAATTAAAACAGGACTACAAGAGTTCAAAATCAGGACTACTGAGGACTTAACCAAGACAGAACCAGAATCAGAACTAGATGATAGTAGCACTAAAAATCATCATAGACCTGCACTACACTTATTTTTTTAATTCTACCAAAGTCCACTATTTAGATTGAGAAAAGTTTATATAATTATTTAGCCTTGTTGTGCAAACAAGCCTGCATAACTTAATAAATATAGAATTTGAAAAATAGCAAACCTAAAAAGAAACACTAGGTACGAGATACATGAGTACCTATGATACAGTGATACTTTTGGTAAACAACCATTTGAGTAACATGTGTGTCTCACCTGCTCTTGTTCCACCTCTGTTCTGTCCTCATTCTCCATCTCCCTCTCTGTTCCTCTCTCTCCCTCTTTGTGCTGACAATCATCAAATATACAGTTGAAACCACATATTTATGTACTCTTCAGATCAAAACACAAACACTTTTTTAATTGTAAGATCAAATCAGACTAAATGTTTATTTTTTTAGATTGATAAATATAAAAAACATATTTGTTAACTTTAAGAGTAAAGAGAGAAACTATCTGTATTTCTTAATTGCAAATGGCACCAAATTGTATTCAAAACTGAGCCACACTTATGGAGCTCCACAGTTCTTTTCCTGGTGTTTTGGTTGACATCTCTTGATTTTCCCATGTCAAAGAAACAGGCTCTGTGTTTTGCCTTATATGCATCCACAGCTGTGCCACCAATTTACTCACATGGACTCTACTAACCTATCAGAAGCTTCTTCAGCTCAGAATGGAATCCTCTGGAGTTTTCTTATTAATTAACAATAAACGTAGTGTATATGTACTCCTAAATTTAATGAAAGTGATAAAAAATAGAAGCTCTGTCTCTCTTTATTCTGACATTTAACAAATTCAAAATATATTTCAATATTTATCTAAAACAAAAGTTTACTCTAAATTGATCTTGTACAGTAAAAATGTTTTATGTTTTCTCCCTAAAGTGTATGTAAATATCTGGTTACAAATGTGAATATCCTGCTGTGTACTGAAATCCCTCTTGTTTTGCATAGAAATATACTGAACAACATACAAAGCATAATATATAAAATAACATTTACCTGAGTTTTTTCTTTGAAAGAACCCTCTAATGTCCATTCTTATATTTCAGTACATAACTGAAACCGATTTAGTCGGGGAGGGTAAGAACTGAAAATATGAAATAAACACACGTAAGCTAAGACTCTCTAAAAAAAAATAGCATTTGTTCGGCTTTTCATTTCGCCATTTGTTGATTCACTTGAAGAGCAAGTAACGTAATATTGGTCAAGTGATCAGTTTGATATCAATCTTTCGTGATGCACCATCATATTTACATTATTTGTACGGTATGAATGATTTTCTTTGGTACCTGGTCAAACTTAAGCTCTCCTTAGTATGGTTGGCTGGCTCCGTCTCTCCAACAGCGCACTCACAGGCAGCAGCTGCCCCGCCCCCTCGCTCAGTCGCTTAGTGCCTGAGCTCGGATCATACCAATATCAGGGGGGATTCACGCACAGTCGTAAATTCCCACAGTGTGCACTATGTGCTTCGAATATTGTGTGTACTTTTTGTTTTATACAGTTGTCAGCCAGACATCTAACTATGAAAAAATTACACTCCAAAAGACCCCGGGCTTCTGACAAAACAACCCGGGCTTAAGCCCAGTAAGCCACCCCCACGCTCCGCCCCTGCTCCAAAGAGCCACAGAAGTAAAAGCTCATGATAATAATTGAAACAATCTTTGAAAAAATGACTGTGAATTTACTCTATTGCTGTCATAGCCCCTGTAGGAGTTCAGAGTTAAGAGGTCAAGAGTTAATGTTTCCATTGTAACACCTCCAGATTTGACAGAGAAACACTCATTTTTAACACTCGATTTTAACTACTATCATTTTACACCTCAGAGTTACATTAAAATAATGTGACTCTACTTAGAGTAAAATCAACTCTACTTTTGCAAGAAGACTATTAACACCAAAACATTTAACACTTTTGAATTTGCTGTGTAGCTGTAGCAGTAAACAGTGTGTTAAGTGGATGCGTTGTACAGGGAGATGGCCACAGGCAGGAAAGATTTCCTGTGTCGTTCAGTGGTGCTTTTCGGTAATCTCAGTCTCTCACTGAACGTGCTCCTGTGACTGACCAGCATGTCATGGAGTGGGTGGGAGGTGTTAGCCAACATTGTCTTTATCTTGGACAACATCCTCCTCTCCGACACCACCTTGAGGGAGTCCAGCTCCATCCCCACAACATTACTGGCCTTACAGATCAGTTTATTAAGTCTGTTGGCATCTGCGACTCTCAGCCTGCTCCCCCAGCATGCAACAGCATAGAGGATCGCACTGGCCACAACAGACTTGTAGAAAATCCTGAGCATTTTCTGGCAGATGTTGAAGGACCTCAAAAAATAGAGACGACTCTGGCCCTTCCTGTAAAGTGCTGTGGTGTTTTTAGCCCAGTCCAGTTTATTGTCAATGTGTACTCCAAGGTATTTATAGACCTCCACAATGTCAACACTGACCCCCTGGATTGAAACAGGGGTCAAGTGTTTCCTGGTCTTCCTGAAGTCCACGATCAGTTCCTTGGTCTTTGCCACGTTGAGCTGCAGATGATTCTGCTCACACCACGTGACAAAGGAGTCGACCACAGCCCGGTACTCTGTTTCATCATCCCTGCTGATGCATCCAACCACCGCAGAGTCATCAGAAAACTTCTGAAGATGGCAGGTCTCTGTGCAGTGGCTGAAGTCTGTGGTGTAGAGGGTGAAGAGGAAGGGGGAGAGGACAGTCCACTGTGGTGCCACTATGCTGTTGATTACCTTGTCAGACACACACTGTGGGAGACGTACATATTGTGGTCTTCCTGTCAGGTAATCAACAATCCAGGACACCAGAGAAGCATCCACCTGCATCGCTGTTAACTTATCACTTATCACACACACACACACACACACACACACACACACACACACACACACACACACACACTCTTTGTTTGTATGTAGACGTCCGTCGTATGTTATGACCCTATGCATATTCATGTAACCACAATAAAAGGAGTGCTATGGGGAACCTGGCTGGGAGTCTGACGGAGGTCAAGTGGTGGAACGACACTTGGCTCCAGGCAGGTCTCCCTCATGCATGAGTAACAAGAAGAACTTTGCCTACTTCGTGTCTTGCTTGCTGTGTAATTATATTGTCTTCAACGTTCCAGCGAATAGGTTCAAGCTACAAACCTATCATTAATTGGTCCTTTGAGAGCCGGAGCCCTGGAGTCGACATTCACCAAGGGGAGAAGAGACACGCTGAAAGACTGACGTCAGCCAGGAAGTTCCTGTAGTAAAGTCCCAAGACGTGAGAGTTTGTCATCAGGCCAGTGGATGAGCTGTCTGTTTTCTCTCCTTGATGAATGGCGATCGGCGGGATCCGAGGCTATACTACACGCTAAGCAACACCGAGTAAATTTAGAGTCCAACTCTATAACTGTACGTCTTCGCCGCTCAGTGGGGCGTTGTCCGTGGCCGCTTAGTGGGGATAAATTCGCAGTCTTAGTGGGGCGATGTACAAAGCCGCTCAGTGGGGTTTTTTTGTACAGAAGCATTAAGTCGCAGAGTTGCGCAGTTCGAACTTTTTTGGTTCGCCGTCTTAGTGGGGAGAAATGTAGACCGCTTTGTGGGGTCCGCCGCTTTGTGGGGTATTGAGAAGTTCCGCGGGGTCCAGATTGTGCTGGACAATAGCCCTTTTTTGTGTTGTTGTTGTTGTTGTGTGAGTGTGTAAGGAGCAGAACACGTGGTCTGTGACGTCAGCAGCTGTTGTTGTTATCATGAATTCCTAAGCAACCAAGAGTGTGTCAGAGGGTGACAGACGTTTATGCTGGACTTTGCTCCTGGCAGCACAAAGTATTTAAATAAAAATAAAAGAGAGCAACGGCTCCATGGCTGCGTGGGTTTCACGCAGACCTGAGCCGTGCGGTTAATCGCAGGCTTATAAATGGAAGAGATTCAAATGTTAGAAGTTTTCAGAAAACACATCAGCCTTGAAGAGCGTGTGGAGAAGGCCAGCCCACATCAGCAGCACTTAAGATATGCTCTGGTGAATGGCTTTCCCCCACCCCTTGCTGACACAAAATGTTTATTCTTTAGCTTGTTCGACAACAGCCTGTGCTCCAGACCATAGATTTAATTGAGGTGGATAGTTGTTAAAAGTAATCTGCATTAAGCTTAGGGTTGCTCAAATTCAGTACAATGACATATGAGATGAAGTAAAATAGGCAAATATTTAAACTAATGAAGTGCATAGAGGCACTTGACCTGTGTGAAAGACTGTCGTCTTAATATGAGCCATTGTTGAGATATAGAGCACACCTGTGAAAACAACTGTTACGGATTCAAATATTGGGGATGGATACAAGAGGAAAAGCCAAAAGAAAAACACTGGTCCGGCCGGGTTAAGTCAAACAATGATTTTAATGGTCACACGCGTGGGAGATGGACACTGTACGCAGACAGCCTCAGATCTCAAAATGGTGGAGCATTGATCAAACTCTTATAGCCTCTAGTGGCCCCCACCTAATTATAAAAGCCTAAACATTCACATTCTTTCTCTCACACAGCGCCTAAGCTACGACCTTGGCTCCCTGTTTATCTGCTCCTGCTGAGATGGGGCAGAAAACTGCAGTATGTTCTGTTCTCTTCTAATCAGACAAATAAGGCGATGACTTTCTGCGAACAGTATTTCTTATAACTCAGCAGTATAATGCATCATAAAACAATATCATTCATTCACAATAAATCAGCAGTCTAATGCAATGCAAATCAGTTTAACAAATGCAATAGTTTTCACCTTCTTCTAATTCAGGAGAATAATGCAAACCAAAACTACATAATAATTCACAATCTTTAATTAGGGGTCTAACATGGCATACAATAATATTATAATCCCACACTCCCCCTGTTGAGCTCTTTAGAATAAAGAGCTCACCTACACCCTGCAATCCAGTGTGGCCGGGTTCATTTCTTCTTACCGCTCAGGTCCTTTGTCCCCCTGTTGGGTGAACCATATGTGAGATGGCCTCTGTGTTTGCGCAGTTCAGATGCAAGAAAAACTATTATTACAACAGTAGCAGGTACAGATGACACTCCCCAGTTCTGCCACAGCTTTATTTTGGTGCTACCTTATACCCTCCAGACGTATTCAGACTAGAACCCCTGTCCGAGGAGCTTTTAGCCTCTATTTTATTGCTGCAGCTACCAGTGTCGTCCAGTTGGGTGATCATCTGCTCGTCTTTCTTCAACCTCAGGGGTTAGACAACCCTTCAGTCGTTGCACAGATCAGGGGATTATTCTGCCCCGATTTCAAACAACGATCTGTGTATCCTCCGGTCCTGTGTATCCTCCAGAAAAAGGAACAGGAACGTGTCCCCCTTTTGACCAAGAGCCTCTCGAACCTCGCTGGTCTGGTGTTCCTGGATTTCCGCCAACCCCTTCATGGTTATTGCTGTGTTTATGGGATCCATCCTTTTGAGGTGACTAATCGGAGCCCAAGCGCCATGACACTTGAACCCAGTTGGTGTCTCGGCAGTCACTGTGTCTGTCTCTGCTGCGAAGGATCCTCGTATATCTGTGACCTCGTCTGGTGTCTGTTCTTTTCTCTGTAAGAGACAGAAAACCAAAACACCTCTCTGCCTAGCCCTAATAATCTAATGTTGTTATCTACTGATCTTCTGCCGATTCAGAATTGGTTTAGAATATTCAGAATGTCCCAGGGACTTATTCTAATCATATCCTATGTGTGTGTAAGCGTGTTTGCATTTAGCCCTCTGCACTCAAAGTCAATACCTGCAATATATCAGTCCGGACCATCACGCCGAACGAAGCTTATGACCTTCAAAAGACCAAGTGCCAACTCATTATAAGCACATTTGCAAGGCGTGTCTGAAAATTATTAAAACCACTCATTTTAACAAAAGACATCAAAAACAAATTAGCCATTTTTAATTCTAACATTTGCCCCCCGTTTTCATGTGTTTGCTTCCGCCTACTGTCCCACGGTTTCCTCTTCAGTGTGGTACTCAGCTTCTCATGAACACAGGCATTTTATCATCTAAACGCTATTCAGTTCATTTCAATGATTAACGCTTAAACATGGAAATAATGATTTATGCTTCTCACTGATTCTATAAAAAAGTCCGGAAACCTCTATTAGCTTAAGCTTTACTATACCTACGTCATTAAAACACAAATGAAGTCATAAAAATGTTCATATAATCCTTGTTTGATGTTAAAACTCAACTTCCCCCCTTTTTTGACACATTCCCATGTGTCAAATCAACAGAGCTAGAAAATTAAAAGAAAAGGTTAGTGACCTCGTATCTTAGAAAGTATGAGACTTTCTCCTATCCAGTGTCGTTGCTCCAGTCCTGTCATCCTGTGTTAGGGAATGAAATCATTTTAATTGTCATGTTAGATCTGTTCAACTCCTGGCTCTGCCCAGAGCCTGCGTCCGCAGAATTGCCAAGAAACAAAACCTGTAATAATATGAACTTCACTTCAATATGAACCTGTTGACTATTTCTGAGACAGCAAAGGAAGATTCTCTCCTCCTCGAGGACAGGCACTGACTCCCACTTATCTCCTGGAGCCAACTGTCCCTTATGGAGACACAACAATGCAGCCACAAGGTTTTGCAGATTGTTAAGTTGATCTGTGTGTAATGCTCGGAATCAGGTATGTAATATTAAATGAATGTTGTTTAATCAACTGCCACTACTTAAAACTTAGCAAAAGATATAACTGAATAAAAGAGCACAAAGAAAAGCATGATATCAGTGTTATGTAAGCGCGTGCGGCCTTCTATGCTCGAAGTCACTCCAGTCCATAGATCAGCCAAACATCGCGTTGACTGTAGCTTTTAACCCTCATTAACTTCAGCACAACTCTATAATGAGCAACAAACTGCAATATGTATAAAAGTGATCATAGTTACACCTGCAATGAAAGATTATATGATTATTCTAACACCTGTAAATAGAAGATTAACCTGAGGTTATAACAATCACTGTAAAACAAATGTTAATGTAATGTCAATAGCTTAAAAAATGTTTAATGCAATGCTTGTTATATGATTCTTATGTAATAATAATGCTGATGCTAAAATAACAGTAAAACACCCCCTTTTATCCCGTTTATAACCTTCACACATAAACGTTTATCCATGCCTCTTTTAATTTCACTTCCCCCTGTTTTCCCCTCACTGACCACAGCAGGGGAATCTATGTTTTGATTCAGCCATGAATGCAGCTCACCTAATTAATCACTGAGCCCCACCGTCACTGGCGTCTGACAGGGTGGCGCTGCATACTCTTCCTTTAATGTCACTATTTTCAATCTGTTAATTAGAGTGCTTAAACATGAAGTAGACTACGTCCACAACAAGTCAATACAGCTGTAAATGTGGCCAATTATCAATCTATTACCAATCAATAATGAAAAATAGCTTTTATTTTATGCATGCTTTTAGTCAACCACTCACCCAGAGGGTTACCAATCCCAGAAAATTTCTTCTCCTCATTTAATGAGTCCGTCCTCCTTCCATGCCCTGGTAACTGGTTCATCCAGAGCTGTATCATCTTGAAACATATATGCAACAAGCCAAACCACACCTTGTTCACACCAACACTTTTCCGCCCTGAAGATGTCCAACGCCATCTTAGTCTGGACCAGGGTTTTAATAGTTTTGCAATTTTCATTAGTTTTATTTTTATTTAGTTTCGACTTCAGATTTTCAATTTCCTGTCAGTTGTAATTAGTTTTTACCAATTGTTTGCTAGTTTAGTTTAGTTTCTATTTTTTCTCTGAAAATCCTTAGTTTCAGTTTAGTTTTGATTAGTTTCAGTTATAGCTTTAGTTGTGTTTGCAATAACTAAGTGTAATGAAATCCCCGTTCCATCATATCAGTCATGCTCTTCTGCTTATCCTTGGGTATTGAGACTATTAACTCTTGCAGCACCAGGATGGTCGTAATTTTGGTTCAAGTGAATTGATAAACTTTTTGAAGGCAATTGACTCACACAGTTATGTAGATGTCCCCGTCCTGTTGTCTCGGGATGCATCACGCTGTCTTGCCTGGGGTTAGCTTCTGTTTTCTGGGGAAGAGGGTTGAGTGTGCTCCCTTACCTTCTCAAGGTAAGCTAGGTTAGCCTTCTGGTGTGAGCTTTTCAAGTGCACTTTAAGATTTGTGGGAGTTTTTTCCCTTTAGAAATGCCCCTTTATCCAAAACACAGTCATATTCAAAGTAATCCCAAATTGGACTCTGGCGCTTTCTCCCGACTTTTCCTGACCTGAGTCTGCGCGTGGACGGAGCAGCAACCAGTGTCGCCAACTCCTCAATAAGGAAAATCGCTATTGGTTGTCCTAAAAGTCGCTAGAAGTCGCTAAATGACGTCATCGCCTAATTTGCATAATTGGTCATGCTAATCTCATTGTAACCTAAGTTGTTGGAGAGAGAAATAACATCGTGGAAGAGACATAAAGTGAGTAAAAAACGTCCTAAATGCATTTAGAGTCTATTTAGAACTATAAATTAAATTTCTTTTAGCAATTATTGTTTTTTTGTTTTTTTGACACAATTCCAACCCTGCTCCTTTACCTGGGCTTGGACCGGCAAAAGTGACCCGAAATAGGCACTCTTGTGGAGTTACTTTGTGTGTTTATAACTAGTTTTAAACCTTGTGATCCACAAAACAGCATAAGAGTAAAACAGTAAAACAAGAACTGACTGCGTTACAGCATCCGCTGCTTGTTGAGAGTAAAAGTGATACACGCTTTCACGTCTTTTTTTTAGCTAAGGGGTCTGAAAACTCGCTAAATATAGCGACAAAGTTGCTAAGTTGGCAACACTGGCAGCAACACAGATGACACGACTAACGTACTGCCACCTGCTGGCATAATGAGACAGCAAGAAAAAATCTGGAAACTAAACTTCATCTTCACCCTTGACTATCGTATGTCACACACACATCAATGAAAACGAAACACATTTTGCTATAAATTCAGTTAATTTTAGTTAGTTTTGTGAACACTCATTACAGTTTTAGTTAGTTTTCCTTTTTTGTTTTTATTTTTATTTCTGTTAACGAAAATGTTTTTTCACTTCTAGTTTTCGTTATTTCGTTAGTTTTTGTTAACGATAATAACCTTGGTCTGGACTGTCAATGGTGACTTTAATGCTGACTGTTCCGACAATCCATTTTATAACATTTCCTGGTCAGATTAGCCAATCTCTGTACACTGGAATAAACATAATCAACATGGTCAATATTTTTCCTGCGTGTTATTTCACCATCTTATCAATTCCAATGCTCCATCCTTATGTGGTTTGCGACATTATGTTTATCCACTCTGTCTCTAAGTGTTTGAAGAATTTTTCAAGTTTGGGGTCAAATTTTGAGAATTTGACCATAAGTGAAAGTTATGGTGTTATCACCCCCTTCGGGGCTTACCTTTCCCAGTTTTGATGATATTCCTCCCTATTCTTTGCAAGTACCCCCTTTTGGTGGCGAGAAACTGTTGGTGTGGTCAAGTGGGTGCTGTAAAAACAAAAGCTCAGGACAGAACAGTTATCAGTCATGTACTCACACACAAAATTAGCATATATCGAATTTCATATTGATCCTCTGAGTGTAATGGTACATTTTAATTTGAATTTCTCAAAGCTAAACACAATATTTTTCTTTATTTTGCTCTTGTTCTTGTGCAGCACCACCCCTCAGCACATGCCCCTGTCGGTTATATCTGTACTTTTCTGAATTATTGACTATTTCAATGAAAGGACCTAAAAGACGGGGACCAGTGTTTATTATTACATATCTCCATTTTGAGTGTGACAAGTCTATCATTCCCCTGTTATTCACAGACCTCAATAGAGGGTTTTTTGGCTTTTTTTTTTCCTCTATAAAAGTTAATTGACTCTTTACAGTGGCCTGCTATGGTTAATAATAACACGTTCAGTCATGAGTGAAATCAAACCTTTTCTTCACTTTAGCATTTAACATTCCCAACAATATAATGTGATACATTAATTAAAACACAGCTACTAAAACACAATTTTCTTAATGCAAACATCAGTAACTCAAAATTAGCAACCAAAGGGTTAAGTCTGCATTTCACACTCATGTGAAGCTACAGCCTCCCCCTTTAGTCTCTGTCATCCTTCTGTTCCTGCAAAAACAAAACGAAGCAAAACAAAACATCCACCCTTCTTTTACAGGCTGGGTGAATTGTTTGTGGACATTTACTAATCCTAAAGTCGGTACCGTTTTTGTCTCAGTATCAAGTCAGTTAAAACTTTTAGTCGTCAGTCCATCACAGTCCAGTCACATGCATACATCCACACACATTCATACCAGATATTGCTGATAATGGAGTCTCACGTGCAACCTATTCGAGCCTCCATCACCAGCAAGATGACGTCATCATTTTAAAGGAAAACAGTTCCTTGTGTTTTTTTTGGACTGGATTGACTCGCTGCAATCCTTTTAGGCTCAGGACTTCTCATGTGATCAATGTCCCATCTTTCTCCCAAGCCCATTATAATCATGGAGAAAAATACTTTGCGACTGTTTTCAGTAAGAATATTTTATAGCGCTTTAAAGTTCAATCTCTCAGGCCTGAGAGATTCACATTCTTTCTCTCACACAGCGCCTAAGCTACGGCCTCCTGCTGAGATGGGGCAGAAAACTCCAGTATATTCTGTTCTCTTCTAATCAGACAAATAAGGCGATGACTTTCTGCGAACAGTATTTCTTATAACTCAGCAGTATAATGCATCATAAAACAATATCATTCATTCACAATAAATCAGCAGTCTAATGCAATGCAAATCAGTTTAACAAATGCAATAGTTATCACCTTCTTCTAATTCAGGAGAATAATGCAAAATATTTCTAACATTTTGAGTTATTTTCCAGTGTTAGAAAATCAGCACTGCTCAGTGTTAGCCATTGTTAATCTTCAAAACTGACTAGGTTACTTTTAAACATATAACACTGTCAAAGTGTTAATTTAACACTCAATAGTGTTGTATTTAACACTCAGAGGTGTGCACCCATATAGACACTCTCCAGTGTTAATTTAACACTGGAGATTTTGCTGTGTAACATGAGTTTTGTGCGGTTCTGCTTAGGACTTGGAAGTCTACATCAGTGGTATCAAGGTGACTACAGTGTACAAGAATACAATACAAGATATCAGTGGATGCAGACACTTAGGTTGGTGAATCTCAGGCTCATTACTTTGACTCTGGGATGTTACAGGGAGTGCTGTGCCTTTCTGCTTGCTCTTGTTGGTTTTTAAACTAAAGTAAACCGTCCATCACTTCTCAGGTATTGCATATGAACCTGACACTGTGGTGAGCGCTGATCCAGAAACCTGCTCCAAACTCACCTGCTCTGAAACTGCAGTCCTTGAAACCATTGGCTGTGGTCCACTGGAGCGTTGTCAAGGAAACAACACGTGAATATAACCCCATTTATATTTAAAAGAAAGATCTGATGCGTTAAGGGATTTTTTTTTAATGTAATTTAATTAATTTTTTTTATTTAGTGTATTTGGTCTCTTCCTCATCAGCGGCTTATGAGGTTAGTGGTTGATTGTTTTCTTCTTTGCTTCCATCAGCTGTGTAGTGGACACCACCTGTACTGTGACTGGCCCAACTGTCATCAACGTCCACGGCCAACTCAACTTCATCAAGGATCGGTGTGCTTACTCTCTGGTTTCTATTCCGTCAATCCCAAACCTGTACCTCGTGGCAAATTTCAGAGACCGCCATCATGAAGATGTGAGCTTATTGGACAGCGTGATACTGCGTCTAGATGGGCCAGGTGTTCATATTCACCTGGAACAAGGCGGGAGAGTTTGGGTAAGCTGCGTCAGGCAAGCTAAGGGTACATCTTTAACCATATTGCCATGTACATTGTTGCAGCCATTCCCCGATTCTCAATGGTGCTCATGGCAATTAATTAATGGTCATAACAATTCGGTCGATTGTTGGTCAGTGGTGCAAGTTTAGGTTATGCAAAGAAACTGCTGTGTTTCCTCGCATCGTTCTTCTCAGGGCTGTTAGAAGCAGTTCTTTCAGAGCTGTTGCTGTGAAATCAGCCTGTTTGTGTGTTTGACATGTTTCACTCAGTGTTTCCTCCACTTTATCTCTGCTGTGATGCAGCTGGACAACTTCATGTTGACCCTTGAAAGTTTGCCTCAGCTGGTTCATGGTGTGCAGCTCTCTCAGGACCAAACTGGAGTCACTGCCAAGCTGTCGCTCTCCAACCTCAACATTTCTGTCTTCTTTGACGGCTACACCGCACAGATCCTCTTAGAAGGTACAGAAGATAAAGTTTAATTCATGTAACGTAAACTGTAAACTGTGCTGTTATTTATTCTTCTGTGTTTGTCCAGTTTGAATATTGATGCTGATCTGACTCATTCTGTCCTGATCCTCTGCAGGACCTGCTGGTTCATCTGTGGAGGGTCTGTGTGGAAACTCCAGCAGGTCTCTGAGTGACCTGAGGCTCTCTGAGTACAGCTCCACCAGGTAAGACCTCATCACAAGCTCAGAGTCCCTCTGACTGCTGCTGCTGCTGTTGCAGATATTCTGTTTGTATGAATGAGCCTGAACTTTGTTGTTTGTCGCCCCCTAGCTGTGAGATGCAGTACAGTGAGCCTGCTGACACCACGATCGACTGCACCAGTGTGACTGAACGGAGAGCAGACTGATCCACAAGGCAGGAAACATCTGTGTTGTACCTTGATCTCTGTGGTACATCACATGTAACTGCAGCACAGATAGAAAATAAACACATCTGATTACAGATTATCATTTTATTATCTTCAACTTCTTCTTCTGTCTGTGGTACAGCTGTAATCTCCTGAAGGAGGCGCCCTTCTCCTCCTGTAACAGTGACATTGACCCAGAGCCCTACATAACCGCCTGCACCAACACTTTGTGTAAATATCCTGCAGTGGATGGACTCAACTGTCAGTTTCTGAAGGCCTACGCCAGAGCCTGCAGTCTACACAACCACGCTCAGGATGGCTGGACATCAAAGACCGGCTGCTGTAAGACCTTAATAAGACATTAATAAGCTCTCCTTTGTTAAAGACCTGAACTGTGGATTTTTAGAGCTCCCACGTTTTCAGGATAATACATCAGTGTGTTCCTCTGTAGCCTCTGAGGCCTTCTGTCAGGACAGGACCTGCAGCGATCACGAGTTCTGTGGTGAGAAGACGGTCAGTGGTGACACTCGCTGCTTTTGTCGGGCCATTTTTTCCTCCAAGTACCAAGAAATCAACTCTTTGGGTACGACAGTTGTGACATCACCATGACAACAGGGCTGAATAATGGAGGAAAGCTTCTAATTGTGATTTTTCTGACTGATATTGTGACGTTCAGGTGATGCAACGGTCTGCATGCAGGACTCTGCTTCAGTCACTCTGGTCGGTTGTCTCCTGGAGGACAAACACATCAATTACTCTGCCTTACAGCTCAACTACCCGACCTGCAGGGGTCAGGTGGACGAGCTCACCCACATGGTGACCTTCAGCTTCAACAGCAGCAACAGATGTGGGACGGTGGTCACGGTGGGTTTCATCTCCTGCTGTTTAAGCTTTGATCTCTGTGAATTCTAAAATTTTTGGTCATCTGAAGTTTATACCAGTCAGTCAACATCTTAAAGGGTATCAGATGTTAAAGATGAAACAATGAAGAACTTGCTTAGTATCTGATTATGTGACCCTGCAGACCAACAACAGCTACGTCATCTATAAGAACACCATCAGGAGCCAGAATTACTCTTTTGACGTCATCACTCGCAACCAGTGTTGGTCAAGTTACTTGAAAAAAGTAATCAGTAACTAATTACTGATTACTCCCCCCAAAAAGTAATCCCGTTACTTTACTGATTACTTATTTTCAAAAGTAATTAATTACTTAGTTACTTAGTTACTTAGTTACTTTTTAAAAACACGATTTACAACCTGAAGAGGTGATAAAGCGATAGATCTTTCAGCCCAATTCTACTTTTTCTACATAATCCATCATACAAAATGTAATCAAATGGAAAAGGCTCTTTTTTTTAACTTGTTTTATCAGTTTTAATCTTTTAACTTTATGCATCAAGAAAAAATATAATTATATGCAACATTCTCTGACTTGAATAAATTAGTTTAACATTTAAACCTATTTTCTGCACATTCCAGCACATAAAATAAAATATTTTTTGTGTTTACACTCAGTCTTTCAAATAGATGCAAGTAAAACACAGCAGAAAATAAATAAAGTCAAAGACTCAGCGGTCCTTTTGCTCTATTTTCACCTGTAAAGCAGGACTGGGGGTAGGCGGAGGTTTACCCTGGTGCAGGTGTGCTGCGGTCAGTTGAAGAATCCGCGAGTTTCTCTGTGAGTTTCCCATTACGTCGTAGCGCACTCGGTGCTTGCTTGGAAGTTTAGGGGTTTTTTTCGCTGTAAAAAGTTTTCTTCCCACGCCCAACGGACACTAATGTTTTTGTCACTTTTTATGGAATCAAACTCAAAGTAAGGTCAGTACTTCCACACTTTAAACGCTGCACGCTCATACTCTCTCCCACAATCGATATATTATCCATTGTCGATCTGCACACAGCTGTTGTCACCAACGGCGCACTTGCTTACGTCACTGTCATGAGACATTCTCGCAAAAAAATCACGGTTTTAGTAACGCAGTAACGCAGCGTTCCTACGGGAAAGTAACGGTAATCTAATTACCGATTTTGCAATAGTAATCCCTTACTTTACTCGTTACTTGAAAAAGTAATCAGATTACAGTAACGCGTTACAAGTAACGCATTACTGCCCATCTCTGCTCGCAACAACCAAGTCCAGATCGACTTCTCCTGTGTTCACAGTCAGCCGAACATCAACACTGCAACCTTCAGAATCAGAGACTGGTTTGTAGTGGCTGCTAGGTATTGTTTGAATATTTGTTAAAATGTGGGCATTGTTAACAGTGCAAATGTGTGCATTCTGCAGCTCCGTTGCACAGAAGATCTCATGTGGAGCTTGGAATTACACTCTGATTATCAAGGCCTACACCGACGCTGGGTGGACACAAGTTGTGCAGCTGAACAGTCAAGTGAGACTGAACCAGAGGATCTGGGTAGAGCTGGAGACTAATGGGCTGGATGGAAGCATGGTCACTGTGGTGAGCGACTCCTGCTGGGCAACCAACCAGGCATCACCTACCAGCAGTCCAAGACATGATCTGATCATTAACGGTGAGAGATACTCAGAGTCACTCATAAGTTCACTTTGATCACCTTTATCAGCTCCTCAATAACGTGTATTTTCGTGGTTATGAAAAGCTGTGCGAACCCTGCTGACCTGACAGTGGCAGTGGAGGAAAACGGACTGGGAACCTCCACCTTGTTTTCGTTCAACATGTTCCGGTTCACTGGGGGTTCTGGTGAAGTCTACCTGCACTGCAAACTCCACCTGTGTCCCAAAGAGGAGACCAGCTGCATACCGGTAGGCCTCACTGTCAAACACTCATAGCAAGCTTTACCTATTCATCCCACCTGTTACAGGAGGGCTTGATTTGTTATGCACAAACCTAACCATCTATTCATTGTTCCAAAGCACACCATTAACATATATGGTCATATATAATCATTTTGGTGCTTTAAGTAAAGCAGGTGCATGTGTTACGTTCTAACTAAACACCTGTTTATTACTAGATTATATTGTTCTGTACATTTTTATCCTCATTTAACTACACTCACAGCACAACACTGAAAACATGAAGTGAATTCAGTTGTATTTTGTTTGAACATCCAGAATTGTAATGCAGCAGCTCGCAGACGCAGATCTGTTGGATCCAAATACGAAGGTGAAGCCTCCATCGGCATGTCCTGGACTCATTAGGTAACTTCAGGTGACAAATCTAATGAGTGGTGTAAGAAGTAAGATTGGCTGCGAACAGAATCACGAGAGGGCAAGAGTGGTTTCCATGCTGACTACGACTGAATGACCAGTTGCCGACCAAATGCTGAACATTGTTTTTGAGGACAGTGTTCAGCAGACACACAGAGAAACACTACTTCACTCCATCTTCTTTATTCAATTTTATTTATATAGTGCCAATTCACACCAAAAGTTGCTTTGAGGCACTATATATTGTAGAGGCCCTACAATTATCTTTATTGTTGTACTTTCTGCCAAAAAAAAATAAAGAATGTGGCAACAACCAGCCTGAGTTTGATTCTTGTTTTCTGGCTCAAACACCATTCAGGTAGAAATCCAGTAATTATCCAGCTGACGATTTCTCCTTTTACGCAACCTAATGGATTCAAAAGCATACAGTGTATCACGGTCCTGGGTGATTTGACCAAATGTTTTTAAGTTTTTGGACTTTCGTTTTATTTATGTAAATATTCTATTTGACTCTTGGTTTACTTGTTTATGTGGTTTCCTGCATTTTCCTTGTGCCTTGATTTTAGCTACCCTTTCATTGGCTCATCCTTCAATTTAGTTTACCTGTGTCTCGTTATCCCCGGCTTTCTCCACTTCCCCTTCTCCGTGTACATATAGTGCTGTATTGGACTTTGAAGTCTGTTCATCTCATCTCTGTGTTTCTGCAAGCTTTACGTTTCAGTTGTTTATAGCTTCCCCCCCTTGAGCACACAGTTTTTGATGAAAACAGAGAGGTGTGACCATCAGTGTTGGTCAAGTTACTTGAAAAAAGTAATCAGTAACTAATTACTGATTACTCCCCCAAAAAAGTAATCCCGTTACTTTACTGATTACTTATTTTCAAAAGTAATTAATTACTTAGTTACTGTCGAGGAGGGAAATTATTTTACTGCTATTGTTAAATAATTGTTATTGCATTAATAATATAATTTGCAGCATGGATATTGCATTCCAAGGTTTAGACAGTGTCTCTTTCAGAAAGACTGAGTTGCAGGCTGACAGGAAGTTGTATGCAGAAAGAAGCAGGAAGTTATTTTGAGCCGCAGGCTAAGACGAGGCTTTAACAATGTAACAGATAGCTTTATCATTTTATATTAAGGTTTTAGTAGAGGTTCTTGATTAAAACATTTATTTAGTAGAAGACATACACATAGTCTCAGTGAGCTTCTGGTCTGGTAAAAGGTCAGAAGTGTAACAGGTGAATTAAGAAAGAGCATGTGAGGTCAACACACACACACACACACACTTTAAATTAGATTTATTTAGAGGAGAGGTTAGTTATGTTTGGCTGTAACTGCAAAATTGTCTTGGTAAAAGAGGAACCGTTTCTTGGTGTCTCGGCAAGAAAGAGGAACAAGACAAGAACTGAAAGGTAGACAGGAAGGGCTAGCCATGAAAATAGAAGATGATTTTCTAGGTGAAAAGTCATGATGTTGATCTGATCTATGTATAAAATGTATCTGTGACGTATGAAGGGGCGTCAGTAAATAAACCCTGATGCTATAAAATATCTGTTCATGCTTTGATTAAGTCGAAGACTACTTCCTGTCTGCGTACAGAGTTCTCTTCCCACGCGTGTATTCATTAAAATCATCGTTTGACTTTACCCGGCCGGATCGGTGTGGTTATTCTTCGATCACCTCTTGTACCCTTCCTCAATATTGAATCTTAACATTTGGGGGCTTCGTCCGGTTATTGAGGAGGGTGAGTTGGAGGTTTGGACGGAGAAATCCGGGGTCTTGGGTGGTCTGACGGGCAGACGTGAATTCCAGTGGTCTAAGTGAGTGGGCATAAGCCGGCTTATCCAAAAGGTAAGGCACTACCTGTTGAATTATTTCCAAAGTGTGCCAAATTGGACATGATAAAATTTAAGTCTACTCACTGAAGTTACTGGTGGATGTCTGTTTTGATTTTGATGAGAATGTCATGACAGTACTGAGGATTTAAAGCAGTTGGACTGCTGGTAATGATTGAATGCGGTTGGACCGTTTAGTATGTTAGGGAATCTGGTTATTTTTTGGTTATAAGGTTGGACCTGCTTCAGTCTTACACTTTGTTGGGTGTTTTATTGTTGTTCCAAAGTATTATAAATTACTCAAGAACGCCAGTTGGACTGGTAGGAAGCGCAGTGCTCAGAGGTAACGCTTGCCAATGCAAAGGACGCTTATGCATTGTCCTCGAAGAGGGATAGTCAGTTGGTCACTGTGGAGCTTGGGGCACTCCAGAATAACTAGGAGTTAGAATCTCCTTACCGTTTGGAACGGTATCTGCGCTTTTTTGGGCAGCAAAGGTTGGACCTTGGGTGTTGGACACTTTTAAATTGAGTTAGGGACTTTAGAGATGAGGCCAGAAACTGTTGGACAGATACTGGTTAATTGATTACAAAAAAGTTGGACTTTTATCGGTTAGACCGTTAACTTAAATTTTTCGAAATTCGGTAGGTGTTAAAAGGCATAAAATCTGTGCAGTTGTAAATATAAGACGTCTCTGTATTAAAAAGATCTCTGTGGGTCGAGTCAGCAATGCACTGACTGCCTGCTGCTATTCTTAGATGAAGAGTGTGTGTGCATGCAAATGAGGCAGCTGATGCAGAGCGCATGAGAGGACTATGCTTTCGGTTTTGTGTGTCATTCAGCTCTATAACTATTGTTTGCAAATGTGGATAAATGTCTGCGGTTAAAATGCTGGCTTAGTAAATAACAACATTGTAAATATATGAATGGTGACAGCGTTTCAAAATAGAATATAAGAATTGTTTGTGTTTGAAACCAACGGTTAGGTAAAGAAGATTTAAGGTGGATTTGAAGGCATAAACAAAAAATAAAAGGGTTACAGTCTGCAAGGGTTGTTAATTCATGAGCTGACTGGATGCAGAGTAAGTGGAGTGGTCATCCTGAGAGGATTGAATGATGCTCTAACTCTGTGGTCAAGTCAGACATAGGCTTTAAGCAACCATGAGCCACTAATAAGCGTGACAGATTAATGAGTATGTGTAAATTGAACTTGTTAAATAGTTTTGATAGGAGTAACTCAATGAGCACGCAATAAAGTGGACTTTTTAGGGGCGGTTTATCACTGACACCATAAAAAGCAACTTAATTAGTAGTTCAATAACAAATTGTAAAGATAACCTTTGTTATTTGATAAGAGAGAGAAAATTCAGGTTACATATAGTGAATAAATAAGGAAATGTTAATCTCTGCGTCATTCCACACTGAAATTTCAATTGTAGGGGATCATTTGGAGGTGAATTGTGTAGGACACGGGGAGACAGAAGAATCTCCCCATGAGTTTTCAGTGTGCATAGAAATTGAGGAGGCTGACCTGGAAGCCTGCCTGGGTCGTTGTTTTTGTTTATTTGAGGGTCTGCTGGAAGTTTGTGAAAACGACCACCTTGATATGTGGGAGCCTTCTCGGGCAGCGATTTTTTGTTAGACCTGTGGCAGGCTGTGCAACATGGAGAAAGCTTTGACATAATGTCATAAAGGTGATTTCTTGGTTTTGGACTTATTAGTACGGGACAAGTTGAGGGACCCTTGAGGGTGTGTTGCTGTAAAGTATATAAGGGACGCGCAGCGCCGTTAATGGGTTTAAAATAAATGAAAAAACACTAATCCGAGGAACTATTGGAGAGGTAAGTATACGGAGGTGAGCGCGTTGCGCATAAGGGTTGCTGGTGTCATATATTAACACTTTGAGGGCGAATAATTTTGATTGAGTGTCAACGCTTGAGAACGCGAGGACAGCGTCTAAAGGGCTGGGTTAAACTTTGTGTATCACCGAGCAGGGGAAGAGGAGCCAGTGGTTGCGAGAACAGCGAGACGAAGACTGAAACTGAAAGTTAAGCGTGTCTGGGTGACCTAGACCAAGAAGGTGGAGTCGACCAACGCCATTGGAAGAGGTAAGTCTGTGTTTCAGAGAATGGCTGACAGATCGGGTGCGACACCTAGTAGGAAAAGGGGATGCAAACCTCTGAAGGATCAGCTCGAACAGCTTAAGAAAGCTGTTCGCTTGGCTTCCCCTGGAGTATCAAAATCAGCAGAGAAAGAGTGCCAAGCGATGGAGGTTGAGGTAAGTAAACCTATTATATCCCAACAGAAAGGGCTGGGTGATAAAATACCTCTGAGCTTGGTGTTAAAAACTGAAGGAGAAGTGTATGGACAAATGCATGAGGCCCTACGTGCGTCCATAGAGGCATTAACGGCATTGGAGGTTATAAAGCAGAGAGTAATGCAGGGAGGGCCAGAAGAGGAGAATGAAGACCGTGCGACGTCATCAGAAGAAGACGATGAGGAGGACGAAGATGGAGGAGCTGAACCCCAACCAAGTACAAGCCTAATTTTGAGGAAAAGAAGTGTGAAGACAGACCAAGCACAGAGACAGCCCATATTTAAGAGCTCAAAGGGGAAAGGAAAGTTGAGGAAGAGTAGAAGAGTGAGTTTTGAACAAGGAGCTCCTGACCCTGGTTTAAGTCTGCCTCTAATAGCAGGTCCAAAGAACGAACCAGTTTATCGCGCCTATAAGGTGAGAGATTTGGAAGCATTGGTTAAACAACTTCCACCAATAACCAAGGGAGAACATTGGGAAGGAGAAGAATTAGCGCTGGGCGACTTTCGCACTTTGGCCGGACGTTGTATGCTGGGTGGTGGGTTAGCAGATGTAGAGCAGATAGCTCAAACAACCAGATATGCAAATGACCTGAAATATCATGAGGTGCAGAGTGACTTAGCAGATGCAGTTCGGGAGAAGGACCCAACTCCTAACTTTGGAGCCATTCCAAAAATTATTTGGGATCCCAAAAAGAAACCCAGAGAGTGTTTAGCTAAAGCAAAGGAACAATGGTTGTTAGAAACAGGAATACATCCGGGGAAGGAGGGTGAAAGTAGAGCGTGGTTTCGTTCGGCAGTGCTGGCAGGGCTGCCCAACCAGGTTGCAGTTGACTTGGAAAAGAACCCAGATTTTGCCGTTGCAGACTCGGTGCAGTGGGAGAGACATGTGACCCACAGACTTCAGCAGGAACAGGATTTGACGAACAAACAAAAGAAAGAGTTAGATGAAGCACAGGCGCAGCTGCTTAGGCTGCAGCTGGGTGAGGCTCGCGAAAAATATAATGCGAAGAAAAAAGAACCGAATGAACTAAATAAGACTATAATGGTGGCAAGGCCTCAGCCCGATCCTGTGCCTGACTGGCCAGATCAGGATCCGGGTCTCTACCCTGATGATCGTTGGCCCGCCAATGCACCAAGGCAGCGTCAACCCGTAGGGAATTGGGGGACCGGTGGACCGCAGAGAGGGCGTGGTGGATCCGTGAGGGGAGGACAAAGGGCTCGGAATCCGGGGAATCCTGGCAGAGTGTCTTGGACTGCGTGTCTGAGATGTGGAGCAGAAGGACACTGGGCCCGAGATTGCCCTGAACCGCCGCAGAACTATCAGGGGCGAGGCTATCAATCCCAGGCACGGGGAGGCCCAAGACAAAGAGCTGCTTACAGGGGAGCACATCAAGCTCCAAACCCGAATGCAGCACCAGCCCCCCAGAACCCAGTAGCCGACTGGGGCTGGGAGGGGGAGCAATACTGACGGAGCCCGGAGAAACCGAACAGGGTGGGAACGGCAGAACCCATGCTGTCGATGACCGTGGAAGGCACTGAATTGCCCTTCCTGGTGGATACTGGAGCAACATACTCAACATTGAAAGACACACCAGACAGTGCAACACTCTCCTGTCACACAGTTAATGTGGTAGGCTTTTCCGGGATTCCGATGACACTGCCATTGACAAAACCAGCATTGACACAGCTGGGAAAACAGACTTTGAAGCACCAATATGTGGTGTCCTCACAGGTGCCTGGAAAATCTCATGGGCAGGGACCTGCTTGTGAAACTGGGATCACCTTCAAAGACTCAATATCTAGTCCAGAACTCTGAACAACCCACTGTCGAAATCTACTGGGGGAGGCTAGTGGAAGAAGGCATTTTGAGACATTATCAGCTATGGAAACCCTGGGTAATGAGCCTGGCCGTCTATTCCCCTCCGCGAGATCCTTTCCACGTTACACTCTTTTATGATAGGGAAGATAACGATATCTATCGGGAACAGTTCCAGTCTGATCTTGAGGGACAGACGTGGAATGTGCAAACACATAACATTTATGTTGGACCAGAAGGTGTGGCCGCGGCTGTGAAATTTACTGATGAATAACTGCCTTGGTACAATGTGGGAGAGGATTCAGCCCCTCACATTACATTGGCGGTCCACGAGGGTCATGGGCCAAGAGATCTGGGACCAATGGTCAAGCGGGCGCTGGACAACGCATGCTGGCAAGGCACCCAAATTCCAAATGTCTGGTATGCACCAAAATGTAAAATATATCGCATAACTTGTTTGTCCAACGATGCAGTGATCTTAGAACATAAAGAAATCTCCAGAATACATGGCAGGGAAAGAATGGATCATCCTGATGCAGTAGCTGAGCTCTCAAAATTGCCTGGTACTTTGTGGTCCGCAGGGCCCACAGATGTGGGTCTAGCTAACTGTTCGCCTGTCCTGTTCCGGCTGAAGTATGACATACCATTTAACAGACCATAATAGAAGCACAAAACTGAAGACCAAAAGTGGTTCACATGTATTGACCTAGCGAATGCATTCTTTTGTCTCCCACTGCACGAGTCACTCAGAGACATTTTCTCATTCACATACAGAGGCCGCAAATTTAGGTACACACGCCTACCATAAGGCTTTGCACTCTCACCAGGAATTTTTAATCAGGTGTTGAAAGAGGCATTGTCCCCATGTCAACTGCCAGGGGGCTGTACATTAATAGAGTATGTTGATGATCTTCTTATTGCAGCCCCGTCAGCAGCGGCCTGTACGGCAGCATCGCTCGTGGTGTTGAACAGATTGGCGGAGTGTGGCTTCAAAGTGAGCAAAGAAAAACTGCAGTTGGTCCGGCCAGAGGTAACATTCCTGGGCCGGGTGATCGCACACAGATCAGTGGGGTTAATGAACACACACAGAGACCAAATTCTGACACATCCAAAACCAAGAACTGTGAAGGAGTTGCTTTCCTTTCTTGGCTTGACAGGTTACAGCAGGCAGTTCATTCCGAACTATGCGGGTAAAACGGCCCCTTTAAGGGACTTGATCAAGAAAGTTGGTGTTCGAAATCTGAAGGCTGAATTGCCTTGGACGCCGGACACAGAGACAGCGTTCATTTCACTAAAACAGGATTTGTCAAGAGCCACAGATCTGGCCACACCTAACTATGATGAGGCATTTTATCTTGATGTTTCAGAAACAAAGGGAGTTGTGAATGGTGTGTTGTTTCAGAAAAAAGGGGGAGGTAGGGATGTACTTATGTATGTCAGCATAAGATTAAATTCAACAGAAGTAAGGCATCCCACATGCACACAACACGCAGCAGGAGTAGCAAAGATAATTCAGAAAACAGCACATATAGTGAGGGAACACCCACTGAAAGTGCTTACTACACACAGTGTAGTGGCCTATGTGAACTCACAGGCATTCACAATGACTCCACTGACGCAACAAAGGTTCAGCAAAATTTTAGAGGCGCCAAATCTGATATTCACACATGAAGGAATAAATATGGCAGACCTAATGGGGTCAGGAGAACCACATGACTGTATTAAGAAAGCCCAAGTTGAAGGAAAAATCGAGGGACAACAGTCGGCCCAGAGAGCTGAAGTGATAGCCCTAACTCGAGCCCTGAGGTTGGCTAAAAACATGAGAGTGAACATCTACACTGACTCAGCATATGCGTTTGGAGCAGCTCATGTGGAACTGGCTCAGTGGAAGAGAGCCGGGTTCAGAACGGCCATTAATGCACCCATCTGTCACAAAAAGGCCCTGGAGGACCCAGACGAGGTAAGTATTATAAAATGCAAAGGCCACTCACAAGCAGACAGTATGGTGGCAAGAGGAAATCAGAAAGCTGACGAAGCCGCAAAGGAAGCAGCGGGCTACAAAGGACAGAGACAACTGGTGCAGGTAACCCCAGAAGAGGAGGTTAGCACTAACAGCATGGAAGAAGTTAGACAGGCTCAGGAGGAGACATCCCCAGAGGAAAAGGGGGTGTGGGAAAACAAAGGAGCCTGGCAAGATGGCGGTTTGTGGAGGGGGCCAGATGGGCGTCCCGCTTTAACGGCCAAACTGGCGGAACAAAAGGTGAATGAGGCTCACGGGCTTGGTCACGTGGGAGTGAAACAGATGGAGAGAAATTTGTGCCGATGGTGGCATCCTGATTTGAGAAGGATGATACTGGAAAAGGCCAGAACGTGCCTAATTTGTGGGGCACACAACCCAAAGCCAGCAGTAAAACCTGAAGCTGGTAAGTTTCTCATGCCAGGAAGGCCAGGAGAAGAGGTCGTGATTGATTATACCGACATGATTGATACAGGCCCAGGTGGGGTGAGGTATTTGTTGGTGTGTGTGGATGTTTTGACTGGATGGCCCGAAGCATGGGCGACCAAATGTGAAGACGCGAAAAGCGTGATTAAGTGCTTAATCATTACATTCCAAGGCATGGGTTTCCCAAGAGAATTAGATCAGACAATGGTACTCACTTCAAGAATAAAGATTTGCAAGAGGTAGAGAGGATGAACCTAAATTTGAAAAACAAGTTGGCTAAAATTTGCGCAGACAGGGCTAAATTGGGTCGCAGCCCTGCCCATTGCTTTGATGACCATAAGATGTTTATGATGATGTTAACTTTGTATTTCAGGTGCAGTTATAACTATTTTATACATATTGCATTTTGTGCTTTTAAAGGAGTTGTGGCTCAAATTTGTCTCTGGAGGGTCACGAGCCTTTGGCTAGCGCTATGATTAGCCAATCTACTGTGAGGATAATATGAGTTCATGAAGGATTGCACACGCTTACAGACACAGAGTTAAGAAACACACATGACAGTATTGATTCCAGGCAAAAGGCCTTAAATTCATTTAGCTTTTAACTGAACTTAAAGAAGGACCAAAGAGGAAGGAAAGCATATATTTTGGTTAAGTCTGATACATTAGAATTAGAAGGTATTGTTACATTAAAAGGAGCAAAATGAAATAAAAAGGCTATACCAAAACAGGTGATAACATAGGAAATGTGAGGTTTTAAAATTAAGTTAGTGTTAACACATAGGAGTTGTTTCAAGGCAGCATTTAGCTATGATGAAATGTATACAGGAGTAATTGCTTATATGCTTAAACTTAATTGATTAAAGTGGTTGTTTTCTTTTGGAGTAGATTAACTTGCAGCAGCGACAACTTGTGCATAGGATGTTGATGATCAGATAAGGGAAAATAGAGCGAGCAACTGGACGTGAAACCAGCGCTTAAAAGAATTTTAAAGTGATGAGTAACGTTGAAGAGTATACATAAATACAAGTCAATAAGTTGAGAAGATAATTAGGATCAGGCTTTTAATTAAAGAGTCCCAGATAGGATAAGTTAGGGAGATGCAAGAAAAGGTGTTTTGTTTCCTTTGCAGAAGACCGATCTCGGCGACCACAGGAGGGGCGAGGATCCTGGAGATCTCGAGGTTCGAGACCACCAGAGAAGGGTCTGCGTGAGGACACACTGTATTGTGACCTCTGGTGTTCCAGAGGTCAAAAGGGGGAGTGTCGAGGAGGGAAATTATTTTACTGCTATTGTTAAATAATTGTTATTGCATTAATAATATAATTTGCAGCATGGATATTGCATTCCAAGGTTTAGACAGTGTCTCTTTCAGAAAGACTGAGTTGCAGGCTGACAGGAAGTTGTATGCAGAAAGAAGCAGGAAGTTATTTTGAGCCGCAGGCTAAGACGAGGCTTTAACAATGTAACAGATAGCTTTATCATTTTATATTAAGGTTTTAGTAGAGGTTCTTGATTAAAACATTTATTTAGTAGAAGACATACACATAGTCTCAGTGAGCTTCTGGTCTGGTAAAAGGTCAGAAGTGTAACAGGTGAATTAAGAAAGAGCATGTGAGGTCAACACACACACACACACACACTTTAAATTAGATTTATTTAGAGGAGAGGTTAGTTATGTTTGGCTGTAACTGCAAAATTGTCTTGGTAAAAGAGGAACCGTTTCTTGGTGTCTCGGCAAGAAAGAGGAACAAGACAAGAACTGAAAGGTAGACAGGAAGGGCTAGCCATGAAAATAGAAGATGATTTTCTAGGTGAAAAGTCATGATGTTGATCTGATCTATGTATAAAATGTATCTGTGACGTATGAAGGGGCGTCAGTAAATAAACCCTGATGCTATAAAATATCTGTTCATGCTTTGATTAAGTCGAAGACTACTTCCTGTCTGCGTACAGAGTTCTCTTCCCACGCGTGTATTCATTAAAATCATCGTTTGACTTTACCCGGCCGGATCGGTGTGGTTATTCTTCGATCACCTCTTGTACCCTTCCTCAATATTGAATCTTAACATTACTTTTTAAAAACACGATTTACAACCTGAAGAGGTGATAAAGCTTTCAGCCCAATTCTACTTTTTCTGCATAATCCATCATACAAAATGTAATCAAATGGAAAAGTCTCTTTTTTTTTAACTTGTTTTATCAGTTTTAATCTTTTAACTTTATGCATCAAGCAAAAATTTAATTATATGCAACATTCTCTGACTTGAATAAATTAGTTTAACATTTAAACCTATTTTCTACACATTCCAGCACATAAAATAAAATATTTTTTGTGTTTACACTCACTCTTTCAAATAGATGCAAGTAAAACACAGCAGAAAATAAATAAAGTCAAAGACTCAGCGGTCCTGTTGCTCTATTTTCTACGGTGGCTGGGAAGTGCAAATCGCAACAAATTAAAAAACCGCAACAAATTACAAAAACCCCACAACAAAATACAAAAACCCCACAACAAATTACAAAAACCCCACAACAAAATACAAAAAGCCCACAACAAATTACAAAAACCCCACAACAAATTACAAAAAGCCCACAACAAATTACAAAAACCCCACAACAAAATACAAAAACCCCACAACAAATTACAAAAACCCCACAACAAATTACAAAAAGCCCACAACAAATTACAAAAAGCCCACAACAAAATACAAAAACCCCACAACAAATTACAAAAACCCCACAACAAAATACAAAAAGCCCACAACAAATTACAAAAACCCCACAACAAATTACAAAAAGCCCACAACAAAATACAAAAAGCCCACAACAAAATACAAAAAGCCCACAACAAAATACAAAAAGCCCACAACAAATTACAAAAAGCCCACAACAAAATACAAAAACCCCACAACAAATTACAAAAACCCCACAACAAATTACAAAAACCCCACAACAAATTACAAAAAGCCCACAACAAAATACAAAAAGCCCACAACAAATTACAAAAACCCCACAACAAAATACAAAAACCCCACAACAAATTACAAAAAGCCCACAACAAAATACAAAAACCCCACAACAAAATACAAAAAGCCCACAACAAAATACAAAAAGCCCACAACAAATTACAAAAAGCCCACAACAAAATACAAAAAGCCCACAACAAAATACAAAAAGCCCACAACAAATTACAAAAAGCCAACAACAAAATACAAAAAGCCCACAACAAATTAAAATAAACCCGCAACAAATTAAAAATCCTTGACGGAAAGGGATTGTCTGAAATACCGGAAGTGACACAACGATTAGGCTTACTCCATATTTGTAGCTCAGAAAAGTGATTCGGGATGTAAACAAACGTCGAGAAACGCACTCCTCACAGCGCTTCCTCATTACCCTGACCGTGCTCGCTGCACTAAAAATAGATGGAAAATGTTTTGTCCGTTTTGTGGCGTTAGCTTCTGCCTCTTCACCCCTTTTTGTGCTTCCTGTGGACGGTCTCTGGAGCTTTTGCGGGACACAGACCAGGCCGAAGGATCAGACAAGCTACAGTGCTGCATTAAATATTTCAACGAAGGTCACTCATATAGTGTTATCATGGACATGATGTTAACTTTGCATGGTGTAAAGATGAGTTTAAGGAGTCTTAAAAGTAAACTCAATAATGCTGGACTTTACCGAAGAAAACATTTTCACTCCAGAACAACAATCATTAACGCAATCAGAGCGGAGCTTCAAGGACCTGGGCGATTGTTTGGGTATCGAACAATGTGGCAGGTACTTAAACAAAAGCATCATCTTAAAGTGAAGAGGGATGATGTGATGAAAATACTCCGGGAGCTTAATCCTCATGGATGCCAGATGAGAACACGCAGAAGATTCATTAGGAGAACCTATCATTCGCTGGGACCCAACTACATGTGGCATGCTGATGGTTATGACAAGCTCAAACCATTCGGTTTGGCCATTTCAGGGTGCATTGATGGATTTTCACGCAAGGTTTTGTGGCTAGAATGTGGACCAACCAATAATAATCCAGTGGTTATAGCTTACTATTACTTGTCATGTGTTGGGAGCCTTGGTGTTGTACCGATGAGACTGAGAACTGACTGTGGGACAGAAAACGGCATTATGGCTGCAGTTCAGTGCGCACTACGTCACCATCATGATGACCACTTCAGCGGAGAGTCCAGTCACATGTTTGGTTCATCAACGAATAACCAGCGAATTGAGTCCTGGTGGTCCATATATCGAAAAGGAAGGTAAATATAACATTTCATTTTGCCTGATATTTAAAGGTGTAACAAATTTGAATGTTGTGCAAAAGTTGATTTATAGTCAGTCTGCCCCAGGGCAGCTGTGGCTACAACTGTAGCTGCCTCCACCAGTGTATGAATGTGAGAGTGAATGAATACTGGAATTGTAAAGTGCTTTGAGGGCCTCGAAAAGTGCTATATAAATGCAATCCATTATTATTATTATTATTATTATTATTTCAGTAATTCAACTTAAAAAGTAAAACCGATATTAAATACTCATTATTTGCCAAACTAGACATTTTTAGCCCATTTAGTAATTATGATGATTATGATTTTGAACTTAAGAAAACCCAACTCCAAAACCAGAATATTGTGAAAAGGTTAAATATTTTAGACTTAAAGTGCCACTCTACTATGAGCTAATTAATTCAAATCATCTGCAAAGGGTTCCTGAGCCTCTAAATGGTCTTTCTAATTTAGGACGACTCACAGGATGGACATGACTGCTGTCCTGACAGCTGTGGGGAAAAAAACACATAATTGACACCCTCCATAAAGAACACCTTAAAAGACGTTGGCTGTTCCCAGAGACTATCAAAGCACATTAATAGAAAGTTTTGTCCAATGTAAGTGTGGATGAAAGGGGTGTCACATAGTGTAGTGGCTAAGACCGCAAGGCTGCTACTGAAGCATCCTGGTCTTCCATAACACCTCAACACATCCACAGACTGATAGCATCCATACCACGCTGCATGGAGGCAGTAATTTATGCAAAAAGGACCCAAACAAATAGAACATGTTTTTCATAAGTTCTACGTCTTAATTATTAACATTATAACAAATACTTGAAATGCCTCACTTTGTATGTAATGAGTCAATATTGGTAATTTCACATTTAATTTGAATTACTAAAATAAATGAACTTTTGCACATTACTCAAATGTTTTCGATTTTTGCCTGTATGCAATCCCTTTCAATAGAAAACATTTAAACTGACTGGAGTCTATATATGATTCAGTTAAAATGAACTGTAAAGTGCCATGCGATGACATGTTGTGAAACGATGCCATGTAAACTAACTAAACTATTTCTAAACAATTTTTTTTTAACAATTTCTGTAGGGCTCAGTTTTGGTTGGAGCTGTTTGCGGATCTTCGAGACGCTGGATACTTCAATGGAAGTCATGAGCATCAGTGCCTTTTGAGATTTTGCTTCACTGACATTGTTCAGAAGGATCTTGATGAATGTGTGAAGTTGTGGAACACTCATCGGAGTCGTCCTTCAAGAACAGCTTCATGTCCAGGAGGCGTGCCAAATGAACTGTACTACCTACCCCACAGGTAATGGATAATAATGATCAAATAATTACTTTGTGTAAACCTATATTAATGCAATTGTCTTCCATTGACCACAGATACGGCTCCAGGGACTGTGGATTCCTGATTCAACAATCTGAACTGGACACTTTTCCTGAGTCTAGGTTGTCAGTAGTTGTATGTGGGGACTCAAACATACAGGAGTATCTGGATTTTGTAATGGAGCAAAATCATTTTCAAAAGCCCGTCTGCTGGGAGTCTGCCACTGAACTCTACATGAAGTTATTAGAAATTGCAAATTTCTAAAAAAAAAAACCCAAAAAAACCAACCTTTTTTTTTTTTGGTTTTTTACCAAAACCTATAGCATATGCTGTATTTTTGGACTAGGCTACATAAGTTGGCTGAAGATGCCAAAAGTTTAAGTTAGTGTTTGTAAAAGCACATTCTTACTGCAATGTCTTGCAAATTGTGATGCTTGTTTAGCTGATGGAAGTTGAGATACAGTCCTGAACATTTCGATAAATAATAAAATCAAATCTTGCACTGTATTGTGGGTTTATTACAACTTTTAAGAGTAGAACACGGTGCACTTTTAAATGCCTTTACTTTTAGCGGCACTGTCAAACCTTTGAACAAATCAAGTCAAGCCATTGTATTTTCAATCTCCTTTGAACATATGTACCTACATTTTAGAATAAAAAAAAACACGCTCAAATACATAACTGATTTCTGGATAAGTCCTGTATCAAAAAAACCTACAGAATTTACAATGTAATGCCAAGAAGAAGCAGCTGTAAGTGACTGGGTTATCTAATAAAATTACACCTGGTAAACCAAAATGGATTTGTGCTGTACCACTATGTAACCCAGAGTAATTTCCTGCACTTATTTCCTGCCATTGAACGCATCACAAATGCATGACTCCAACCACATGACTTTGCTCAGCCAATCGAATGGCATGTAGGCCATAGTAAGCCTGTCCCGGCTTCCTCCCGTCAGATGCGTGGAGGCAAGCCAGGTGACAGAGCTGTTGCAGGTGTGTATTGGCAAACATTTGCTTTTCCCGTTTTAATGCATTTTTTTAACACCAACTAACTTATGCAACTTAGATGCTGATTACTGTGAGCCAGAGCCATAATGTTGTTGTGCACTGAACAGAACGGAATTGGTGAGTTTGAACTTTTAATTGACTGTTTGTATTGCTACCAGCTGACCCTAATCGGCTGCTGCCGGTCCAAACAATTTGATTTTGATTTGACTGATAGTTGTTGAATAACAAATGTTGTGGAGCTACATAGTATGTATGTATGTATGTAGCAGTTGAAATGTTTTCAGTTAAATCCTTATTGGTTAGAAATATTATATTTAACCAATATATTGTTTGTTTATTTTTATAAATTGTGTACACAGGAACAAGAATAACTTAATGTATTTAGCTTAATTGGCTGACATTTTTGTATGTTATTCTTGTGATTTCTTATTGGCCTTGTTTATTTAATGCAGGCCAGGTGAACATTTTTGGGGTATGGAAAAGGATGGCGAGCCAATGAACGGCTAGGAGCAGGACTCATTCTGCATTAAAGCTTCCACTGGACTGGTAGGAAGCTATCAAAGACTACGCTCTGTCCCGTAATATCCGAATACACTGATTTCCACAATCATACACACCAGTTCCCCCGTTTATGGACAATAGCGCTTGGACATCTCTCATGGATATTCAGATAAAACTCATGGACTTCAGTGTGGATCAGTGTTTTCGATGTTAACATGTGTTATTTATGGGGAACTTTTTTTGAGAATCTATATTGCTTTGTATAAGCCAGAAGAATTTGCTTAGTTGTTTTTGTGCACCCCCACTGGGTTTTTCTATTAATTAAATAGCTACAGCAGGAATGATTATTTAAGCTTTCATTTTCTTTTCTTAATTTTCTTTGCTTTCGGTTAAATACATGGTACCTGCAAAAGCATTTTGTGTTGTGTGTATTTAATTACTGCCCATCAGCTCCAGTAGCATTCCTAAATCTTCTGATTAATAATAATCACACTCAATCCCTAGCCTGTATTAACTCATTAGCGCTACATCAGTGTTACAACTAGTATGTCCCACCTTCTCCTATTCATAACATATTTTAAAAAAATCTTGACTTAAAAACTAGAGAAACAAATCAACAGCAGGTTTGAAATACAAGGCCAGACATCCTAGAAACATCCAAATCCTGGGGAGTTTTGAATTCCAAAATCCATGTTGGATTTAAACACAGAATATGAGGTTGTCATGGGTAGTTTCAATAAGTTTAAGCATGTATTTGCCATCGGGAATAAAGAGTCATCCAGGAACTGTAGGCTTGGTAGTGGATCTAATCCAGAAGGTGGCAGTGATGTTAGCCCAGTTGCAAACATCAGAACATCGCCCACCGACACAGCAGTTTGTGATTCTGCAAAGAATTTAAAAAAAAAATAAAAAAATTATATATGTATATGTGAATTCAACACATTGTCTTGTAATGAGTACTAAAAGAAATACTGGTATAAACCTTCACAGTCCAGCAGATAGTCTGACCAGTAGCCCACAGTTTGACTTTCCAGATGTCTCCTGTTACTTCCAGATGGGCTGAAGTCAGGTTTGAAAAGTCTCTCAAGTTCAAGAGCTGTGAGTTTCTTTTCCATGTGACACAGGACCGGGGAAAGCAAAGTAGGGTGTTGCTGGAGCGCACTCAGGAAATTAAGTGCTGAAAGACCCTCTTTAAATCTAAAGAATGAGGAGAACTTTGTGTCATTTACCAGTTCATAATACATGCATAAACTATGGACACACTTTGAACTTTGGAAACCTTGGAGAATGTAAAACATTTCAGTTGGAAATTATAGAATTATTGTTATGACGGTGTTGTGCATAGTCTCTTCTATAATAGTCTTACCTGTCAATTACAGATGAGTTTCGAGCAATTATATACCACCGGAGATAGTCAGACACAATGTCTTTCTTTTCCTCAACTGTGGAAACATGCCTTAGACAACCAGCCACCTGTAGCATAGTACTGTGTTTTATGACACAGTCACGCAGGACATCCACTGAACCAGCACTGTCGATCTGAAAAACCCATAAAAATGGACATACACAATGTAAGCTTACGTGTCTGATTTTCATTCCTGTTTTTTTCCCTACACAAAGAAGATTTTAATTTCATACAGATGAAGAAACTATAGTTCTATCCTGCATTCAAATCCTGCGCTGTCCTCACCTCTAGTAAAGCTTTCCCTATGTCGTCATCTGTGACTGAGGCAACTGTTGCTTTTACTGAAGTCTGGCCTGCAAGATAATGTACCAGCTCTTCTGACAGGAAATGGGGCCCTGGACCACCATGCACAACTGACACAGCTATCATCTTTCCTGCTAGGTAGTAGTCATCCTCTCTTACAGCTGTGAATGAATACAGTAAATGATAAACTCTCTCACACACACACACCTCTCTCTATCAATCGATCAGAGCCGATCGATGTCAGATCAATCGACCAGATAGACATACTAATGCTGTGTTGAAATAATCCAAAAAAAAAATGAGTTGCTTCTGATAATAATTAAAAACAAATTGATTTACAAGTCCCAAAAATGTTTTTAAATTAAGTTTATCAAAGATCTGATCATTGCATACCCTTTGCATTGTAGACGAGGAATCGATGTCCTTCTGGTCCATCAAAAATGGGACGATCTTTCATGTGTTTCATTAGCAGACTCAAAAACTCTCGTTTTGGGCCACCTGCATCAAGTCCTTCTTCTAGAATGCCAGCATCATCAGTAAATTTAACCAACATGTCATTGGTTTCAGAGTATGACAACCGCCTGAAACCCCTGACTGCTCCATCCCAGACATTTGCTCTTGAGATGTTGAATCTGCTGACACTTCCATGATGAATAGCACTGGATAAGTTTGCAATGATGTCAGGTAGAGTAATGTTAACGTCTTCCCTGTAATCACAAAAATGAAAGACAGAATGCAAGACTATACAATTTAGCGTTGTTATTTGAAGTATTATTTGATATTTTACAGTGTTTTGGAATCCATCGGTGAAGCAACTTCAACCAGCTCTTCATCCTCGTCCTCAATGCAGGGGGCACACAG
This sequence comes from Maylandia zebra, assembly GCF_041146795.1. Classification (NCBI taxonomy): domain Eukaryota; kingdom Metazoa; phylum Chordata; class Actinopteri; order Cichliformes; family Cichlidae; genus Maylandia; species Maylandia zebra. The sequence goes on along the minus strand of NC_135169.1, from coordinate 13,467,924 downwards.
GTCTGCATATTTACTGTTGAGAAATTATAATTCCAACATTAGAAAAACTTGTGTTGACCCTATAACTATCTTTACCCATTTCACAAACCCAAACGTGTACTGTAGTTACAGGTTTAAAATTACGTATAAGACACAATTTTATTTACCTATAGGGACTCATGACTGGATTTGTTTCGTTTTGGTGATCAAGATCCTCTGTATCAGATATTACAATCTGAAAAACAAGAACAACAAAGATTGCATACTGTACATAAACATACATAGCATTGTATTATTTCAACAATAGCAAAAAACCTCATGCTGACATAAATTGCCCAAATACCTGACATGGCTGTATGGTAGATGAAGGTCCTGGAGCATGTCTGAAACAGAATTGGAATTAAAATGTCCAGATAAGAAGCTCATACAGTTTTATATTTTTTATGATACCAACATTATAAAAATGCTATGAAACCAATAAATATTTGTATTAGGGCGGGGCAATAAAATAACAATATGTATTGCACTATACTTTTTTCTCAATGGAAATATGAGACTATTGCAATAGAGCTATCCATCCATTTTACATGCTGCTTATTCCTCTAATCCCTCTTTTTTTTCATTGACATAAGAATAGTCAATCCTTATCAAGTTGCGCAGCAACCAATTGCTATGGGAACAGCGTCATGTCCAGTTAGGGTGACTTGTTACCTGCAGCACAGTGAAGTAGCAACACCACCCGTGGAGATGTTTGGGCACCATTTACATCTAAACAAACCATTAAAATAAATATACAAGGAGAGATTAGGAGAATTTGCTTTTATTTCTGTCATGGTCCTGGGTCGTTGACCCAGCGTTTTGTGTTTATTCTGATTTTGTATTAGTTTAGGGTTGAACCTGAAGTTTGGTGTATATTCAGCCCTACCTGTGTCTGTCCTTGGTGCTCTGTTCATGTCCCCGTGTTGTGTTGTAAATCAGTCTGTGTGTTTCCTGCTTTACTTTGAAGGCTCGTGTTCTGGATTTCCTGTTCTATTCTGACGGTCTGTGTCTGTTATTGTGTTCAGCTTGTGTCCTCCAGTCATCATGTGTATTCAGATCAGCTGTTCTTCCCTCCTGTGTGCGATTACCCGATTACCTTGTGTATGTGTGTGTGTATATAGTGGGTGTCGGTCTGTGTTCGTTGTTGGCTCGTCTGCGTTCTATGGTGTTCCGTTCCTGTCTCTCTGCCCCGCACCCCTTTTGCATGGTCTCAGGTTTGTCATTTAGTTCTCCCAGTTTAGGTTTCTGCAGTTGTTTTGTCATGCCTCACTGCCTGTTTTTGCCACTCCACCACTTGTAAATAAACACTCGAATCATCAGTCACTGCCGCATTTTGGGTCCTCCTTTTCCCCCACACCACACGGCTCACCCCGCCAGCCGTGACAATTTCTTAGCTTATTCATATGATATTGACAAAAACTGTCAATTTTATGTCTGTTCTCCTGTAAAACTTACTGTAAACTAAGATTTATTTTTAGAATCATTCTTTTTGGTTTTTAAATGTAATTGACCAAGCAATTGAGTGATATGGTGTTTGTTGTCTTTTGAAACTGGAAATCTTTATCCCTGACTTTTTATCTAGTTTTTAACATGTACCTTTTTTTAGTTGTCTGAAAGGAATGTAATATGGTAATACATCTGTCTGTCTGAACGTATGACAGGAAATAAATATTTAAATCAAAACAAGCTTCTGAGGATTTCACATCTTACTTATGAGCAACGGCACATTTAATATGTACAAATCTAGCTGTTTATATTGTGATGTATATCAATATTCCCTGAAATAAAACAAAGAAATATTGTGACATATTGTATTGCCCAACTCTAATATATAGCAGAACAAGCTCTGAAATAACTTACTCCTTCTCTGCATGTTTACCATTAGGGGTACTCTGGTCTTGTGGTTTGAAAACCTAAGATGAAAAATATGCACTTTTCAAAGCTTTCAACAACTTCGTATTGCATTTAGTTCATCAAAATAATAATAATAATTTTTTTAAAGAACATACAATCACACAATGAAAATAATCCACCCATGGATGTTACAGAATTATGATCATTATAGAGAAAAAAATAGAGCACTCAGCCTGGGCCACTCACAGGCCTCTGGCATGGTGGAGGGGGAAAAAGGTACACACCAATGTGTCTGCCTGGTTGAACTCAGCTGTGCTTCTTGATGTAATCACAATCTCAGGGTCTGAGTCTGAGGTACCATCCTCTGCAATCAGAGCTGAGAAAATAAACACATTATTAGTTGTTGTGTATGTAAATACATCAAAATATAAAATTAACAAACCTTGTTTGAAGTGGCTCTCTGGGCAAATGAAAAGAGAAATCCTGTTGTAGTTCTTTCCTATTTCATCTTTGTAGTCTGCCAGTCGGAATGGCCTTTCTGTCCCAGGCACATTTATCACCTCTGTGCAGTCGGGATACAAAAGGACATATGGTCCCTCCACCAAGTCCTTGTTGAATGTTATCATTTTTTCTACAGCCTGCTTCAGGAGGTCAGGGGCTGTAATTTCGGGGCTAATAAATAAGGGCAGTGTTTTCCCTCTTAGCGGTTTTAAGTCCGTTTGTTGTTTCGCCATTATTCCTATATTGATCTAGAAACAAATAATAAAAGCAAGATCACTTTAAGAATAATTGCCAAATCCTCGTTTATAAATTTACCTGTGATGGCTTACCTTGACAGGTTTACTCTGTTGCTTGAGTTTTAATTTTGCTCCACAGTTGAAGGCTTGACGCTCTTTGGATTTTGATTTTTTGTACTCCATGAACTGCTTGTATGACGGACATGTTTGTTCTGGTTGAATGAAAAACGTTTAACATCAAAACGGGGTTATAAGCACTCTCCATTACTAAACGTAGACGAGAATACAGTATAAGGAAACATAAAAAGAAACAAAAGCCAAAATGGTAAATAAACGTGCTATTTAACTGAAATAGTATAGACTGAAGAGAAAAAAAGTGAGTAATATATCAAAATTACTTTGTTCAGAATTTTTTGTATGTTTTGATGTCCCTGGGGAGTCTGATCCTTCGGCCTGGTCTGTGTCCCGCAAAAGCTCCAGAGACCGTCCACAGGAAGCACAAAAAGGGGTGAAGAGGCAGAAGCTAACGCCACAAAACGGACAAAACATTTTCCATCTATTTTTAGTGCAGCGAGCACGGTCAGGGTAATGAGGAAGCGCTGTGAGGAGTGCGTTTCTCGACGTTTGTTTACATCCCGAATCACTTTTCTGAGCTACAAATATGGAGTAAGCCTAATCGTTGTGTCACTTCCGGTATTTCAGACAATCCCTTTCCGTCAAGGATTTTTAATTTGTTGCGGGTTTATTTTAATTTGTTGTGGGCTTTTTGTATTTTGTTGTGGGCTTTTTGTAATTTGTTGTGGGCTTTTTGTATTTTGTTGTGGGCTTTTTGTATTTTGTTGTGGGCTTTTTGTAATTTGTTGTGGGGTTTTTGTATTTTGTTGTGGGCTTTTTGTATTTTGTTGTGGGCTTTTTGTAATTTGTTGTGGGCTTTTTGTATTTTGTTGTGGGCTTTTTGTATTTTGTTGTGGGCTTTTTGTAATTTGTTGTGGGCTTTTTGTATTTTGTTGTGGGCTTTTTGTATTTTGTTGTGGGCTTTTTGTATTTTGTTGTGGGCTTTTTGTAATTTGTTGTGGGGTTTTTGTATTTTGTTGTGGGCTTTTTGTATTTTGTTGTGGGGTTTTTGTAATTTGTTGCGGTTTTTTAATTTGTTGCGATTTGCACTTCCCAGCCACCGTAATTTTCACCTGTAAAGCAGGACTGGGGGTAGGCGGAGGTTTACCCTGGTGCAGGTGAGCCGCAGCGGTCAGTTGAAGAATCCGCGAGTTTCTCTGTGAGTTTCCCATTACGTCGTTGCGCACTCGGTGCTTGTTTGGAAGTTTAGGGGTTTTTTTCGCTGTAAAAAGTTTTCTTCCCACGCACAACGGACACTAATGTTTTTGTCACTTTTTATGGAATCAAACACAATATAAGGTCAGTACTTCCACGCTTTAAACGCTGCACGCTCATACTCTCTCCCACAATCGATATATGATCCATTGTTGATCTGCACACAGCTGTTGTCACTAGCGGCGCACTCGCTTACGTCACTGTCGTGAGACATTCTCGCAAAAAAATCACGGTTTTAGTAACGCAGTAACGCAGCGTTCCTACGGGAAAGTAACGGTAATCTAATTACCGATTTTGCAATAGTAATCCCTTACTTTACTCGTTACTTGAAAAAAGTAATCAGATTACAGTAACGCGTTATAAGTAGCGCGTTACTGCCCATCTCTGGTGACCATAGCAAACAGGAAACTAATGTTGTAGGAGATGAGGCAAGCACTGAATTATTTTAAATCTTGTTAGGCAGAATTTAGAAGTTGACCACACATGTACACAATACTATGCACCCCAGATTATTTCAGAGCATTAAAAACAAAACAAAAACTAAGCTTTATGCAAAAAGACTACAAGAATTTCAGAATTTTTTGGGATGAGTTTTTGGGTTCACTTTCTCACAAGAAGAACGCCGGTGAGATTTGATCCAGGAGTTTAAATCTGTACCATGACCGCTTTCGTGCATTTTTCAGGATGTCAGTGGGGCAGTTTGAGGTTTGGTTAGCAGAGTTGGGAAGACATCTGTGGAGGCAGAGAAGTAATTTTAGGGAACTGACTGACAGGGAACAGGAGCAGCTTCTAGCTGTGTATCTGAGGTAAAAATAAAGGCCTGAATACTTGCAGATGATTTTGAGCTTCTAGAAATAAATTGAACACATCATTTTTGAAGTGAGAAATGTATTTGGTGACTCAAAGTCCTCCAAGAAGCAAGTCCTTCCACTCAGTTTCTTAAAAGCCTCCTGACACTTTAAACATTAGAAAAATTTATTTCAGTTGGCTGTTTAATGTTTTTGCCAAGTACTCTTTAAAATACCAGAATAGAGAGGATGGAGGATTTAAGTTTATTAGATTGATCAGTATTGCTGAACTATGAAATATTTTGAGTGCAGTGTGTTTTTTGCATACAGGCATAACAGAATAGCTTTAGTGTTTTGTTTTTTAAACTTGAGAATGAACTTATACAAAATGCAGCAAGATATTCAAAAAACATTTTTAATGATTAAAAAATACACTATATCGGATTCATATCGGTATCGGACATATAAAGTGGTATCGTGCCATCTCTAGTATATACAGAATGTGGCAACTGAAGTATACACAGAGGGAAATTCAGGGAAGTGCAGACAGCCATGTAGAACGAGACCCAGCTGAACTAAATTATCAACAATGGCACAAGGAAAGCACAAGCACACCAACTCAAAATAAACCAAAAATGTCATAATTATATGTCAAGTTTATTTCTAAAGTACATTTAAAAACTACAGCTGATGATTAAAGTTATGTACATCTAAAAGAAAATTCAAGTAACATAAAACAGAGGACACAATCAAAGTTTAGATTCAACAGTTTTTCCAAACAGTTAGAGTTGAAGCATTCGCAGAGACAACCCTGTGTTTCATCCCTGACAACCAAATACAGCACCGAGCTCCTGTCAGAGCTTCACACTGCAGCGATAAAGCTGTGCTGCACAGTGGGGACCTAAACATAATCATCAAATTAATGACAATGATAACACGATCACATGCTTAACTTGTTACAGACAAATATACACAATACACCTTTTACCTGACATCCTGTCAGAAAACACTGGAATTCACCCTACACCTAAAAATTTCCATGTATGGTGGATCCTAGATGCACTCCAGCTGTCGATGGTGTACTGCCCACAACTCAACAATGGCCTCTGGGAACAGACATAAATAAAAAGTTGTGTAATGTTCAATCTCACATCCTGTCCAACCTTTTGGAATGAGGTCTGTCACACTAGGTGTTTTGGCAAGATGCACTCCAGAAAACATGCCTGTCACCTTTTCATTGACATTGACATTAATTTTAATGTAAATCAAATTAATTTGATTTACATTAATTAACATTAATTATGTGTAACCACATAATTTCCTCAGGGATTAATAAAGTATTCTGAATGTGTCATTTAGTTCACTAATTAGTAGCATTTACCTTCACGACAGTGGTGATGTCTTTCAATTTGTAGCACAGCAAGTTTTTTGTGTTTATGATTCTGTGAGAATCGCTCCACATGGTTTACCCAAAGTATGTTGATTTCCTCAAAATCAAATGTGAAATGCGCCCTTATATCTGCTCCTCCCAAGCCTTGACATTCTAGATGTCTCATCTCAAAATACCTAAAAATTGTCTTTGTGTCCTTGCATGATGATACTGTAACTAGTTTTGTGTTTTTGCAAATATTTTGTTGACTCTTCATAAATAAAGGAGGTTTTCACATAGTTCACTCAAGTAAAATTGTTAAAAGTTAAATTGTCTACATTCCCCACTGGTTCCTGGTCCCTAAAAAGGTACCGTCTGAGCAGAAGCAGATGTAGATTAAAGTTGTTGTAATATGATGGCATTAACAGGACTCTAACAGTGTGAATACACGGTCATCCCAAAGATGAGGTGCAGTGAGGGTGACACGAAAACTTTCAGTGCATGCAAAATGACATCATTGCACTGAAAGATCCTCATTTTACACTCGGCTCCACTAAAATCCCATCTTGATGCAGTCTGGCCAGTTTAAAATACGTGTTCTTGCACAAAAGCACAACCAGAATACCATAGTAAAATGTCATGTGATTGAAAAAGTGAGACTGTGATGAAGATGATGTACATATGACAAAAATTAAATTTTTGCAAGAAATGCATTTTGAAAGTACACATAGTGTACTTTCTGTGGTGCAGTTTGTTAGCCCGAGTACATAAGCATACGCCGACAGATGTTCACCATCAGAGAAGCATGTACAAACTTAACGGTTCTTGATTCAGAGCCCAAATGTCAGAGTAAAGGAAGGCTTTCAGAATGTAAAGTGCGTATTGTTGTTAGCTGTAATAAAATCCCAGTGGGAACAAAATGTACACTAAAGTCCTTATTATCCAAACTGTTCCACATCCTGTATCTGTGTCTACACCGAGTCAAAGCAACATGACGTATAATGGGGTTTTTCAGATGAGTGTGTTAAGGACTGATAACAACTACGTAACACTGACACGATTACCTGTAAACATGCTGTGTACTCAAATGCATCTTTTGATATTTCAGAGGGCTGATAAAGGGACTGTGGGAGCTTTTCTATCTGTTACACCCAATAATTCTGACATGAAGCTGATGCTAATGACACTTACTAGAGATTTTTGTCAAACATCAGAAAACCTGCTCACAAAGGATTGGATCAATGGGTCAGTGAGTCCAAAGACTAAGCACAATGATCCTTCTAACATCTTTAAATGTAATGACCAATATTTTACATCCTGTTATGTTCCCTCCATTCATCCGCTAAAATTTAAAATTTGGGTTAAAACTTTTCAAACTTCAACATGGCATGTGTAAACATACTAGTTTTCTTAAGTAAGCCTAAATTATTTCTGTTTCAGAATCTTATTGTCAAGAACAACAAAATTGTAATCAAACCCGTCCTGAAAAAAATACTTTTTTATTAAGCCACAGCTGTGCAAATGATCTAGTTTAACTTTAAATCCACAAAACTTGTGAAATAAGTTAAAACTGAGGATTATCTTTCAACTTACACAGATAAATTATGTCAAAACCAAAAGAAATCAGTTTAGACTTGAGAAAAAGACTTGCTGAGGCTCAGAAAGCTGGAGCTAAAAATACAACATTAACAAAAATTTTCCAGGTGTCAAGAAGTGGAGTGAGAAGGATCATCGATACATTCAAAGACAGCCAGACAGTACAGAACAAGCCTGGCAGAGACTGGAAGGAATAGATCTCAAAGACTGGACAGAAAACTAGTGAGAGACGTGTCTAAAGACCCCAGAACAACCAACTCCTAGCGAACCTCGTCCCCACAGTGAAACACGGTGAGGATGCTTCATAGTGGAAGGAAACATGAAGAAAGAAAATGTGACAACCCTGAAGGAAAACATCAAGCAGTCAGCAGCAAAACTGTGCTTGGGTCTTCACTTTGTCTTCCAACATAACCGCAAAACAAAACAGACGTGGCTCCTTCAGGAGGCGATGAAAAACCAGCTCACAATGAGCATTACTGACTGGCCTGCACAAAGTCCTGACCTGAAGCCTGCTGAACATCTGTGGAGGGAACTGAAGACCGAGCTCCATAAAAGATGATCGTCAAATCTGGAGGTGCTTGAGAATTTTGCAAAAGAAGAATAGGCTGGGGTTACTCGGTTCAGGCTGTTATCCAACAGAGACCACACACAGCTGACTGTTAGCATCAGTGATGCTAATAATTCTGACCCTGCTAGTTTTGTGTTTTTGCAAAGTAAGAAGTAATGTGAGCATTCAAAATAAAACTAGGATGTTTGAACACGCTGTTTTAAACATTCCTGCTCTGTTTAATGAAATGTTCATTGAGCGACTAATGACCTACAGTGAAGTGATCATATTAGCCAGTGAAAGAGTGACATTATTCCATTTTTACCTATAACAGTTGTGGCCGATCTGTGTTTAATTCTGGGTAACTCACTCTTACTGCTTAATCAGTCTCTCTGTAGCTACTTAGAGTTGTGTTGCTGGCATATGCGACGTGCTTCTGACAAAAATTGATTAGTGTATTAATCTTTTGTTAATCTGTCAGCACAAGGAGTGAACTAAAGGAATTTTTGTTTGATACGATATCTCTGGCCTCAAACGTTCCAGCCTTGGGACTCTCCTCCATCTCTGCCATCTCTGTATCTTGGTGGCCTTGACGACTTTCTTGCCCGTGTGCACTTGTGTTTGCAGCCACGTGGTGATTAGAAAGCTGAGATTACGAACGGGACCGGGACAAGATGTTGGTCACTAGAAAAATCTCAGCAATCAAAATTCATAAGGAATTATTTCTAATTTTATTCCATTTAAGAAGACATAAATGTTATATGCTGAAAGGTTTCAAAAAACACCTGAAGCTCTCGGGGGCTTATTTCAGGTGTCTCTCTGTAAGAGGCTGATTCATCAGTGGGAGGTTCCCATCAGGTAGCTCCTCCAGCCCTCCTCTCTACCCCACTGGTTCCTGGTCCCTAAAAAGGTACCGTCTGAGCAGAAGCAGATGTAGATTAAAGTTGTTGTAATATGATGGCATTAACAGGACTCTAACAGTGTGAATACACAGTCATCCCAAAGATGAGGTGCAGTGAGGGTGACACGAAAACTTTCAGCACAAGGAGTGAACTAAAGGAATTTTTGTTTGATACGATATCTCTGGCCTCAAACGTTCCAGCCTTGGGACTCTCCTCCATCTCTGCCATCTCTGTATCTTGGTGGCCGTGACGACTTTCTTGCCCGTGTGCACTTGTGTTTGCAGCCACGTGGTGATTAGAAAGCTGAGATTACGAACGGGACCGGGACAAGATGTTGGTCACTAGAAAAATCTCAGCAATCAAAATTCATAAGGAATTATGTCTAATTTTATTCCATTTAAGAAGACATAAATGTTATATGCTGAAAGGTTTCAAAAAACACCTGAAGCTCTCGGGGGCTTATTTCAGGTGTCTCTCTGTAAGAGGCTGATTCATCAGTGGGAGGTTCCCATCAGGTAGCTCCTCCAGCCCTCCTCTCTACCTGGGTGTGGACAGCAGGAAGGATCCAAATAAAGAGAGACGGACGGCTCACAGAGACACCATCACCAGACAGCCTCCTTAGCAGCAGCCTCCACCCTCCTCATCCTCCAACAGAGCTCCAGAAGGTAAGACGAGCTGCACGAGTAGAACAATAAAGAGTCACTGACGGGCATCTCTGTGGCTTTAACAGGATAAATAACAGACAGACGAAGGAGTGGGCAAAACTCGCACACTGACTTTTAGAACTTTTAAATGCCGAGTCCTCCTTTTAAAGGATAAATTTAGGGTTTTCTTTGTTTTTTTTGCTCATGATACGCATTCCTCCAGTCTTTTATTCATATTGTTATGTTTCTCTTCTTTGAAGTTTGGTGTTTAATGAGAAAATAAACTTAGATTCAGAGAGGAAATGTGCCAAGTGTTGGTGCAAGGAGACAAATTTCACTGACAGCTGAAGGAGCATGGAGATGTTTAACTCGCACAGTGATGATTGTTCAGTTAGTCTGTTTCTGTGACATCTTCAGAGTCATAATTTCAAACATTCTGCATGCTGGGATTTTCCTAACCTTACAGATGATGTACAGTAATAACTCCAAGTGTTACCATTTGATGTTTGTGCTACTTTCTGTCCAATCACAGACGTCCAACTGTGTTTTTTTTTCTTTCAGGTCTTTGTCAGGCGATTGGTTCCCTCCAACATGCTGTGCCCACTGCTCTTCCTGTCTGCATTCATTGTACTGGCAGGTAAGCATGCACCGCAGCTACTTTAAAAGTATCCTTACTAGACTTGAGTATTTGGTGATTAGTATTCAGGAACTGATAATCAGAGACTGAGGAACAAAGACCAAATGACCTGAAGTAAGGAGGGACAGTGAAGGCCATTTGAAGTGCTGATAATCTGACAAACATGGACAGATTTTCCTGGGATCCTTGCTTTCATATCTTTATTTTAGAATAAACAATCATACAAACAAACAAGCATTTTTAAAGAGTTCAAGGGATGTAGATCTCTGTCATCTGCCCATCCATCAATCTGATGGTTCATTAATTACATTCAACACGACTCCCTGAACTCTTTCAAACGCCCTGTCTTGTCTTTTAGTTTCTATGTTTTTCTCGTGGAAGGTTTGGCGCGTTTGACAATGCTATGGTCTTTTTTGCATTGAAAACACTGAGCTTTACTAACATTTTGCTCACATTTAACATGTTTGTGTCCTTCAGGGTCCAAACACACTAAATATAGTTTTGGTTCTATGTGGAAGAAATTATTTCCTGTTTTCTGTTCACATTCAATTTAACTCACTCATCTTAAACTTTTCACGTAATAACTGAACATTTCAAGTCCTGTTTTTTGTTAATATTGAGTTATTTTCGTGGCATTTTGAACTAATAAGACTCAGACAAATTATAACCCCTAGTCCTGATCCTAAACTTGAGTTACTAAATTGAAATTTAAAGACAATAAACCAAAAGTGTAACTTGCAGTTAACTGACAGCATTTTTTTCAGTGGCAGAAACAAGCTTCCATATTTACTGGATGCAGGAAGATAAAACTGTACCATGGGGAAAATATGGATCGCTACACACAAAAATAGCAGTGTGTGTGTGAAGAGAAAGGCACTGTAGAGAAATATATAGTACTAAAAGTTTATACTTCAAGCACTTCAGTTAGTAAAACTGAAAAATGTTTAACAAGGTCACCAATACAAATATCTGCTCTCTTTTAGAATAATATATTAATGCTTATAAAACAGAAAAGATGTGTTAAGATATCTGCAGCCAGCCAGGAGAAAATCAGCAAATAAAGTTGAGAATCTTTTTTTTTTCTTAACTGATACTCAGAGAAATACAAAAACATTAGATGTCATTGAAAAAGTTTAGACCCTCCTTACTCGCCATCAGACGCGTTACTGTAATCTGATTACTTTTTTCAAGTAACGAGTAAAGTAAGGGATTACTATTGCAAAAACGGTAATTAGATTACCGTTACTTTCCCGTATAGGAACGCTGCGTTACTGCGTTACTAAAACCGTGATTTTTTTGCGAGAATGTGTCATGACAGTGACGTAAGCGAGCGCGACGTTGGTGACAACAGCTGTGTGCAGATCAACAATGGATCATATATCGATTGTGGGAGAGAGTATGAGCGTGCAGCGTTTAAAGTGTGGAAGTACTGACCTTACTTTGAGTTTGATTCCATAAAAAGTGACAAAAACATTAGCGTCCGTTGTGCGTGGGAAGAAAACTTCTTTTTACAGCGAAAAAACCCCCCTAAACTTCCAAGCAAGCACCGAGTGCGCTACCACGTAATGGGAAACTCACAGAGAAACTCGCAGATTCTTCAACTGACCGCTGCGGCTCACCTGCACCAGGGTAAACCTCCGCCTACCCTCAGTCCTGCTTCACAGGTGAAAATAGAGCAACAGGACCGCTGAGTCTTTGACTTTATTTATTTTCTGCTGTGTTTTACTTGCATCTATTTGAAAGACTGAGTGTAAACACAAAAAAATATTTTATTTTATGTGCTGGAATGTGCAGAAAATAGGTTTAAATGTTAAACTAATTTCTTCAAGTCAGAGAATGGTGCATATAATTTAAGTTTTGCTTGATGCATAAAGTTAAAAGATTAAAACTGATAAAACAAGTTTAAAAAAAGAGACTTTTCCATTTGATTACATTTTGTATGATGGATTATGCAGAAAAAGTAGAATTGGGCTGAAAGATCTATCGCTTTATCACCAATTCAGGTTGTAAATCGTGTTTTAAAAAGTAACTAAGTAACTAAGTAATTAATTACTTTTGAAAATAAGTAATCAGTAAAGTAACGGCATTATTTTTTGGGGAGGTAATCAGTAATTAGTTACTGATTACTTTTTTCAAGTAACTTGACCAACACTGCTCGCCATACAGAGGTCCGAGGGATCTCCCAGAAATGGCCAAGCTCATTTCTGGAGAATAGGTGATTGATTTCATACCTGCTGATCTCTTACCCAGTGCAGGTTAGGTTTGCAGTATTAGTTACCATCATGATATGCCCCAGTCACACTTTCACAGGACAGGAAACCCAGCGTAAATAAGATTGAATCCACACTTTTAAGCTTAAATTTCAAAACTTACATTTAACTACTGATTTTATCTACTGTTCTGTTTTTATCTGTTTTGATTTTATATACTGTTTTGTTTGTTTGTTTGTTTGTTTGTTTGTTTGTTTGTTTGTTTGTTTGTTTGTTTGTTTGTTTGTTTGTTTGTTTGTTTTATTAGTTTCAGGTTGGCCATTCTTGTATTTTGCTCGTTTGTGTTGTTGTGTTTGCACATCTCTGTTGCTTGTGGGGCTCGCACACAAGAATTTCACTCGCATGTGCTGTGCCAGTGTGCCTGCACATGTGATGTGACAATAAAAAGTGATTTGATTTGATTTGATTTGTTAATTAGTTAGTTAGTTTATTTGCTTGTTTTAATCAATTTTAAATCATGCTTTTTATTTTTTTTTTGTTTCTAATGTCTCTGTAAAGCACTTTGAATCACCTTGTTGTTGAATTGTGCTATACAAATAAACTTGCCTTGCCTTGCCTTGCCTTGAATCCTGCTTCGTAGTGGACCTCCAGTCTTTGCATTTGGAGTATTTTCCCTGTCCATATCTGTCTGTTACTGGTTTTTCAGCTTCACCCTGATTATCTGTGAGTCCCTGTCATGTATTTCATACATTTTGTTTTACTTTGTTTTAGCCTCACTGGCACTCTGAATGTTATCAACTCATCATATTCAGATCAAAACAGCTCTCATTCTCTTTTCCAAACACTGCATAGCTGATCTATACAATGCAATATCTGAAGTTACAACATAGTAACATTTCTGTACTTTAGTGTTTAGGCCTGTCGTGAGAGTACATGTTAATGTACTACCGTAACATAGATAAGACTTCATAAGTCCCCATATATCCATCAACCCTATTTCTTTAGCAAAATAATTTGAATAGTTGTTTTACACCAGCTATGAGACTGATCATGACCTATCCGGCTGTCCATCGCTGCATCGAGTATGCTCTGCTATTACAAATGAGAGTGTAAAGTGAGTAAGTAATAAAAACGTTAAGTCTACTATACCCATCCATATAAGTTCCCCAAGTTTAACTTGTAATCTACCCTCCTTTTCCAAGATTTTGGCAACTTGTACGAATACTTTGTTTCTACAAACGCGTGAATGTGAACCTTTGTTTGTCCTAACAGCTAACAGGCTGCAGCTCACACCTCTCACGTGTGTCTGTGTCTTCAGGTGCTCAGCAACAGACAATCAGTGAGTCTTCAGTGTTGGACATCAGCTCATGTCCCATCACATATTATGGACAGACGTACGGGAAGCTCTATGTGAGTAGGATGAAGCCTGATGTTTTAGCAGAGCTTTATGTGTTGTTGCTGTTTAATCTCCACCTGTAGCAGAGATGATGTTTGCAGACTGAGTGAAGAGTTCAGAGATCAGCGTCTTATTAATGTCCTCTGCAGTGATGCTGAGTATGTAACCATCACCTGATGCAGCTTCCTGAAGCAGAGCGAGAGCTCTGACTGAAACCTGAGCACCAACAGTTCAGCTGTACATGACAGAAAAACCCACAAAATATTTTGCTATTTGATTTGTTGTGTCTCTGATTTTTACAGGCGAACTTCACAAGAGAAGTGATTGCGTTCTGTTTTGACAAGTTTTACAACCCTGGGAATAAAGGCGACTGCATCATAGGGAGCTCACCTGACAAAAGGAGAGCAGTTCTTTCTATAGTTCAAGCAGATTCTTTTCTTGAACGTTGGATTAGAAATAAAACACAAACAATTCAGAACAGTTTGAGATGCAGTGTGCAAATAATCATGCCGATCCGCCATTTAACGGTGAGTCCTGCTCTGTATCACAAAGCCTGAAGGGTGTGCCTAAAATTAATAGTTTCAATCAACACTGAAAACAAACATAAAATGAAAAATGTTTTTTTTATTTTTTATTTTTTAAAGGGACATTGTAGACTAATTAACATGAGTATGTCAGATGCAGCCGTACAGGCTAGTTTTCACCTGAAGGGTGAAGGAAAACCAAAGATGCAAAGGCATCTAAGCGTACACAGGAGACAGGACCAACGCATGTGAATGGTAAAAGTAATGCATAATCATAACCAAACAAACTAAACATCAAAAGCAACTATTAAAGATTGAAAACAGAGGCACTTTAAGACAATACAGACCATGAAAACAGAGACTTGCATGGATACCACTTCAGTATATGACAACATGTTGGATTATGATCGTGTTTGTTTAAAAATCACTTTTTCTGCTATTTTTGTTGCTAGCAGAAGGATTGGTCTGATGATTGGTTATATAATCACCTGATTTAAAAACATGTGTGATGACTGTAGTTTTTATAGCATATGGAAACACTCCATTATGAAATTCAAAATGTTTTAGCAATGCAGCTCAACAGGCCCAATGTTAATGTTGTGAACCTGAGCTTTTCTAAACACTTTCAGATGAAACTTCTTCACAGTGACTGAATCTTTCCTGTTAACCTGTTTACAGATGATCTTAAACCTATTCAACTTTGGGACAGAAGCAGCTCTGAGTTTGGAAGCACATGGCACTGGTTTAGTGGCGGTGAGTCTGTGTGTATATGAACAATAACACTTTGACGTAATATGTTAAATACTTTATATTTAATGCCAACATTTGTGTCTGTTTTCAGCTTGATGTCAGTTCTTTCTGTTCTGTGATTATAACATTAGCTGTGTTTGTTTCTGTTTAGCTCCAAACTCGGGTCAGTGATGTCGTAATCGACACATTAGCAGTTAATAACGTTCTTAACAAGTATCGTAATGATACCGTAGATATCAGTGGATGCAGACACTCAGGTTAGTGAATCTTAAACTCCTACCGTGACTTTGGGATTATGTAATTCTGAAAGATTTGATTGTTACTGTTTTATTTGCACTTACAGTTGGAAAACTGTTGAACTAAAGTGAAGCCTCTATCTCTTCCCAGGTACTGTGTATAAACCTGGTACTGTGGTCAACTCTGACCCACAAATCTGCTCCAATGTCACCTGTTCTGAGACTGCAACCCTCCAGACCTCTGGTTGTGGTCCATTGGAGTATTGTCAAGGCAACGGCATGTAAATATTTTCTCTTCATATTTTGTTACTAAAAGGTTCTACAGTGAAATAACTTAAGAAATAGAGGGTCCCCTGCGGTAACCTTCTTTGGCAGCAACTCATGGTGATGTTTGTGGTTGGTTGCCTTTGTTAGCTGCAGGTTGGCCTCCACCTGCACTGTGACCGGCCCCACTGTCATCGACGTCCACGGCCATATGAACTCCATCCAGGATCGCTGTGCGTACTCTCTGTTCTCGACTCCGTTACTCCCAGATTTCCTTGTTCTGGGGAACTTCAGGGAAAGACGTCGTAAAGATGTGAGCTTTTTGGACAGTGTGACGCTGCGTGTGGACGGGCATGACATTCACCTGGAACAAGGTGGGAGAGTTCAGGTAAGCGACCTACAGCTACAGTTCATGTGTCAGAGTGGAGTCTGATCCAAAGTCCTCCCTCATCCTCTGCTGTGTCTCCTCGCATCGTTCTTCTCAGGGCTGTTAGAAGCAGTTCTTTCAGAGCTGCTGAACTCAGTGGTTGTTGCTGTGAAATCAGCCTGTTTGTGTGTTTGACATGTTTCACTCAGTGTTTCCTCCACTTTGTCTCTGCTGTGATGCAGCTGGACGACTCCACACTGACCCTCAGCAGCTCATCTCAGCTGGTTCATGGTGTGCAGCTCTCTAAGGACCAAACTGGAGTCACTGCCGAACTCACCAAACTCAGCATCTCTGTCTTCTTTGATGGCGACACCGCACAGATCGTCTTAAAAGGTACAGAAAATAAAGTTTAACTCATGTAATGTAAACTGTAAACTGTGCTGTTATTTATTGAGCTGCTGTGTTCCTCCAGTTTGAATATTGATGCTGATCTGACTCATTCTGTCCTGATCCTGTGCAGGACAAGCTGGTTCATCTGTGGAGGGTCTGTGTGGAAACTCCAGCAGCTCTCTGAGTGACCTGAGGCTCTCTGAGTACAGCTCCACCAGGTAAGACCTCATCACAAGCTCAGAGTCCCTCTGACTGCTGCTGCTGATGTTGCAGATATTCTGTTTGTATGAATGAGCCTGAACTTTGTTGTTTGTCGCCCCCTAGCTGTGAGATGCAGTACAGTGAGCCTGCTGACACCACGATCGACTGCACCAGTGTGACTGAACGGTGAGCAGACTGATCCACAAGGCAGGATCTGTTTACCCTTTGACGTAATAAAAAACATGTGTGTTGATCTGTCTTGTAAATTACATGGTACATCACATGTGACTGTAGCATAGATGGAAGATAAACACAACTGATTACAGATTATTATTTTATTGTCTTCAATTTTGTTTCTCTATCTGTGGTACAGCTGTAATCTCCTGAAGGAGGCGCCCTTCTCCTCCTGTAACACTGACATCGACCCAGAGCCCTACATAACCGCCTGCACCGACACTTTGTGTAAATATCCTGCAGTGGACGGACTCAACTGTCAGTTCCTGAAGGCCTACGCCAGAGCCTGCAGTCTACACAACCACACTCTGGATGGCTGGACATCAAATACCGGCTGCTGTAAGATGTTAATAAGACCTTAATAAGACGTCAGATTGTCACTGATTTCTAGAATCGATTCAATTCTGATTCGATTTGATTTGAATCGGGGAAATTTGGCCTCAGACAGTCAGAAATATTATAATTCAGATCATGCATCGGTACATTTCTATATTTTTATATCTATAAAAAGAAAGCTGACACTTGCGAGACTTTATCAAAGGTGTAAGCATCACAGCAGATACCTTTGTGTCAAAGTAACTGAGGATAAAACACAGAAAAACATGAAGGTGATTTTCCTGGCCTGAGATTTTATAAAAATATTCTGTAGTAGATCAAAAACGAAAGAAACCCATTAATCAGCATATGAACATTACCTGATGCTGCTGAAGTGAAGCAGAGCAAAGTTACAGAGGTTTTATTAGAGACACAGCTAAACGTTTTGCAATTTTGCACAATTTTAAAAAGTTTAAATTTGTTCAGTAGCCTATTGAACAGAAGAAATTAGCTTTTCTTTTCGGAAGTAAGTAAAAGGAAAAAAACAGCGGCCAACAGTGCTGTAAACAATGGTAGACTTGTGCGCAAGCGAATAATGAAGAAAACAGATTTTTAGACTGGAAACTTGTTAGCAGAGACGGGTCTTCCAGCAGAATCTGCATGAATATTGAAGATACTTATTATCTAGACGGAGGAATAATCACACGTGGGGCATCGGCTTTCATGGGAACATTCACACCAAAAGGTGACTTTGTTTATTGAACTCTCGCGTATACTCCGCAGCATAACAGGAAGCATCCTTTCAAAATAAAATCACAACAGATGACAATGAGGGCATACCTATTAACTAGCTCAACAAAACTGTTCTTGAAGTAGACTGAGAGAGAGAGAGAGAGAGAGAGAGCTGTGCATGAAGTGTGATTGTATCGTGGTGGAAGCAAAACAGCAAAAGTAAGAGGGAATTCACGTCGATGTTTATCAAATGTGAAGCGTAGTTTGCTGCTTCTTTTGCTGCTGGTTCAGTGAATTTTGGTTGGAGAGAGAAACCTGCAGCTTCGGAATCTAGAGCAAAAAAGCGTGGACCCGCCGAAACATCAGAATCAGCGAGCTGTCGGCTTTCAGCTCCAGTCCGTGCCGTCGGGTGAGAAAGGCAACATCTCACTAATCCTGATCCTGATCCGCGGGTCCGCGCTTTGTGTTTACGTCTTTGTGCAGAATCCGTGTACCTGCTCTCATTTACTGTTTTAGCTGTTTGGTGGTTGTTGAAATTTTGTGAGGTTTAACCTGAGATTCTGGCTTTTTGGGCAAAATAAATTTAGATTAAAAAATCGATTCAGGATTTTAATGAATCGATATCACGTTATCCAAGCTAGAATCGATTTTAATCGATAAATCACTAATCAAAACCCACCCCTATTAATAAGCTCTCCTTTGTTAAAGAACTGAACTGTGGAGTTTTAGAGCTCCCATGTTTTCAGGATAATACATCAGTGTGTTCCTCTGTAGCCTCTGAGGCCTTCTGTCAGGACAGGACCTGCAGCGATCACGAGTTCTGTGGTGAGAAGACGGTCAGTGGTGACACTCGCTGCTTTTGTCGGACCATTTTTGCCTCCAAGTACCAAGCAAACAACTCTTTGGGTACGACAGCTGTGACATCACCATGACAACAGGGCTGAATAATGGAGGAAAACTTCTAACTGTGATTTTTCTGACTGATATTGTGACGTTCAGGTGATGCAGCGGTCTGCAAGGAGAACACTGCTTCAGTCACTCTGGTCGGTTGTCTCCTGGAGGACAAAGACATCAATTACTCTGCTTTACAGCTCAACGACCCGACCTGCAGGGGTCAGGTGGACGAGCTCACCCACATGGTGACCTTCAGCTTCAACAGCAGCAACAGATGTGGGACGGTGGTCACGGTGGGTTTCATCTCCTGCTGTTTAAGCTTTGATCTCTGTGAATTCTAAAATTTTTGGTCATCTGAAGTTTATACCAGTCAGTCAACATCTTAAACAGTATCAGATGTTAAAGATGAAACAATGAAGAACTTGCTTAGTATCTGATTATGTGACCCTGCAGACCAACAACAGCTACATCATCTATAAGAACACCATCAGGAGCCAGAATTACTCTGACGTCATCACTCGCAAAGACCAAGTCCAGATCGACTTCTCCTGTGTTTACAGTCAGCCAAGCATCCACACTGCAACCTTCAGAATCAGAGACTGGTTTGTAGTGGCTGCTAGGTATTGTTTGAATATTTGTTAAAATGTGGGCATTGCTAACAGTGCAAGTATTTTAAGATGTTGGGATTAGGGCTGCTCGATTATGGCAAAAATGATAATCACGATTATTTTCACTGAAATTGAGATCTCGATTATTTGACGATATTTATTTAACCCTTACGACCTACTATAGAACCAAGTCCGCCAGAGCTTATATTATTTTTTTACATGTTGTAGTGCCATTTGTGGGAGCATTTCAAGTTGCTATACAACTATTATAGCCCATATTTTAATAATATGTATGCATTAAGTCCATAGTAACTACATTAATTGCAAAAAAGTGCAATAAACTACAAAAAAATTGAAAATAATTTTTGTTTTTTTTACATATATTTCTACTTGGAGAAATTTAAGAGGTTTATCCCTCAAAACTTTAAATACAAAAAGTTGCAAAAAATAGTTTACAACAACAGGAAATTTATTTTGAGTGTCTTCATAGTTTTATTTTGGAGATACACCAATTTTTATATACTGCAGGAAAAACGAAAAAACAATCCTAGCATGTGCATGAAAATAAACTATTTCCAGCAGTGCAATTCGAGTTCTAAGCATCCCAGAAACTATTCAGAAAAGTCAAACATGACTTATAAAAACACCAGTGTAGGCTTTTAAGGCCTACAAGTAAAAACAACTACATTTCTGCGAAAATGACGTCATTTCCGGTTTCGGGCAGGAAATGGCGGACATGCGATAGTTCGCGCTGACGTCTGTTTCACTGTGGGAAGTGTTACGAACAGCTGATCGGATCGGCAAAGCGTGTTTCTGGAATATTATGTTTTTGTTCCTGCAAGAGCTTTTTATGCAATTTTTGCAAAGCTTTATGTGGAAGGAAACCGTGACCGAGGACAAGCTGATGGCATAAGATGTAAGTACAACTCCTCCGGTTTCATATGCAAAACAAATTATTGCGCTAGCTTACACGGCTCAGGGTTCTTCAGGGATTTAAAAATAGTTACACAAAACGGAGCATGCTGCTCTGACCGGATTTAAAGGGTTAACAATGACTTTAAAAAATAATATAAAATAGTGTGCAACACCACTGAAGTTTGTTCTTTTTTTTTTTTACCTCTCTTTTCAACCAACGGCAGTCACTCTCCTCTCCAAATAACTTCTGCTTAGCTTTCCGAGCTTCCCTCGTGTCCTCTTAATCAGCGGTCTCCACCCTTTTTTGCGCCACGGACCGGTTTATGCCCGACAATATTTTCACGGACCGGCCTTTAAGGGTAAATGAGGGAGGGGCTAATAATCGGCTCAGTCATTTTTAATGATCGTTGAAAGCCCAGATCGTAATTGTGATTAAAATTCGATTAATTGAGCAGCCCTAGTTGGGATTGTTGTTAACAACAGTGTAAATGTGTGCATTCTGCAGGTCTGTTGCACAGCGCATCACATCTGGAGCTTGGAATTACACTCTGACTATCAAGGCCTACACTGATGCCGGCCGCACACAACTTGTGGAGTGGAACAGTGAATTGCAGTTGAACGAGAAAATCTGGATGGTGTTGAAGACCGATGGCTTGGATGGAAGCATGGTCAGTGTGGTGACCGACTCCTGCTGGGCAACTGACAAGGCATCACCCACCAGCAGTCCAAGACATGATCTGATCATTAACGGGTGAGAGAAACTCAGAGGTGGTGGTTGCTCGCTGCTGCTCAGAGATTAATTCAACTCCTTTTGATCACTATTATGGACTCCTGAACAAAGTTTATTTTCCTGCTTATGATCAGCTGTGCAAACCCTGCTGACCCGACGGTGCAGGTGGAGGAAAACGGACTGGCAACCTCCACTTACTTCTCCTTCAACATGTTCCGGTTCACTGGGGGCTCTAGTGACATCTTCCTTCACTGCCAACTCCACCTGTGTCCCAAACAGGGGAACAACTGCATCCCGGTACGCAAATGTTCATAGAAAGATATACCAAATCTGGCCATCTTTTCTGATTTCATGAGACATTGCTCTGCACATAGACATTTCTCTTCAGTGTGCAAATGTTCAAGCACTGAAGCGCATTATTTACTGTTCCTTATCCATAGTGTCTTTTGCTATTGATGTCCAAATAGCTTCTAGATGTCCACAGAGAATTGGTTTGCATAAAACGAGCTGTCTTTGAATACATTAAATCTCAAATCTGCTCAACAGAACTGAAGTCTGACCTTTCGCTTCGCCATTTCATCAGGTCCAGAACTTCACATTCTTTTTTCTTGGTCAAATAGTGTCTGCACAGCTTTGACTTATGATTGGGGTCAATGTCTTGTTGGTATATGAACCCACGACTAATCAGCTCCGGTCCAGAAGAGACTCCATAATGCACTAAAATGTTGTGGTAGACTTTCTTGTCCATGACACCATAGATTTTTTTCCTAATTTGCCCGAGCTGTTAGATATGGGTGCAGTGCATCAAGCATTAACCCTTTAAAGGCGGTCGGAGCAGCAACGCTCCGTTTTGCGTAACTATTTTTAAATCCCTGTAGAACCGGAACCATGTAAGCTAGCACAATAATTTTGTTTTGCATATGAAACCGGAGGGGTTGTACTTACATCTTATGCCATCAGCTTGTGCTAGGTCACGGTTTCCTTCCACATATAGCTTTGCAAAAATTGCATAAAAAGTGCTTGCAGGAACAAAAATGTAATATTCCAGAAACACACTTTGCCAATCCGATCAGCTGTTCGTAACACTTCCTACATTGAAATAGACGTCAGCGCGAACAATCGCATGTCCGCCATTACCTGCCCGAAACCGGAAGTGACGTCATTTTCGCGGAAAATGTAGTTTTTTACTTGTAGGCCTTAAAAGCCTATACTGGTGTTTTTAAAAGTCATGTTTGACTTTATGCTTTTCTGAATAGTTTCTGTGATGCTTAGAACTCAAATTGCGCTGCTTTAAATAGTTTATTTTGATGCACATGCTGTTTTCTTTGCAAATTTGCATTATAGGATTGTTTTTCAATTTTTCTGCAGTGTATAAAAATTGGTGTATCTCAAAAATAAAACTATGAAGACACTCAAATTAAATTTCCTGTGGTTGTAAACTATTTTTGCAACTTTTTTGTATTTAAAGTTTTGAGGGATAAACCTCTTAAATTTCTCCAAGTAGAAATATATGTAAAAAAACAAAACAAAAACGATGTTCAATTTCTCTGTAGTTTATTGCACTTTTTTGCAATTTATGTGGTTAATATGGATTTAATGCATAAATATTATTAAAATTTGGGCTATAACAGTTGTATTGATGTATAGCAACTTGAAATGCTCCCAAAAATGGCACTACAGCATGTAAAAATATAAAGTAAGCTTTGGCGGCCTTGGTTCTATGGTAGGTCTTAAAGGGTTAAAAGGTTCTTCAGCTTTTGAAAATGCTGTTTCTGATGCTGTTCATTGTTATCACCGGAATTCATCATTTTTAAAAGATGAATCGACCCATATATAATAGATGCTGATCGACTTTCAGAGACTACTATCATCAGATTCAATAAAAATGTTATAATTGGAGGGTTTTGACACAAAAGATGAAATGTTTGCTGTCAGTGGCTTCAGTCCTAAATGAATGGATCACTCTTGGTTTTGTAAAGCCTGGACTTTGTCTTTAACTTCCAGACGTGTAACACACCTGCTCGGGTACGCAGATCTGCCAGTTTGACATATGAACCTGAAGCTCCAGCCTTCATCAGCGTGTCCTGGACTTATTAGGTAAGGTACAATCGGCTTTTGTGATTTACCATCATATATGTTAAGTGGTGATTGCTGAAGAGAACAGTGAAGTTTAAGTAAGAAATTCAGAAAGAGGAAAAATGCCTGAGGAAACCTCACTGGTGGAGGTGGAAAGAGACATTACAGATATGTTAGCAATTTTTACTGGAGTTAAGTTTTCTGCCCACCTAAACTGATGGGTTTGTATTTCCAACTTTGCCTGATAAGCTGTTGAGTGAATAAAATGTCCTAGTTTATACAGTGGTTCAAAAAGGTGTTTCCCCCCTTCCTGATTTGCTATTTCCTTTGTAGATTTGTCACACTTAAATGTTTCAGATCATCAAAAGAATTTAAATTTAAAATTTTAAGAGGAAAAAACCTACATGGCCCTGTGTGAAAAAGTGATCGCTCCCTTAAACCTTATAACTGGTCGGGCCAAACTTAGCAACAACAGCTGAAACGAAGCGTTTACCATAAATGGCAGTCTGTCTTGTACAGTGCTGTGAATGAATTTCGGCCCGCTCATTTTTACAGAATTGTTGTAATTTAGCCACATTGGAGGATTTTCAAGCCTAAACCACCTTTTTGAGGCCATGCTACAGCATCTCAATCAGATTCAGGTCAGGAATTTGACTTTGGCCACTCCAAAGTTTTCATTTTGTTTTTCTTAAGCCATTGAGGTGGACTTGCTGTTGTGCTTTGGATGATTGTCCTCCTGCAGAACCCAAGTGAGAATATACGGCCATCTGTTCGTGATCTCAGCTTGAGGTCAAGAATCGTTCTTTTGTGACCTCCTGGATGAGTTGCTGATGCACTCTTGCAGTAATTTTGGTAGGCTGGCCTGTGAAAGTTCATCACTGTTCGAGGTTTTGTCCATATGTGGATAATGGCTCTCACCGTGGTTCACTGAAGTCCCAAAACCTTAGAAATGGCCTTCTAACCCTTTCCAGACTGAGAGATGTCACCTACTTTGTTTATCAGCCGTTTCTTTGGATCGTGGTATGTTGTTTTGCTTTTTGAGATCTCTTAGCTTGCTTCAGTTTGTTAGAAAATTTCTATTTAATTACAAATACTTTTTCATACAGGGCCATGTTATCTTTGTCTAATATTTAAATTTGTTTGATGATCTGAAACACTTAAGAGTGACAAATACACAAAAAATAGGAAATTAGGAAGGGGGCAAACACTTTTTCACACCACTGTACGTCACCTGACAGTCCAGCATCAGGGCAGAGGTCATCCTCAAACACAGATGATTCCAACAGAAGAACTGGGATATGATTTGTGAAAAGGAGCCAAGGTCTGTGACAGAAAGAACAGCAGTCACAGTTTACTCTGGTTGTCTTCTCAGGTGGTTTCCACGGTGACTTTGATGGACTGACTGACCAACCGAGTGCTGACCTAATGTGACAGTGTTCGCAGAGACAAGAGACATGCTGCTTTTATCCATCTCCTTTATACTTGTGCTATTTCTGCTAAAGGATGGAAAAATAAAACGTGTGGTAACCAGTCTGTGTTTTTCCAGAATTTCATTACTTCTACTTTTTGGCTCTGAAACTGTTCAGCTTGAACTCCAGTCTTTTCAGCTTTAATGAATATTTCCTGCAATACATTCAGAGGCTTTGAAAAGCTGACGGGCTTAGAAAAATGAAAAGATGTGCACTAATATTAGTGTTACAGACACCACCCATTCATTCCACATTTAAACATACAGTTGTGGTCAGATGTTTATACACACTCATCATGAATGTCATGGTAATTTGGTTTTTTTAAATAAGTTATTGGAACTGGCCTTTTTCGATGGTGGAATGATGGTATAGCATACATCTTTAATTACTTTAAAAAATAAGAGCTGGGTGCTCAAGTTTGAATTTATTTGGAATTTTCTCTAATTCACACAGGGTCGAAAACTATGCATAAAGACTTAAATATATACTTACATCCTCACTAGTATTTGGTTAAATGTCTCAGAAGGTTTGACCTCAACCAAACACTTTTGGTATCCATCAACAAGCTTCTGGCATAATTCAGGCTGGATAATTGACCATTCATCATGGCAGAATTGGTAGAGTTTATTTCAATTGGTTAGTTTCCTCGCAAAGACCTGGCTTAGCTAATGTGAGCTAATGTGCTTTATCCATTTGAATCGAGTTTTCGTTCGTGTTTGGGATCGTTGTCAAGTAAAAAAAAAAGGAGAGTCCTGTATTATTGCATCCACATTGTGTAATGTACCAGTAGCAATAGTGTAAAAGCAGCCCCAGAGCATGACGCTACCACCATGCTTGACGGCCGCTGCAGTGCTACTCCTCCAAACACACCACCTGTCATTTTGGCCAAATAGTTCAACCTTTGTCTAATAATAATAATAATGGATTGTATTTATATAGCGCTTTTCGACACCCTCATAGCGCTTTACAATTCCACTATTCATTCACTCACACACTGGTGGAGGCAAGCTACAGTTGTAGCCACAGCTGCCCTGGGGCAGACTGACAGAAGTGAGACTGCCATATCACGCCATCAGCCCCTCTGGCCAACACTAGTAGGCAGTAGGTAAAGTGTCTTGTCCATCGAACCGGCAACCTTCCGGTTACATAGATGAGCTTCCCAACCCGCCGTCCCGGTCGTCTAGTCTCATCATAAAGATGTTCTGCAGAATGCATTTGGCTTGTCCATATGGGCAGCTACAAATTTCAGTGGAGTTTGAAGGTGTTATTTTTGGAGTAGGAGTTTGTTTCTTGGTCAGCACCCTCTCATTCCGTGGCAATTTAAAACTGACGTTGCTATCGACGTTGATGCTGGTGTTCCAGAAGTTTCCTGTTCATGGCAGGCTTGAGCCTGGGGGATCCCTGAACATCCTGACCAATTTCCTCTCATCTGATAGTGACAGTTTGGCTCTTCTTTCAGTCCTTAGCAATGAGACATCCAAATAACTTGTACTTAGATGAAACTGCTTGAACTGATGATCTTGGAATCTGCAGTTGCTTAGAAATGGCTCCAACAGACCTTCCCAACTCATGTTAATCTACAGTTTTCCTTCTTATATCTTCACTTAGGCTTTCCCATTACAAGCATTGGTCAATCCAGTGAGGGTTGTTTAACAAATTCTTTTTATCCGGGCAATGAGAAACTACCATTTGCAGCCTACATTTTTTTCTCTTTTATTTTCAGGTGCTTACTTTACCATGTAAGAACCATGTAGAACCTTCAGCGTCAAGATGTGTGAATAGATATTATATAGAACACACAGGGAGTGGGCAGAAGTTTTAACACTGATGTCCCTCTTCTAGCCAACATGCAGGACAGTTTATATGGCTAAAATATATTTTTGTAGCAGGCTGTAAATATCTTTATTTCTGTTGTAAAGTTTGACATTTTGCGTCTGTGGGAACTGACTCACTTTTGGTCACTTTTAGAACCAGTCTGAAGTGGATATTAGAGAAACTGCAGTGTTCAGTGCTTTAACATTAGCTTTATTTGTTAGCCCCAGAGGTTGATTTTGCATAATGCAGCTTGGCATGCTGCAATATTAACATACACCAGGTTACTGACAACCCTTTTTCAAGCCAAAACGGATAAGACTACATCTAAAACACAATATCCTCTTTAGCATGAGACAAAACAAAACTCAACTCTGACCTTCCCCTTGGTCTCAATGGGTTGGCCAATTATCCAGAACATAAATCTATTGGAATTTTAAGATCAGAGCCATACCACCAGAAAACAAACATCTACTCAAACTGGCATATGGATACTATGAAACATGCATTTCTACAACAGTCTGATTCTAAACTACCTGAATCTGATGTAAACCCGTTCCTATTGATAGAAAATCTCTTAAGACATTTACTGTGGGAGGTCCCAAAGAAATCCAAGATGACAATAATCATTCAGAGAATTCTACAAAATAAGACAAAAAACTATTTCCATATAAAAATATAAAAACAAAGATAAGAAAAGTCAACATAAACTTAAATTATTAACTTAATATCATGTTTACATTACATAACTGACAAATTACAAACTGCAAACTTAAAAAAAAAATTACTAAAACTTTAATAAGATGATTAAATCAGTCTCAAGGAATCCTGGGAATTATTGTAGTTCATTGCTCTGGTGACTTTGAAAAGTAATCAGTATCAGCTAATGTGTCACCAATCAGAACTGAGGATGAGTGGATGCCCCACCGTTTTAGTGCTGCTCTTCAAACGAGCCATAGAGATTGAAAATGTGACGTCATTCAAGGGTAAAACCGCAAAGGATTCTGGGAATTCGTGGCAAGAGGTACTAGCGCATACAGGCTTTCAATTGAAATCAGTTACACAGCGATAAAAAGAAACACAAAAAATGGAAAGAAGCTGTTGTATTATTAACTGCAATAGCCGGTCACATGACAGCCACGGGAAGCCGACGGGTAAAGCAGATAAAACAGGTTTTTTGTTTTTTTGTATCACTAATTGCCCAGTACGATTACAGCATACAATATTATTGTCACTGCTACATTTCTGTAATCCGTACCAGAAATTATTTCCACTACTAATTAATTACCATTGAGCTTAAAGGTCCTAATAATAAACGGTTAACGAATGTGTATTTATGAAGACGATTTGTGAGACTGGTAAACTTACCTTTGTTTGTACGATGGTCTTTCGTTCTACACGGTGCATTTCAAGGTCCTGCACCCATCTGTCAGTAAACTGTACCTGGGCTTGTTGCAGTGACCTGAAGTTACTAAACTTCATGAATGTATGCACTGGTGGTTTTCTTTGCCTTTTCGTCGAGTCTGTCTTTGTACAGACCGGCATTGTTATCCTTCGTTTTGTACATACCTTTTTTGGGGGGCAAAGAAAAAGCAAGAAGGTATTGGAACCGGAGAATGAACGTTTTGCAGTGCTGCAAATACTTGCATTTGATGCGGTACTTGGATTGTTTTGCCACGAGTTCCCGGCATGCAATGTGCGAAAGTCACGTGGTCTGTCAATCTCTATTGTGGGCTTGTTGTTCCTTTTTTTTTTTTTTTTTTTTTTTTTTCTAAATGACATCAGAAACAGCAGTATGCGACATTACGTGATGGCAGAGCTTCAGTTCATCCTTTGTCTTTTTTTTTTTTTTTTTTTTTTTTTTTTTTTTTTTTAATAAATAGGACAGGGGGAATGAATGAGAGAAAGAGGGGGAGAGAAAGAAAGAAAACCAAAGGGGAGAAGAGACGGTGAGAAGGGGGGGGAAGAGAGAGAGAAAAAAAAAAAGAACTCCTGGGTCACCTGTATGGAGAAAAAAAAAACAAACAAACAAAAAAAACAAACAGAGGAGACAGCAAACAACAAAGAGCAACATAATAATAGAGAAAACAAAGCACCATCACAATAAACTAGCTAGTCATAGATATCAATATTTACTCAATAATAAACGATATTGTGCAGCACGCAAGATAGACAGCGCACAGTGTGCTTTGAGGCAGCAGCCAAGAAAGCTTTAGTCCGCGTCTGTGAATACCCATGTGTGCATACCTGTGTGGATCAGCATGCTTGCATTCCAAAGGTTTCTCCATGTAATGATCTGCTAGGGAGTGTGGGGGGGCCACAGCCCCGTCCTCCAGGGTGTGAAGCGGGTATGGAGGAGATCAAAACTCCAGACATCCAGAGGCCCCCAGAACACAAGAGACCAAGGAAGACCAACAGAGGGGCAGCCGCGCCACTGTTCCAGTAAGAGCTGAGGAGAGTCCCAGATGAGGGCTCGCCCAGCAGCCGCGGAGCAGAAGTCAGGGGGAGTTGCAGTGACGCGCCCGTGAGCTCCGCCGGCCCCCAGCTGTGCCTGAGTGACCAAGCCCCAGGCCGAGAGGCCGGGGGCACCCCACCTCCAAAGGGGCCCGAGCGAGCCCCAGGCCCCAGGCCCCGACAAGCGGCCGCCAAGGAGTGAGCCGGTGTGTACCCGGACGCCCACCCCCAGACACAAAGAACCACCAACACACCGACACCTGAGGGAGTCCGCCACCGGCAGGGGAAGTGGTGGTGGGTGGAGATAGGCCTCCAAACCTTGGAGGGCCTGAGGTGTCCCCAGAGAGGTGGCGTCTGATACCCAACCTGACATATAGACACAGACATACAGGCACACACAGATACAAACATCCATTCCCACCCTCATGCTCTCATATGCACTCACTCCACACTCAACCAACGTGGAGACAGACATAAAGAGACGCTGTACACACAATCACACTCCCCAAGCGTACTCTACAAACCGGGTCTAGGTACCCTTGCCCCTGGAGGGGGGAATTGCACCCAGACCCAGGTGGTGTTACCCTTTTCCCTGCGGTGGGGAGAGGCAGACCACCCCGACTCCGCAGCAGCAGGGAGGCCCCACACCCCAGACCGCAGTCGGACGGCCAACTCCTCCTACTAGCCCTCCCGCTCCAGCAGGCCGCAGCAATGGGGGTGGGAGAAGACTCCAAACCTCCCTCCACCCGCTCATTGTAGTGTTGATGCATATGTGTTCTAAGGTGCAATTAAAACCCAGGAGGGCATGGAGCTACCTGCCAAGGAGCAGCAGGTAAGCGCATAGTCCCTCCTGCTAGCCCTCAATGACTAAGTGTATTTAAAATTGAGAGGTGGGCAACGACGTCAGGGGTGAGGTATACACCCTGATGGTAATTTGGACTCCGTGATTGTGCCCACCCCCAAGATCCTATATGTATGTGTAATGAGAGTGTGAATAATGTGAATGTCTAAGTTGTGGGATAAAATTGAGGCAGAGGCAGCCAGAAGGGGACGGGGGGGGGGGGGGGGGGGGTAGCCTCCTCTGCACCCTGGTGACATACCCCCACTCCAAGGCCCTGCATGTGTGGGTGGTTGTGGAGGAGTGGGAAGAGGGAGGCAGCTGGAGATGGGGAGGGAAGGAAGGGAGGGGCAGGTAACCCCTCCCTGGGGCCAGCTCCCCCGCTGACCCCAGTAGGCACTCCCACCCTTCGCGACCCGCCAGGGAAGGGGGGCCCAGGCCCATCAGACCGGGGCCCAGTGCAGTGGCGCCCTCCGGCTCCACAGAGCCCTGGACAGTCCACCCAACCCCACCACAGAGAAAACTGCACCCACCCCACCATCCACACATCTTCCAGACTACATAAGACGGTAAACGCCCAGGCTGAGATCTTCCTCCACCTCTCCTGTATCTCCCCCTCCTGCAGAGAGTTCCTGAAGAGAAGAAAGCTCCTGCAAGATGTGACCATCCCCCCCACCAGTTGAAGAGCCCCCCAGGCGGCTCGACGCACCGGCGGCACCCTGCTCCAGGGCCGGGCCCCCATGCACCCACCCGCCCACAACCCCGGCAACACACCAACCAGGACCCAAGCCCCCGAGGCCCGGCCCGGGCCCCAGCCCAGAGACGGAGCGCCCCCAGAACCTCACGCCCATCCCGGACCCACCCAGGGGCAGCCAGGTTGCCAGGTCAGTAACCCACGTCCGTCAGCACAGACCCTCCCCTAGCCCCGCTGCACGCAGCCGCGAGGAAACAGTCACCTGAGAGCCAACAGAGCCCCCAACCGGACGTGACCGCTACCCCGGGTTGAGCCCCCCAAGGAAGATGCCTCCGGGGAACCCCCCGACGCCCTAAGCCTGTCCCTACCCCCTCACCAATCACAACAGTGAAGGCGGGACCAAACTATGACCCCCCACCCCCACTAGGTGATGGAGCTGATAAAAGGGGCCCAGAGCAATTGATCTAATGTGGTGGCAGAGGCTGTGTCAAGACTAATGTAATCTAATAGATAATTTCTATATTGGTTAGAATTAAGATTATTTTTATTTTTCCAGTTCATGAGGACTGTTTTCTTGGCTATGCATAGGGCAGTGAAGATCATATGGGCTATATTCTTTTCTGAAGTGACATTATCTAAGCTGCCCAGTAGACACACTAAGGGGGAAGTTGGAATGTTACATTTCAGACACTTTGATAAGTCTTCACATATCTCGCGCCAAAACTTTTGCACTGGTGGACAGAACCAAAGAGCGTGGATGTAATTGTCTGGTGTATTGCCTTGACAGTGTGAGCAGTTGTTGGAAGATGTAAAGCCCATCTTGAACATCCGATGACCTGTATAGTGCACTCTATGAAGTATTTTGTATTGTATTAATTGCAGACTGGGATTTTTAATTAATTTAAAAGTTTTTAAGCAAATCTGAGACCAGAAGTTTTGGTCTAGGTTGACTGATAAATCTGCTTCCCACTTTGCAGTAGGAAGGGATATTGATTCATCTAATTTAGAAAGTGTTCTGTATATTTTAGATAATAATTTGGGGGATTTAAGAGTAAGAAAATGTGCCGCACTTAGTGGTGTTTGTAATTCAACTTGACTGAGGTTAAATTTCTTTTTTACTATGGATTTAATTTGTTGATATTCTAAAAACCTTGTCTTGTTGATCCCATATTGTTCAACTAGTCTGTCAAATGGAATAAATTCTGTTCCCTCTAATATATGTTCTAAGTATTTAATTCCTTTACAACTCCATTCTGGGAAATTAATCATATTATTGTTTTGTAATATGTCAGGGTTATTCCAGATAGGTGTACGTTTGCATGGGATTAATGAAGACTCCGTTATTTTTAGAAACTCCCACCATGCTGTTAGAGAAAAGCTGATGTTGATACTTTTAAAGCATTCATGTCTTTTGATGTTTGAGCTAATAAATGGTAGGTCTGAAATCTCTAGATCCTTGCATAGTGCCTGTTCAACATCTAGCCAGGGCTCAACTAAGAAGGTATGTTTTAACCATTCTGAGATGAACTGAAGCCTGTTGGCTAAGAAGTATTGGTGAAAATTAGGCAGATCTAATCCTCCTCTATCCTTGGTTCTTTGTAGCGTTTTTAAGCTAATACGCGGGGGTTTATCTTTCCAAAGGAATTTGGAAATATATGAATCCAGAGATCTGAACCAATCTTGTGATGGTTTGTTAGGGATCATCAAAAATAAGTAATTTATTTTTGGCAAGATCATCATTTTTATAGTGGCGACCCTTCCCATGAGTGATATGGGTAAAGATTTCCATCTAGTCAGATCGCCTTCTACTTTCTTTAGAAGTGGGATGTGGTTTAGTTTAGTTAAGTCTGAAAGCTTAGGAGAGACATTAATACCTAAATATTTAATATTTCCAGATTGCAGTGGGGCAGAGGAAGAATTATGGAAGGAGCAGTTAATGGGGAGAACTGTAGATTTTGGCCAGTTAATTGAATAATCTGAAACTCTTGAAAACCAGTTTATTAAAGTAATTACCTCAGAGAGGTTGGTTTGTGTGTTTTGCAGAAAAAGCAACACATCATCCGCATAGAGACTGATTTTATGTTCTATGTTCTTACATTTTATGCCCTTAATTGTCGTAGCCTGTCTAAATGCTGCTGCTAGAGGTTCGATAAAAATTGCAAAAAGTGAAGGGGAGAGTGGGCATCCCTGTCTGGTGCCCCTCAGGAGACAGAAGCTGGAGGATGTCTGGTCATTTGTTCTGATACGAGCCGTTGGGGAATTGTATAATATTCTTATCCAGTTTATGAAAGAGTTTCCAAAACCAAATTTGTGTAAAGTTGCGAATAAAAATTTCCAATTAACTCTGTCAAATGCTTTTTCTGCATCTAGAGATAATATTATGGTTTCGATGTTTTTATCGTATGAGTAGTCTATTAAATTAAGTAATCTACGAGTGTTTGTTGAGGAGTGCCGACCTTTTATGAAACCAGTTTGGTCAGGATGAATTAAGAGGGGGGTCATTTTCTCTAATCTCTTTGAGAGAGCTTTGCAGATTATTTTAAGGTCTACATTTAAAAGAGAAATTGGACGATAGCTTGAGGGAAATAAAGGGTCTTTGCCTGGTTTTAGCAGGAGACTAATGTTGGCAGAATTCATATTTGGTGGTAGTCTGCCCTTTTCCTCGATTTCCTGCAACATGCCGTGGAATACTGGTGCCAAAATTGTCCAGAATTCTTTGTAGAATTCTGCAGGGAAGCCGTCTGGACCTGGAGCCTTATTATTGGGCATACTTATCAGGGCTTCCTGGAGTTCACTTGGCGTCAGTGGCGAATCCAGTTCCATTGCTTGACTGTCTAGTAATTTTGGAAGAGTTACGTTGTCAAGAAACAGATCAATTTCATTTTTAGATGGGTTTATTTGTGGTGAGTATAAAGTTTCATAGAAATCCCTAAAAATGTTGTTTATTCTTCCAGGATCATATATTGTGTTCCCCGATAAATCTTTAGCAGCACATATAGTTATTTTTTCTTTATTTATTTTTAGCTGGTTAGCTAGAAATCGACCTGATTTGTTACTGTGTTCAAAATTCTGCAAGCGAAGTCTTTGTATAAGGAATTGTGTTTTTTTATTAATAGTTTCATTTAATTCTAGTTTTGTTTTGCATATTTTGTTCAATGTTTCCTGATCTTGGTGGGACGCGTAGGCTTCTTCTAGTGATTTGATGTTTTTTTCTAATTCCTGAATATTTTTGTTTTCTTCTTTCTTTTTGTGTGATGAGAAAGAAATTATTTTACCTCTCATCACAGCTTTCCCTGCTTCCCATAGAACAGAAGCAGATATTCCGGGAGTGTCATTAAAGTCTAAATATGAAGTCCATTCCTTTTTAAAGTATTTAATAAAGTCTTCATCTTTAAGTAGTGATATATTAAATCTCCAGTTTTTACTTGGCGTAGTATTATTCTTGTGCATTAGTGTTAAAGATATAGGAGCATGATCGCTGACAGCTATAGGATGAATCTCAGTGTCTGAAATGTCACACAGCAGTGAGCTGCTGACCAAAAAATAATCCAGACGAGAGTAAGAGTGATGAACATGCGAGAAAAAAGTACATTCCTTACTGGTGGGGTGAAGAGAGCGCCATGCATCGCAAAGACCAAAGTCGTTCATATACTGTTTGATTATATTTGTGGACTGCCAATTACGCTGAGTTCCTGTTGTGTTGAGCCTATCCATTTCTTCATTTAGTCCAAGGTTGAGGTCACCGCCAAGAATGAGTGTGCAATCAAGGTGTTCAGAGAGTGCACTAAAAAAACCGTGGAAGAATGAGGGTTCATCAACATTTGGACCATATATACTAACAATACATAGTTTTTTGTTCAATATTGATAGTTTAATAATTAGAAATCTACCCTCTGGATCTATAACTGTATCGAGTACTGTAAAATTAACATTTTTATGTATTAAAATTGCTACTCCCCGTTGTCTAGAATTATAACCGGCTGCAAACACGTTAGGAAACTCAGGTGTTTTAAGTTCATTTAAACCTGTGACAGGTTTGTGAGTTTCTTGTAATAAAACAACATCTGCCTGTAGTTTTTTAAGCTGGTTAAATATTTTTAACCTCTTTCCTCTGGTGCCAGCTCCATTTACATTCCATGTGACAAACCTCAGCATGCCCTTAATTGTGCGTGTATGTCTAATGATGTATGCTGGGTGTTTCGTTTAGACAGGTGGAGAGAATATGGAAACATCCCTTGTTTGTAAATAGAAAGAGAAAAAGAAGTGTGGTCAGAGACTCCATAATTCTGACTATGTGTGTGAATATTCACTAATATGAACAAGCGTGGCTTGCTTATGTGTCCTGCAAGTCTGTGCGTGCTGTGAGGCTGTTGTGAATGTGCTGCCGTTGAGCTGATGTGTTTGCGTGATCGTGTTGTGAAAATATGGAGAAATAGAGGGTGTTGTTTGTAGGTGAGTGGGGAAGTAGGTGACCACAGCAGTGAAAGACAAGAGAAAGAAAGAAACCACATGAACTGTGAGCGACAACAAAAAAAAAGAAACGAAACGGAAACATTCCAATTAAAGCAATGACGGAGGGTGACGGTGTTATATCTGCTATGACATCATATTGATATTACTAGCTTAAACTCATGTTAAAGGATAGAGTGTGAATGAATAAGAAAAGAGTGTAGCGGGTTCTTATCTGGAGTGCAGTTAATATAACCACGGTGTGGTGCCGAGGTCGCGGTAAAGCTGTCCGTCCACGTAGAGCCGGTCCACGGCGATGACAGCACGGGAGCCTTTCTGGATGAAGCTACGTCGAACTGGGAACAGGACCTTGCGTCGTTCCAGGATCTCTTTGGGGAACTGGTCGTTCACGCTGAAGTCCGTTCCTTTCAGCTCTCTGCCGCGACTCTTCACCTGTTCCTTCTGTTTGAATTGACTGAATTTGGCCACAATAGGCCGTGGTCTCCCGGTCCGCGACCGCGCGCCCCCCAAGCGATGTACTCTATCGAAGTCGATGTTCTTTACGGTGTCCTCTGGCAGCTTCAGGTGGATTTTAATGAAGTTTTTCACCGTTGCCTCTGCGTCCTCTCCGGCAGTTTCTGGAATACCAGAAAACACAAGATTATCTCTCATGCTACGGGCTTGTAGATCGATAACGGACTCTTTTATTTTTTTATTTTCAATGTTTAGCTGGGTCACGTTATCGGTGAGAGATTTAACCGACTCCCGTAGCGTGGCATTTTCAGCGGCAAGCGTTTCCACCTGCTGCTAGCTGAATTCCAGGGATTCTCTCAGAGATTTAAATTCCCGGTGTAAAATCTCCACCAGGGACAGCCTTGCATCGAAACTGGACAATCGCTTGTCGATTGACTCCAGGATTTCTGCGATGTCTTTGCCGGCAGGCGATGTTGTACCGGGGGAGTCTGCCTGGCGACTTCTCTTCGATGACGGCGTCTCGATTTTGGCCGGGGAAGATGCACTCTGGGCCTTATGCATTACTAAATCTTGAAAACAGCGGTCGATGTAATCTTGGAGAGCGTCTAAACTCTCCCCGTTGTCCTCCAGGGTGTTAGAGATGATAAAGCAGATGTTGTTAGTTATATGACAATTGATTAGTATATTTGGTAATACTGAAGCTTGGAAAACCTTTGTTAAACTCTATGCTACCATTTGCTTTTTCTCCGCCAAAATCTCCGGCGTCTGATGTCACCTACAACATCACTTCCGTCACTCTTGTTGTTCCTACTGAGGTTCAGACAAACTGTTTGGGTTTCTGGTTGGGGGTCGGCGTGGCTTGTGGTGGGAGGGGCTTTTGCTTCTCTGATGACTCTCCCTGGTCACTAGCTGTGGATAAATAAAAGTAGAAAATGAGGAACTGTCACACTGATCTGAGCCCTGAAGTGAAAAATAAACTGAATATGAGCATAATGGAGCTGAAAATAGGTTTAAGGTTTAAAACAAGAAAAGAAAATGCACAGTTCTCACACCCGGAGTGTACCGTCGTCTTTTATATGCAATCTAAGGTTTAAGTTCTAATGACCGAAAATCAGGCTGATCTAAACTACATCTACATAAAAAAGTCAAAAGAGAAAACTCATATGACATTTGTTATTCATATTTTAATAAATAAAAAAAATTGTGAATCCTGTGACCAAATCTAAAAATCAATGAAAAATTTGACATCACTCTAAGCCACCACCAAAGGTGTGCAATACAGTAAATGTTGATCTCAATCTGATACTAGATTGAGACCAACGTTTAATGAAATGCTCTAAAAGTTAAATTAGACAAAGATGATCAGAGAAAATAAAAACCATAGTTTTTAAATGATGATTTCCCTTTTTAAGAAAGAAAAAAACAGCGGTTTTGTGATAGGCTGACGTTTGTTTTCTTGGTTTTAACTGGATTTCTTTTTACAGTTTCAGGACTTTTGTACAAAAACACATAGCTTGTGGTAATTAAGCTTCAGGTTTTGGTGAAGCCCTCAGAGGTGAAATACAAATGTGTGTGTGCATGTATTTGTGACTTACTCTGTAGCTTGGAGAGAGAGTACTCCAGCCCTCTCATGGCTTTAGCTTGGTTACTTTTAAACCTGGCGAGACCGAATTCCTGGCGGAGAAAGACAAAGAATTAGTCAAAGATAAATACCCGCACCATACGCAGTGTTGGGAAGGTTACTTTTAAAATGTATTCCGTTACAGAATACAGAATACATGCCCCAAAATGTATTCTGTAACGTATTCCGTTACGTTACTCAATGAGAGTAACGTATTCTGAATACTTTGGATTACTTAATATATTATCGTGCTTTTTACAACAACGTGAATGTACTATTGCTGTGTGATTTATTACTATTACTGAAGGTCCGCGACTCCGAACTGTAGTAAAGGGACCTCTGACTAATACGGCGGGGTCCCTGTCGGCTCGTAGCCGAAAAATAGCTTTACTTTGTTGTGTGGGTCAACTTTTCTTGCGAGAGACAGAGAGAGGCGTTGAAAGGCTGCTCCAACGGAACTTATTGTTTTCGGAGGAAAACACGAACACGGTGTACAGTCGAGTCTTAATAGCTTACTTACAACTGGGCTCGTCAGGCACTCTTCTTGGCTGCAGTGGTTATTATTATATTTACATGCTTCCAGCTCCCGTTTTTCCTCGACGACAACTCGTACCTTTCCACTCGCCTTTTTCTCCCTCCTCGCGCTCACAGACACATAACGTGTATGGCAGTCCATTCTCCCTGCAACACGGACTACACTGCCCATGATGCTACATTCTTTAGAGCTATGCTTGTAGCATTCTGCCTGTTAGCTTAGCACAACAACAACAACGAAAAGGCGCTCTCTCACCCAGGAAACACACAGTCGCAGAAAGAGAGAGAGAGCATCGCCCTGTAACCATGGCAACCGTAACGCTGCCGCCTGGAACAAAAGAACGTAGCTGTCAAACAAAACCCAAACAGTCCTGACCCGCGACAAAATGAAACAGGAAAGTACCGCAGTGTAATCCATTTATTTCAACAAAGTAACTGTATTCTGAATACCACCTTTTTAAACGGTAACTGTAACGGAATACAGTTACTCATATTTTGTATTCTAAATACGTAACGGCGGTACATGTATTCCGTTACTCCCCAACACTGACCATACGTTAGCTGTATATAGATACTGACGAAGTGTCACATAGTTGGTTTTGGTATCTTGGCTTGGCTTGAGAGCCAGGAGGTATTACTTCACAATTTTCTGAGTGTTTGCAGACAAGTCAGCATCTTCCATGCAAACTATGGGCGACAATGGACAATCTGATAAGAGACCAAACCAATCGCAGACAGAATTTTGGTGCAGCACCCTCTTTGCAACGAATTTCCCCAGCAACAACTCGCTAACTAGTCATGCCAGTTATAAAGAAAGACAATAAATTGAATGAATTATGAAACGCTTATTTTTTTTCTATTAGATCTGAAAATGTTGTGTAATACTACAACCTGAAACTACAAACAGATTTTGTTGGCCTGTACAGAAGAAAAAGGGAAAAAAATTTAACAACAGCTGTGAAATGGAATAGTCCAAATCACCAAAAGTAAACTGGACCTGGGCTTGTTGCAGGGATCTGAAGTTAATAAACATGAAGTGCATACACTCACACTTAGGACCATACAATAATAAATATGTCCGTGATGAAAGTTGGGCAGCACGCTAACGTCCTTACTCCACTCTGTATGCTCGTATGGGTCTGACCCTTTCAATCCTTTGATTTTTTCCTTGTCCTTTTTTTTTGCCTTTTCGTCAAGTCTGTCTTTGTACGGACCTGCCGTGTTGTCCGTCGTTTTGTACATAACTGTTTTTGGGGTAAATAAAATGCAAGTAGGGATTAAAACCACAGAATTAATGATTACCGGTGCTGGAAATACTAGCGCTTGATGCAGTGTTTTGATTTTGTTGCCACGGGTACCCACAAAGCAATGCACGAAGGTCACGTGGTCTGTCAATCTCTATCAGAAATACACTAAGAGAAGCTGGTGTGTTCTTTATACTTTAAGTGATAGTAGGTTGAGTTTGGGTTTTGGTGGCCAATTTTCCCTAGGACTGAAACATTTGTATGTTTGTGTATACCTGTATGGGTCGACCCAGTCCATATACAGCTGTGGAGATCCAGGCCTCCCTCCTCAATTTGGTCCAAGATGGCCGACCATGGTTCTCTTCAAACAGACACCGCTCCACAACAGTCTTAGAGGCAGAGACGGTAGAAAATGTACAAAAAAGCCCGTTTTTACTCCAAACACAAACTATGTTCAAGCACAGGAAAAAGTATTATATTCAACTTAGTTAAATACTGAAAATGTTAAAACCAACCAGACTGTAAGAGGCCTTGTAGTTTTCCAGTCAAAAAGCATTTATACCTGTGTTCAGTGCAGTTCTTTAAATCTGCAAATTCATCCATTTTCTTGTCCTTTCTGAGATGAGCAAAAGTGGAGAGAATGGCCTCATTTAGGAAACTATCTCCAGCCTTTCCAGCAAGGCATTCCCAGTCCAGTCCTGTTTCTGTCCCAGGTCTCCTCACAGCTGGACATGCCCAAAACCCCTGACCTAGTCCATCAAAGTCTAGATGTGCAGGAGATCTCCTATTCAGGTGCTCAAACCATGTCAGCTGGTTCCTCTATTACAGTGGTTCCCAAACTTTTTTTTGCTGCCTTTGTTTTACAACACGCACGCACACGCACAAACACATCCTCCAACCACACACGCCCATATTTTGCTCCATTGCGGTTTCTTTCACACCTCAAACATTTAGTAAACAACTAAGCAAATACAAGTAACTTGCAATAAATTACAGGCAGTAAGAAAGTAAACTATTACGCTACGTCCACAACTACATGGGTATTTTTGAAAACGCAGCTGTTTCGTTCACACATAAACAGCATTTCGAATCACCGAAAACTGAGATTTTTTTAAAACTCCTTTTTTTCCGTTTACGTGTGGATGAGTGTCAGAAATTTACAGTTAACAAACAGTCAGGTGAATAAACAACAATGAGACACTTGTGTAGGTTAACGTGCTGCACGGGTGAAAAACTCAGAGCAAATCACACCGAACTGAAGTATTTGTTTATTTTTATAGGTTACATCGTCAATATGCAAATATAATCACATTTCCTGTTACGCAGGTCCTGATGTCTGTCTGCATGCAAGCTGTGTGTGTGTGTGTCACAGAGTATGTGACACACACACACACCACTTAATCATACTTTATTATCAGCCAACAATCACTTGCTTTCAACACTTTCAATTGTAGCATCATTCAGTATGTGTGAGTGTGTGTATTCCTATACTAAATCTTCTTCGTCCGGTTCATCTTCTTGTGGCAGTCCAACATAGGTGATTACTGTGGCCTGTACCATTTTGTCAATCATCGATCTGATACAGGGTAGAATGCATGTAGAGAACATGCAAAGCAATAAAAGAAGAACTCCTATCAAGACAAGTCCTTTGATCATGAGGGTCCTCCAGCTGCCGCTCAGCAGCCAGGTCAGCCAGTTCTCTGTGTTCATGACATAGTCTTGTTGCTGTGCATTACTAAGTTGTCGTAACTTCTCCAGGGCGGTGGTCATGGTCAAAGAATGCACGTTATCTGGAATATAGGTGCAGCAAGTGGTGTTGAATAAGACACAGAGGCCCCCTCTCTCAGCGAGAATCATGTCCAGGGCGACTCTGTGTTGCATGACCACTATTCTGATCGCGTCGATTTCCTCATTCTGAGCCTTGTTTATCCATATTGAGCTGTTCAGGAAAAGTCCAAATCGGTAGTCAAGAGTCTCGATTCTTAGCATGGTTTTTCCATTCCCGATCCATGGGAAAAGTGAGTGCAGGACTTTCTGTCCGGTGGTCCACAACTTGAACTCCGCTGGCACATCACTGCCCCAGATTGGATCATGAGGTTGCACATCATCAGTGCTCCTCTTGCGTCTTGGTTGGTCCTTGTCTTTCCTGCGGCATCCGGAAAGTCTGGGAGCAGTTTTGGTTCATCCCCAGCTTTCTGTTTCCGTATGCGAAGGTGAAACACATTGGATGTTGTATTCCTGGTTCCCTCCTGACGTTGAAAGATTTTCCCTTGTCATTGGTCGCATTCAGGTTTACCCAGTATCGGTCATCACAGCTGTAGTTCCAGTCTGAGACCTCTGGTGCACAAAATACTACCTCATTAGGTTTATAGTTGATCAGTGTTCCATTACACCGTCGCAGGTCAGTTTTTGTGACTTGTCTTTTTAACTCCAACTTGAAGGCGAAGATGTCTTCGGGGGAACATGTTCCGCTGTTGGCTTTGTAGAATATACATAGGGCTTCGGAAAGGCTGGGTGATTTTCCATACAGGGTGGCTTGCATTGCTGTTGTTGGGAGGTGTGAACAGACGTAGCAGCCAGTGTGGTTGTCTTCTGTATGTACTCGGTTGTAGACGTACCGGTACCAGGCATTGTTCAGTCAGGGGTGGTTGTGGTCTTTATCCATATCCTTCAGGTGTAAGTTGTCATATGACCATTTCTTCTGCAGGTGGTGCTGTGGGTCCTTGTCTCTCCAGGTGAGTATCAGTAGGCTCACTAGGAGCGCAATGCCAGCCACTATGAGGACAAGGTTCTTCATGATGACCAGGCACACCCGGGCTCCAAGTGAGTAGACCACTGGCGAGAAGAGAAAAGGGCGGGATATACCCAAACAGCCCTTTCCTCCACCAGGAGAACACCTAGGAGTCGGGGGAACCGGCGTCTATGCTTGTGTTGTCACTCACTTTTTTGCAGTGGCTTTGGTGGATCCAATCAACTGGTTGCAACCTGCAAGAAACTGGAGAGATATTGCTCGGCAGTTTATTGTTAGCACAATCTCTTTATTCTCAAATAACTTAGTCATCCACTCTGCTAGGGTGGTTTCTCTTATAGACTTATTAATAGGCTCACTAGTGAGAGGCAGCGGAAATAGCCTCCCGTGAACGATTTCAAAGGGTGTGAGCTTTTTGCGAACCCTGGGTTAGTTGCATCCACATCTTCACCAGGCCCAAACACTCAGGCCATTGTCTTCCTGTTTCCTC
This sequence comes from Maylandia zebra, assembly GCF_041146795.1. NCBI lineage: Eukaryota > Metazoa > Chordata > Actinopteri > Cichliformes > Cichlidae > Maylandia > Maylandia zebra. Next base: position 13,425,833 of record NC_135169.1, on the reverse strand, counting down.
CATACATTTTCTCAATCTCTGTTTTATTGTGCCGTTAGTTCTTTCCACTAATCCTGCGCTTTGTGGATGATATGCGCAGTGATGTTTGATGCTGAAACCCAGAGCTTCAGAGACTTTACTAATTACATCATTAACAAAATGTGTTCCATTGTCTGATCTTATCAGAGAAGGAATGCCGTATGTAGGAATGAAATGGTTGCATAAACATTTTGCTACTGAGATTGCATCTGCTCTTTTCACTGGATAAATTTCTGGCCATTTGGAGAACACATCCACAATTACTAGAGCGTATTTTGATGCTTGACATTCGTTCAGTTCAATAAAATCCATGTGGATTGTGTGAAATGGATGCGGTGGTGTTGGGGAAAAGCCTCTTTTAGGCTTGAGGTTTCCCTGTGCATTATGTTTCTGGCAAATCATGCATGTTCTGATAAACTCTTGTGCTGAAGCTTCAAAATTTTGAGTATAGAAGTGTTTGGGGAGGATACTCATCATTCCACCCCTTGACAAATGCTTTAAGCTATTTGTCACTAATGCTGCTGTCTTGTGTAGCAATTTTGTAGCCGTGCTCCACACTTTAACCATTTCTTTTGCTCCGCTATAGGAGCGGCTTCCTATTCATCTCTAAGTACATCAAGTGGTATTAGCTGTGAAGTTTCAGACATTAAAGTTCATATTGGTTGCTGTGCGGCCTTCTTTGCGGCTTGGTCTGCGAAGTTATTGCCTTTAGTAATTTCTGAATTATCTTTTTTGGTGTGCAACGCATATTGACTGTCAGTGTGAATATTTATATCTTGACCTTTGCGCAGCATGCACGTATGATAGCCGCTAGTTCTGCACTCTGTGCTGAAAAAGAGGAAGCTAAAGGTTTCGCTTCTAAAACAGTAGGCTGCAGTGTACTAAAAATGTCTGGTCGGGGTTTCATTTTTTCAGTTAGCTTCAGCATACAGCTGTGTTCGGCACCATCTACTTCCACAGGAAGGAGAGTGCTTGTCACAGTCAGGCAAAGCTAAAACTGTGCTTGTTTGCAGGGCAAGTTTTAAGTCAATAAATGCTTTGTCTGCCTCTGGTGTCCATTCTATTTCATCTTTCAGAGCTAAGTGTTTGCCATAGATCAAGTTTTGCAAAGGTTGGGCAGTGCATATTCAGGTATCCAACATCTGCAAAAGTTGCAGAGACCTAAATAACTCATCATTTGTTGTTTGGTGACAGGCTTAGGGGGGGTTTTGTACAGCTACTTTTCTGCTGTCTAACAGCTGTCTGCCTTGTCCTGTCAGTCTGTGGCCAAGGTACGTTACTTCTTGGCTCCACAAGTGCAATTTATGCTGTGAGACTTTATGGCCTTGCTCCGCTAGATGTTGCAAAACTGTCAGTGTGTTTGCTACGCAATTAGTCTGTGTGTAGCCTGTAATCAAAATATCATCAACGTATAGCAGGAATTTACCTGGGGCAGGAAGCGTGCAAAATGACATGGGTTTTCTTAGAGCTTCTGCATAAAGAGTGGGGCTATTCTGGAATCCCTGAGGCAACCTTGTATAGGTATACTTCTGGTTGGCAACAGCGAATCCAAATAGCTTTTGTGAGTCAAAGTGTAGGGGTATGGAAAAGAAAGCATCGGATAGGTCTATTACAGAAAACCACTGTTCCTTTGGTGTTACTTGATTTAAAATTGTGTGTGGATTTGCCACCACAGGTGGGGTTTGTTCTGTTATGTCATTTATCGCTCTAAAGTCATGTACTAGTCGATATTTCCCCGTGTCTACTTTTTTCACTGGGAAAATTGGAGTGTTACAGGTTGTTTCAGTTGTTTTTACTAAAATGCCTGCTTTTTCCATATCTGCAATTACTGGTCTGATCCCTTTTTCTGCTTTTGTGCTTAAGGGATATTGTGGATTAACTGGCCTGTAAGTTGTGGTAGTTTTTACTACAACTGGATCTGCTAGATCTGACAACAGAGGGTTTGTGTTCAGAGCCCAGAAGTAATTGTTCTATGTTATACACGTCTGTGTTTCCATTGCTCTTTGCCTCTTCGTCTTTTTTTTTTTTTTGTTCATTACGTTTTCACTTGAGGCATTCCTAGATACCGTCTAGTTTTTCAAAGAATTCACACATTTCACACATCTTACATATTCCAACTTTGAAGTTAAAGTTTTCTTATTTTTATCTCTCTATATATATATTTAAACTTTGAATTGCTCACAGTTTACAGCTCTAAAACTGGGCATTTGTAAATCATGTACGTGAATTCGCATATGTTGCTTTTGCAGTGTTTCAGACCCCTTAAGCAGTCAGTTTTCTTTCCCAAATTTGCTAACCTATGGGTTTCTTCCGACCGCTGCACCTGGAGAATTGGTCCAGGTCTGTTTTGCTCCTGAAGAAACACAACTAAGACATTTTCATTATTATCCTGAGTACTTAAACTACCCGTTTCCCTCTCTCTGGTCAGAAATACCAACTCATGTTATGTGTATAAGTGTAAGCAGGTCTTCATTACTTGTCGTATGCATGTTAATGTTCAGTGAGTGTAAGCTGCTTCCTTCATTGCCTCTGTATGTTATTATCAGGTTTAATTCATGCATCTTTACACTGATGTCTTAATTCAAAATCATCTCACTTCTGATTCTTTCCAAAAATAATTTCACATGTAACAATTTGTGTATGTGTGTTTTCTATTCATTGATAGACAGCTCCCTGTGCTGTCCTCTATGCAACTTCTGCTTTAAAACAAATAAATAAAAATGTTTAACTTGCTCATTAGCTTAGTAGTGTCCACATATTTAAATCAGCTTTTCAATCTTGTAGCTTTAGCTATTATCTACAGGGTTGGGCTTATTAGTTGTCATTATAAATGTGCTCTACATCTCAGTAATATTTATCTAGGATAAATGACAGATTTTCAAGCAGGTTAAGTGCCTCTATGCACCTAATTGGTTTAGATATTGCCTTTATTTTCTTCATCTCATATGTCATTATACTGAGTTTGAGCAATCCTTAAGCTTGATGCAGACTACTTCATAACAATTATCCATCTCACATCATACTGACTAGGATACTTCTTGTCATTAATATTATATTTTTATTAATATTATCATCTTTTTCTTTCTATATAATGACAACAGTATAATTCCCTCGAAGCACAGGCAGACGCAAGTGGTTTTCTGTCACTGGTTTATTTGAAGACTTCTCTCCAAAGCCACCGTGAAAACTATACAGCATTAACAAAATAAAACTCAGCATAAGACACAGCAGTAAAAACACTGTACAACAAACACGATAAATAAATAAATAAATAAATACCTCGTTGGCTGCATGCTGCAAAAAGGGAATTAGCCGCCGTTCTTCTGAGGTTTCCTTTTAACCGTGTGTAGTCAAAGTCCACTTAACATGTCTTTCAATAAAAACCATCCTTTCTGCGCGCTTACAGGTGTTTTTCTTCGTTCTACCCAAAGAGGAAACTAGCGCAACTTGTAAGCGAACTTGACTTTCAAAATAAAAGCACCAAAACGTTGACTACAAAAAACAAACAAAGTAATGTACAGCTTAAATAATTTACAATCATGACATGGATCTTGACGAGATAAAGAAATAATCCAAATTATATACAATGTCATCATGCCAACAGTTACACTCCCACCAAATCACACAAATCTTTACGTGGGATTTCCCTAATGAAATAGTCTCTCCAAACAAGCATTTCTACTTATCACCAAAGACTTCTCGTTATCAACCCTTTGTCAGGTAACTTCCAGCAAATAACCATTTAGTCTGCTTCTAAGAGAGTAACCACTCTTTGAACAGGTCTCTCAAGAACAACAGTTTTAGCTGTGTGGCTCCCTCCTTTGTCATGTGTATCACTGACGTGCAACTTTATTCTCCTCACTCGATTATCTGATCCTGGATAAACTTCTGTGACTCTAGCCATCTTCCACTCATTGCGTGGTGCCAGATCATCTTGTAGAAGGACAATGTCGTCAACCTTGATGTTCCTTCTGTTCTTCCGCCACTTTTGTCGCTCTTGTAAATTTAGAAGATATTCTTTCTTCCATCGAGTCCAAAACATATTAGCCAAACACTGCACTCGACGCCATCTTTTCCTAAGATAAACATCTTCTTTGACAAACTCTCCAGGCGGGGGCAGAATGATCTTGGACTTCATTGTTAAGATGTGGTTTGGAGTCAATGGTTCAAGGCCTGATGGATCATTCAAATGTTCAGTCGTGAGTGGTCTGCTGTTGATGATAGCCATGACCTCATACAGAAAGGTTCTCAAGGAGGTGCAGTCAAGCCTTTGAGATGACTGATCGAGAATAGCGGTAAGAACACTTCTTATAGTCCTTATTTGACGCTCCCAGACACCTCCCCTATGGCTTGCTGTTGGAGGGTTCATGAGAAATTCACATCCTAGAATCTTAGCCTTTTCTTGATCCATTCCCTTCATTAACTCCATGAACTCTCTCCTAGCACCAACAAAATTTGTTCCTTGGTCGGATCTTAGCTGTCGAACATTTCCTCTTATGGCTATGAATGCCCTTAAAGCATTGAGAAATGCATCAGTTGTCATGTCATCAACCACTTCTATATGTATGGCTCTTGAACATAGACAGGTAAACAAAAGACCATATCTTTTGAGAGTCTTTCTTCCTTCCTTAACATAGATTGGACCAAAGCAGTCCATGCCAACGTAGGTAAAAGGCGGTGTTGTTTCTGTCCTATCTTGTGGCAAGTCACCCATTTTTTGCTCTTCAGTGGATCTTCTGTACTTCCTGCAGGTCACACATTTAAAAATATGTGATGAAACTGCACCGCTACATCCCAGGATCCACCAACCATTTGCTCTCAGTTCGTTCATTGTCATTCCACGTCCTTGATGATGGATTCTTTCATGAAAATGCTTGATTAGTAAAACTGCTACGTGGCTATTTTTTGGCAGAATTGCTGGGTGCTTCACATGAGGGTGCAACGTGGCTTGACTTAAACGTCCTCCCACTCTTAAGATCCCTTCTTCATCCAAGAAAGGATTTAACTTGCACAGTGGACTGTTTTCAACTATTGTCTTTAGCTCCAAGCTCTTTATCTCATCTGAGAATGCTTCTTCCTGAACCAACTTGACAATCACAAGTTCTGCTTCTTTTCTCTCCTCTAGACTTGTGCTATCACTTGTTCTTTGCTGAATACCTTTGTGCATTCTGATGTATCTTTTCAGTCTGGCAACTGCTCTCGATAACCTTGACCAGTCAGAGAATTTCTTGAAGTTATCCAACAATGATTTGTCTTCCTTTGACTTTGTGTTACACACAATCAGCTTGCGGAGTTCAGGATCATCCTCCTTGATTTCACCCACCTTGCATTGTCTGCCAGGAAGTTCTTTTTGCCAAAGAAATGTTGGGCCGGTAAACCAATTTGAGGTCCTAAGCCGCTCTGCAGTCAAACCTCGAGAAGAATGATCAGCTGGATTATCTTCTGAAGCGACATAACCCCATTGTTCAGGGTTTGTACTTGACTTGATCCTCTGTATGCGATTTGCTACATATACCTGAAACCTTCTGGCGTCGTTGTTTATGTAGCCAAGAACAACAGTGGAATCTGTCCAGAAGAATTCCTGAAGATCCTGGATTTCCAGTTCACTGCGAAGCATGTCGCTGGTTCGGGCTGCAACAACTGCTGCAGTGAGTTCCAGTCTTGGTATCGTAGTAACACTGATTGGGGAAACTCTGGATTTTCCCATTACCAAAGAGCAATGTACTTCATCAGATTCACTGATGGCTCGCAGGTAAGTACATACACCATATCCTGAGAAACTGGCATCTGAAAAATGGTGAAGTTCATACCTTTTGACATTACCAAAATCAGAAGGTAAGAAGGATCTTTTGACTTGCATGTTAGTCAGGTTGGGAAGGTCTCTAATCCAGGACTCCCACTGAGGTTTTAGGATTTCTGGAAGCTCCTCATCCCAGCCAATCCTTTCTTTACACATTTGCTGGAGCATTTGTTTCCCTACAAGGACGAAGGGTGCGATGAATCCCAAGGGGTCATATATAGAGGCCACAGTAGAGAGCACACCTCTTCTTGTTAGTGGATTGGATTTCACTTGAACTCTGAACTTGAATGAGTCAGACGTGACGCACCACTCTACTCCAAGAGCTCTTTCCATATGTGGTAAGTCCAAAGCCATGTTCAAATCCTTGATTGTGGCACGCTCTTCTTGTGGAATGGTTGCCATGACATTCTCGCTGTTGGAAACAAACTTATGCAGTCTCAATCGTCCGATACTACAAAGCTCTCGTGATTCCTTGACAAGCTGGATGGCTTCCTTCTCAGTCGGAACACTTGCCAATCCATCATCTACGTAGAAATTCCCTTGGATGAAATGTATAGTTTCTTCGTTGAACTGACCTTGTCCTTGAGTTGCCAGATGTTTTAGGCCAAAATTGGCACAGCCAGGCGACGAGGCCGCTCCAAACAAATGAACCTTCATTCTGTAAACTGATGGTGAGGTTTCCAAGTTGCCATTCTCCCACCATAGGAATCTCAAATAATCTTGATCTTCCCTTTTGACATGAAACTGGTGGAACATTCTCTCAATGTCGCACATGATTGCAACAGAACCTTTTCGAAAGCGACAAAGGACACCCACCAATGTGTTCGTTAAATCTGGACCAGTGAGTAGATGGTCGTTGAGAGATGTTTCTTGGAATTTGGCAGAGCAGTCAAATACCACACGTATTTTCCCTGGTTTCTGTGGATGATAAACCCCATGATGTGGAATATACCAAGCCAATTTCTCATCATTTTCTTCATCAGAGACCTTCTCTGCATCACCACATGAAATGATGTCATTCATGAAGCTTACGTAGTCTCTGTAGTACTGTTGGTCTTTCTTTAGTCTCCTTTCCAGGCACTTCAAGCGATGTATGGCACATATCTTGTTGTTGGGTAATTTAGGCCTGTCTTCTTTGAATGGCAGTGGCATTTCAAAGTGACCTGTATCATTTTGCACAGTGTTTTTTCTCAACTTTGTCAGGAACTTGAGATCATCTTGAGACACAATATCATCTCCAGTTCTTTCTGAGAAGTCTGATTCCAAGACCCTTATGATGTCTGAAGGAGTTACTTCCTTCACTTTGGTTTGGCTCACATAATGCACTACCCTTTTGAGGTTGACAGAAGACTCAACATCTGGTATCACTTGTCTCACTACTATGCGATGACTGATTCCGATTGCGTCCCCATAATCAACACAGGGGTTTCCATTACCAACAATACTCCATCCAAGGTCTGTACGTTGTGCATAAGGCTCGTTCTCTTTGCCAGACACAACTTCTCTCGGAAGCAGGGCTTGTGAACAGTCATATCCGATAAGCAGACCCACGTCACAGTCCTGCAGAGGTGCAATTTCTGACTGTAAGTGTACTAGATGGGGCCACGCTTCTGCAGTTTCATTGGTTGGGATGTGAGTTCTGTTAGCTGGGATGAAATCACGCGTGTACACTGGTGGTAAGGAGATTCTCTTGTTGGAGTAAAAGCCACGGACTTGTAGGTTACTTACTCTTAGAGAACTCACCACTGTAGTTCTTGACGTCATGGTAGAAAGCTTAAGCTTGACTTGCTCTCCATTTGTCTGTAAGGTTTCTGCTGCTTCACTCAACACAAATGTTGTGTCACTCTGCGAGTCCAATAAAGCATACACAAGGACTTCTTGTGCTGGTTGTGTTGTGCAGGAAAGCCACACTGGAACTATTGCAGCTGTTTGCATTTTAGCTCCATGAAGCATTACTGTATTTGAAGTAGCAGTTCTGGTCATTTCGTAATCCTGTACTAGTTGTACTTCTTCATGAACCTCACTCGAAGTTTCATGATTCCGATTTTGCTTGGCCTGTGGTGGTTTTTGCTTCTCTTTGGTTCGTTCTTCGTGCAAACAAGTAGGATGACGCTTCTGGCACTTGTCACAAACACTCCTACTGATGCAACTCTTTGAGTGATGACCGTACTTCAGACAACCAAAGCACAACTTTTCCATTTGAATGAATTTAATTCTATCATTAACTGCTTTCTCCCCGAACTTCCTGCATTGGTGCAATGTATGCCCAGTCCTTTTGCAGAAAAGACATGTATCAGCATATTTTTCACTGGAACTTGTGATGAGTGTCTTTGCTGCAAAGTTGAAATGTCTTGAGGATTTGGTTTTTTCAGTTTCATCTTGTTTCAGTGCCTGCAGCGATGTGAGAGGGTTGCAAGCAATTTTCACCTCTCTTGTCAAGAACTTCACAAATTGGCTGAAGGAGGGAAATTGATTAGTCGCTTCTTCTATTTCAATAACTTGTCTATTCCATCTTGCTGTTAGCCAATCTGGTAATTTTGACAAAATTTTTCTGTTTTCATTACAGTCATTCAAGATTTCCAGTGCCTTAATATGGACCATGGCGGCTTCACAACTACGGAGAGAGTCAGAAAACTCTCTGAGTTCAAAGCTGTCCTTGGAGCCTATCTTGGGCCATGTCTGAAGCTTATCTCTATATGCCTTTGCAATCGTGAATGGGTTTCCATATCTTTCCTCCAGAATCTCAACTGCAGCAGCATAGGCTGATTCAGTTCCAAGAAGGAAATAGCCATCGATTGCTTTCTTAGCTTGTCCACTTACATACCGGCGAAGGTAGTAGATTTTCTCCTTGTCTTGAATGCTCTTCTGGTCAATCAGCGTTTCAAAGGAGATTTTCCAATCACTGTATTTCAATGGATCCCCACTGAATACTGTAGGTTCAGGAATTGGAATTCGGTTGGCACTTAAAGCTCCTGCCAGCACTTTGACAAGTTCTACAGTACTGTCACTTGAAGAAGTGGTCACAACTTGTGGTGCAGGAGGCATACACTGGGGCAAAGAGCCTGTGGAAGCACAAACTTTATTATTCACTACAACCTCAGGTTGCAGTACGTCCTTTTGCTCTTCCTCTTTGTCATTCTCTTGATTGTACACCAGCATTCTCGCCCTTGCTGCACTGAGATCCTTCATTGCCTCCAGATGCTGTAATTTTCTCCGCTTTTCCTCCAGAGTCCTTTGTAGAGCTATGTGCTCTTCCTCTAGTTGAGCCTTAATTTTAGCTTCTTCTTCCTCTCTCTGCATTCTTCGTTTTACCTCTTCTGCCTCTCTTTCTAACCGACGTTTTACTGCTGCTGCCTCCTGCTCAGCTATCTTTTTCTTAGCTTCGGCTTCTAGACGCTCGATCTCTAACTGTTCTTTTTCTTGTTCTTGTAACACTTTAAGAACAGCCTGACTTGCAGCAACATCAGCAGCAGCATCTTGTCGCCTTGCAGAAGACCTGCTTGAAAGTACTGAGGTGCCTTTCAAAATGGAAGCAACAAAACCTGAATTGCAGGTGCTTGAATTAAAGAGAGAGCCTGCTTCTGGCCAGTCTTGCTCCTCCTTTTCTGGAGACCTTCCATGCAACCTACTTGAGGCTCTGGATGCAACAAATGTAGAAATCTCTACACACCGATCCACTCTACGACGCGTGACCTGGTCTGGAGCAGAGATCTTTCGTAGCTCTTCATAGACACGCTGGACATCTGCAGAAAGACCTGTGACATCACTTATAATGTCATTAAGCAAGTCCTCAGATAAGGTCTCTGTTGTCTGTGATAAGGATTGTCTTGCAGATTTAACTTGTGTTTTCCATTTGTCATATATATAGTTAAACCTTTGCTGGAGTGCTTTAATTTTCTCATCTTGCATTTCTTTGCCTTTCTCTGTTAGAGTTCTGATTCTTTCACTTCGTCTTGGCTGCTGCGCTTCCTCTTGCTGAGCTTCAGCACCATGCACTTGACCTTCTTCAGACTGATCTTGAAAGTCTGCACTGTCACTAAACTGAACTGTAGGCTCGCTTGGTTCTGACATTTTACAGCACTTCTTAATCAACCCACTTAGAAATAAGAAATGTAGATGGTTAACCAAGCCTCAATGTTTAACACTTACTCATATGTAAATGGCACAAAAATAACACAGTTCAAATGGAAGTGTTATCTTACAAAAATACACCTGATAATAAACTTCAAAACAGTTCAAGAATTTACATCCAAACCTTCACTTATTGCTTCCCAAATGCACTTTTATCTTAAAATCTTCAAAAGTTTTAGCTTACACCAAAACAAGATGTACTATACACCACAGTAGTTATCAATCACAGTATTCTTCAGCAATGTTTGCAAAGGTCCCTTCTTAGGCCACTTAACTTAAACACCTTTCCTTAAAACACTGCCCTTTAATACTTGTGCATGTGTCATATCACCATATGCATATAGTACTTTCAGCTTATCTGCCAGTTCTTGTCAGCTCCGCTGCGCTGTAGACATGTAGGAACAAGCCCGCTGATGCTTTGAAGTTGCCGCATCGTCAATTAGTGGCCGCTTGCGTTGATGAACAGTCCGAGTTTTCACTATAATTCCCTCGAAGCACAGGCAGACGCAAGTGGTTTTCTGTCACTGGTTTATTTGAAGACTTCTCTCCAAAGCCACCGTGAAAACTATACAGCATTAACAAAATAAAACTCAGCATAAGACACAGCAGTAAAAACACTGTACAACAAACACGATAAATAAATAAATAAATAAATACCTCGTTGGCTGCATGCTGCAAAAAGGGAATTAGCCGCCGTTCTTCTGAGGTTTCCTTTTAACCGTGTGTAGTCAAAGTCCACTTAACATGTCTTTCAATAAAAACCATCCTTTCTGCGCGCTTACAGGTGTTTGTATTCGTTCTACCCAAAGAGGAAACTAGCGCAACTTGTAAGCGAACTTGACTTTCAAAATAAAAGCACCAAAACGTTGACTACAAAAAACAAACAAAGTAATGTACAGCTTAAATAATTTACAATCATGACATGGATCTTGACGAGATAAAGAAATAATCCAAATTATATACAATGTCATCATGCCAACAGTTACAAACAGTATATTACAACATTTTATCAGTGTAAATCACTATACTACTACTGAGCCAATTTAATAGTTTAGGATCATCTTACTCAGCAAACAGATAATTTAGAATTCATCCAATCCGTACAAATTTGCTTTTTCTCCGCCTACTTTTTAGACTGGTCTTCTGTTTGCCTCATCTCAGATCCAACCTTCAGTCACATTCATTCTCTCTGTTGCATGTTGAACCAAGTAATTTATTATTATTATTATTTTTATATTTTATTTTGTATCCATCAAGGGCTCTGGGTGGGCTGCAGTCCCACCCGTCATCCAGGCTGGAGACATTTACCTTTACACACACTTTCCTTGGCTGAACAATGAGACAGCCTTAATCTACCTTATGCATCTCTCTTTTTATAGAAAAGGTTTTCATGTGAATGATTTCCTTTTATTTATTTTATACAATCTGGGAATGATCGTCATGCCAACTATATTTCATTATTTAGTTCTGTTTGTAAGGTTCCTCTTAAAATAGTTACTGCAGAGGGACTGCAAACCATTTGGTTTCGTTTTGTAGAAGATTTGTTTACAAGGTATTTTATTGAGTTAAATATACAGACAGACCCGTGAAGCTGTCACTGGCACGAAGAATGAGATAAGTTATCAACAACAGGCTTCTACTTTCAGCTATTCTTGAAAGCGGTTGTCGATTTTACGTGATGACGCACAACTTTAATTTCCCATTCAGCCAGTACGTGAGCTATCAACGGTAAACAATTCAGTGGAGTAGTTCAGCCACCTTAATGTGCTGTTAAATCAACTTACTCCACCAACAAAACAGTAAAAACAGTTTATGCGCGCAATTTCTATCCTATGTTAGTTGACACTTTCCGTACACTTATTTACTTTCCAGTAAATTTAGACTTCCAGCCTTTTTTTAACTGCGAAACGAGTGTCTATTACACTGCCAGTTTCGACTTACAAGCGAGTCTTAAAACTGCCAGTCCCCGTAGGACGAGTTTTCTTGGAACAGTGTCACCCTAAACACCGATAATTTTACGCAAGGTGTGTCAAATGTGGAATAATCACCTGGCTTCGCTGTTGCCGGTCTGTCAGGCGTCCCCCTTCAAGTCCCACAGCCGTGGGCCTGTATAACGTCGGCCAGGACCCGAATTTTAGCTTCCCTGGACTTTCAACCCTATCTGGAGGGCGCTCTGCAGAGACTTCGACGCAGGTTTGTCACGGCGTCGGGACTTGAGGAAGGATACCACTGTGAAATGGAGCATAATATTATTATTAATACCAGTCCATTAACGACTTCGAAGGACCAATTAAATGTCAGAGATTTACAGTTAACAAACAGTCAGGTGAATAAACAACAATGAGACACTTGTGTAGGTTAACGTGCTGCACGGGTGAAAAGCTCAGAGCAAATCACACCGAACTGAAGTATTTGTTTATTTTTATAGGTTACATCGTCAATATGCAAATATAATCACATTTCCTGTTACGCAGGTCCTGATGTCTGTCTGCATGCAAGCTGTGTGTGTGTGTGTCACAGAGTATGTGTGTTGCAGGTCAATTTCTAAGAATAATATAATGCAAGTCAACTTCTGCGGATATGTATTTCTGTACTGATCTCTTGTCAGCGTCACAGGGTCAGCTTCCTGTTTCAACAGAAAGCTGTGTCTGGTGAAATATGTATAACATAACATTTGAAGCATAATCAAATAAAACAATAAAAATTCCTTAACAATGAGGAATACAGAGTTCGTCACGCAACGTCAAAGGTATGTGCCTTTTTTCACGTCACGCTGTGCGCACGTTATTGTTTACATGAGATGAATTGCAGAATGGCAGATAGAGACAAAATACTGTTAATCTTACTGTCTACAGGTTTTACACACTAACATATACAAACGCAGTTACTGTCCCTCCATTTAGAAAGGCAGAGGCGTCACGGTGTGATTATTTTACTGTATGTGTAATAATATTCAACATTGCTATCAATGCATTTTTCAAAAAATGCCTCTCTGTGCAAAATGGGTTTAAAAACATAAACAACTGTGGGATACTGTTTGTCCGTGATTGGGAGAGCACAGTGCTGCTCCTGTCCTTAATTGGAAAACCAATCCTGCACGGGAGACCTACCTTGGCACTTGTGCAGGTGAAACCAAAGGGCAAATATGCTTCACCAGATTTTCTAGTCTTTGGCTTAGAATGAAGTTGGTTTGGAAACATATTCAGCGATGCTTCATCTCCTGCTTTGCATCTCTGTGGGCGCCCTGTGCTAGCAGTGTCCAAGAGTTTTGTTTTTTCTCTCCCCCCCCCCCCTTTTCATACCCCCCCCCCCCCCTGCATTGGCTCTGTCTTGGTGATGAGCGTGTGGGCCTGAGGGTCCACGATAGAATCTTCCAGGACGTAGACCCAATGGCGTGTCCAGCGGGGTGGCCTGGGGGGGCACAGGCCACCCCCCAAACCAGACTGGCCACCCCTGGTGCCACCCCAAAGGCAAAACAATAAAATTCAATCAAATATCAAATGTCCGATTATGTTTTCACGGTGACGCTCAGATATCCGAGTGTAAGTGAATGCAGCATCGCTTCTGCGCTATGCGCATCACGTTAGCAAAGGTAGGAGAGCCAAGCACGAAAGACGGCACTGCAGGAAACAATTTTTCGGTGAAAGAAAATGAGGACAGAATAAATGTCCCGGTAAGTAATATCAAGTTTGTTGAGTTTAGTAAACTTCGGTGAAATTAGAATACCAAGGAAAAAAATAACACTTAAAGAATTATTGCTGCCATCAAATATTTCAGACAGTATGCTACTGAGGGCAGCTAACATAAGAGTTATGAGTTATAAGATAATCTAAGTCGTAACATTGCTGTATGGAGCTGCAGATTTGGTTGCAGGTTAACATAGCTGGACTGGCCATCGGGCATACCGGGCATATCCCCAGTGACTTATTTTTTATTTTTTTTGTAACGGCATGAACAATGAGAGGTGGTGGATTGGCCAGATGCAGGTCGATGTGTAGAAATAACTCCGTTGTTTGGTGGTGGCTATGACGGGGCTTCCACAGAGGCAACAGGTGGATGAGGGAAGGGGAGGCAGGACGAGAGACCCGAAGCAGCCGCCAGTCCGAGTGTCAGGTGAACTGAACTTCAGGTAAGAAGTTATGACCTGCAGTCTATCTGGGTCAGATATAAACCAAGTTTAGGTGGAGTTTATTTTCATGTTGCTGACTTTTTACTGTCAGTTGCAATAACTCATACTGCGTTCTAGCCAGTTTGACGGAGTTTTTATACAGCTGGGTGGGTGCTATGATGTTACTGATAGTGAACTTTATTTTATTCATAAGGTTAGTAGAGTTGCCAACGGCTCCTTAAAAAAATGGGATGGTCCCTCATTCAGAGAAAATATTACGCGTTTCGTATTGAGCTGAGAAGAGACGCAGTTTGTCCCGGACTTTAGCTAGAATGGAAAAAAGACACAAAGCTGGAGTTATTCTGTCGTTACGCTGCACAGCTGCCTCTTCTCTCATTCTCCCCCCTCCCTCTCCTGTTGCTACTTCAATCATGAAACTGATCAATGATCAGCTGATCGTCTCTCTTATTTGTTTATCGCCCACTTTGCGCCAGAAAGAGGAAACCAGCGGATGTCGCGCTAAACAACAGCAGCACGTTTAAGCTTGATCAGCTGTTGTTAGAATGTATTTAATATTAATTTCTAGTATCAGCTGATGTTTGCTGGAGCCACAGCTGTAAAGCTGCTGGTCATGATGTCTGTTTAGATATGTGGTGAGAGGGAAACATGAAGATGAAACCAGGAGATGTCCTTACTGAATCATCAGAGCTGAACAGGTGATGGAGAAACAGGTTTACCTTTTAGGTGACATGAATGAGTTGAAGTTATGAACTGTTTCTGAGAGACAAATAACACCAGGATCCTTTTTTATGTAGCTGACAGCTGGTAACTGTGCAGGGGCGGGTCTAGCAAAGTTTTGCCAGGGGGCCAGGTAGGGCATTAACAGGGAAAGGTGGGCACAAAGAAATACTTTTCTTTCTTATTCTCATTTAAAATACCTAGTTTTTATTAAATAATTATCTAAATCTTACAACCAAAGTTTTTATCTGACGTAAAATGTATAGAAATCATACATATACCAACAAGACTGTACATCACTGTCACAACAGCATTTGTTTTCATTCAAAGTCTTTATGGCTTTACTACCTGGTGGGTCGGTCTGTAGTAAAAATGCCCAATTTTTTTGTCCCAGTCCAGCCCTGCAGGTTAATACTGGCAGTGTCACCATACCAGCTGACTGTATTTCATCATCAGCCAGTGTTGTTCTTGATCAATATTACCAAAGTTTACCATAAGGCAGCATAGAAAGTATTTACTTGCTTTCAGGTTTTATTCAAATGTTAGTCTTTTCATTTGTTTCCCCACTTTTTTCCTGTTTCAAAATCAAAAACCAGTTTGTGAGAAGATTATCTTCTTTTTTTAACAGGCAGATAAAGTTTTGCATTGGCATTGGCTAATTTGTCAATTGTTTGTTACAAATGTTCGTATTTTAATTTTCAAAAATGTTTTTGCCCAAAACATATGTGCACTATATGTCAGTAAAAATACTATGCAAATATTGATGTCCTTGAATGCTGAGTAAACACTGACAAAGCACTGATTGTATCTCTTGTACTTTATCAACGCAGTATCTAAAAACTTTGCACCGTAGTGGTTAAAATCTCATTCTAATAAGAGTTAAAAGTGCATTTGGTTATTAGGTTTATAGGATTATTGAATTATGGTTAAGGGTTGGTAGAATTTTTTTTTTAAACATTATCTGCCAATTAAATCTGCCACCCTTCTCCAAATCTGTGCCCCTACCTGGCCCCCCCAACAAAAATTTTCTAGACATGCCACTTCGTAGACCGCCCGAGCCATGTGCATGGGGAAGACCCGCTCCGCCCAGCCCGGCAGGCGGTTGGTCTTCGTCAGCAGTCGCCTGGACAGCAGGTGGTTGGGTTGGGTTGAGTTCCTCTTCATGTTTAAGTTTGTAGAATAAAATTTATGTTCCCGTTGCTATGAACACTCACTGACTTTGATCACGGCAAGCAAGAGAAGATAGGACAGTCGTGCCAAAGTCCCCATTAACAGGACATAGACAGCTGATTGTGCCTGCATTAGTGCCTGAAAATCCGGGTAGCTTTAAATTCTAACAGTGTGTTTAAATGACTTTAGTTTTCATACCACAAAAAGTTTTCAGACGCTAGTTTTCAGACACCAAATGAAAACCGTTGGGGTGAGCACGTTTTTAAATATGCAATTGTTAACAGTAGAATCTAAAGTTGCCACTTTAGTGAAAAAATGACTTTGCATTGGCTGGGAATTGAACCCGGCTCAATTGCTTGGAAGGCAGCTATGCTAACCTCTATACCACCAATGCTCACATTAGGAGAGTGGAAAGTAGAGCGACTTATCCTGTGATTAACACAATACTAGTACTTCTATGCAATGCTTTTCATCATAGCATTTGTTTACTGTAAAAACTGTTAGCTGCGACCGTTATTAGGTGTTGCTACAGCTCCGAGGCCAGCATTGCTAATCCCTTTGTTTTATAACCGCACTTCACCAGCGGGCTCAAGCTAGTTAGCTGTTTAACGCGGTCGCCGGTCGCGGATAAAACCGCCCGCAGGGGCGTGCTGGGTGTTATATAAAAACACCCAGCACGCCCCTGCGGGCCTGTCCTTCCATGATGGTTCCTCGTCTCCCTCCTCTTTCTTGGGTTTCTGCTGCCTGAGGTATTTACTGAGCACTCGGTCAGTTGGGGCCATCTTCCCAATGTATTCTTGGATGTTCGTTGTCTCATCCTGGACTGTGGTGCTGACACTCACCAGTCCCCGGCCCCCTTCCTTCCGCTTAGCGTACAGCCTCAGGGTGCTGGACTTGGGGTGAAACCCTCCATGCATGGTAAGGAGCTTTCTTGTCTTTATGTCAGTGGCTTCTATCTCCTCCTTTGGCCAGCCTATTACCCCAGCAGGGTACCTGATCACGGGCAGGGCGTACGTGTTGATGGCCCGGATCTTGTTCTTACCATTCAGCTGACTCCTCAGGACTTGCCTGACCCTCTGCAGGTACTTGGTGGTTGCAGCTTTTCTAGCGGCCTCTTCATGGTTCCCATTCGCCTGCGGGATCCCCAAGTACTTGTAACTGTCCTCTATGTCTGCAATGTTGCCTTCTGGTAGTTCAATCCCCTCAGTTCTGACTACCTTCCCTCTCTTTGTTACCATCCGACTACACTTCTCCAGTCCGAACGACATTCCAATGTCATTGCTGTATAGCCTGGTAGTGTGGATCAGTGAATCGATGTCTCGTTCACTCTTGGCATACAGCTTGATGTCATCCATGTACAGGAGGTGGCTGACAACTGCTCCGTTCCGTAGTCGGTATCCGTAGCCAGTCTTGTTAATGATCTCACTGAGGGGGTTCAGGCCTATGCAGAACAGCAGTGGGGACAGAGCATCTCCTTGGTAGATCCCGCACTTGATGGTGACTTGTGCTATGGGCTTGGAGTTGGCCTCTAGTGTTGTATGCCACATCCCCATTGAGTTCCTGATGAAGGCTCTTAGGGTCCCATTGATCTTGTACAATTCTAGGCATTAGGGCTGGGCCATATTATACCGTTCACGGTAATACCGGTATAATGTTAGGCAACGATAGGAAAATGAAATATCGCGATAGAATATGAGTAAAACGCGCATGCGCAGTGCCTTTGTTTTCATACGCACATGGCCGATTGTTGAGTGAAACAGATGAACCAGAATTGGTTTGTAAAAATGGTGCAACTTCAGTGATGTGGAACTGGTTTGGTGTTTGTCCGTCAGATACACGACAAAGCACATTTTTTTGCAGAACATGCAAGCGGCCGTCGTTATTGTCGTATTTGTCGGACTAAGATGCTCTTAAATCTGGGAGTAATCTGGGTCCTAAACTCCGTATTCTTCAGGTCAAACGAACACTGCAGCATCACTGAGCGTTAAAAACTGTCTAAATTCTTTCATCTTTAATAAAACGATCAGCATTGCTGCTTTACCAGGGGTAACTATGAAGTTTAACTTCCAGGCATCCATGAAAACAAAATTTATTACATTTAACGGAGTTAGAAGTTAGCAGGAAGCTAGCGGAAGTTAGCTCGCTAGTTTCGCTAGTTACCTAAGCATGATATAGCATGTTCTGACTGAGAGATTTCTGAAAAAATTCAAACGTACAGCTCTGCTATCACTTCCAACATAAATGAAGACAGGAAACTAAACAGCAGTGATGTTTGTAGGGTTACTGAAGTTGGGCTAGCTACGTAATCGCTAGCGACACAGCTATGTTAGCATAACATAAACAGTGAAGCTGGAGGACAAACACTAACACTTTTCCACTTATAAAAGTTAACGTGAAGGTTCCTCATGGTTAGAGACAAATGCAATCGCATGGCAGGATGCTGTAAACGGACCAAACTTCGGTCCGGAGAACAACTGAGATAATCCATCCACAATACGAGGTTAGTCATTAATATACTGCAACAACATGGGAATAGAGCAGCTGCTAGAGAATTCAACATTAATGAACCAATGGTACAGAAGTGGAGGAAGCAAGAAGAAGGAGTTTAATAAAGTTTGATTTATCTGACTGCTTTGTTTCGCTTAATGTGCCTTATAATCCCGTGCACCTTATGGTCCAAAAAATACGTACTGCACACTGCAGTTTAATGTTGCAAAGCACCTCTTTTTAACTTCAGTGGATATTATATATGGTTATGCTCAGGATATGTCAGCCCATTTCTACTGGAAATGCCTTTTGGTTAAACTTTCAGCAAGGAATTAGCATTTGCACTGTTACATTTTTATAAAGCTTTAATGTACATAAAAACCAGCTTCTTATTTAAGTGAAAATAAATGGAAGGTTGTCTTTTTGCGCTAGTAATGTTGTGGAGTTGTATTTTGTCTCGCATCAATTATATCGTCAGTTATATCGTTATCGCAAATTTTCAAATATATATCGTGATAAATGTTTTTGGCCATATCGCCCTGCTCTACTAGGCATTCCAGTATCCAGCTGTGGGGCATTGAGTCATAGGCCTTCTTGTAATCAATCCAGGCAGTGCACAGGTTGGTCAGTCTGGTCTTGCAGTCTCGGCTGATTGTTCTGTCTACCAGTAGCTGGTGTTTTGCGCCTCTGGTATTCTTGCCAATTCCTTTCTGTGTCCCGCTCATGTATTGACCCATGTGCCTGTTCATCTTAGCCGATATGATGCCTGACAGGAGCTTCCATGTAGTACTGAGGCAGGTTATTGGTCGGTAGTTGGAGGGGACCGGTCCCTTCTTGGGGTCCTTGGGGATCAGGACCGTCCGGCCTTCAGTTAGCCATTCCGGGTGTCTCTCGTTAACTAGCAGCTGGTTCATTTGTGCTGCCAGACGCTCGTGGAGTGCAGTCAGCTTCTTCAGCCAGTAGGCGTGAACCATGTCGGGCCCTGGTGCTGTCCAACTCTTCATACTGGAGACCCTTTCTTGGATATCTGCCACTGTGATGGTTACTGGACCCTGTTCAGGGAGGTCGCTGTGGTCTGCCCTCAGATCCTCTAGCCACTGAGCATTGCCGTTATGGGTTGCATCCTTCTCCCATATGCTCTTCCAGTATTGTTCCGTCTCCAGCCTTGGTGGTGCTGTTCTCTTATTGTTCCCTTGCCACTGAGAGTACACCTTTGCTGGTTCTGTGGAGAACAGCTGGTTTATTCTCCTGCCTTCTATCTCTCTGGTGTACCTCCTCAAGCGGCTGGCCAAGGCTGTGAGTCTTTGCTTGGCAGTTTCCAAGGCCTCAGGTATGGACAGCTTGCTGTATTTCTTAGGCACCTTATTTGTCGCACCTTTCTGCAACTCCGTTAGTTGGCTAACCTCCCTCCGTGCTACTTTGATCTTGCCCTCTAGCCTCCTTCTCCATGGAGGGTACTGCCCCTTGTGGCTGTGTGGCTGTTCAACTTGTAGCCAAGCATCTCACTGATCACTGCTGCCGTATTGTAAATCAGCTTGTTAGTGTCGGTAATCGTGGTTGTACAGTGGGGCAAAAAAGTATTTAGTCAGCCACCGATTGTGCAAGTTCCCCCACCTAAAATGATGACAGAGGTCAGTAACTTGCACCAGAGGTACACTTCAACTGTGAGAGACAGAATGTGAAAAAAAAATCCATGAACCCACATGGTAGGATTTGTAAAGAATTTATTCGTAAATCAGGGTGGAAAATAAGTATTTGGTCAATAACAAAAATACAACTCAATACTTTGTAACATAACCTTTGTTGGCAATAACAGAGGTCAAACGTTTACTATAGGTCTTTACCAGGTTTGCACACACAGTAGCTGGTATTTTGGCCCATTCCTCCATGCAGATCTTCTCGAGAGCAGTGATGTTTTGGGGCTGTCGCCGAGCAACACGGACTTTCAACTCCCGCCACAGATTTTCTATGGGGTTGAGGTCTGGAGACTGGCTAGGCCACTCCAGGACCTTCAAATGCTTCTTACGGAGCCACTCCTTTGTTGCCCGGGCGGTGTGTTTTGGATCATTGTCATGTTGGAAGACCCAGCCTCGTTTCATCTTCAAAGTTCTCACTGATGGAAGGAGGTTTTGGCTCAAAATCTCACGATACATGGCCCCATTCATTCTGTCCTTAACACGGATCAGTCGACCTGTCCCCTTGGCAGAAAAACAGCCCCATAGCATGATGTTTCCACCCCCATGCTTCACAGTAGGTATGGTGTTCTTGGGATGCAACTCAGTATTCTTCTTCCTCCAAACACGACGAGTTGAGTTTATACCAAAAAGTTCTACTTTGGTTTCATCTGACCACATGACATTCTCCCAATCCTCTGCTGTATCATCCATGTGCTCTCTGGCAAACTTCAGACGGGCCTGGACATGCACTGGCTTCAGCAGCGGAACACGTCTGGCACTGCAGGATTTGATTCCCTGCCGTTGTAGTGTGTTACTGATGGTGACCTTTGTTACTTTGGTCCCAGCTCTCTGCAGGTCATTCACCAGGTCCCCCCGTGTGGTTCTGGGATCTTTGCTCACCGTTCTCATGATCATTTTGACCCCACGGGATGAGATCTTGCGTGGAGCCCCAGATCGAGGGAGATTATCAGTGGTCTTGTATGTCTTCCATTTTCTGATGATTGCTCCCACAGTTGATTTTTTCACACCAAGCTGCTTGCCTATTGTAGATTCACTCTTCCCAGTCTGGTGCAGGTCTACAATACTTTTCCTGGTGTCCTTCGAAAGCTCTTTGGTCTTGGCCATGGCGGAGTTTGGAGTCTGACTGTTTGAGGCTGTGGACAGGTGTCTTTTATACAGATGATGAGTTCAAACAGGTGCCATTCATACAGGTAACGAGTGGGGGACAGAAAAGCTTCTTACAGAAGACGTTACAGGTCTGTGAGAGCCAGAGATTTTCCTTGTTTGAGGTGACCAAATACTTATTTTCCACCCTAATTTACGAATAAATTCTTTACAAATCCTACCATGTGAATTCATGGATTTTTTTTTCACATTCTGTCTCTCACAGTTGAAGTGTACCTCTGGTGCAAATTACTGACCTCTGTCATCATTTTAAGTGGGGGAACTTGCACAATCGGTGGCTGACTAAATACTTTTTTGCCCCACTGTAGGTATTGCCCGTAGTGCTGCATTAACATCATCTAGCAGACCTTCTGAGGGTACTTCACGTAATCTTGGTAACCGGCTACGGGGGATCCAGGTTTCAAGCTTGGCCAAGCTTGGCCATATATATATATATATATATATATATATATATATATATATATATATATATATATATACATATATACATAAAAGTCACTTATCAATAAATAGCTGAAAAAGAAACATGTGTAGCTGTAGCAGTAAACAGTGTGTTAAGTGGATGCTTTGTACAGGGAGATGGCCACAGGCAGGAATGATTTCCTGTGTCGTTCAGTGGTGCTTTTCGGTAATCTCAGTCTCTCACTGAACGTGCTCCTGTGACTGACCAGCATGTCATGGAGTGGGTGGGAGGTGTTATCCAACATTGTCTTTATCTTGGACAACATCCTCCTCTCCGACACCACCTTGAGGGAGTCCAGCTCCATCCCCACAACATTACTGGCCTTACGGATCAGTTTATCGAGTCTGTTGGCATCTGCGACTCTCAGCCTACTCCCCCAGCATGCAACAGCATAGAGGATCGCACTGGCCACAACAGACTTGTAGAAAATCCTGAGCATTTTCTGGCAGATGTTGAAGGACCTCAAAAAATAGAGACGACTCTGGTCCTTTCTGTAAAGTGCTGTGGTGTTTTTAGCCCAGTCCAGTTTATTGTCAATGTGTACTCCAAGGTATTTATAGTCCTCCACAATGTCAACACTGACCCCCTGGATTGAAACAGGGATCAAGTGTTTCCTGGTCTTCCTGAAGTCCACGATCAATTCCTTGGTCTTTGCCACGTTGAGCTGCAGATGATTCTGTTCACACCACGTGACAAAGGAGTCGACCACAGCCCGGTACTCTGTTTCATCATCCCTGCTGATGCATCCAACCACCGCAGAGTCATCAGAAAACTTCTGAAGATGGCAGGTCTCTGTGCAGGGGATGAAGTCTGTGGTGTAGAGGGTGAAGAGGAAGGGGGAGAGGACAGTCCCCTGTGGTGCCCCTATGCTGTTGATTACCTTGTCAGACACACACTGTGGGAGACGTACATATTGTGGTCTTCCTGTCAGGTAATCTACAATCCAGGACACCAGAGAAGCATCCACCTGCATCGCTGTTAACTTATCACTTATCACACACACACACACACACACACACACACACACACACACACGGTACTCTTTGTTTGTATGTAGACGTCCGTCGTATGTTATGACCCTATGCATATTCATGTAACCACAATAAAAGGAGTGCTATGGGGAACCTGGCTGGGAGTCTGACGGAGGTCAAGTGGTGGAACGACACTTGGCTCCAGGCAGGTCTCCCTCATGCATGAGTAACAAGAAGAACTTTGCCTACTTCGTGTCTTGCTTGCTGTGTAATTATATTGTCTTCAACGTTCCAGCGAATAGGTTCAAACTACAAACCTATCATTAATTGGTCCTTTGAGAGCCGGAGCCCTGGAGTCGACATTCACCAAGGGGAGAAGAGACACGCTGAAAGACTGACGTCAGCCAGGAAGTTCCTGTAGTAAAGTCCCAAGACGTGAGAGTTTGTCATCAGCCCAGTGAATGAGCTGTCTGTTTTCTCTCCTTGATGAATGGCGATCGGCGGGATCTGAGGCTATACTACACGCTAAGCAACAGCGAGTAAGTTTAGAGTCCAACTCTATAACTGTACGTCTTCGCCGCTCAGTGGGGCGTTGTCCATGGCCGCTTAGTGGGGATAAATTCGCCGTCTTAGTGGGGCGATGTACAAAGCCGCTCAGTGGGGTTTTTTTGTACAGAAGCATTAAGTCGCAGAGTTGCGCAGTTCGAACTTTTTTGGTTCGCCGTCTTAGTGGGGAGAAATGTAGACCGCTTTGTGGGGTCCGCCGCTTTGTGGGGTATTGAGAAGTTCCGCGGGGTCCAGATTGTGCTGGACAATAGCCCTTTTTTGTGTTGTTGTTGTGTGAGTGTGTGCGGAGCAGAACACGTGGTCTGTGACGTCAGCAGCTGTTGTTGTTATCATGAATTCCTAAGCAACCAAGAGTGTGTCGGAGGGTGACAGACGTTTATGCTGGACTTTGCTCCTGGCAGCACAAAGTATTTAAATAAAAATAAAAGAGAGCAACGGCTCCATGGCTGCGCGGGTTTCACGCGGACCTGAGCCGTGCGGTTAATCGCAGGCTTATAAATGGAAGAGATTCAAATGTTAGAAGTTTTCAGAAAACACATCAGCCTTGAAGAGCGTGTGGAGAAGGCCAGCCCACATCAGCAGCACTTAAGATATGCTCTGGTGAATGGCTTTCCCCCACCCCTTGCTGACACAAAATGTTTATTCTTTAGCTTGTTCGACAACAGCCTGTGCTCCAGACCATAGATTTAATTGAGGTGGATAGTTGTTAAAAGTAATCTGCATTAAGCTTAGGGTTGCTCAAATTCAGTACAATGACATATGAGATGAAGTAAAATAGGCAAATATTTAAACTAATGAAGTGCATAGAGGCACTTGACCTGTGTGAAAGACTGTCGTCTTAATATGAGCCATTGTTGAGATATAGAGCACACCTGTGAAAACAACTGTTACGGATTCAAATATTGGGGATGGATACAAGAGGAAAAGCCAAAAGAACAACACTGGTCCGGCCGGGTTAAGTCAAACAATGATTTTAATGGTCACACGCGTGGGAGATGGACACTGTACGCAGACAGCATCAGATCTCAAAATGGTGGAGCATTGATCAAACTCTTATAGCCTCTAGTGGCCCCCACCTAATTATAAAAGCCTAAACATTCACATTCTTTCTCTCACACAGCGCCTAAGCTACGGCCTTGGCTCCCTGTTTATCTGCTCCTGCTGAGATGGGGCAGAAAACTCCAGTATGTTCTGTTCTCTTCTAATCAGACAAATAAGGCGATGACTTTCTGCGAACAGTATTTCTTATAACTCAGCAGTATAATGCATCATAAAACAATATCATTCATTCACAATAAATCAGCAGTCTAATGCAATGCAAATCAGTTTAACAAATGCAATAGTTATCACCTTCTTCTAATTCAGGAGAATAATGCAAACCAAAACTACATAATAATTCACAATCTTTAATTAGGGGTCTAACATGGCATACAATAATATTATAATCCCACACTCCCCCTGTTGAGCTCTTTAGAATAAAGAGCTCACCTACACCCTGCATTCCAGTGTGGCCGGGTTCATTTCTTCTTACCGCTCAGGTCCTTTGTCCCCCTGTTGGGTGAACCATATGTGAGATGGCCTCTGTGTTTGCGCAGTTCAGATGCAAGAAAAACTATTATTACAACAGTAGCAGGTACAGATGACACTCCCCAGTTCTGCCACAGCTTTATTTTGGTGCTACCTATACCCTCCAGACGTATTCAGACTAGAACCCCTGTCCGAGGAGCTTTTAGCCTCTATTTTATTGCTGCAGCTACCAGTGTCGTCCAGTTGGGTGATCATCTGCTCGTCTTTCTTCAACCTCAGGGGTTAGACAACCCTTCAGTCGTTGCACAGATCAGGGGATTATTCTGCCCCGATTTCAAACAACAATCTGTGTATCCTCCGGTCCTGTGTATCCTCCAGAAAAAGGAACAGGAACGTGTCCCCCTTTTGACCAAGAGCCTCTCGAACCTCGCTGGTCTGGTGTTCCTGGATTTCCGCCAACCCCTTCATGGTTATTGCTGTGTTTATGGGATCCATCCTTTTGAGGTGACTAATCGGAGCCCAAGCGCCATGACACTTGAACCCAGTTAGTGTCTCGGCAGTCACTGTGTCTGTCTCTGCTGCGAAGGATCCTCGTATATCTGTGACCTCGTCTGGTGTCTGTTCCTTTCTCTGTAAGAGACAGAAAACCAAAACACCTCTCTGCCTAGCCCTAATAATCTAATGTTGTTATCTACTGATCTTCTGGCGATTCAGAATTGGTTTAGAATATTCAGAATGTCCCAGGGACTTATTCTAATCATATCCTATGTGTGTGTAAGCGTGTTTGCATTTAGCCCTCTGCACTCAAAGTCAATACCTGCAATATATCAGTCCGGACCATCACGCCGAACGAAGCTTATGACCTTCAAAAGACCAAGTGCCAACTCATTATAAGCACATTTGCAAGGCGTGTCTGAAAATTATTAAAACCACTCATTTTAACAAAAGACATCAAAAACAAATTAGCCATTTTTAATTCTAACATTTGCCCCCCGTTTTCATGTGTTTGCTTCCGCCTACTGTCCCACGGTTTCCTCTCCAGTGTGGTACTCAGCTTCTCATGAACACAGGCATTTTATCATCTAAACGCTATTCAGTTCATTTCAATGATTAACGCTTAAACATGGAAATAATGATTTATGCTTCTCACGGATTCTATAAAAAAGTCCGGAAACCTCTATTAGCTTAAGCTTTACCATACCTACGTCATTAAAACACAAATGAAGTCATAAAAATGTTCATATAATCCTTGTTTGATGTTAAAACTCAACTTCCCCCCCTTTTTTGACACATTCCCATGTGTCAAATCAACAGAGCTAGAAAATTAAAAGAAAAGGTTAGTGACCTCGTATCTTAGAAAGTATGAGACTTTCTCCTATCCAGTGTCGTTGCTCCAGTCCTGTCATCCTGTGTTAGAGAATGAAATCATTTTAATTGTCATGTTAGATCTGTTCAACTCCTGGCTCTGCCCAGAGCCTGCGTCCGCAGAATTGCCAAGAAACAAAACCTGTAATAATATGAACTTCACTTCAATATGAACCTGTTGACTATTTCTGAGACAGCAAAGGAAGATTCTCTCCTCCTCGAGGACAGGCACTGACTCCCACTTATCTCCTGGAGCCAACTGTCCCTTATGGAGACACAACAATGCAGCCACAAGGTTTTGCAGATTGTTAAGTTGATCTGTGTGTAATGCTCGGAATCAGGTATGTAATATTAAATGAATGTTGTTTAATCAACTGCCACTACTTAAAACTTAGCAAAAGATATAACTGAATAAAAGAGCACAAAGAAAAGCATGATATCAGTGTTATGTAAGCGCGTGCGGCCTTCTATGCTCGAAGTCACTCCAGTCCATAGATCAGCCAAACATCGCGTTGACTGTAGCTTTTAACCCTTATTAACTTGAGCACAACTCTATAATGAGCAACAAACTGCAATATGTATAAAAATGATCATGGTTACACCTGCAATGAAAGATTATATGATTATTCTAACACCTGTAAATAGAAGATTAACCTGAGGTTATAAAAATCACTGTAAAACAAATGTTAATGTAATGTCAATAGCTTCAATAAATGTTTAATGCAATGCTTGTTATATGATTCTTATGTAATAATAATGCTGATGCTAAAATAACAGTAAAACACCCCCTTTTATCCTGTTTATAACCTTCACACATAAACGTTTATCCATGCCTCTTTTAATTTCACTTCCCCCTGTTTTCCCCTCACTGACCACAGCAGGGGAATCTATGTTTTGATTCAGCCATGAATGCAGCTCACCTGATTAATCACTGAGCCCCACCGTCACTGGCGTCTGACAGGGTGGCGCTGCATATTCTTCCTTTAATGTCACTATTTTCAATCTGTTAATTAGAGTGCTTAAACATGACTGGTTCATCCAGAGCTGTATAATCTTGAAACATATATGCAACAAGCCAAACCACACCTTGGTCACACCAACACTTTTCCGCCCTGAAGATGTCCAACGCCATCTTAGTCTGGACCAGGGTTTTAATAGTTTTGCAATTTTCATTAGTTTTATTTTTATTTAGTTTCGACTTCAGATTTTCAATTTCCTGTCAGTTGTAATTAGTTTTTACCAATTGTTTGCTAGTTTAGTTTAGTTTCTATTTTTTCCTCTGAAAATCCTTAGTTTCAGTTTAGTTTTGATTAGTTTCAGTTATAGCTTTAGTTGTGTTTGCAATAACTAAGTGAAATGAAATCCCCGTTCCATCATATCAGTCATGCTCTTCTGCTTATCCTTGGGTATTGAGACTATTAACTCTTGCAGCACCAGGATGGTCGTAATTTTGGTTCAAGTGAATTGATAAACTTTTTGAAGGCAATTGACTCACACAGTTATGTAGATGTCCCCGTCCTGTTGTCTCGGGATGCATCACGCTGCCTTGCCTGGGGTTAGCTTCTGTTTTCTGGGGAAGAGGGTTGAGTGTGCTCCCTTACCTTCTCAAGGTAAGCTAGGTTAGCCTTCTGGTGTGAGCTTTTCAAGTGCACTTTAAGATTTGTGGGAGTTTTTTCCCTTTAGAAATGTCCCTTTATCCAAAACACAGTCATATTCAAAGTAATCCCAAATTGGACTCTGGCGCTTTCTCCCGACTTTTCCTGACCTGAGTCTGCGCGTGGACGGAGCAGCAACCAGTGTCGCCAACTCCTCAGTAAGGAAAATCGCTATTGGTTGTCCTAAAAGTCGCTAGAAGTCGCTAAATGACGTCATCGCCTAATTTGCATAATTGGTCATGCTAATCTCATTGTAACCTAAGTTGTTGGAGAGAGAAATAACATCGCTAGGTGTGCGTTACAGCACCCGCTGCTTGTTGAGAGTAAAAGTGATACGCGCTTTCACGTCTTTTTTTTTAGCTAAGGGGTCTGAAAGGGGTCGCAGATGCCAACAGACTTAATAAACTGATCCGTAAGGCCAGCAATGTTGTGGGGATGGAGCTGGACTCCCTCAAGGTGGTGTCGGAGAGGCGGATGTTGTCCAAGATAAAGACAATGTTGGATAACACCTCCCACCCACTCCATGACATGTTGGTCAGTCACAGGAGCTCGTTCAGTGAGAGACTGAGATTACCCAAAAGCACCACTGAACGACACAGGAAATCATTCCTGCCTGTGGCCATCTCCCTGTACAACGCATCCACTTAACACACTGTTTGCTGCTACAGCTACACATGTTTCTTTTCCAACTATTTATTTATAAGTGACTTATGTATGTATGTATGTATGTATGTATGTATGTATATATATGTATATATTGTACTATTCTTAGTTAGCGTATTGTCTGTCTTGTCTTAATGTTGGTTTAAAATGGAGCACTGTAACAAAAAATAATTTCCCCCAGGGATCAATAAAGTATTCTGATTCTGTGTCACGAGCTGAAAGCAGGGACTCAAGCGCAGAGCAGGTTGATGTCTCAGAACACGATTTATTTACACACCCGTGCAATAATATATACAGTGACGGGAAATTCAGGGTTCCAGGGGATTAGGGGAAGGCTCTCTCTCTCTCACGCTCGCTCACGTCCTCACACACGTTCGTACCGCGGGGAGGTCACAGGTCCGGGAAGATAAGCTGGAACAGGGAAAGGGAGACATCACTCACAAATCACGAAGGCATAAAGGTGTAAGACCACGGGAGCTGGAAAGGTAGACTAACGTCAGTAGCGCAATCATCCCGCGATGAGAGGATCTGTGACCCAGCCTCAAATAGAAGACGATAATCAGCTGATCGCCAACAGCTGTGAGAGCCAAGGGCGGGAGCCAGCTGTGAGCTCCGCCCAGGCAGAGAGATAGGGGGAGAAAGAGAAAAAAAACACAAGTGTAGCCTTGTGAGGCCGGCTGGGCAGGCACGGGGACCATGACAGTACCCCCCCCTCAACGGGAGCCTCCCGGCGACCCACCAGGCTTACCTGGATGCCTGCGATGGAAGTCCCGAAGCATATTCCTGTCCAGAATAGCCGCCCGAGGCACCCAGGAATGTTCCTCTAGCCCGTAGCCCTCCCAATCCACCAGGTACTGAAAACCCCTGCCGCGGCGCCGGGAGTCCATGATGCGGGAGATGTCATAGACCAGCTGACCACCCACAAGCCGGGGGGGGGCGGCGGGGGCCTGGCAGGAGGACACAGCGGGCTGGAGAGCACCGGCTTGACCTGGGACACATGGAAAACATTGTGAATCCGCATGGTACGAGGCAGCTTGAGGCGAACGGACACAGGGTTGACAATGGAGTCTATGGGAAAGGGGCCAATGAACTGAGGTGACAGCTTCTTAGACTCCGTCCGCAACGGCACAAAACGGGTAGACAGCCATACCTGTTGACCGATGGAGTATTCAGGGGCCGGTGTCCGGTGACGGTCAGCGAGGGCTTTGTTGCGCTCCTTAGTGCGGAGTAGAGCGGCCAGAGTAGCACGCCAGGCCCGGCGGCACCTGCGGAGGTGAGCCTGAACAGAGGGGACAGAGTGCGCACCTTCGACAGCTGGGAGCAGGGGTGGTTGGTAGCCCAGGGATGCCTCAAAGGGTGACCTGCCCGTGGCGGCGGAGGCGTGGCTGTTGTGGGCGTACTCGATCCATGGCAGCTGTTCACTCCAGGTCGATTGATTGTGGGAGGCAACACACCGGAGGGCAGCTTCCAACTCCTGGTTAGCCCGTTCGGACTGTCCGTTGCTCTGTGGGTGGAAACCGGAAGAGAGGCTGACCTTGGCCCCCAATGCGGTGCAAAACTCCTTCCATACTCGGGAAGTGAACTGTGGTCCCCTGTCCGAGACGATGTCCTCGGGGATCCCGTGGAGCCTGAACACATGTGAGGCGAGGAGCCGAGCCGTCTCCAGAGCCGTAGGGAGTTTAGGAAGGGCGACAAAGTGTGCGGCCTTAGAGAAACGGTCGATGATAGTTAGTATGGCGGTGTAACCTGCAGAAGGAGGCAGTCCAGTGATGAAGTCCAGCGCGATGTGTGACCATGTTCGAGCCGGCGTAGGGAGAGGTAGAAGATGGCCCGACGGAGGTTGGTTTGACCGCTTGTTCTGGGCGCAGGCGGGGCAGGCGGTCACAAACTCCCTGGCGTCCCTCGCCATGGTGGGCCACCAGAAGTAGCGTCGAAGGAAGGACAGGGTACGGAAGACCCCGGGGTGGCATGAGAAACGGGCAGTGTGAGCCCACTGGAGTACCTGGGAGCGGACCGCCGAGGGGACGAAGAGGCGGCCCGTTGGGCCGGTCCCAGGATCCGGTTCAGTCTCTTGTGCCTCCTGAATGAGGGATTCAATCTCCCAGGAAACGGCTCCAACCACCCAGGCCGCCGGCAGAACTGGTTCGGGTACCGACTCCTCCTCCGTGGTGGAAAACTGCCGGGACAGGGCATCCGGTTTCACGTTGCGAGATCCGGGCCTGTAGGTGATGGTGAAATCAAAGCGAGCGAAGAACAATGCCCACCTGGCTTGCCGAGAACTGAGGCATCTGGCCGAACGGATGTACTCCAGGTTCTTGTGATCCGTCCAAACAATGAATGGGTGAGCAGCCCCCTCCAGCCAATGTCTCCATTCCTCCAAGGCGAGTTTTATGGCCAAGAGTTCCCGATCCCCGACGTTGTAATTGCTTTCTGCGGGTGAGAGACGGCGAGAGAAGAAAGCACATGGGTGAAGCTTACCGTCCTCCTGTTGTGAGAGAACCGCCCCCACCCCGGAGTCAGAAGCGTCGACCTCCACCACGAACTGCCTTGTGAGGTCCGGCTGCCGGAGGATGGGCGCTGAGGAAAACCTCTCCTTGAGCTGGACGAAGGCTCGCTGAGCGGCAGGGTCCCACAGAAAAGGAACCTTCGGAGAGGTGAGTCTAGTGAGAGGGAGAGAGATTTTACTGAAATCGCGAATGAATCTCCTGTAGAAATTAGCGAATCCCAGAAAACGTTGCAGTTGGCGGCAATTAGGAGGGACTGGCCATTCAACCACCGCACGCACCTTCCCAGGGTCGGTACGTAGATTTCCGTTCTCAACTATATAGCCCAGGAAAGCCACCGCAGGCGCGTGGAACACACACTTCTCCCCCTTCACAAACAGCCGGTTCTCCAAGAGGCGTTGCAGGACCTGTCTCACATGCACCTGATGCTCCGCGAGTGACTTAGAAAAAATGAGAATATCATCCAAGTACACAAAGACACAGCGATTAACAAAGTCACGAAGCACCTCGTTCACCATGGTCTGAAAAACAGCGGGAGCGTTGGTGAGGCCGAAGGGCATAACAAGGTACTCAAAGTGCCCCTGGTGAGTATTGAAGGCCGTCTTCCACTCATCCCCCTCCCGGATGCGAACCAGGTGGTAGGCGTTGCGCAGGTCCAGCTTAGTAAAAACAGTCATGCCCTGGAGCAGCTCAAAAGCAGAGGAAAGCAGCGGCAAAGGATACTTGTTCTTGACAGTGATCAGGTTAAGGCCACGAAAGTCGATACACGGGCGCAACGAACCGTCCTTCTTGTCCACGAAGAAGAACCCAGCCGCAACCGGGGAGGAGGAGGGACGGATCAAGCCCGTAGTGAGCGACTCAGAGATGTAACGCTCCATAGCGACCCGCTCCGGCTGGGAGAGGCTGTACAGGCGGCTAGACGGCAACGGAGCCCCCGGAAGGAGATCGATAGCGCAGTCATACGGGCGGTGGGGGGGAAGGGACCGCGCCCGATCCTTGCAGAACACGCCACGCAAGTCATGATAGACCCGCGGAACCGCCGAAAGATCTGGGGAGTCGGACGGCGAACCAGAGGGCAGAAGCGGAATGGGCGCCGTGGCCGCCCGAAGGCAGGACATGTGACAATTAACACTCCAACCCAGGACGTCACCCTTCTCCCAGTCAATGTGCGGGTTATGGAGCACAAGCCAGGGGTGACCGAGAACCAGCGGAGTGAGTGGAGCCGTGAATGCAAAAAAACAAATCCTCTCCGTGTGATTGCCCGAGAGAGACAACGAAAGGAATTCCGAGACATGAGTGATATCGGGCAGGCGGTGACCAGAGAGCCCGTGCACGCGGAGAGGGCGTGACAAGGGCTCCAAAGCGATGTTCAGCTTGGCGGCGAGCGAGGTGTCAATAAAGTTCTGCTCAGCCCCAGAGTCAATGAGTACTGAAAGCGAGTGAAAAACAGATTGTACTTGAAGTTTGGCCGGTAAGAGAAGTCTGGGGAGAGGGTTTTTACTAGACAGATCGCCCACCAGCACCCTCTCAATCACTGGCGAGCGCGCCCTTTTGCCAGCGTCGGGCACGAGGAGACAGAGTGACCCTTACGGCCACAATAGACGCACTCACCGGCGGCCAGACGGCGCTGGCGCTCTGCAGGCGTTAGCCGCGAGTGTCCAAGCTGCATGGGCTCCTCCTCATCACCGGCGTCAGAGTCCCGCGGCCGGCTGGAGAGGCCCCGTGATAATCCAGTGATTCCTGTCCCGTCCGTGTGTGCGCGCTCCGGTGTGCACGTACTCTGTCATCCAGCCGAACGCACAGGGTCATAAGCGCGTCTAGGGAAGAAGGCAGTTCACGAAGCATCAGTTCTTTCTTTATGTCTTCGTTAACATTAGAAAGCAAAGTACTCTTTAAAGCCTCCTCCCCCCACTCTGTCTGTTCAGCTAAGGTGAAGAAGTCAATAGAGAAATCAGCCAAACTCCGCTTGCCTTGTTTGAGCGCGAGCAGGCGCTGGCCGGCTGTGAGCGTGGTGGATTTTCTATCGAAGACGCCTTTGAACTTATCCAAAAAGTCAGAATACGTTATGTCAGGGTTGGCGTGAAGCACAGCTTGAGCCCAAATCAGAGCCCGATCCTGGAGTAGTTGAACTATATATGCAATCTTAGCACCATCGTTAGCAAAAGCTTGCAGTTGCTGACGAAACTGAAGGGCACATTGAGTGAGGAAGCCAGCACATTTATCAATTTCTCCGGAGAAAGCTTTCGGTGTGGGTAGAAATCTGTTAGCTTGGGAAAGTGAAGAAGCAGGAGGTGTGGCACTTACTGCTGAGGCCGAGGCTTCCTGGAGAGGAGCGGCGGCAGGTGGAATTGCCGGCAGGGGTGTTCGTTGGGCCACAGCCTGCGTGAGAGCAGCGAGCTCGCCACGGAGATGAACAAACATCTGTTCGTGTCGCTCCAGCATTGCGGCCAGGGTGGCGAGAGTGGGAGTGGAGGCCGCCGAGTCTGCTGAGTCCATTTCCTGGCGGGATGATTCTGTCACGAGCTGAAAGCAGGGACTCAAGCGCAGAGCAGGTTGATGTCTCAGAACACGATTTATTTACACACCCGTGCAATAATATATACAGTGACGGGAAATTCAGGGTTCCAGGGGATTAGGGGAAGGCTCTCTCTCTCTCACGCTCGCTCACGTCCTCACACACGTTCGTACCGCGGGGAGGTCACAGGTCCGGGAAGATAAGCTGGAACAGGGAAAGGGAGACATCACTCACAAATCACGAAGGCATAAAGGTGTAAGACCACGGGAGCTGGAAAGGTAGACTAACGTCAGTAGCGCAATCATCCCGCGATGAGAGGATCTGTGACCCAGCCTCAAATAGAAGACGGATAATCAGCTGATCGCCAACAGCTGTGAGAGCCAAGGGCGGGAGCCAGCTGTGAGCTCCGCCCAGGCAGAGAGATAGGGGGAGAAAGAGAAAAAAAAACACAAGTGTAGCCTTGTGAGGCCGGCTGGGCAGGCACGGGGACCATGACATTCTGATTCTGAAACTCGCTAAATATAGCGACAAAGTTGCTAAGTTGGCAACACTGGCAGCAACACAGATGACACGACTAACGTACTGCCACCTTCTGGCATAATGAGACAGCAAGAAAAAATCTGGAAACTAAACTTCATCTTCACCCTTGACTATCGTATGTCACACACACATCAATGAAAACGAAACACATTTTGCTATAAATTCAGTTAATTTTAGTTAGTTTTGTGAACACTCATTACAGTTTTAGTTAGTTTTCCTTTTTTGTTTTTATTTTTATTTCTGTTAACGAAAATGTTTTTTCACTTCTAGTTTTCGTTATTTCGTTAGTTTTTGTTAACGATAATAACCTTGGTCTGGACTGTCAATGGTGACTTTAATGCTGACTGTTCCGACAATCCATTTTATAACATTTCCTGGTCAGATTAGCCAATCTCTGTACACTGGAATAAACATAATCAACATGGTCAATATTTTTCTTGCGTGTTATTTCACCATCTTATCAATTCCAATGCTCCATCCTTATGTGGTTTGCGACATTATGTTTATCCACTCTGTCTCTAAATGTTTGAAGAATTTTTCAAGTTTGGGGTCAAATTTTGAGAATTTGACCATAAGTGAAAGTTATGGTGTTATCACCCCCTTCGGGGCTTACCTTTCCCAGTTTTGATGATATTCCTCCCTATTCTTTGCAAGTACCCCCTGTTGGTGACGAGAAACTGTTGGTGTGGTCAAGTGGGTGCTGTAAAAACAAAAGCTCAGGACAGAACAGTTATCAGTCATGTACTCACACACAAAATTAGCATATATCGAATTTCATATTGATCCTCTGAGTGTAATGGTACGTTTTAATTTGAATTTCTCAAAGCTAAACACAATATTTTTCTTTATTTTGCTCTTGTTCTTGTGCAGCACCACCCCTCAGCACATGCCCCTGTCGGTTATATCTGTACTTTTCTGAATTATTGACTATTTCAATGAAAGGACCTAAAAGACGGGGACCAGTGTTTATTATTACATATCTCCATTTTGAGTGTGACAAGTCTATCATTCCCCTGTTATTCACAGACCTCAATAGAGGGTTTTTTGGCTTTTTTTTTTTCCTCTATAAAAGTTAATTGACTCTTTACAGTGGCCTGCTATGGTTAATAATAACACGTTCAGTCATGAGTGAAATCAAACCTTTTCTTCACTTTAGCATTTAACATTCCCAACAATATAATGTGATACATTAATCGAAACACAGCTACAAAAACACAATTTTCTTAATGCAAACATCAGTAACTCAAAATTAGCAACCAAAGGGTTAAGTCTGCATTTCACACTCATGTGAAGCTACAGCCTCCCCCTTTAGTCTCTGTCATCCTTCTGTTCCTGCAAAAACAAAACGAAGCAAGACAAAACATCCACCCTTCTTTTACAGGCTGGGTGAATTGTTTGTGGACATTTACTAATCCTAAAGTCAGTACCGTTTTTGTCTCAGTATCAAGTCAGTTAAAACTTTTAGTCGTCAGTCCATCACAGTCCAGTCACATGCATACATCCACACACATTCATACCAGATATTGTTGATAATCGAGTCATTGTTAATCTTCAAAACTGACTAGGTTACTTTTAAACATATAACACTGTCAAAGTGTTAATTTAACACTCAACAGTGTTAATTTAACACTGGAGATTTTGCTGTGTAACATGAGTTTTGTGTGGTTCTGCTTAGGACTTGGAAGTTTACATCAGTGGTATCAAAGTGACTACAGTGTACAAGAATACAATACAAGATATCAGTGGATGCAGACACTTAGGTTGGTGAATCTCAGGCTCATTACTTTGACGTTGGGATGTTACAGGGAGTGCTGTGCCTTTCTGCTTGCTCTTGTTGGTTTTTAAACTAAAGTAAACCGTCCATCACTTCTCAGGTATTGCATATGAACCTGACACTGTGGTGAGCGCTGATCCAGAAACCTGCTCCAAACTCACCTGCTCTGAAACTGCAGTCCTTGAAACCATTGGCTGTGGTCCACTGGAGCGTTGTCAAGGAAACAACACGTGAATATAACCCCATTTATATTTAAAAGAAAGATCTGATGCATTAAGGGATTTTTTTAATGTAATTTAATTAATTATTTTTATTTTGTGTATTTGGTCTCTTCCTCATCAGCGGCTTATGAGGTTAGTGGTTGATTGTTTTCTTCTTTGCTTCCATCAGCTGTGTAGTGGACACCACCTGTAATGTGACTGGCCCAACTGTCATCAAAGTCCACGGCCAACTCAACTTCATCAAGGATCGGTGTGCTTACTCTCTGGTTTCTATTCCGTCAATCCCAAACCTGTACCTCGTGGCAAATTTCAGAGACGGCCGTCGTGAAGATGTGAGCTTTTTGGAACGCGTGATACTGCGTCTAGATGGGCCAGGTGTTCATATTCATCTGGAACAAGGCGGGAGAGTTTGGGTAAGCTGCCTCAGGCAAGCTAAGGGTACATCTTTAACCATATTGCCATGTACATTGTTGCAGCCATTCCCCGATTCTCAATGGTGCTCATGGCAATTAATTAATGGTCATAACAATTCGGTCGATTGTTGGTCAGTGGTGCAAGTTTAGGTTATGCAAAGAAACTGCTGTGTCTCCTCGCATCGTTCTTCTCAGGGCTGTTAGAAGCAGTTCTTTCAGAGCTGCTGAACTCAGTGGTTGTTGCTGTGAAATCAGCCTGTTTGTGTGTTTGACATGTTTCACTCAGTGTTTCCTCCACTTTGTCTCTGCTGTGATGCAGCTGGACGACTCCATGTTGACCCTTGAAAGTTTGCCTCAGCTGGTTCATGGTGTGCAGCTCTCTAAGGACCAAACTGGAGTCATTGCCAACCTGTTGCTCTCCAACCTCAACATTTCTGTCTTCTTTGACGGCTACACCGCACAGATCCTCTTAGAAGGTACAGAAGTTAAAGTTTAATTCATGTAATGTAAACTGTAAACTGTGCTGTTATTTATTCTTCTGTGTTCGTCCAGTTTGAATATTGATGCTGATCTGACTCATTCTGTCCTGATCCTGTGCAGGACCTGCTGGTTCATCTGTGGAGGGTCTGTGTGGAAACTCCAGCAGCTCTCTGAGTGACCTGAGGCTCTCTGAGTACAGCTCCACCAGGTAAGACCTCATCACAAGCTCAGAGTCCCTCTGACTGCTGCTGCTGCTGATGTTGCAGATATTCTGTTTGTATGAATGAGCCTGAACTTTGTTGTTTGTCGCCCCCTAGCTGTGAGATGCAGTACAGTGAGACTGCTGACAGCACGATCAACTGCAACAGTGTGACTGAACGGTGAGCAGACTGATCCACACAGCAGGAAACATCTGTGTTGTACCTTGATCTCTGTTCTAAATTATATGGTACATCACATGTGACTGCAGCATAGATGGAAGATAAACACATCTGATTACAGATTATTATTTTATTGTCTTCAACTTTGTGGTACAGCTGTAATCTCCTGAAGGAGGCGCCCTTCTCCTCCTGTAACACTGACATTGACCCAGAGCCCTACATAACCGCCTGCACCGACACTTTGTGTAAATATCCTGCAGTGGACGGACTCAACTGTCAGTTCCTGAAGGCCTACGCAAGAGCCTGCAGTCAACACAACCACGCTCTGGATGGCTGGACATCAAATACCGGCTGCTGTAAGAACTTAATAAGACCTTAATAAGACATTAATAAGCTCTCCTTTGTTAAAGACCTGAACTGTGGCTTTTTAGAGCTCCCATGTTTTCAGGATAATACATCAGTGTGTTCCTCTGTAGCCTCTGAGGCCTTCTGTCAGGACAGGACCTGCAGCGATCACGAGTTCTGTGGTGAGAAGACGGTCAGTGGTGACACTCGCTGCTTCTGTCGGGACATTTTTGCCTCCAAGTACCAAGCAAACAACTCTTTGGGTACAACAGCTGTGACATCACCATGACAACAGGGCTGAATAATGGAGGAAAACTTCTAACTGTGATTTTTCTGACTGATATTGTGACGTTCAGGTGATGCAGCGGTCTGCAAGGAGAACTCTGCTTCACTCAGTCTGGTCGGTTGTCTCCTGGAGGACAAAGACATCAATTACTCTGCCTTACACCTCAACGACCCGACCTGCAGGGGTCAGGTGGACAAGCTCACCGACATGGTGACCTTCAGCTTCAACAGCAGCAACAGCTGTGGGACGGTGGTCACGGTGGGTTTCATCTCCTGCTGTTTAAGCTTTGATCTCTGTGAATTCTAAAATTTTTGGTCATCTGAAGTTTATACCAGTCAGTCAACATCTTAAAGAGTATCAGATGTTAAAGATGAAACAATGAAGAACTTGCCCAGTATCTGATTATGTGACCCTGCAGACCAACAACAGCTACGTCATCTATAAGAACACCATCAGGAGCCAGAATTACTCTTTTGACGTCATCACTCGCAAAGACCAAGTCCAGATCGACTTCTCCTGTGTTCACAGTCAGCCAAGCATCCACACTGCAACCTTCAGAATCAGAGACTGGTTTGTAGTGGCTGCTAGGTATTGTTTGAATATTTGTTAAAATGTGGGCATTGTTAACAGTGCAAATGTGTGCATTCTGCAGCTCCGTTGCACAGAAGATCTCATGTGGAGCTTGGAATTACACTCTGATTATCAAGGCCTACACCGACGCTGGGCGGACACAAGTTGTGCAGCTGAACAGTGATTTGAGACTTAACCAGAGGATCTGGGTAGCGCTGGAGACTAATGGGCTGGATGGAAGCATGGTCACTGTGGTGAGGGACTCCTGCTGGGCAACCAACCAGGCATCACCTACCAGCAGTCCAAGACATGATCTGATCATTAACGGTGAGAGATACTCAGAGTCACTCATAAGTTCACTTTGATCACCTTTATCAGCTCCTCAATAACGTGTATTTTCGTGGTTATGAAAAGCTGTGCGAACCCCGCTGACCTGAC
The DNA here is from genome assembly GCF_041146795.1 of Maylandia zebra. Lineage (NCBI taxonomy): Eukaryota > Metazoa > Chordata > Actinopteri > Cichliformes > Cichlidae > Maylandia > Maylandia zebra. The sequence goes on along the minus strand of NC_135169.1, from coordinate 13,386,843 downwards.
AGTGGCAGTGGAGGAAAACGGACTGGGAACCTCCACCTTGTTTTCGTTCAACATGTTCCGGTTCACTGGGGGTTCTGGTGAAGTCTACCTGCACTGCAAACTCCACCTGTGTCCCAAAGAGGAGACCAGCTGCATACCGGTAGGCCTCGCTGTCAAACACTCATAGCAAGCTTTACCTATTCATCCCACCTGTTACAGGAGGGCTTGATTTGTTATGCACAAACCTAACCATCTATTCATTGTTCCAAAGCACACCATTAACATATATGGTCATATATAATCATTTTGGTGCTTTAAGTAAAGCAGGTGCATGTGTTACGTTCTAACTAAACACCTGTTTATTACTAGATTATATTGTTCTGTACATTTTTATCCTCATTTAACTACACTCACAGCATAACACTGAAAACATGAAGTGAATTCAGTTGTATTTTGTTTGAACATCCAGAATTGTAATGCAGCAGCTCGCAGAGGCAGATCAGTTGGATCCAAATACGAAGGTGAAGCCTCCATCGGCATGTCCTGGACTCATTAGGTAACTTCAGGTGACAAATCTAATGAGTGGTGTAAGAAGTAAGATTGGCTGCGAACAGAATCACGAGAGGGCAAGAGTGGTTTCCATGCTGACTACGACTGAATGACCAGTTGCCGACCAAATGCTGAACATTGTTTTTGAGGACAGTGTTCAGCAGACACACAGAGCAACAGTACTTTACTCCATCTTCTTTATTCAATTTTATTTATATAGTGCCAATTCACACCAAAAGTTGCTTTGAGGCACTATATATTGTAGAGGCCCTACAATTATCTTTATTGTTGTACTTTCTGCCAAAAAAAAATAAAGAATGTGGCAACAACCAGCCTGAGTTTGATTCTTGTTTTCTGGCTCAAACACCACTCAGGTAGAAATCCAGTAATTATCCAGCTGACGATTTCTCCTTTTACGCCACCTAATGGAGTCAAAAGCATACAGTGTATCACGGTCCTGGGTGATTTGACCAAGTGTTTTTAAGTTTTTGGACTTTCGTTTTATTTATGTAAATATTCTATTTGACTCTTGGTTTACTTGTTTATTTGGTTTCCTGCATTTTCCTTGTGCCTTGATTTTAGCTACCCTTTCATTGGCTCACCCTTCAATTTAGTTTACCTGTGTCTCGTTATCCCCGGCTTTCTCCACTCCCCCTTCTCCGTGTACATATAGTGCTGTATTGGACTTTGAAGTCTGTTCATCTCATCTCTGTGTTTCTGCAAGCTTTACGTTTCAGTTGTTTATAGCTTCCCCCCCTTGAGCACACAGTTTTTGATGAAAACAGAGAGGTGTGACCATAGCAAACAGGAAACTAATGTTGTAGGAGATGAGGCAAGCACTGAACTATTTTAAATCTTGGCAGAATTTAGAAGTTGACCACACATGTACACAATACTATGCACCCCAGATTATTTCAGAGCATTAAAAACAAAACAAAAACTAAGCTTTATGCAAAAAGACTACAAGAATTTCAGAATTTTTTGGGATGAGTTTTTGGGTTCACTTTCTCACAAGAAGAACGCCGGTGAGATTTGATCCAGGAGTTTAAATCTGTACCATGACCGCTTTCGTGCATTTTTCAGGATGTCAGTGGGGCAGTTTGAGGTTTGGTTAGCAGAGTTGGGAAGACATCTGTGGAGGCAGAGAAGTAATTTTAGGGAACTGACTGACAGGGAACAGGAGCAGCTTCTAGCTGTGTATCTGAGGTAAAAATAAAGGCCTGAATACTTGCAGATGATTTTGAGCTTCTAGAAATAAATTGAACACATCATTTTTGAAGTGAGAAATGTATTTGGTGACTCAAAGTCCTCCTAGAAGCAAGTCCTTCCACTCAGTTTCTTAAAAGCCTCCTGACACTTTAAACATTAGAAAAATTTATTTCAGTTGGCTGTTTAATGTTTTTGCCAAATACTCTTTAAAATACCAGAATAGAGAGGATGGAGGATTTAAGTTTATTAGATTGATCAGTATTGCTGAACTATGAAATATTTTGAGTGCAGTGTGTTTTTTGCATACAGGCATAACAGAATAGCTTTAGTGTTTTGTTTTTTAAACTTGAGAATGAACTTATACAAAATGCAGCAAGATATTCAAAAAACATTTTTAATGATTAAAAAATACACTATATCGGATTCATATCGGTATCGGACATATAAAGTGGTATCGTGTCATCTCTAGTATATACAGAATGTGGCAACTGAAGTATACACAGAGGGAAATTCAGGGAAGTGCAGACAGCCATGTAGAACGAGACCCAGCTGAACTAAATTATCAACAATGGCACAAGGAAAGCACAAGCACACCAACTCAAAATAAACCAAAAATGTCATAATTATCTGTCAAGTTTATTTCTAAAGTACATTTAAAAACTACAGCTGATGATTAAAGTTATGTACATCTAAAAGAAAATTCAAGTAACATAAAACAGAGGACACAATCAAAGTTTAGATTCAACAGTTTTTCCAAACAGTTAGAGTTGAAGCATTCGCAGAGACAACCCTGTGTTTCATCCCTGACAACCAAATACAGCACCGAGCTCCTGTCAGAGCTTCACACTGCAGCGATAAAGCTGTGCTGCACAGTGGGGACCTAAACATAATCATCAAATTAATGACAATGATAACACGATCACATGCTTAACTTGTTACAGACAAATATACACAATACACCTTTTACCTGACATCCTGTCAGAAAACACTGGAATTCAGCCTACACCTAAAAATTTCCATGTATGGTGGATCCTAGATGCACTCCAGCTGTCGATGGTGTACTGCCCACAACTCAACAATGGCCTCTGGGAACAGACATAAATAAAAAGTTGTGTAATGTTCAATCTCACATCCTGTCCAACCTTTTGGAATGAGGTCTGTCACACTAGGTGTTTTGGCAAGATGCACTCCAGAAAACATGCCTGTCACCTTTTCATTGACATTGACATTAATTTTAATGTAAATCAAATTAATTTGATTTGCATTAATTAACATTAATTATGTGTAACCACATAATTTCCTCAGGGATTAATAAAGTATTCTGAATGTGTCATTTAGTTCACTAATTAGTAGCATTTACCTTCACGACAGTGGTGATGTCTTTCAATTTGTAGCACAGCAAGTTTTTTGTGTTTATGATTCTGTGAGAATCGCTCCACATGGTTTACCCAAAGTATGTTGATTTCCTCAAAATCAAATTTAAAATGCGCCCTTATATCTGCTCCTCCCAAGCCTTGACATTCTAGATGTCTCATCCAAGTTTTTATAAATCTCAAAATACCTAAAAATTGTCTTTGTGTCCTTGCATGATGATACTGTAACTAGTTTTGTGTTTTTGCAAATATTTTGTTGACTCCTTTCAAATAAAGGGGGTTTTCCACATACTTCACTCAAGTAAAATTGTTAAAAGTTAAATTGTCTACATTCCCCACTGGTTCCTGGTCCCTAAAAAGGTACCGTCTGAGCAGAAGCAGATGTAGATTAAAGTTGTTGTAATATGATGGCATTAACTGGACTCTAACAGTGTGAATACACAGTCATCCCAAAGATGAGGTGCAGTGAGGGTGACACGAAAACTTTCAGTGCATGCAAAATGACATCATTGCACTGAAAGATCCTCATTTTACACTCGGCTCCACTAAAATCCCATCTTGATGCAGTCTGGCCAGTTTAAAATATGTGTTCTTGCACAAAAGCACAACCAGAATACCATAGTAAAATGTCATGTGATTGAAAAAGTGAGACTGTGATGAAGATGATGTACATATGACAAAAATTTAATTTTTGCAAGAAATGCATTTTGAAAGTACACATAGTGTACTTTCTGTGGTGCAGTTTGTTCGCCCGAGTACATAAGCATACGCTGACAGATGTTCACCATCAGCGAAGCATGTACAAACTTAACGGTTCTTGATTCAGAGCCCAAATGTCAGAGTGAAGGAAGGCTTTCAGAATGTAAAGTGCGTATTGTTGTTAGCTGTAATAAAATCCCAGTGGGAACAAAATGTACACTAAAGTCCTTATTATCCAAACTGTTCCACATCCTGTATCTGTGTCTACACCGAGTCAAAGCAACATGACGTATAATGGGGTTTTTCAGATGAGTGTGTCAAGGACTGATAACAACTACGTAACACTGACACGATAACCTGTAAACATGCTGTGTACTCAAATGCATCTTTTGATATTTCAGAGGGCTGATAAAGGGACTGTGGGAGCTTTTCTATCTGTTACACCCAATAATTCTGACATGAAGCTGATGCTAATGACACTTACTAGAGATTTTTGTCAAACATCAGAAAACCTGCTCACAAAGGATTGGATCAATGGGTCAGTGAGTCCAAAGACTAAGCACAACGATCCTTCTAACATCTTTAAATGTAATGACCAATATTTTACATCCTGTTATGTTCCCTCCATTCATCCGCTAAAATTTAAAATTTGGGTTAAAACTTTTCAAACTTCAACATGGCATGTGTAAACATACTAGTTTTCTTAAGTAAGCCTAAATTATTTCTGTTTCAGAATCTTATTGTCAAGAACAACAAAATTGTAATCAAACCCGTCCTGAAAAAAATACTTTTTTATTAAGCCACAGCTGTGCAAATGATCTAGTTTAACTTTAAATCCACAAAACTTGTGAAATAAGTTAAAACTGAGGATTATCTTTCAACTTACACAGACACATTGTGCCAAAACCAAAAGAAATCAGTTTAGACTTGAGAAAAAGACTTGCTGAGGCTCAGAAAGCTGGAGCTAAAAATACAACATTAACAAAAATTTTCCAGGTGTCAAGAAGTGGAGTGAGAAGGATCATCGATACATTCAAAGACAGCCAGACAGTACAGAACAAGCCTGGCAGAGACTGGAAGGAATAGATCTCAAAGACTGGACAGAAAACTAGTGAGAGACGTGTCTAAAGACCCCAGAACAACCAACTCCTAGCGAACCTCGTCCCCACAGTGAAACACGGTGAGGATGCTTCATAGTGGAAGGAAACATGAAGAAAGAAAATGTGACAACCCTGAAGGAAAACATCAAGCAGTCAGCAGCAAAACTGTGCTTGGGTCTTCACTTTGTCTTCCAACATAACCGCAAAACAAAACATACGTGGCTCCTTCAGGAGGCGATGAAAAACCAGCTCACAATGAGCATTACTGACTGGCCTGCACAAAGTCCTGACCTGAAGCCTGCTGAACATCTGTGGAGGGAACTGAAGACCGAGCTCCATAAAAGATGATCGTCAAATCTGGAGGTGCTTGAGAGTTTTGCAAAAGAAGAATAGGCTGGGGTTACTCGGTTCAGGCTGTTATCCAACAGAGACCACACACAGCTGACTGTTAGCATCAGTGACGCTAATAATTCTGACCCTGCTAGTTTTGTGTTTTTGCAAAGTAAGAAGTAATGTGAGCATTCAAAATAAAACTAGGATGTTTGAACACGCTGTTTTAAACATTCCTGCTCTGTTTAATGAAATGTTCATTGAGCGACTAATGACCTACAGTGAAGTGATCATATTAGCCAGTGAAAGAGTGACATTATTCCATTTTTACCTATAACAGTTGTGGCCGATCTGTGTTTAATTCTGGGTAACTCACTCTTACTGCTTAATCAGTCTCTCTGTAGCTACTTAGAGTTGTGTTGCTGGCATATGCGACGTGCTTCTGACAAAAATTGATTAGTGTATTAATCTTTTGTTAATCTGTCAGCACAAGGAGTGAACTAAAGGAATTTTTGTTTGATACGATATCTCTGGCCTCAAACGTTCCAGCCTTGGGACTCTCCTCCATCTCTGCCATCTCTGTATCTTGGTGGCCTTGACGACTTTCTTGCCCGTGTGCACTTGTGTTTGCAGCCACGTGGTGATTAGAAAGCTGAGATTACGAACGGGACCGGGACAAGATGTTGGTCACTAGAAAAATCTCAGCAATCAAAATTCATAAGGAATTATGTCTAATTTTATTCCATTTAAGAAGACATAAATGTTATATGCTGAAAGGTTTCAAAAAACACCTGAAGCTCTCGGGGGCTTATTTCAGGTGTCTCTCTGTAAGAGGCTGATTCATCAGTGGGAGGTTCCCATCAGGTAGCTCCTCCAGCCCTCCTCTCTACCCCACTGGTTCCTGGTCCCTAAAAAGGTACCGTCTGAGCAGAAGCAGATGTAGATTAAAGTTGTTGTAATATGATGGCATTAACAGGACTCTAACAGTGTGAATACACAGTCATCCCAAAGATGAGGTGCAGTGAGGGTGACACGAAAACTTTCAGCACAAGGAGTGAACTAAAGGAATTTTTGTTTGATACGATATCTCTGGCCTCAAACGTTCCAGCCTTGGGACTCTCCTCCATCTCTGCCGTCTCTGTATCTTGGTGGCCTTGACGACTTTCTTGCCCGTGTGCACTTGTGTTTGCAGCCACGTGGTGATTAGAAAGCTGAGATTACGAACGGGACCGGGACAAGATGTTGGTCACTAGAAAAATCTCAGCAATCAAAATTCATAAGGAATTATTTCTAATTTTATTCCATTTAAGAAGACATAAATGTTATATGCTGAAAGGTTTCAAAAAACACCTGAAGCTCTCGGGGGCTTATTTCAGGTGTCTCTCTGTAAGAGGCTGATTCATCAGTGGGAGGTTCCCATCAGGTAGCTCCTCCAGCCCTCCTCTCTACCTGGGTGTGGACAGCAGGAAGGATCCAAATAAAGAGAGACGGACGGCTCACAGAGACACCATCACCAGACAGCCTCCTTAGCAGCAGCCTCCACCCTCCTCATCCTCCAACAGAGCTCCAGAAGGTAAGACGAGCTGCACGAGTAGAACAATAAAGAGTCACTGACGGGCATCTCTGTGGCTTTAACAGGATAAATAACAGACAGACGAAGGAGTGGGCAAAACTCGCACACTGACTTTTAGAACTTTTAAATGCCGAGTCCTCCTTTTAAAGGATAAATTTAGGGTTTTCGTTGTTTTTTTTGCTCATGATACGCATTCCTCCAGTCTTTTATTCATATTGTTATGTTTCTCTTCTTTGAAGTTTGGTGTTTAATGAGAAAATAAACTTAGATTCAGAGAGGAAATGTGCCAAGTGTTGATGCAAGGAGACAAATTTCACTGACAGCTGAAGGAGCATGGAGATGTTTAACTCGCACAGTGATGATTGTTCAGTTAGTCTGTTTCTGTGACATCATCAGAGTCATAATTTCAAACATTCTGCATGCTGGGATTTTCCTAACCTTACAGATGATGTACAGTAATAACTCCAAGTGTTACCATTTGATGTTTGTGCTACTTTCTGTCCAATCACAGACGTCCAACTGTGTTTTTTTTTCTTTCAGGTCTTTGTCAGGCGATTGGTTCCCTCCAACATGCTGTGCCCACTGCTCTTCCTGTCTGCATTCATTGTACTGGCAGGTAAGCATGCACCGCAGCTACTTTAAAAGTATCCTTACTAGGGATGGGTACCGGTGCACCGGTTCTGACATAAACGGTAGTAACCAGACCAAAAAGCAGCGCACATTTCGGTGCTTTATTTCGGTGCTTTTTTTTCCTGAGCTGTGATACACTTTAGATTCTAGCCAATCATTTTACGTTTCCGAGGATAGTAGGCGGGTCCAGGTACGTACGTTCTTTTAGAGCAGAGCTACAGATTAAAAATGTCCAAGGTGAAGCGTTCAAAAGTCTGGCTGTACTTCACAGCAAAATATGCAAACTCAGCAGCAACAAGTGCTTTAAGCTGATACTGTGATACTGTGCAAAGGAGGCAACACCTCGAATCTGATGAAACACCTGGCGACGCATAGCGTTTTTTTAAAAGCCGAGAAATGCGCCGTATTTGATGGCAGCAGCAGCCGAGAGGAGAGTCCTGGCCCCTAGCCCTGCCAGTGTAGCAGAAATGATGAGGATGATGATGCAGCAGCAGCCGTTCTTCTCTGCGTGAATAGCTTAATGTTGTTCGTGTGTAGTTTACGTTGAGTAGGCTAACCACGTTATTACATTAATGCATGTAAGGTGAACTAGCAAACATCATCATAGCTACATGCGGCTGTCTTCTTGTTTGATGGCAGATACTCCCTTCACCCTGGCCAAAAAGGCTAAAATGACCAAAGAAAAAGTGGGAAACCTCACTCATGTCATTGCCTGGCCCTATTTGGTTCATAACAGACAGAAAGAACATTACCTTAAAAAGGTACAAGAGGTTTTTGGACAAAGTTTGTATTTTTTCCATTGTTTAAGCACTGCTTCCAGCCAAGAGTGATACCATACATGCCCCATAGCTGCAGAAAAGGCTAACATTGTTGTCTTTTTACAAAAAACAGCTGAACATGAGAGGTTTTTGGACCAATTTTGTGATCTCCATTCTTTAAGCACCGGTTTGAGCACCGTTTGAGCACCGGCACCGTTTCAAAAGTACCGATTTGGCACCGGTATCGGATAAAACCTAAACGATACCCATCCCTAATCCTTACTAGACTTGAGTATTTGGTGATTAGTATTCAGGAACTGATAATCAGAGACTGAGGAACAAAGACCAAATGACCTGAAGTAAGGAGGGACAGTGAAGGCCATTTGAAGTGCTGATAATCTGACAAACATGGACAGATTTTCCTGGGATCCTTGCTTTCATATCTTTATTTTAGAATAAACAATCATACAAACAAACAAGCATTTTTAAAGAGTTCAAGGGATGTAGATCTCTGTCATCCGCCCATCCATCAATCTGATGGTTCATTAATTACATTCAACACGACTCCCTGAACTCTTTCAAACGCCCTGTCTTGTCTTTTAGTTTCTATGATTTTCTCGTGGAAGGTTTGGCGCGTTTGACAATGCTATGGTCTTTTTTGCATTGAAAACACTGAGCTCTACTAACATTTTGCTCACATTTAACATGTTTGTGTCCTTCAGGGTCCAAACACACTAAATATAGTTTTGGTTCTATGTGGAAGAAATTATTTCCTGTTTTCTGTTCACATTCAATTTAACTCACTCATCTTAAACTTTTCACGTAATAACTGAACATTTCAAGTCCTGTTTTATGTTAATATTGAGTTATTTTCGTGGCATTTTGAACTAATAAGACTCAGACAAATTATAACCCCTAGTCCTGATCCTAAACTTGAGTTACTAAATTGAAATTTAAAGACAATAAACCAAAAGTGTAACTTGCAGATAACTGACAGCATTTTTTTCAGTGGCAGAAACAAGCTTCCATATTTACTGGATGCAGGAAGATAAAACTGTATCATGGGGAAAATATGGATCGCTACATACAAAAATAGCAGTGTGTGTGTGAAGAGAAAGGCACTGTAGAGAAATATATAGTACTAAAAGTTTATACTTCAAGCACTTCAGTTAGTAAAACTGAAAAATGTTTAACAAGGTCACCAATACAAATATCTGCTCTCTTTTAGAATAATATATTAATGCTTATAAAACAGAAAAGATGTGTTAAGATATCTGCAGCCAGCCAGGAGAAAATCAGCAAATAAAGTTGAGAATCTTTTTTTTTTCTTAACTGATACTCAGAGAAATACAAAAACATTACTTTGAGTTTGATTCCATAAAAAGTGACAAAAACATTAGCGTCCATCGTGCGTGGGAAGAAAACTTCTTTTTACAGCAAAAAAAAACCCCTAAACTTCCAAGCAAGCACCGAGTAGCTACCACATAATGGGAATCTCACAGAGAAACTCGCGGATTCTTCAACTGACCGCGGCACACCTGCACCAGGGCAAGCATCCGCCTACCCTACTCCTGCTTCACAGGTGAAAATAGAGCAAAAGGACCGCTGAGTCTTTGATTTTATTTATTTTCTGCTGTGTTTTACTTGCATCTATTTGAAAGAGTGAGTGTAAACACAAAATAATATTTTATTTTATGTGCTGGAATGTGCAGAAAATAGGTTTAAATGTTAAACTAATTTATTCAAGTCAGAGAATGGTGCATATAATTTAAGTTTTGCTTGATGCAAAAAGTTAAAAGATTAAAACTAATAAAACAAGCTTTAAAAAGAGACTTTTCCATTTGATTACATTTTGTATGATGGATTATGCAGAAAAAGTAGAATTGGGCTGAAAGATCTATCGCTTTATCACCTCTTCAGGTTGTAAATCGTGTTTTTAAAAAGTAACTAAGTAACTAAGTAATTAATTACTTTTGAAAATAAGTAATCAGTAAAGTAACGGCATTATTTTTTGGGGAGGTAATCAGTAGTTACTGATTACTTTTTTCAAGTAACTTGACCAACACTGCTCGCCATACAGAGGTCCGAGGGATCTCCCAGAAATGGCCAAGCTCATTTCTGGAGAATAGGTGATTGATTTCATACCTGCTGATCTCTTACCCAGTGCAGGTTAGGTTTGCAGTATTAGTTACCATCATGATATGCCCCAGTCACACATTCACAGGACAGGAAACCCAGCGTAAATAAGTTTGAATCCTGCTTCGTAGTGGACCTCCAGTCTTTGCATTTGGAGTATTTTCCCTGTCCATATCTGTCTGTTACTGGTTTTTCAGCTTCACCCTGATTATCTGTGAGTCCCTGTCATGTATTTCATACATTTTGTTTTACTTTGTTTTAGCCTCACTGGCACTCTGAATGTTATCAACTCAACATATTAAGATCAAAACAGCTCTCATTCTCTTTTCCAAACACTGCATAGCTGATCTATACGATGCAATATCTGAAGTTACAACATAGTAACCTTTCTGTACTTTAGTGTTTAGGCCTGTCGTGAGAGTACATGTTAATGTACTACCGTAACATAGATAAGACTTCATAAGTCCCCATATATCCATCAACCCTATTTCTTTAGCAAAATAATTTGAATAGTTGTTTTACACCAGCTATGAGACTGATCATGACCTATCCGGCTGTCCATCGCTGCATCGAGTATGCTCTGCTATTACAAATGAGAGTGTAAAGTGAGTAAGTAATAAAAAAGTTAAGTCTACTATACCCATCCATATAAGTTCCCCAAGTTTAACTTGTAATCTACCCTCCTTTTCCAAGATTTTGGCAACTTGTACGAATACTTTGTTTCTACAAATGCGTGAATATGAACCTTTGTTTGTCCTAACAGCTAACAAGCTGCAGCTCACACCTCTCACGTGTGTCTGTGTCTTCAGGTGCTCAGCAACAGTCAGTCACTCAGCCTTCAGTGGTGGACATCAGCTCATGTCCCATCACATATTATGGACAGAAGTACGAGAAGCTCTATGTGAGTAGGATGAAGCCTGATGTTTTAGCAGAGCTTTATGTGTTGTTGCTGTTTAATCTCCACCTGTAGCAGAGATGATGTTTGCAGACTGAGTGAAGAGTTCAGAGATCAGCGTCTTATTAATGTCCTCTGCAGTGATGCTGAGTATGTAACCATCACCTGATGCAGCTTCCTGAAGCAGAGCGAGAGCTCTGACTGAAACCTGAGCACCAACAGTTCAGCTGTACATGACAGAAAAACCCACAAAATATTTTGCTATTTGATTTGTTGTGTCTCTGATTTTTACAGGTGACCTTCACAAGACGAGACATTGTGATGTGTTTTGACAAGTTTTACGACCCTAGGAATGAAGGCGACTGCATCGTGGGGAGCTCACCTGACAAAAGGAGAGCAGCTTTTAATATAGTTCAAGCAGAGTCTGTTCTTGAACGTTGGGTTAAAAATAAAACACAAACAATTCAGAACAGTTTGAGATGCAGTGTGCAAATAACCATGCAGATCAGCAGTTCAAAGGTGAGTCCTGCTCTGCATCACAAAGCCTGAAGGGTGTGCCTAAAATGAATAGTTTCAATCAACACTGAAAACAAACATAAAATGAAAAATGTTTTTTTTATTTTTTATTTTTTAAAGGGACATTGTAGACTAATTAACATGAGTATGTCAGATGCAGCCGTACAGGCTAGTTTTCACCTGAAGGGTGAAGGAAAACCAAAGATGCAAAGGCATCTAAGCGTACACAGGAGACAGGACCAACGCATGTGAATGGTAAAAGTAATGCATAATCATAACCAAACAAACTAAACATCAAAAGCAACTATTAAAGATTGAAAACAGAAGCACTTTAAGACAATACAGACCATGAAAACAGAGACTTGCATGGATATCACTTCAGTATATGACAACATGTTGGATTATGATCGTGTTTGTTTAAAAATCACTTTTTCTGCTATTTTTGTTGCTAGCAGAAGGATTGGTCTGATGATTGGTTATATAATCACCTGATTTAAAAACATGTGTGATGACTGTAGTTTTTATAGCATATGGAAACACTCCATTATGAAATTCAAAATGTTTTAGCAATGCAGCTCAACAGGCCCAATGTTAATGTTGTGAACCTGAGCTTTTCTAAACACTTTCAGATGAAACTTCTTCACAGTGACTGAATCTTTCCTGTTAACCTGTTTACAGATTAGCTTACACCTATTCAACTTTGGGACAGAAGCAGCTATGTTTTTGGAAGCACGTGGCACTGGTTTAGTGGCGGTGAGTCTGTGTGTATATGAACAATAACACTTTGACGTAATATGTTAAATACTTTATATTTAATGTCAACATTTGTGTCTGTTTTCAGCTTGATGTCAGTTCTTTCTGTTCTGTGATTATAACATTAGCTGTGTTTGTTTCTGTTTAGTTCTATACTCAGGTCAGTGATGTCGTAATCAACAAAGTAGAGGTTAATAACATTGTTTACCAGTCTCAAAATCATACCATAGATATCAGTGGATGCAGACACTCAGGTTAGTGAATCTTAAACTCCTACCGTGACTTTGGGATTATGTAATTCTGAAAGATTTGATTGTTACTGTTTTATTTGCACTTACAGTTGGAAAACTGTTGAACTAAAGTGAAGCCTCTCTTCCCAGATACTGTGTATAAACCTGGTACTGTGGTCAACTCTGACCCACAAATCTGCTCCAATGTCACCTGTTCTGAGACTGCAACCCTCCAGACCTCTGGTTGTGGTCCATTGGAGCATTGTCAAGGCAACGGCATGTAAATATTTTCTCTTCATATTTTGTTACTAAAAGGTTCTACAGTGAAATAACTTAAGAAATAGAGGGTCCCCTGGGGTAACCTTCTTTGGCAGCAACTCATGGTGATGTTTGTGGTTGGTTGCCTTTGTTAGCTGTGTGTTGGACACCATGTTGGACTCCACCTGCACTGTGACCGGCCCCACTGTCATCGACGTCCACGGCCATATGAACTCCATCCAGGATCGCTGTGCATACTCTCTGTTCTCGACTCCGTTACTCCCAGACTTCCTTGTTCTGGGGAACTTCAGGGACAGACGTCGTAAAGATGTGAGCTTTTTGGACAGTGTGACGCTGCGTGTGGACGGGCATGACATTCACCTGGAACAAGGTGGGAGAGTTCAGGTAAGCGACCTACAGCCACAGTTCATGTGTCAGAGTGGAGTCTGATCCAAAGTCCTCCCTCATCCTCTGCTGTGTCTCCTCGCATCGTTCTTCTCAGGGCTGTTAGAAGCAGTTCTTTCAGAGCTGCTGAACTCAGTGGTTGTTGCTGTGAAATCAGCCTGTTTGTGTGTTTGACATGTTTCACTCAGTGTTTCCTCCACTTTGTCTCTGCTGTGATGCAGCTGGACGACTCCACACTGACCCTCAGCAGCTCACCTCAGTTGGTTCATGGTGTGCAGCTCTCTAAGGACCAAACTGGAGTCACTGCCGAACTCACCAAACTCAACATCTCTGTCTTCTTTGATGGCAACACCGCACAGATCCTCTTAGAAGGTACAGAAAATAAAGTTTAACTCATGTAATGTAAACTGTAAACTGTGCTGTTATTTATTGAGCTGCTGTGTTCCTCCAGTTTGAATATTGATGCTGATCTGACTCATTCTGTCCTGATCCTGTGCAGGACAAGCTGGTTCATCTGTGGAGGGTCTGTGTGGAAACTCCAGCAGCTCTCTGAGTGACCTGAGGCTCTCTGAGTACAGCTCCACCAGGTAAGACCTCATCACAAGCTCTGAGTCCCTCTGACTGCTGCTGCTGCTGCTGCTGATGTTGCAGATATTCTGTTTGTATGAATGAGCCTGAACTTTGTTGTTTGTCGCCCCCTAGCTGTGAGATGCAGTACAGTGAGACTGCTGACAGCACGATCGACTGCAACAGTGTGACTGAACGGTGAGCAGACTGATCCACAAGGCAGGATCTGTTTACCCTTTGACGTAATAAAAAACATGTGTGTTGATCTGTCTTGTAAATTACATGGTACATCACATGTGACTGTAGCATAGATGGAAGATAAACACAACTGATTACAGATTATTATTTTATTGTCTTCAATTTTGTTTCTCTATCTGTGGTACAGCTGTAATCTCCTGAAGGAGGCGCCCTTCTCCTCCTGTAACACTGACATCGACCCAGAGCCCTACATAACCGCCTGCACCGACACTTTGTGTAAATATCCTGCAGTGGACGGACTCAACTGTCAGTTCCTGAAGGCCTACGCCAGAGCCTGCAGTCTACACAACCACGCTCTGGATGGCTGGACATCAAATACCGGCTGCTGTAAGATGTTAATAAGACCTTAATAAGACGTCAGATTGTCACTGATTTCTAGAATCGATTCAATTCTGATTCGATTCGATTTGATTTGAATCGGGGAAATTTGGCCTCAGACAGTCAGAAATATTATAATTCAGATCATGCATCGGTACATTTCTATATTTTTATATCTATAAAAAGAAAGCTGACACTTGCGAGACTTTATCAAAGGTGTAAGCATCACAGCAGATACCTTTGTGTCAAAGTAACTGAGGATAAAACACAGAAAAACATGAAGGTGATTTTCCTGGCCTGAGATTTTATAAAAATATTCTGTAGTAGATCAAAAACGAAAGAAACCCATTAATCAGCATATGAACATTACCTGATGCTGCTGAAGTGAAGCAGAGCAAAGTTACAGAGGTTTTATTAGAGACACAGCTAAACGTTTTGCAATTTTGCACAATTTTAAAAAGTTTAAATTTGTTCAGTAGCCTATTGAACAGCAGAAATTAGCTTTTCTTTTCGGAAGTAAGTAAAAGGAAAAAAACAGCGGCCAACAGTGCTGTAAACAATGGTAGACTTGTGCGCAAGCGAATAATGAAGAAAACAGATTTTTAGACTGGAAACTTGTTAGCAGAGACGGGTCTTCCAGCAGAATCTGCATGAATATTGAAGATACTTATTATCTAGACGGAGGAATAATCACACGTGGGGCATCGGCTTTCATGGGAACATTCACACCATTCACACCAAAAGGCGTATACTCCGCAGCATAACAGGAAGCATCCTTTCAAAATAAAATCACAACAGATGACAATGAGGGCATACCTATTAACTAGCTCAACAAAACTGTTCTTGAAGTAGACTGAGAGAGAGAGAGAGAGAGAGAGAGCTGTGCATGAAGTGTGATTGTATCGTGGTGGAAGCAAAACAGCAAAAGTCAGAGGAAATTCACGTCGATGTTTATCAAATGTGAAGCGTAGTTTGCTGCTTCTTTTGCAGCTGGTTCAGTGAAAACCTGCAGCTTCGGAATCTAGCGCAAAAAATACGTACACACAAAGTGTGGACCCGCCGAAACATCAGAATCAGCGAGCTGTCGACTTTCAGCCCCAGTCCGTGCCGTCGGGTGAGAAAGGCAACATCTCACTGATTCTGATCCTGATCCGCGGGTCCGCGCTTTGTGTTTACGTCTTTGTGCAGAATCCATGTACCTGCTCTCATTTACTGTTTTAGCTGTTTGGTGGTTGTTGAAATTTTGTGAGGTTTAACCTGAGATTCTGGCTTTTCGGGCAAATTAAAATTTAGATTAAAAAATCGATTCAGGATTTTAATGAATCGATATCACGTTATCCAAGCTAGAATCGATTTTAATCGATAAATCACTAATCAAAACCCACCCCTATTAATAAGCTCTCCTTTGTTAAAGAACTGAACTGTGGATTTTTAGAGCTCCCATGTTTTCAGGATAATAGATGAGTGTGTTCCTCTGTAGCCTCTGAGGCCTTCTGTCAGGACAGGACCTGCAGCGATCACGAGTTCTGTGGTGAGAAGACGGTCAGTGGTGACACTCGCTGCTTTTGTCGGACCATTTTTGCCTCCAAGTACCAAGCAAACAACTCTTTGGGTACGACAGCTGTGACATCACCATGACAACAGGGCTGAATAATGTAGGAAAGCTTCTAACTGTGATTTTTCTGACTGATATTGTGACGTTCAGGTGATGCAACGGTCTGCAAGGAGAACTCTGCTTCACTAACTCTGGTCGGTTGTCTCCTGGAGGACAAAGACATCAATTACTCTGCTTTACAGCTCAACGACCCGACCTGCAGGGGTCGGGTGGACAAGCTCACCCACATGGTGACCTTCAGCTTCAACAGCAGCAACAGATGTGGGACGGTGGTCACGGTGGGTTTCATCTCCTGCTGTTTAAGCTTTGATCTCTGTGAATTCTAAAATTTTTGGTCATCTGAAGTTTATACCAGTCAGTCAACATCTTAAACAGTATCAGATGTTAAAGATGAAACAATGAAGAACTTGCTTAGTATCTGATTATGTGACCCTGCAGACCAACAACAGCTACATCATCTATAAGAACACCATCAGGAGCCAGAATTACTCTGACGTCATCACTCGCAAAGACCAAGTCCAGATCGACTTCTCCTGTGTTTACAGTCAGCCAAGCATCCACACTGCAACCTTCAGAATCAGAGACTGGTTTGTAGTGGCTGCTAGGTATTGTTTGAATATTTGTTAAAATGTGGGCATTGCTAACAGTGCAAGTATTTTAAGATGTTGGGATTAGGGCTGCTCGATTATGGCAAAAATGATAATCACGATTATTTTCACTGAAATTGAGATCTCGATTATTTGACGATATTTATTTAACCCTTACGACCTACTATAGAACCAAGTCCGCCAGAGCTTATATTATTTTTTTACATGTTGTAGTGCCATTTGTGGGAGCATTTCAAGTTGCTATACAACTATTATAGCCCATATTTTAATAATATGTATGCATTAAGTCCATAGTAACTACATTAATTGCAAAAAAGTGCAATAAACTACAAAAAAAATTGAAAATCATTTTTGTTTTTTTTACATATATTTCTACTTGGAGAAATTTAAGAGGTTTATCCCTCAAAACTTTAACTACAAAGAAGTTGCAAAAAATAGTTTACAACAACAGGAAATTTATTTTGAGTATCTTCATAGTTTTATTTTGGAGATACACCAATTTTTATATACTGCAGGAAAAACGAAAAAACAATCCTAGCATGTGCATGAAAATAAACTATTTCCAGCAGTGCAATTCGAGTTCTAAGCATCCCAGAAACTATTCAGAAAAGTCAAACATGACCAGTATAGGCTTTTAAGCCCTACAAGTAAAAAACTACATTTTCCGCGAAAATGACGTCATTTCCGGTTTCGGGCAGGAAATGGCGGACATGCGATAGTTCCCGCTGACGTCTGTTTCACTGTGGGAAGTGTTACGAACAGCTGATCGGATCGGCAAAGCGTGTTTCTGGAATATTATGTTTTTGTTCCTGCAAGTGCTTTTTATGCAATTTTTGCAAAGCTTTATGTGGAAGGAAACCGTGACCGAGGACAAGCTGATGGAATAAGATGTAAGTACAACTCCTCTGGTTTCATATGCAAAAAAAACTTATTGCGCTAGCTTACACGGCTCAGGGTTCTTCAGGGATTTAAAAATAGTTACACAAAACGGAGCGTGCTGCTCTGACCGGATTTAAAGGGTAAACAATGACTTTAAAAAATAATATAAAATAGTGTGCAACACCACTGAAGTTTTTTTTAATCAGCGGTCTCCACCCTTTTTTGCGCCACGGACTGGTTTATGCCCGACAATATTTTCACGGACCGGCCTTTAAGGTGTTGCGGATAAATGAGGGAGGGGCTAATAATCGGCTCAGTCATTTTTAATGATCGTTGAAAGCCCAGATCGTAATCGTGATTAAAATTCGATTAATTGAGCAGCCCTAGTTGGGATTTTTGTTAACAACAGTGTAAATGTGTGCATTCTGCAGGTCCGTTGCACAGCGCATCACATCTGGAGCTTGGAATTACACTCTGACTATCAAGGCCTACACTGATGCCGGCCGCACACAACTTGTGGAGTGGAACAGTGAATTGCAGTTGAACGAGAAAATCTGGATGGTGTTGAAGACCGATGGCTTGGATGGAAGCATGGTCAGTGTGGTGACCGACTCCTGCTGGGCAACTGACAAGGCATCACCCACCAGCAGTCCAAGACATGATCTGATCATTAACGGGTGAGAGAAACTCAGAGGTGGTGGTTGCTCGCTGCTGCTCAGAGATTAATTCAACTCCTTTTGATCACTATTATGGACTCCTGAACAAAGTTTATTTTCCTGCTTATGATCAGCTGTGCAAACCCTGCTGACCCGACGGTGCAGGTGGAGGAAAACGGACTGGCAACCTCCACTTACTTCTCCTTCAACATGTTCCGGTTCACTGGGGGCTCTAGTGACATCTTCCTTCACTGCCAACTCCACCTGTGTCCCAAACAGGGGAACAACTGCATCCCGGTACGCAAATGTTCATAGAAAGATATACCAAATCTGGCCATCTTTTCTGATTTCATGAGACATTGCTCTGCACATAGACATTTCTCTTCAGTGTGCAAATGTTCAAACACTGAAGCGCATTATTTACTGTTCCTTATCCATAGTGTCTTTTGCTATTGATGTCCAAATAGCTTCTAGATGTCCACAGAGAATTGGTTTGCATAAAACGAGCTGTCTTTGAATACATTAAATCTCAAATCTGCTCAACAGAACTGAAGTCTGACCTTTCGCTTCGCCATTTCATCAGGTCCAGAACTTCACATTCTTTTTTCTTGGTCAAATAGTGTCTGCACAGCTTTGACTTATGATTGGGGTCAATGTCTTGTTGGTATATGAACCCACGACTAATCAGCTCCGGTCCAGAAGAGACTCCATAATGCACTAAAATGTTGTGGTAGACTTTCTTGTCCATGACACCATAGATTTTTTTCCTAATTTGCCCGAGCTGTTAGATATGGGTGCAGTGCATCAAGCATTAACCCTTTAAAGGCGGTCGGAGCAGCAACGCTCCGTTTTGCGTAACTATTTTTAAATCCCTGTAGAACCGGAACCATGTAAGCTAGCACAATAATTTTGTTTTGCATATGAAACCGGAGGGGTTGTACTTACATCTTATGCCATCAGCTTGTGCTAGGTCACGGTTTCCTTCCACATATAGCTTTGCAAAAATTGCATAAAAAGTGCTTGCAGGAACAAAAATGTAATATTCCAGAAACACACTTTGCCAATCCGATCAGCTGTTCGTAACACTTCCTACATTGAAATAGACGTCAGCGCGAACGATCGCATGTCCGCCATTACCTGCCCGAAACCGGAAGTGACGTCATTTTCGCGGAAAATGTAGTTTTTTTACTTGTAGGCCTTAAAAGCCTATACTGGTGTTTTTAAAAGTCATGTTTGACTTTATGCTTTTCTGAATAGTTTCTGTGATGCTTAGAACTCAAATTGCGCTGCTTTAAATAGTTTATTTTGATGCACATGCTGTTTTCTTTGCAAATTTGCATTATAGGATTGTTTTTCAATTTTTCTGCAGTATATAAAAATTGGTGTATCTCAAAAATAAAACTATGAAGATACTCAAATTAAATTTCCTGTGGTTGTAAACTATTTTTGCAACTTTTTTGTATTTAAAGTTTTGAGGGATAAACCTCTTAAATTTCTCCAAGTAGAAATATATGTAAAAAAACAAAACAAAAACGATGTTCAATTTTTCTGTAGTTTATTGCACTTTTTTGCAATTTATGTGGTTAATATGGATTT
Organism: Maylandia zebra; assembly: GCF_041146795.1. Lineage (NCBI taxonomy): Eukaryota > Metazoa > Chordata > Actinopteri > Cichliformes > Cichlidae > Maylandia > Maylandia zebra. Next base: position 13,366,953 of record NC_135169.1, on the reverse strand, counting down.
AATGCATAAATATTATTAAAATTTGGGCTATAACAGTTGTATTGACGTATAGCAACTTGAAATGCTCCCAAAAATGGCACTACAGCATGTAAAAATATAAAGTAAGCTTTGGCGGCCTTGGTTCTATGGTAGGTCTTAAAGGGTTAAAAGGTTCTTCAGCTTTTGAAAATGCTGTTTCTGATGCTGTTCATTGTTATCACCGGAATTCATCATTTTTAAAAGATGAATCGACCCATATATAATAGATGCTGATCGACTTTCAGAGACTACTATCATCAGATTCAATAAAAATGTTATAATTGGAGGGTTTTGACACAAAAGATGAAATGTTTGCTGTCAGTGGCTTCAGTCCTAAATGAATGGATCACTCTTGGTTTTGTAAAGCCTGGACTTTGTCTTTAACTTCCAGACGTGTAACACACCTGCTCGGGTACACAGATCTGCCAGTTTGACATATGAACCTGAAGCTCCAGCCTTCATCAGCGTGTCCTGGACTTATTAGGTAAGGTACAATCGGCTTTTGTGATTTACCATCATATATGTTATGTGGTGATTGCTGAAGAGAACAGTGAAGTTTAAGTAAGAAATTCAGAAAGAGGAAAAATGCCTGAGGAAACCTCACTGGTGGAGGTGGAAAGAGACATTACAGATATGTTAGCAATTTTTACTGGAGTTAAGTTTTCTGCCCACCTAAACTGATGGGTTTGTCTTTCCAACTTTGCCTGATAAGCTGTTGAGTGAATAAAATGTCCTAGTTTATACAGTGGTTCAAAAAGGTGTTTCCCCCCTTCCTGATTTGCTATTTCCTTTGTAGATTTGTCACACTTAAATGTTTCAGATCATCAAAAGAATTTAAATTTAAAATTTTAAGAGGAAAAAACCTACATGGCCCTGTGTGAAAAAGTGATCGCTCCCTTAAACCTTATAACTGGTCGGGCCAAACTTAGCAACAACAGCTGAAACGAAGCGTTTACCATAAATGGCAGTCTGTCTTGTACAGTGCTGTGAATGAATTTCGGCCCGCTCATTTTTACAGAATTGTTGTAATTTAGCCACATTGGAGGATTTTCAAGCCTAAACCACCTTTTTGAGGTCATGCTACAGCATCTCAATCAGATTCAGGTCAGGAATTTGACTTTGGCCACTCCAAAGTTTTCATTTTGTTTTTCTTAAGCCATTGAGGTGGACTTGCTGTTGTGCTTTGGATGATTGTCCTCCTGCAGAACCCAAGTGAGAATATACGGCCATCTGTTCGTGATCTCAGCTTGAGGTCAAGAATCGTTCTTTTGTGACCTCCTGGATGAGTTGCTGATGCACTCTTGCAGTAATTTTGGTAGGCTGGCCTGTGAAAGTTCATCACTGTTCGAGGTTTTGTCCATATGTGGATAATGGCTCTCACCGTGGTTCACTGAAGTCCCAAAACCTTAGAAATGGCCTTCTAACCCTTTCCAGACTGAGAGATGTCACCTACTTTGTTTATCAGCCGTTTCTTTGGATCGTGGTATGTTGTTTTGCTTTTTGAGATCTCTTAGCTTGCTTCAGTTTGTTAGAAAATTTCTATTTAATTACAAATACTTTTTCATACAGGGCCATGTTATCTTTGTCTAATATTTAAATTTGTTTGATGATCTGAAACACTTAAGAGTGACAAATACACAAAAAATAGGAAATTAGGAAGGGGGCAAACACTTTTTCACACCACTGTACGTCACCTGACAGTCCAGCATCAGGGCAGAGGTCATCCTCAAACACAGATGATTCCAACAGAAGAACTGGGATATGATTTGTGAAAAGGAGCCAAGGTCTGTGACAGAAAGAACAGCAGTCACAGTTTACTCTGGTTGTCTTCTCAGGTGGTTTCCACGGTGACTTTGATGGACTGACTGACCAACCGAGTGCTGACCTAATGTGACAGTGTTCGCAGAGACAAGAGACATGCTGCTTTTATCCATCTCCTTTATACTTGTACTATTTCTGCTAAAGGATGGAAAAATAAAGCGTGTGGTAACCAGTCTGTGTTTTTCCAGAATTTCATTACTTCTACTTTTTGGCTTGAACTCCAGTCTTTTCAGCTTTAATGAATATTTCCTGCAATACATTCAGAGGCTTTGAAAAGCTGACGGGCTTAGAAAAATGAAAAGATGTGCACTAATATTAGTGTTACAGACACCACCCATTCATTCCACATTTAAACATACAGTTGTGGTCAGATGTTTATACACACTCATCATGAATGTCATGGTAATTTGGTTTTTTTAAATAAGTTATTGGAACTGGCCTTTTTCGATGGTGGAATGATGGTATAGCATACATCTTTAATTACTTTAAAAAATAAGAGCTGGGTGCTCAAGTTTGAATTTATTTGGAATTTTCTCTAATTCACACAGGGTCGAAAACTATGCATAAAGACTTAAATATATACTTACATCCTCACTAGTATTTGGTTAAATGTCTCAGAAGGTTTGACCTCAACCAAACACTTTTGGTATCCATCAACAAGCTTCTGGCATAATTCAGGCTGGATAATTGACCATTCATCATGGCAGAATTGGTAGAGTTTATTTCAATTGGTTAGTTTCCTCGCAAAGACCTGGCTTAGCTAATGTGAGCTAATGTGCTTTGAATGTGCTTCCATTTGAATCGAGTTTTCGTTTGTGTTTGGGATCGTTGTCAAGTAAAAAAAAAAAAAAAGGAGAGTCCTGTATTATTGCATCCACATTGTGTAATGTACCAGTAGCAATAGTGTAAAAACAGCCCCAGAGCATGACGCTACCACCATGCTTGACGGCCGCTGCAGTGCTACTCCTCCAAACACACCACCTGTCATTTTGGCCAAATAGTTCAACCTTTGTCTAATAATAATAATAATGGATTGTATTTATATAGCGCTTTTCGACACCCTCATAGCGCTTTACAATTCCACTATTCATTCACTCACACACTGGTGGAGGCAAGCTACAGTTGTAGCCACAGCTGCCCTGGGGCAGACTGACAGAAGTGAGACTGCTATATCACGCCATTTAACAAATTCTTTTTATCCGGGCAATGAGAAACTACCATTTGCAGCCCACAAGTTTTTTCTCTTTTATTTTCAGGTGCTTACTTTACCATGTAAGAACCATGTAGAACCTTCAGCGTCAAGATGTGTGAATAGATATTATATAGAACACACAGGGAGTGGGCAGAAGTTTTAACACTGATGTCCCTCTTCTAGCCAACATGCAGGACAGTTTATATGGCCAAAATATCTTTTTGTAGCAGGCTGTAAATATCTTTATTTCTGTTGTAAAGTTTGACATTTTGCGTCTGTGGGAACTGACTCACTTTTGGTCACTTTTAGAACCAGTCTGAAGTGGATATTAGAGAAACTGCAGTGTTCAGTGCTTTAACATTAGCTTTATTTGTTAGCCCCAGAGGTTGATTTTGCATAATGCAGCTTGGCATGCTGCAATATTAACATACACCAGGTTACTGACAACCCTTTTTCGAGCTACCAAATGGAAAAATGGGAAAATCCAAAACGGATAAGACTACATCTAAAACACAATATCCTCTTTAGCATGAGAAAAAACAAAACTCAACTCTGACCTTCCCCTTGGTCTCAATGGGTTGGCCAATTATCCAGAACATAAATCTATTGGAATTTTAAGATCAGAGCCATACCACCAGAAAACAAACATCTACTCAAACTGGCATATGGATACTATGAAACATGCATTTCTACAACAGTCTGATTCTAAACTACCTGAATCTGATGTAAACCCGTTCCTATTGATAGAAAATCTCTTAAGACATTTACTGTGGGAGGTCCCAAAGAAATCCAAGATGACAATAATCATTCAGAGAATTCTACAAAATAAGACAAAAAACTATTTCCATATAAAAATATAAAAACAAAGATAAGAAAAGTCAACATAAACTTAAATTATTAACTTAATATCATGTTTAAATTACATAACTGACAAATTACAAACTGCAAACTTAAAAAAAAAATTACTAAAACTTTAATAAGATGATTAAATCAGTCTCAAGGAATCCTGGGAATTATTGTAGTTCATTGCTCTGGTGACTTTGAAAAGTAATCAGTATCAGCTAATGTGTCACCAATCAGAACTGAGGATGAGTGGATGCCCCACCGTTTTAGTGCTGCTCTTCAAACGAGCCATAGAGATTGAAAATGTGACGTCATTCAAGGGTAAAACCGCAAAGGATTCTGGGAATTCGTGGCAAGAGGTACTAGCGCACGCAGGCTTTCAATTGAAATCAGTTACACAGCGATAAAAAGAAACACAAAAAATGGAAAGAAGCTGTTGTATTATTAACTGCAATAGCCGGTCACATGACAGCCACGGGAAGCCGACGGGTAAAGCAGATAAAACAGGTTTTTTGTTTTTTTTGTATCACTAATTGCCCAGTACGATTACAGCATACAATATTATTGTCACTGCTACATTTCTGTAATCCGTACCAGAAATTATTTCCACTACTAATTAATTACCATTGAGCTTAAAGGTCCTATTAATAAACGGTTAACGAATGTGTATTTATGACGACGATTTGTGAGACTGGTAAACTTACCTTTGTTTGTACGATGGTCTTTCGTTCTACACGGTGCATTTCAAGGTCCTGTACCCATCCGTCAGTAAACTGTACCTGGGCTTGTTGCAGTGACCTGAAGTTACTAAACTTCATGAATGTATGCACTGGTGGTGGTGAAAGTTGGGCAGCACGCTAACGTCTTTTGTCTACTCTGTGTGCTCGTAAGGGTCTAACCCTTTCACTCCTTTGATTTTTTTCCACGTATCTTTTCTTTGCCTTTTCGTCGAGTCTGTCTTTGTACAGACCGGCATTGTTATCCTTCGTTTTGTACATACCTTTTTTGGGGGGCAAAGAAAAAGCAAGAAGGTATTGGAACCGGAGAATGAACGTTTTGCAGTGCTGCAAATACTTGCATTTGATGCGGTACTTGGATTGTTTTGCCACGAGTTCCCGGCATGCAATGCGCAAAAGTCACGTGGTCTGTCAATCTCTATTGTGGGCTTGTTGTTCCTACTGAGGTTCAGACAAACTGTTTGGGTTTCTGGTTGGGGGTCGGCGTGGCTTGTGGTGGGAGGGGCTTTTGCTTCTCTGATGACTCTCCCTGGTCACTAGCTGTGGATAAATAAAAGTAGAAAATGAGGAACTGTCACACTGATCTGAGCCCTGAAGTGAAAAATAAACTGAATATGAGCATAATGGAGCTGAAAATAGGTTTAAGGTTTAACACTAGAAAAGAAAATGCACAGTTCTCACACCCGGAGTGTACCGTCGTCTTTTATATGCAATCTAAGGTTTAAGTTCTAATGACCGAAAATCAGGCTGATCTAAACTACATCTACATAAAAAAGTCAAAAGAGAAGACTCATATGACATTTGTTATTCATATTTTAATAAATAAAAAAAATTGTGACTCCTGTGACCAAATCTAAAAATCAATGAAAAAGTTGACATCACTCTAAGCCACCACCAAAGGTGTGCAATACAGTAAATGTTGGTCTCAAGATTGAGACCAACATTTAATGAAATGCTCTAAAAGTTAAATTAGACAAAGATGATCAGAGAAAATAAAAACCACAGTTTTTAAATGATGATTTCCCTTTTTAAGAAAGAAAAAACAGCGGTTTTGTGATAGGCTGACGTTTGTTTTCTTGGTTTTAACTGGATTTCTTTTTACAGTTTCAGGACTTTTGTACAAAAACACATAGCTTGTGGTAATTAAGCTTCAGGTTTTGGTGAAGCCCTCAGAGGTGAAATACAAATGTGTGTGTGCATGTATTTGTGACTTACTCTGTAGCTTGGAGAGAGAGTACTCCAGCCCTCTCATGGCTTTAGCTTGGTTACTTTTAAACCTGGCAAGACCGAATTCCTGGCGGAGAAAGACAAAGAATTAGTCAAAGATAAATACCCGCACCATACGTTAGCTGTATATAGATACTGACGAAGTGTCACATAGTTGGTTTTGGTATCTTGGCTTGGCTTGAGAGCCAAGGTATTACTTCACAATTTTCTGAGTGTTTGCAGACATCTTCCATGCAAACTATGGGCGACAATGGACAATCTGATAAGAGACCAAACCAATCGCAGACAGAATTTTGGTGCAGCACCCTCTTTGCAACGAATTTCCCCAGCAACAACTCGCTAACTAGTCAGGGGTTTTATTTATGACCTGCATTGCCAAGGAGTAACCGAGATATTAGCTAATCCAACATGAAGCTATGTAACAAGCATAACAACCCAACTGCAAAAATAATGGAATAAAATTATAATCGCAAACATGCAGAACATTAAGGCAAACTAAGCAGCCGTTATCAAGTTCGTGTTGAGCACACCTCCAGCCATTACTGGGGATCTTTTATAGAGATTGAAAATGTGATGTCATTCTGGGGTAAAACCGCAAAGGATTCTGGGAATTCGTGGCAAGAGGTACTAGCGCACGCATGCTTTCACATGAAAACAGTCACACAGCGATAAAAAGAAACACAAAAAATGGCGAGAAGCTGTTGTATTATTAACTGCAATAGCCGGTCGCATGACAGCCACGGGAAGCCGACGGGTAAAGAGATTGTTTATGGGATTACGTCGTGGAAGAGAAATTGTTCAAGCCATGTTTCCGAAGTAACAAGAGCTGACGTATGGCCTGGATTGCAGCAATTTGAAGACCAAATATAACGTTTCAGAACACTCCAGCTCACATGTTAGTCTGCTCCAAGCATTTCCACAAAGGTACGTCTTCTGTTGTAGTTATTACGTAATTTATCATAACATAATTGTTGATGTAGGTTACAAGTAAGTCTTATATTGATTTGAATAGAATTCATTGCGCTATGCTGCTTTGTTCACTGTGGCTTTGCGGGCTAATGTTTGTTATGTTTTGTAGGAAAACCAGCCTACAAAATGCTGGAATGCGATCCAGACTGGGCGCCCTCTATCAACCTTTGTACGGACCTGCCGTGTTGTCCGTCGTTTTGTACATAACTGTTTTTGGGGTAAATAAAATGCAAGTAGGGTTTAAAACCACAGAATTAATGATTACCGGTGCTGGAAATACTAGCGCTTAATGCAGTGTTTTGATTTTGTTGCCACGGGTACCCACAAAGCAATGCACGAAGGTCACGTGGTCTGTCAATCTCTATCAGAAATACACTAAGAGAAGCTGATGTGTTCTTTATACTTTAAGTGATAGTAGGTTGAGTTTGGGTTTTGGTGGCCAATTTTCCTTAGGACTGAAACATTTGTATGTTTGTGTATACCTGTATGGGTCGACCCAGTCCATATACAGCTGTGGAGATCCAGGCCTCCCTCCTCAATTTGGTCCAAGATGGCCGACCATGGTTCTCTTCAAACAGACACCGCTCCACAACAGTCTTAGAGGCAGAGACGGTAGAAAATGTACAAAAAAGCCCGTTTTTACTCCAAACACAAACTATGTTCAAGCACAGGAAAAAGTATTATATTCAACTTAGTTAAATACTGAAAATGTTAAAACCAACCAGACTGTAAGAGGCCTTGTAGTTTTCCAGTCAAAAAGCATTTATACCTGTGTCCAGTGCAGTTCTTTAAATCCGCAAATTCATCCATTTTCTTGTCCTTTCTGAGATGAGCAAAAGTGGAGAGAATGGCCTCATTTAGGCAACTATCTCCAGCCTTTCCAGCAAGGCATTCCCAGTCCAGTCCTGTTTCTGTCACAGGTCTCCTCACAGCTGGACATGCCCAAAACCCCTGACCTAGTCCATCAAAGTCTAGATGTGCAGGAGATCTCCTATTCAGGTGCTCAAACCATGTCAGCTGGTTCCTCTATTACAGTGGTTCCCAAACTTTTTTTGCTGCCTTTGTTTTACAACACGCACGCACACGCACAAACACATCCTCCAACCACACACGCCCATATTTTGCTCCATTGCGGTTTCTTTCACACCTCAAACATTTAGTAAACAACTAAGCAAATACAAGTAACTTGCAATAAATTACAGGTAGTAAGAAAGTAAACTATTACGCTACGTCCACAACTACACGGGTATTTTTGAAAACGCAGCTGTTTCGTTCACACATAAACAGCATTTCGAATCACCGAAAACTGAGATTTTTTTAAAACTCCTTTTTTTCCGTTTACGTGTGGATGAGGAATACAGAGTTCGTCACGCAACGTCAAAGGTATGTGCCTTTTTTCACGTCACGCTGTGCGCACGTTATTGTTTACATGAGATGAATTGCAGAATGGCAGATAGAGACAAAATACTGTTAATCTTACTGTCTTCAGGTTTTACACACTAACATATACAAACGCAGTTACTGTCCCTCCATTTAGAAAGGCAGAGGCGTCACGGTGTGATTATTTTACTGTATGTGTAATAATATTCAACATTGCTATCAATGCATTTTTCAAAAAATGCCTCTCTGTGCAAAATGGGTTTAAAAACATAAACAACTGTGGGATACTGTTTGTCCGTGATAGGGAGAGCACAGTGCTGCTCCCAACGCAGGGAAAACCAATTAAGCACGGGAGACCTACCTCGGCACTTGTGCAGGTGAAACCAAAGGGCAAACATGCTTCACCAGATTTTCTAGTCTTTGGCTTAGAATGAAGTTGGTTTGGAAACATATTCAGCGATGCTTCATCTCCTGCTTTGCATTTCTGTGGGCGCCCCGTGCTAGCAGTGTCCAAGAGTTTTGTTTTTTCTCCCCCCCCTTTTCATACCGCGCCCCCCCTGCAATGGCTCTGCGCCCCCCCCTGGGGGGCGGGCCCCACACTTTGGGAAGGTCTGCTCTATTACATCCACCTCTTATGACCATGATCTCATGCTTTCATGCTATTCACAGCTCGTGGCCATTTTCTGATTGGTTATCTCAAACTGCAAACTGCCCCATTCAAAGTGGGAGAAATCACTTGATGACAATAAGACCATCGATCTGAACTCTATCCTATCTGTCATGGGGTGGGGGTGGGGGGGTTAATTAACCACAGTGATCTAATCAGAGCGCATCTCACCATCAGCGTGTTGTGGTTCAGGTTCCAGGTCTTGGTGATGAGCGTGTGGGCCTGAGGGTCCACGATAGAATCTTCCAGGACATAGACCGCCCGAGCCATGTGCATGGGGAAGACCCGCTCCGCCCAGCCCGGCAGGCGGTTGGTCTTCGTCAGCAGTCGCCTGGACAGCAGGTGGTTGCTGGAGGTGACCTCGCGGTATAGGACATCTTCCGTGAGTACATGGGTGCTGGTACACCAAAACAGATCTATTTTTTAAGGACACTCACACATTCTTTTTTTTTAAATGTCTTTTATTGTTTAAAAAACTGAAGTTCTCCAAACAACACCCAGGGTTGATGCAGTCAAGATAAAAGCACGACAGTTTGGTCCACTTTGTCCATTGTCTGGAGAAAATGGACTAATGTGTTTTTTTTCTTTTATTGTACTAGATAATAAGGTGACATTTTTCACTGTTTTATAAGGGAAAAATATCAGATTCATTGATGGAAATGACTTTGCATATTCACTGAAACAATCATTAATTACCTGTATGGGTTTGGGTAGCGCTGCCAGAAGGCAGCCAGCACCTGATGCCACGGGCTCTTAATGTCCACCTCGCTGTGGAAATACCTCCCCATGTCGGCATGTACTAACAGAGCTCATTCAGCAGCTGCAGGAACAACATAAGAGACAAGTTATATTTTTTTAAAATATATTTTGTATTTAGTGTCATGAGTTCCTCTTCATGTTTAAGTTTGTAGAATAAAATTCCTGTCCCGTTGGTATGAACACTCACTGAATTTGATCACGGCAAGCAAGAGAGGATAGGACAGTCGTGCCAAAGTCCCCATTAACAGGACAGACAGCTGATTGTGCCTGCATTAGTGCCTGAAAATCCGGGTAGCTTTAAATTCTAACAGTGTGTTTAAATGACTTTAGGTTTCATACCACAAAAAGCTTTTCCCCCACAAAAAGTTTTCAGACGCTAGTTTTCAGACACCAAATGAAAACCGTTGGGGTGAGCACGTTTTTAAATATGCAATTGTTAACAGTAGAATCTAAAGTTGCCACTTTAGTGAAAAAATGACTTTGCGTTGGCCGGGAATCGAACCCGGGTCAACTGCTTGGAAGGCAGCTATGCTAACCACTATACCACCAACGCTCACATCAGCAGAGGGGAAAGTAGAGCAACTTATCCTGTGATTAACACAATACTAGTACTTCTACGCAATGCTTTTCATCATAGCATTTGTTTACTGTAAAAACTGTTAGCTGCGACCGTTATTAGGTGTTGCTACAGCTCGAGGCCAGCATTGCTAATCCCTTTGTTTTATAACCGCACTTCATCAGCGGGCTCAAGCTAGTTAGCTGTTTAACGCGGTCGCACAAACACCCTCTACCGTAAACGTCGCAGTCTGTTGTAGCTGCTGAGGAAGCTAACAGCTTCGGCTAGCCAAGTAACGGACGTACCTAAAGCGCGTGTTTCTCAAAGCCCGGCGGACTGTAAGTGAGCCGGCATGGATAAAACACAGCAGCGGGGCAGCTCGGGGGTTTCTTTGTAGCAGCTGCTTATTTGAGACAGAAACAAAGAAGAAAAAAAGTGGACCCAGGCGGTCATACGTGCACTTACCGCCTTTTTCCACCAGATGGCAGACTAGACAAGCAGAAATCAGGTCGCGCTGCTTGGTAAACGGTTCACGACTAAATCCACATGATCTGCAGACCGCATGAAGTTTGGAGGTCTGTGGCAACTCTGCAAAAATTTGGTGCCCTCTGTGCACTCACTCTGTCAATTTACATGATTTACATATTTTAGTCTAGGCAACCCAAAATGTGACGTTCACATATGTGGACGCCAGGTTCTAGGAGGTTAAAGAAGTCCAGATGCTTTTCCTTCCAAGCTCCTTAGATCACAATACAGTTTCTCTCAATCTTTTAAAGTGTAAATCTGTCTGTACGTGCTGGTACCACTTCTGTCTGTTGCACTTATTTACTCTAGGATGGGTGTCAGCTAACAGAAAAGGAGTAAATACTTTTTTCCATTGTTACAAAATAAAATAATAAATAAATAACTATACTGTACAGGCAAAAATATACTACAGACACTTTTCAGTTGTGAATTGAAGCAGGCCTGGTCAGATTTAGAGCAAATCTAAGTTTCAGGTGATATATCCACTTAGACTATGGTGTAAAGATCTAATGTTTAAGAGAATAAAGTTGTTATGATGAGATTGAGCAGTGATTGATCCCCTGGACTTGCTTGATACCCTGCACTTTCCACGGAATTCCTATCACATAAGCTGGCCCTGAAGACCTGCACTTCATGTTGTTGATGAAAAAAAGACAGTTGAAAAATGCATGAAATGTTTAAGAAATTCTAAGATTTTTTTTTTCTTTCGCAATCACTGTTTAAACATAACTACCAAAAGAGCTGTACAGGAAAGGAGTGTCTCCTGTCTGGTAAAATACCATGAATTCAGTCCAGGTTAAATGACTCAATAATATGGGCTGCACCCCATAAAGTAAAGAAAACTTGTCTTGTAAAATTAGGGTGACCATATTTTGATTTCCATTTGATTTCCAAAAAAGAGGAGATTTGGCTTAGTCATGAAAAACTTTAATAATACAATTGCTTAAAGAAAACTTTAACATATTTAAACGATAGGCTTTTACAAGTCAACAACTGCAAAAAAGAGGACGGTTGGTCACCCTAGTAAAATGGTGAAATATTATCCGTTCATCCATTCTCTTCTGCTTATCCAATGGGGAAATATTGTTTTTCTGAAAAATTCTCAATAAATTACTTAGTACAGTGGTCCCTCGTTTATCGGGGTAGTTATGTTCTAAAATTAACCTGCAATAGGTGAAATCTGCGAAGTAGCCAACTTTATTTTTATACAATTATTATAGATGTTTTAAGGCTGTAGAACCCCTCACAACACACTTTATACACTTTTCTCAGACAGGCATGAACATTTTCACACTTTTCTCTCTTGTTTAAACACTCTCAAAGTTCAAACCTTTGTAGAAAAATAAGTCCAGTATTATAGAATGAAACCAAAGAAACCCGCAGGTGACTTTGGCGGTGCAAAACGTTTCATCGACATTGTTGTGTTTGTTGGCAAGAAAACTTACAAACACACAGTACAGCACTTCAAAGCCACACTGGTAGCGATCGAAGATTTATTTAAACTTGACAAGCTGGACACATTCTGTAATGTACTGGAGACACGGCACGAGATTGATTGACAATGGTCACCCTGTACACCTCTGACTTCTGCTACAACTCTGAATTATGCCACATTCAGAAGTTTGCAGATGACACAGCCATCATGGGGTGTATCTGGGATGATCAGGAAGAGGAGTAGAGAAGTCTGGTGAGGAACTTTGTCGCATGGAGTCACACAAACCACCTGCAACTCAACACCTCAAAGACTAAGGAACTGGTTGTGGACTTCGGGAGGTCCAGAGAAGGTCCCCTGCCGGTTCAGATAGAGGGGGAGGAGGTGGTCAACAAGTACAAGTACCTCGGGCTGTGGGTGGACAACAAACTGGACTGGTGATGCAACACAGAGCACCTGTATAAAAAAGCCCAAAGCCGACTGTACTTCCTCAGGAGGCTGAGGTCTTTTAACATCTGCAGGAAGCTCCTGAGGATGTTTTACCAGTCAGTGGTTGCTGGAGTACTTTTCTATGCTGTGGTGTGCTGGGGGAGCAGCACAGCAAAGAAGGACTCATCCAGGCTGGAGAAACTGATCAGGAAGGCTAGCTCTGTGGTCGGCATGAAGCTGGACACTCTGGTGACAGTGGCAGAGAAAAGGACACTAAAAAAACTGCTGGACATTATGAACAATGCTGGGCATCCTCTGCACACGGCCATAAACAACCAGAGGAGTCTGTTCAGTGACAGGTTGCTTCTCCCAAAGACAAGAACCAACAGACTTAAAAACTCCTTTGTCCCACACGCCATCAGACTGTTTAACTCCTCTCTGGAGGGGAGAGGGAGGGGAAACAGGAGGACAAAGGAGGGGGGAACAACTAAGCTGTAGTGCCTCTTCACTTCACTGTGCAATACCTTTTGTGCAATACTCTTGTTAATAGTCAACGGTGCAATAGACCTCAATACTTTAAATGTGCAATTCACTTGTATTTTTATTTTTATTCCTATTTATTCTATTTATCCCCTTCGTATATTTATATGTCTCTGTATTTATATGTGTGTGTGTGTGTGTGTGTGTGTGTGTGTGTATATATATAACATTCTGTAACTCTGTAACTTCTGTCGGTGCTGTGCTTTTGGAAACCGAATTTCCCAGAGGAACCCACCCGAGTGATTAATAAAGTCTTATCTTATCTTATCTCTCTCTTATCTGGTCTACAGCCAATCAGGATGCAGAACACAATGTGCTGTAAAAAAAAAAAAGAAGAAGAAGAAAAAGAAAAAACTACGGAGCCCTGCAAGGGACATGGGAGAACAAAAATGAAGATGAACTTTTGTGAGATTTCGCAAAAGTAACTCGGGATCTCACAAACGTTTTGCGAGATCTCGCAAAATAGGCTGCATCCTTCAGAGGCTGCCAGCTTGAAGCTGACGACCCAGGCGACGAAGGCTGGCCCAATTCAAAGGCTGCTCCAAATGTGTCCTTTGTGGGCCAGCCTTTTCAGGCGAGAATGTAGCTGTGTACACTTCAAATATCTGCTTGGTTTATCAAGACATCACATATTTGCAAAGGTGCTCCAACGTTTTTGGAGATGTCTGTTACCCACCAGTTTGAAGTTTTGCGAGATCTCGCAAAAGTTCATCTTCATTTCTTTTCTCCCATGTCCCCTGCGGGGCTCAGTAAAAAACAAAGCATGCAAAATTTCATGCGAAACAGCAAGGCAGCGAAAGGTGAAACGTGTTATAGTGAGGGACCACTGTATTGAAAAATTAATTACAGTATAATTTGTTTCTCCTTTCCTGTAAAATACCTACAATTTAGGCCCTATTTAAAATTATTTATGCAGTACTTGAATGTAGTTAAATAAGAGTTATCCTCTTATTCGAGTGTACCTATTTTGCCTGGTGATTTTGTGTCATTATACACATTAGACAAAGAAATTTAGAACCAAATTTTACATTTCATACTGGTGTTTACTATATTATACTATGTGTCTGTATCAAGTATCAGTGTCTCCTTTGTCTCCTTCTTCTTGGCTTGGTAACATGTAACAACTGAACATGTTGGCATTTTACAATTATCCCCTCTTTCTGTCAGCATTATAGATTCAGCTGTGTTGTAAAGTTAATAGGCTAAATAGGATAAGTGATGTGTCCTAAAGTATCCTTTAGATCAATGACTAGATGCTGGAAAAAAAAGAGCTCACCTCTTGGGTCGCAGTTGCCTTTGTCTTCATCCACAAGTACACGGTTAATTTTTAAAACAGCTCCCCCAAGTTTCTTTAAATAAAATACCCCCATCCACATAAAACTAAAAAGAAAAACCCATCTCAAGCGTTGTCAAGACCCAAACAAACATATAACCCTAATCTGACTGAAAATCAGAATCAGAATCAGAATACTTTATTGATCCCTAGGGGACATTATTTTTTGTTACAGTGCTCCATTATAAACAAACATTAACAAGACATACACTACACTAAGAATAGCACAATATATACATATATATATATACATAAAAGTCACTTATCAATAAATAGCTGAAAAAGAAACATGTGTAGCTGTAGCAGTAAACAGTGTGTTAAGTGGATGCTTTGTACAGGGAGATGGCCACAGGCAGGAATGATTTCCTGTGTCGTTCAGTGGTGCTTTTCAGTAATCTCAGTCTCTCACTGAACGAGCTCCTGTGACTGACCAGCATGTCATGGAGTGGGTGGGAGGTGTTATCCAACATTGTCTTTATCTTGGACAGCATCCTCCTCTCCGGCACCACCTTGAGGGAGTCCAGCTCCATCCCCACAACATTACTGGCCTTACGGATCAGTTTATCGAGTCTGTTGGCATCTGCGACTCTCAGCCTGCTCCCCCAGCATGCAACAGCATAGAGGATCGCACTGGCCACAACAGACTTGTAGAAAATCCTCAGCATTTTCTGGCAGATGTTGAAGGACCTCAAAAAATAGAGACGACTCTGGCCCTTTCTGTAAAGTGCTGTGGTGTTTTTAGCCCAGTCCAGTTTATTGTCAATGTGTACTCCAAGGTATTTATAGTCCTCCACAATGTCAACACTGACCCCCTGGATTGAAACAGGGGTCAAGTGTTTCCTGGTCTTCCTGAAGTCCACGATCAGTTCCTTGGTCTTTGCCACGTTGAGCTGCAGATGATTCTGCTCACACCACGTGACAAAGGAGTCGACCACAGCCCGGTACTCTGTCTCATCATCCCTGCTGATGCATCCAACCACCGCAGAGTCATCAGAAAACTTCTGAAGATGGCAGGTCTCTGTGCAGTGGCTGAAGTCTGTGGTGTAGAGGGTGAAGAGGAAGGGGGAGAGGACAGTCCCCTGTGGTGCCCCTATGCTGCTGATTACCTTGTCAGATACACACTGTGGGAGACGTACATATTGTGGTCTTCCTGTCAGGTAATCAACAATCCAGGACACCAGAGAAGCATCCACCTGCATCACTGTTAACTTATCACCCAGGAGGGTCGGCCTGATGGTATTGAAAGCACTAGAAAAGTCAAAAAACATGACCCTCACAGTGCTCGCCAGCTGGTCCAGATGGGTGTAGACACGATTGAGCAGGTAGATGATGGCGTCCTCAGTTCCGAGATGAGGCTGATAAACAAATTGAAGGGGATCCAGATGTGGTCTTACTATGGGTCGCAGCTGGTCCAGGATGAGCCTTTCCAGGGTCTTCATGATGTGGGAGGTCAGTGCCACGGGCCTGTAATCCTGGGGGCCACTGGGACGTGGCGTCTTTGGAATAGGGATGAGGCATGATGTCTTCCACATCACCGGGACCCTCTGCAGACTCAGACTCAGCATAAACAGTTTATGAAAGACTCCACACAGCTGGGGGGCACAGGTCTTGAGGACAAGGGGACTCACTCCGTCTGGTCCAGCAGACTTGCCTGAGTGAAGTCTCCTCATTTGCATCTCAACCTGGTATTAGATAGTAGAAAAAGTAGATAAAGGCAAAAACATCGCAAGACAGCATCTCTGTTTTCCTTTTTCGTGTGTAAATGTAAAAACCGAGTCTTTCATATGCTTCATTTACATGTGCACAAAAACATATAGCAAAGAAAAAGCCACATTCGCCAAAATACAAGTGTACATGTGGACGTAGCTTTTGTGTCTCTGTTTTCTGCTGCAGGTGAGAGACGAAAATTGCTGCTCAGTCCTCCCTTTGCGCTTCTTTTCTACACTCAAGCAGCATTTCATTTATCACAAGTGCTCACATGCAGACATACCAACACTACTCACTCACTGACATATCACATAATTTTTTCCATATAGTGTTTTTGACATCCTATTATTTGTTGTGACCTTTGAGCTACTTGTAATACTGCAAAGTGTTTTTTACGATAGCATCAAGTGATTTCAGTTTGTGTGGCGGGAGGAGGAAAACAGTGGAGCAATCTACAATTTTTGAGGAGTGGACTTGCAGGCTTTTATTGCATAAAAAGACAGGACTGTAATGGTAAAGTGCAAACTGGATCACAAAACAACTACATTTGATTGCCAACACAACTTTTAGCATGTGTTAGCATGTCTGTGAAAGCACCTGCAGAGACAGCCTGCTAACACAAATGTAGCCAAGCTGAGCACAGCAGGCAGAGCCTGAACTTAAAAAGGTAACAAAGACAGTAATTAGCAGTTCACCTTGCAGTGTTGTATGTCCCATTTCTATCTGTATGTTTCAGCACTGGATGTGTAGTTAGCTTAGTTGCCTTCCAAGCAGGTGTGATTCCTGGCCAAAGTAAAACTGTTTTGAGATTGTAACTCAGGAGGAAGAGTGGGCTCTACAGCCTCTTTTCCTTGATTTCTTCTTGGAATTGCCAAGGGCACACAAATGGTGGGGGGAAAGTTTTCCTATAACCAGTGTTGGGACTAACGCGTTATTAAGTAACGCGTTACAGTAACTACGTTATTATTGTGGTAACGAGCACGGTAACTAGTTATTATGCCAAAATCAGGAACGCGTTAGTCGTTACTGGGATTTAGATAGGGTCGTTACTCGTTACTTCGTGTGGTGGCATCGCGGAGCTTCCACAGATTCAGTAACATTAGCAAGTGGTGGCCAGCAGGTGGATGAAGGAAAAGGGACGCAGAAGGAAAAGAGAGCCGAGGCGGCCGCAGGTCCAAGTGTGAACTGAACTTCAGGTAAGAAGTTATGACCTGCAGTCTCTCTGGGTCAGATATGAACCAAGTTTAGGTGGAGTTTATTTTCGTTATGCTGACTTTTTCCGTACTGCGTGCTAGCTAGCATGACGGAGTTTCTATACAGCTGGGTGGGTGCTATGAAGTTAATGATGTTGCACTTTATTTTGTTCATAAGTTATTAGAGTTGCCAACCGTCCCGTCTGGTATTCAGAGAAAATATTACGCGTTTCTTATTATTGAGGTGAAAAGGAACAGTTTGTCCCGTAATTCAGCTACAATGAAAAAGGCACAAAGCTGGAGTTATTCTGTGTCTTTGCTGCACAGCTGCCTCTTCTCTCATTCTCTCCCCTCCCTCTCCTGTTTCTACTTCAATCATGAAAACTGATCAATGATCAGCTGATCGGCTTTTCTCTCTTGTTTATTTATCGCCCACTTTGCGCCGAAAGAGGAAACCAGCGGATGTCGCGCTAAACAACAGCAGCACGTTTAAGCTTGATCAGCTGTTGTTAGAATTTATTTAATATTAATTTCTAGTATCAGCTGATGTTTGCTGGAGCCACAGCTGCAAAAAAGCTGCTGGTCATGATATGGTTTGGTTATCTGGTGAGAGGGAAACATGAAGATGAAACCAGGAGATGTCCTTACTGAATCATCAGAGCTGTGATGGAGAAACAGGTTTACCTTTTAGGTGACATGAATGAGTTGAACGGAAGTTATGAACTGTTTCTGAGAGACAAATAACACCAGGATCCTTTTTTAGGTAGCTGACAGCTGGTAACTGTGCAGGTGCGGATCTAGCAAAGTGTTGCCAGGGGGCCAGGTAGGGCATTAACAGGGAAAGGGGGACACAAAGAAATACTTTTCTTTCTTATTCTCATTTAAAATGTCTCGCTTTTAAAAAAATAATTATCTGAATCTTACAACAAACGATTGATAGATTGATGCATATATACCATCAAAACAGTGTACATCACTGTCACAACAGTGTTTATTATCATTCAAAGGCTTTATGATTTTTCCTATAATGATGGGCCGGTCTCTAGTCAAAATGCCCGGGACGATTTATTTGTCCCAGTCCAGCCCTGTATGCAGCTCATCTGCAGTCTGGTGTTACCTACATCTTCCTATTCAGAAGGCAGAATTTCCGAGTTCTGAGTACAATAGAAAGCACCACGACTGCAGTTTTTGTGTTGGATGTAAAAGGCGCACATGACACTGTGACGTAGGCTAGAATCATGGCAGTAGTCAATGACGGTCCAGGCGTGGGATTTCTCTCGTGGAAATATGCACATTATCTTTTCCTTTCTATTGGTAGGTGGCACAGTGCACCTGTGGCAAGTAAGCAAGCTAGAAGACTGGCAAAGTTATGGAAGCAACACATTAACAAGAGAATTCTGAGTAAAACCAAAGTTACTTTCCCTAGTAACTAGTTACTTTGAAAGTAACGAGTAACTTGAAGTAACTGAGTTACTTTTGAGAGAAGTAACTAGTAATGTAACTAAGTTACTATTTTAAAGTAACTTACCCAACACTGCCTATCAGTGAGTGAGTGGTTACTCTGATTACTCTGCATATCTAAGTGAGCTTGGGCAATATACTGAACCCTAATGCTTTCATGTGAGTGAGTGCAAATGTTAAACAATGTTGTCTAACATGTTGAATGTAAATGTTGAATGTCTGTTACTTGGTGTAAAAAGCTAATTTAGAGCTCCAATTGAGTGAAAAGTTTTTATTGCTTTTATTGTTAATGTACAAAAAAACAAGAGCATGCAAATTGTGTCAAAAAATTCATTGTGCTACTAGCACAACCTTTGTCCTCAGCAGATATCTGCACAGACAATAATAACATAACGCTAGCGAAGATCCTAGAGTGACATCAAAGCTGAGTGTATGCAGACCTGAGCCCAGCAGCCAGAGCCTGAACTTCAACAGGTAACAAAGGCAGTGATGAGGAATTAGGCTTGGACACTGGAGCCTCCATTTGACCTGCATTTTTAAGTATTGGTGGTATACTTGTTAGAGCTAAGGCTACAGCTATCGATTATTTTGGTAATCGAGTTAGTTATCAGTTAGTCCGTCTTTTAATCGGATAAGAAATGCTTTTGTCTTATTAATGAGCAATAAAACCCATTCAAAGAAAGAAAAAAAAAACAACCCACAGGTCTTTCAGAATGAACTGCATATTAGTTTGCATTTTAGAAATTACAATGTTTTAAAGTTTAACTGCATACAATAGATTTTTTTATAAAAAAAAACCAACAAAACTAAACTCTTTGATTGGATGTACATTTCATACTGAAAACATTTTCTTAAATTCAAAAATATATAAATAATCTCAAGTACGATCAAAGGGCAAAGTCAAATAAAATAAGATGTATACGCAATCGAAAATAAAGCATACCTTTACTCTGTTTTCTTGCCTGTTTTCTTGGAGGCAACTTTTTGTACTGCGGAAAACAGATGCTATGATGATATAGACGTTAACTAATAGCGTCCAACCGAACAACAACCCTCATGTCAGTGGCTCAGAGTTGCCCATGTACATTTTTATTGGCCTGTGAAAAAAGCTTTTATTTTTATATTTTTAAACGCGAATCCAGTTTAATTGATAAAATATTTTATATTACTCCACTTTCAATCTAAAAAATGGTACGAACGCCTTGAAATAAATCTGGACTAGTACACCCCATGCCCCCCTTTAGAGTCACCACTATTTGCTGGAGGTATCGCTTCCATATAAAATTTGAATACACCTTCTGGAGGCTTACTGCAGACTTATTGCTGTGTAAAACAAACAGTGGTGGAGGGAAATGCCAGTTTCCTTTTCCTTTTCTTCATGTCGGAGTTTATTGATCAGGTGGTTTGATGAAGGACTCCTGCTAGCTTTTTCCCAGTTAAGGTTTTAATGGTAATTACAGGAACAGGGCCTCTGTTTTAAACACTAGAAACACTCTTTCTTTTACTCAGTTTGAGCTTACCATCTCATTAAAAAAAACTGTGGCAGCGTCATCATCACTGCTGCTATGTTATCTGTGTTTTTGTTTAAAACTGGGGGCTGTGTGGGCTTAATGTTTTCAGACTTTTTATTCAAACACTGCTCCTAAATACGTTCCTACTGCAGAGCTGTTTTTAGTCACAAGAATGAAATGTTTGTCTTTTCATCATTTAACACAGCGGTCCCCAATCCACCAGTCCGTGAGGCGTTTGGTACCGGGCCGTGACAGTTGAGGCTTGGGTGTGAAATGTACTGTTTCCAGGGTTTTTATTGTTTTTTATCGTTATTTTTTTAAATCATTTTTATCATTGACTCGGTTTCCCCGGGTTTTTTCCTGTGTGTTATGAAGAAATCTTTTTTTGGGTACCGGTACTGGTTTTATTTTGTTGTATTTGTTTGCGACACCTTAAAGGCCGGTCCGTGAAAGTATCATCGGACACAAACCGGTTTGTGGCACAAAAAAGGTTGGGGACTGCTGATTTAACACATCGGCATACTGCAGAGTCATGTGTTAAATGATGCACTGTCTGTGTCAAGAGTTTTATAATCAAATTACTGGAATTACTCGATGAATCGTTGCAGCCGTAGTTAGAGCAGTTGATCTGGGTTCGATTCTGAGTCAATGCAAAGCTGCTTTGCTGCTGTAGCGGAGAGGAAGAGCAGGTTGTCTACTGTCCTTGGCTGCTCTACTCTTTATGTAAAAAAATATTTTTGGGCAAGATACCGTACCTGATGAGCTTGTGTGTGTGTGTTTGTGGGTGTGTATAATTGTTAGACAAGGTGCGGGTGAAATAACTCCCCAGACTAAGCGGAAAGGTGCTTTATACGCACCAGCAATCACTTCAAAGTTTGTTGTTGTTGTTTTTGTGTTTGTACTGTAAGAAAAATCATATGTGTATTCTCATTAGCATATATGATGAGGATAGGGGTTTGTGGCGGTGCGTGGAACTGTAGCCTCAGGTTTATATTGTTATCACGTTATGTGACAGTGTGTTTAAGTTCATGTTACAGAGTTAAGCAAAAGTAACCAAATTAGTTTCTCTGGAGAGTAAATAAGCAACACACTGCATT
Organism: Maylandia zebra; assembly: GCF_041146795.1. Taxonomy (NCBI): domain Eukaryota; kingdom Metazoa; phylum Chordata; class Actinopteri; order Cichliformes; family Cichlidae; genus Maylandia; species Maylandia zebra. The sequence continues at coordinate 13,345,556 of NC_135169.1, read as the reverse complement.
GCTTTTAAGGAAAGTAACAAGTAATGTTTAACGCTTTAAACTTTTTGAGTAACGACCACAACATTCTGATAACTTTACCCTCCGACCTCTTTAAATGTGGGCACGTCTGGGTCCAACAAGTCCACATTAACAAAAATGTAGTAAACAATCGCACTAATAATACAACAGCAATCCAACAAAGTCACAGGACTCAGTTAAAATCATCCACACTGTCACAAAAATATCGAGTAAATTCATTCAGTGTTTCCTCGCTCAGCTCTCTCTCTCCGTGTGGTTTCTAAGGTCTCTCCATCTCTCTCTGTTACCGGCAGGCAGCCAATCATCTGCAGGGTCTCGCGCCTCCTGTTTTCGCCTCACCTCGCCTCAGTGCCAATCAGACCGTTCACACTGCGCACACGCCACGGCACGTCGCCACGGGCGCCGCTGACAACAGGAGACACGGCGGAGGGCACAAGCCACCACACACACACACCTCCCCTCCCTGTTACTGAACATCAGCGTTGTGTGTACCCCCTGCCACCACCCTCCCTCGCTCCCTTCACTCTGTCGCAAGAGCGACGCACGTATCCGTTCATAACCTCCGCCATTATTCATCACCCCCTACCCCCTCCCTCTCCCCCGTCCTTCTCCTTTCTTCCCATGGTGCCGTTTTTTTTCCTTTCCTCGAGCTCGTCTCTTTTTCCCACCCCTGCAGGGTCTCCACAGAGCTGCTTCCTCCTCGCCTCACCCGGGCTAATTTAACGCCTCTCTCTCTCTCTCTCTCTCTCTCTGTGTGTGTGTCTCTCTCCCTGCCTCGCACTGGCTTGTGCCAAGCCCAGGTGATTATCCATCCGCCCCCCGTTATCCGTTACCCCCCTCCTCCTCCTCCTCCCCCCCCCCCTCCATTCCTCCTCCTCCTCTCCTCGGTACCAACAGACCGACAAATCCCTCCCGGTGCTCCTTTCTCCCCCCTACCCCTCCTCTCCTCTCCTTTCCTCTCTCTCTCTGTCTCCTTCCCGCCAGCCATGATCCGTGGCGGGCTAATTCCCAGACGGTCTTCTTCCTCTTCTCCTCCTTCCTCCTCTTCTTCTCATCACCCTCTTCCTCCACCACCTCCTCCTCCTCGCGGGCCCGGTAAGTAGCAGCAGCAGCAAGCGCCGTCCATCTTCTCGTTTACTCCTCCTCTCTCTGTCGGACTGCATGCTGTGTTCACGGTATTTACCGCTCGTTATCGAGTCTGGCTATTTTTTTTTTTTTGATTGACCCCCCCTCCCCCCCAACACTCACCCTCCCCCCTCCCTCTCCTCCTTCTTCCCTCCTTCCTTTTCCTTTCTCGTGCTGTGCCGGGGGAGGGGGGGGGGGGGGAGGAAGGAGGGGAGGTGTTAATGTGTCGCGTGGGAGAGCCGTTTTCCCCCCTCGTGGCCGGTGGCCACCATGACCTTCTGTCGGAGCTCGCGCCAGCCCGGTTGACCAGACAGGGTAATTAGTTACGCCTCGGGGGAGTGGGAGAGTGGTGGTGGTGAGGAAGGGGGGGGGTGGGATGTTGCGAGAGACACACACACGCAGACACACACAGGCTTGACGTACACACTGGCTGCGCACGCAGAGCAGAGCGCACGGACGCACACACACATTTGAGGCTGCACACATTCAATTCTTTTCACATAGACATGCACACACACACACACACACACACACACACACAGGGACACAATTTCAGTCTCTTTCTTTCTCCATGCAAACACATTTTCAAGCTCACACATTTGCAGCCCATTTATTCTGCACACGCTCACAAACGACAATGACTCCTTTACAGTTGGACTTAACCATTTGTGTGTGAGTTTGTGCGTGTGCACACCGAGAGGTCAGAGGTCACTTATAATCAGATTATTCCACCCTTTCTGATATTTCGAGGCCTCTGCTTGGACCTGAGATCTGCCTTACGTGAACTTTTTTGCCTATTGAGTGCCCTCCGTGGAAGCACTGGGGTCACAACCTGGCCTTGAAACCGACGCTGACGAGCTACAAATAGAGGCCTCAGTTCACTCGATGTCGGATGTTGCGGTGTCCCTGGTGGGGATTCGGCGCTTGCTTGCTCAAGGGCACGTCATCACCTGAGGAAAAGGGAATTCCACAAAGGAAGACGAAGAAGATGGCAGCTTGTTCTTTGTTTCCTCTTTTGTTTGCAGCCTTGTGTCATCGCCATCTCCATATAAAAGACAAGACGTAGCCACCGTGATGTCACCAGGTAGTTTGTTGGAGCGTTTTGTGCGCTGCCATCATGGTTTTTGAAACCAAGTGAGCTGTTGATGTGATGATTTTGAGGAGAGCTTATTCTCGACTAAATTTCCTATAATTTTTAAAATTCATTAGGAAAGCATTAGCCGAAGTCAGACATCGAGTTAGAATCAGACTTCTACACAGTTAGACTTCATTTTGCAGCTATGAGCAGTCGCCCCCTGCCGAACCTCAGAGGGAATGCAGGCTTAAGGGATTTCCCCTCGCTTACTGTCACAGGATAGTCGGTCTTTCATGTCCTCTGACGGCTTTACTTTCTGGGTTTACTTTCAGATTAGATGTGAATAACTGAGGGTAATGGCCTGCCGACTTAACTGACCAATCAATCAGCTACATTAAAATACTCTCTGTAGATCATTTGTGGGACTAAAACCACAGAAAATCTTGTTGCTGAGCCTGAAAAAGATGATCCACGAGAGTGAGGGTTTTCTTTATTGAATGCAGCACCTTCACCTGACTTTTCTTTTTACTTTCAGAGCAAAACGTGGCGACCACGCAGAACTAACTAGCTTCCTGTGCAACAAAGCCCACCTGAGTGTGTGTGAGTGAGTGTGTGTGTGCGCTTGTATGTATATGTGTGCGTGAGGTCATGTCGGGCATGACGAGTGGCGTGTGTGTGGACAGTGACCTCTCCTCGATGCTCCAGAGAAGCTCAGCCCCCTCGCACCATCACCCAAATCACCATGGCTACGGTGGACAGGGACAGGTGAGTTGACGTGTAAACTTTTGCATCCATGTTGGTCTCCCAGTGCAGGGCTGCAGAATCAGCGGGTGAAGCGAAGGTTAAATCAAATTAAATTTAGAAGGTTCCTGTTGAAACTGGCCTCGGGTCATTGCCAAAAACTCAATTAGATCATCCAGGTAGGCATCAATTACAGAACCCACCGCTGCTCTGCTGCGAGGGCGCCGATCTCAGGGTCAGCTGGTCGATTGTTCGGTCAATACGCTTTCTCATTAGTCCAATCCACTGCGTTACTTTCAAAGAACGAAACAAGCCTTTTAAGGATTGATCCATTAGCTGTGAAAATGACCCCCACATTTTCACAGCTAGGGGGGGGGACTGCCAGCTTAATTAATGCTCACATTTACAGAACTTTTACTTTTCAGTTTCCTTCTTGTCACTCTGCTCCGGAGAATACAGCGACGGTGTGGTCAGACCAACTGCAAAATAAATGTTTCCTGCAGTGAGACGACAGACGAAGTCTAGGCAAAAATGGATTTACTACAAAGACAGAATGTGGTACTGTTCATTAAGAGTTGTACTTTGGAATAAAGTAGTTCTTAGATTGGCTCTCATGAACGAATGTTTGTAGGCAAATAATAGAGATGAATAAAACTGCACTGGTGAATACAGCGGATATTTCTTTGTGAGCTGTGAAGGAAGGAAAACGTGGAACAGATCTGTGCAACAGTATTTGCTCCCTTCCAGATTTTGTAGCGATTTGCATATATGTCTAGGATTTTTTTTTAGATTCGATTAGATAAAACTTTATTAATCCCTCTGGGAAATTCGGTAAATCGTTTAGATTTAATGTCAATATTAGACAAAGATAGCCTGAGTAAATACAAAACACAGTTTTTAAATGATGGTTTCATTTATTAAGGAAAAAAGCTATCCAAACCCACTAGTTCCTTTGTGAAAAGTAATTGTTCTCTAAACCAGGGGTCCCCAATCCCAGTCCGCGAGGGCTGGTATCCCTGCAGGTTTTAGATAACACCCTGGGTCAACGCACCTGAATCACACGATTAGTTCATTACCAGGCCTCTGGAGAACTTCAAGACATGTTGAGAAGGTAATTTATCCATTTAATAAATCAGCTGTGATGGAACAAGGACATATCTAAAACCTGCAGGGACACCGGCTCTCGTGGACTGGGATTGGGGACCCCTGCTCTAAACAGTACCTGGTTGTTCCACCCTTGGCAGCAACGACTGCAATGCCAATGAGTCTTTCGTGTCATGGTGGAGGAATTTTGGCCCACTTTTACTCTGCAGCATTGTTTTAATTCAGCCACACTGGAATGTTTTCAAGCATGAGCAGCCTGTTTAAGGTCATGCCACAGCAGCTCAATCTGGACTTTGGCTAGGCCACTCCAACACCTTCATTTTGGTTTTGTTGGGCAATTCAAAGGTGGACTTGTTGGTGTGTAGCCAGCTTTTAGCAGTCGTCATTAGGCATAGTATCAACTCTGTCGCCTTGGTGTTTGCTGATATTTGAGGCTCCATTAACAGGTGAACCGCTCTGTCCTTTTTATTTTGCTCCATGAAGACAGCTCTGCCCACCAACCTCCCTGTAAAGCCACTTTATCCGTGTGCTTTTTTAAATTGATTATGGCTGGTATTGATAACAGTGATTGGTGCTATGTCCTGCAGGTGTCGGGCCTGGCTCCCATGCTGGACTACACTACAGAGATGGATCGGTACCGCTCCTCCATCGCCAGTTTCTACAAGACCAACGTCAATATGAACATGAACGTTACAAACTTCCCTCAGTCAGCCAAACTGGCCGCCCGCTTGGCCGCGGCCGCCCCCATCTTCCCTCCCACCGCTGCCAGACTTGGGGCTATGGCGACGACGCCCTGGGGTTGCCACGACAACATGAACATGAACATGAACCACCCGGCGGCAATGTTCTGGGGCCGACCTAAACCCGTGGCGGCCACGCCGACGCACCACCCCCACCACCATCATCACCCCTCTGCGACGCCGGGTCACATGACCTCCTCGCACCCCCATAGTACCAGCATGCACCAGAGCAGCAGCAGTGGGTCGGGAGGGGGAGGAGGTGGTGGGAGCAGTGACGGTGGAGGGGCTGAGAAACACGGACACACTGCCTCACTTCCTGTTTCACAGGGAACGGCACACCATCACGCCATGGCATCAAGCAACGGGAACTTCCTTCCTGGATACAGTGGCGGAACAGACTGTGGCGTCATGAACAAGCAGGGACACACCCACGCGGACATGATAGGCCTATCAGAGGGTGGCAGCTGCAACGGAGGAGGGGTTATGGGTGGCAGCTTCCTGGGGGGGCTGGGACTACCTCCCGGGGTCATTGTTATGGCGATGGGGTCAGCAGGGGGCGGGATCTCAGACGCTAGCAGCGCCTTTCAGATGACAGGCGGCCAGCGGGCGCTAACAGACTGCCAGCAGCATGCCAACTCCTCCCCCTGCCCCTCCTCCTCCTCGCCCCCATCATCAGGCGTGACAGCGGCGGCCGTTTCTCTGTCGTCATCATCATCTTCGTCATCCGGGACGGTGGCTAAAAGAAAGAGGAAACGATGTGGCGTGTGCGGGCCGTGCAGGCGGCTCATCAACTGTGGCGTCTGCTCATCGTGCCGCAACAGGAAGACGGGTCACCAGATCTGCAAGTTCAGGAAGTGCGAGGAGCTGAAGAAGAAGCCGGGGGGAGGAGGGGGGGTGCTGGAGGTGAGTTCATGCACGCACACGCACGCATACACACGTGCACACGCACAGCATTGGCTGGACGTTAGCAAATGTATGTCTCATCTTCTCTTTCTTCTGTGTGTGTGCGCATCTCTGTCTGTGTGTGTGTGTGCATCTCGGTGTGCGTGTGTGTCTCGGTGTGTGTCCTGGCTCACTTAACCCAGATCACTGGCAGTGATGCTCGAGCTGGAAGGCATCGCTCACCCTGCTGAGTGTGTGTGTGTGAGTGCTGTGCAGATGGTGGGTGGTGAAATGCGAGAGCTCGGTCCCTGCTGAGGTCTGGCAAGCCGCCAGCAGACACACACACACACACACACACACACACACACCAACACTGATTCACGGTGATAAAGCGGCCGGGCGAGAGGGAGGGAACAGCGAATATTTATGTGATCTACCACTGCTGTGTGCGTGCGTGTGTATAAGAGTGTGTGAGCGCAATAAGAATTAGTGGCGATCAATAATTCTTTGACACCAGCATTCGACCTCACTGATGACTCTATATATCTCTCTCCCTTTCTCTCTCTCACACACACACACGCACACGCACTTCCTGTGGGAATCGCTACAAACTATCACTAATTATTCCCTCATCTGCACACATGTGCTGTGAGGACACGCGCTGAAACACTGTGTGTGTGTGTGATGGGAAGAGAGTGAATTAGCAGCCATAATCTTCCTCAATTACACGCTAATTGGACCTGTGGAGGCTAACGGCAAGTGACAGCGGCGTGTGTGTGTGTGTTACAAAGTATGTGAATGTTTGTGAGGGCAACTCTCTCTCTCCCTCTCTGTGTGTGTGTCAGCAGGTGGTTTCACACTCTTGCCTCATTCTTTCCGCTCTCTTTGATGTCGACCTGACAAACTCTCAGCCTGGCACCAAGTTTACTCTGTGAGATGAACAGCAAAGCACCCTGGGTAGTTTTCTCCACCTTTCTCTGCAGCAGGATAACCTGTCAGAGCCCAGAGCAAACTGGCCACTAACTTCAAAGTGATTTCAAAACCAGTCACAGCTGATTTCAGTGCACTCGATGCAACATATGCAAGGATATCATACCCCGCATATGTAGGCGTCGTCACTTTTAAGAAGTCCAGTTTTGAAGCCTTAATTTCAACTTCATGTCCATCGTCATGTTGGCGGTTGTGGAGCTAGAAGCGACCATATTTGGATGAGAGGATGTAATTGAGTTATCAGTTAACTGTGCTAATTAGTGAGTGTCACTGACCAAAACTGAAGCACAGACTTCTTCGATGGTCAACTCTTAGCAGGTAGGGTGACCACATGTCCCTCATTACGCAGAATTTATGGTTCGAGTCTAAGGATGGCCCTTCTACCTGCAGTGGCGCCAGTGTACAAATAAGTGGTACAACTGGTCTGTGGGCCATTCTTGCTTGTTTTGTTGTTGGTCCGTTAGCCAGCCAAAGAGAAGAGTGAAGTTATAAAATACAAAGAGAGATCATGGCAGCGGTGGAAACTTTTCATTGTTTTTTACACTCGGTTTCACTTCAAACATTTTTCTATTCACGGAGTGAGCAGAGAAGGGTTTTCAACCGCAGACGTGCTCCCATCCTGGCCTCCAAAATCCTAACTACAGATTGCTACCATATGACATTTGCATCTGCCAAATGCTAATTGGTTGACAAGTAGGTCAGAATAGGACAGGAGCAACAGGAGTTCACCAGGAATGGGAGAACTGTGAAAAAACCCCATCGAAGATTAAAAAAGAAAAAACAAACAAAAAACCCCCCAGCAATGTAACAATTATGCAGATTGAAAAATTATGCTTCAAGTGAGACTGCACAACATCTTAAACATCTTACAAAAACCTCCCACATTTTGACTGGTTCTGCACTTTTCTACGCCTTCTTTTACCCAGAGCATATGAAGGGAAAGCATTTTATTATAGTCACATGAAACTTAGCCAGTTTAATACTGAGCTCATATTTTGTTGAATATGATGGAAACCACCATAAAGGAAATGAAGTGGTAGTATATTCTGAGAAGTAACATTTTTGTCTTTCAGGTTTTTTTCTTAAACATATTTTTCAGTTTCACACTGAAGAAGAGTACATGTGTCATAGTTGGTTAAAAATAGCGAAATTGTCACATATGGCTCTGTCAATCTACAATGTATCGCTACTGAAAACCACAGACCACTGACCATACAGAATTGCAGCTGTACAGGGGTGTATAAAGACTATTTCATGGACCATAAAAGAAACTTATTATCTTACTATCTTATTAAAAGATCGAAAGCAACAGGAAAAGTTGCATTGAAATATATTAGTCTATTACGACTATATTAATCATCAGATAATTGCAATAATATCCTCCAAAAGGCTCAAAGAGATCAAACAGTCCAAATGTAGCGGAGCTGAACCTGTGTCGCCAACCATCTCTCAAAGAGGCCACACCCCCAAAAATGCTGGGGACTGTTTCATTATTGGGGTCACCTTTTAATTTATATTAAAGAACTTGTTTTTACATGCTTTCCCTTTACAGATGAATACTTTACTTTGTGACTGGTGGCTCTTCTTTCAACAAACCCTCTTTTTTTTAAGATTATCTCAGTATTAAACTAAACCAGTGATAGTTTGTGTATCCACACAGTCAAAGAGATTTGCTGTTTTTCGAAGTTAATTTATATCCCAAACCCCAAATTATAATGAAATTAAACTTTATCACAAGGTGACAAGACAGGAAATCTATATTGACTCTATGAAGTTCTGCTGGCAGCTTTTCAGAGGAAGGAGAGTATAGTCGCAGCAGACCGACTTTGATCTACAGCCTGCATCACTGCGGATGTGTTTACCCACACAAACGGTTCAAGAAACACAGCAGAAACTGCGAGCCAGCGTTGATGCTGATGTGATCCAATATTTACAATTTAACTGAAAAAAAGTCAAAGGTAAAAGACTAAGATTCAGGAAAGAAATAGTAGAAACAGACATTTAGGTGTGTATTTATTTTGTCATTTCGATTTTACTGTCAGTTTTCCTATGTCTCACGCCACATTTTGTCTCCTATTCTTAGCGGCCTCCCTCTGTCCCAGCCAGTGAGGCATTTCGTTGGTTCTTCTAGCCTTCCCTCCACCAACAGAACCAAAATCTGGAGGCCTAGCAGGAAGTCACCATCACACGGACTGCAAAATCAGCAAAAGGACTACAACCTCTGGAACTGAAATTGATTCTCTGCGACAGGATTACAATTTCATACTGTATGGATGACAGTTCCCAGACTGAGACTATTCCCACCTCAGCTGGAACAGGGAGTAGCTAGACAGAAGGAGAGGAAGAGGGGGCAGTTTGGTCACAGGCAACCGGACTTGGCCAATTGATGTGGTGATGCCATAATTGCATGTTTTTCCCAAGATTGTGTAAAGGTAAATTTATAAATCAATTCTTAAAAAGGCGCACACAGAATGTCCAGACCGTAGCAAGCAAACTGGCTAGAACAGATACTAGTCTGTATTTGTACTGGCTAAACAAACTTGTTCCAGACCTCTAAATTGTCTATCACTCCTCCTGTTTGCTTTTCTTAACAAACAGTTCAGGCCTTGACTATTGAAAGGATAGGCCGCTAAGTAGCCACATAAAAATAATCTATAAATTCTGTAGCTCTAATCTATTACATAAAAATTTCGAAAAGCTCAGGTTGTTCCATTGCAAGCTTGACTGGATGAATATCGAAACATTAACGGTTCTCTTATGGCTTACTCATAGAGTTGCAATCAATTCAAAGACTAGTGCTGGAACAAAGCTGCCACTATGTCTATGTCTGTAGCTAGGCTGTTCTTAAAATTACATGAAATTGTATCAAAACGACATCTTTGAGGGTATATGAAATCTGACATCTACTGGTGAAAATGCAAGAGTATTGCCCTGTACCTCTACTTTTAGCAGTTCTTTGTGTCAAGATCTAATCCACTTTTTATGGACTGATTTTTAGACTTTCTTTCATTGGGTCTCAGCCTTATAGGTAGGGTAAGGATCTCGGATGCTGCTCTTTTGCATCAAAAGCAGCCAGCTGTGGTGGTTTGAGCATCTAATTAGAGATTCCCTCTGAGTACTGTCCTTTGGAAGGTTCCAGTACAATCCAAGCTCGAAGGAGCCATGCAGATTGTAGATCCCATTTCAGCCAAGAGAAAACTGGGAACTCCCACGGGTAACTGAAAAATGTTGCAGACATTGGGAGAATAATACCCTGCATAGTTTGCTATCAATGCAACCTGACCCCGAAAAACAGAAAATAGAGGCATGGCATCAAAGATCAATAAGCCAACAGCAGAGAGAGTGTTCTGTACCTGCTTTCAACAGTAAATGTTAGATTTGGGAAATTGGGCTTCTTTGTAAGCTTGACCAGATGTTTTGGCCAGATGTTCCGGTCACGTGATTGCTCTGGCAAAAGCGGGTGGTGTTATCAATAAGGTAGATTATCCATTTCAGATCCCAGTATGGACCTCAACATGAAGTTTACCTTAGCCTGGTGTACCTCATGTAGCCTTGATTTAAAAATGTCTGAAAATAAAAGAAGAAAAAGGAAGGAAAAAGGCAATCAAAGCAGTGTTTTTGTAAGTTCCAGAACAGTCTTGACAATCTCATTCACATAAACATGTATTAATTACATAGAAATCATTTTAAGTGCCAACATTGTAACCGTTTTATCCATTTCCTCTAATGTGTTATGTAGCTTTTCTGTAAAGGTCCATCAAGTCACAAAGCCCAAAGTCCACACCAAAGGAAGGTAGTCTCTCCCAGAAGAAGAAAAGCCCAGTTTGTAGCATAGGATTTCCTGTTGTTACTTATAAACATCATTCTGAAATAACAATATATGCCAGTTTGGTCCTGTTAAACTAATGACAATGGATTACTCTCACTGTAATCCCCCTGACACTAGGAAAATCATGTAGCTAACATTACCTCACCTCTGACTGGCCACCCACAGGAAAGAGCTTTCTGGAAATAATCTTCAGTAAATATAAGAAATTATACAAACTTTAGTACCAAATGTAAACCAGTAAACAGATTTCATGAAATTCAGCAATCTTGCTGACAAACATATTTTGCTAAGAGAAAAAGTATTATGTTAATAGTGACATTATTGCAAGGACGCTTTGTGTACTGTGCAATGTAGCAACTTTTTTTTTTTCTTTTTCCATAACACTTATATTACCAGGAAGTAAAACAATTGAGATGAAACATCTCTTTCTGGCTTCCTGGATTTTGTGAGAGTGTCCTTATCCTAAACAGGGAGCATAAGTCTAGCCTGGTTTTCAGTTATGGCAATTATGACAAAACCATAGTTCTCAGAGAAAAGCTGTTCAAACATGGGGAGAACATGCAACAGGGCTTACCACTGAAGCATCGTGCTGACGTGCTTTTATAGAAGACTGTTCTTGTTCTGGGTCAAGGTCCAAACTCCTTAATCTGGATTTCTTTTATGAATAACATATCTTTAAGGTATGTAAGCGGTGTTCACATAAACATCCAAGACATTACCAGTGAAAAGCTGATTGTCTGAAAGTTCGAAGTAAATAGAAAAAATAACTATACCGGATTAAATTGGCTACTCTTCCTTTCAGGGTGTTCAAATTCATGTGCAGCCCAACATGGCTTAGGTTGCATAGTGGAAGTCATCCTCTAACCCCTCAGGACCCTGCCTCGGGATGTTGGAGCAGAACTCTGCATTGGCAGCCTGACACCTGAGAGTGAACTCAGGGTGCACAACACACAGTTTGCCATAATATCAACTAGCATGGTAGTAGAACTCCTGATCTGACCTTTGAGCTTCAATTCTTCCACATTCTGCTCTCTCACAGTTGCACTTTTTGATTTTAGTACATAAAGTATAATTTTGGTCAGCTGTAGTCTTGCTGTCTTGAGATGTCCGATAATGTGAACAGAAGCCGTATATATGGTATATAGTTTGTGATCATGGCACAGATTATGTATGTTTGTGTACAGCCTTCACAATCTGTGATAAAACTGTCACCTGCTTCCTCTTCTTCCTCCTCCTAGCAAACCACAAACCCCATTGTAGCCAAACCAGGAAGATTCAGGACTTAACCACAGAAACAATTACAGTCTGACCAAAACCGGATGACACGTTAACCTCAAAGGGAAAAAAAATCACCACAGAGAGGATACAAACTGACCTCAGCAGGACGTGATTCAGGACTGTTATTAAGGACTACAACTTCACCACAGTAGGACTACCACATCACTGTTATCTGTCTCTTCTGTCTACCTCCTCCTCAAGAACATTAAAGGCACCTTGATTGATTCTTATTGGGCTCTGTTCATGTTGGTACGGCATGATCTGCTTCTTAACTCTCTAGATGGTCCGGAGCTGATCTGCCTCTTGTGGAATCTGGTGTTTAGATTTTGTATTTGCAAGTGTACTCTGCTGTCTAAATGAGTCGTGAAATGTCTGAATTTATTTTATTTGTCTAGATTTAATGGAAAGTTCTCAGGGTGCAGTCACACTTCTGGTTTATATGAACTACAGTAGACTGAACACAAAACTCACTTTGTTGCATTTTTTTTACATTTGATTAAAAGGTGGCAGTTGAAGGTTTGAAATTCCTGTCTTCACTAAAAGCTTAAAATGGCAAGATGCATTTTTAGAGAAGTATGGATCAGAAAATCTGCTCTCAAGTTACACCTCCAGTCCTGAATATTCAGATCTCTAAAGTTCATATCTATGAGACCCCTGCCAGGACCTCCAAGAGAGTTCAGAACCAGTTTCTCTGTACTTGTATCTGGGCATATTGTACCACACATGGTGACCAGTAGGATCCAGAACAGAAGAACTCACCTGCAGTTTATTTGTGGCACAGAGACTCACCCTTGGATCATCTGGAGAGCTCTGAGGTTCTGAGTATAACTCTGGGACTAAAAGGAACTGAACTGAACTAAAAGATCAAATCAGAACATTACACACACACAGAAAAAAATAATGTTATTTCCAACACGTCTGTAGGCCATTGATGAGGCCCTATGAGACTTTGTGCACAAAAACCTTTATTACTGTTAACAATAATTTGTCTTATAAAATGATTGGACGGCAGAATCCACAGCCTTCTTAAAGTCTTATTTTGAAATATTATCTTCACGAATGTTGAGCAATCTGCCATCAGAAGACCTTTGATATGCCATATGGATGAAAGTACTGGGCCAACCACACATTAGGAGCTGCTCGACCATGGAAACCCATGCCATGAAGCTTCTGGTGACGTATTTTGCTGATGCTAGAGGCCTACTCTTTGTAATGTTTAAAATGTTTGTAGAGGGACGCTGCATGGCTAAGTGCTTGATTTTATACACCTGTGGCAATGGAACTGAAAAAAACCTGAATTTACTGATTAGGAAGTGTGGCCCAGCACTTTTGTCCATATGGTGTATCTGGAAACAGTCAAGAATGTTAGCCATTTCACATGTTTTCTGGGTTGGATCACATAACATTTAGAAGATTTTCATTATAACACACTCTTGTTACTTTATCACTTATCCACTCAGTAGATAAGTGATTTGTAACTAAGAAAGGAGAACATTAACTCCTGAAATACATAAATGTGATTCCAGCCAGACACTATAAAAAGGTGGATGTAGATACTGTAATGCCATCCAGTGGTTTTTGAAATCCTGGGAAAATTATTTCTAAATCCCCAGTCACGCTTGTCTACAAATGGTTCAGTGACCTGATGGCAACCTTATGGTTAGCAAAAACTTCCTTGTGATTGCTTTGGTCACTGGCAGATTGCAGTGGTCATAATTTGGATGAATGTGAAAGACTTGTCTACAAACAGTAGTCAGTTACCGTCCAAGCTACAGTTAAACTGAAAAGAAGGATGCAAACTGGAACTGGATACTATTTGCCTTCATGAAACCGAACTTTTACTATAGAGGCAAACATTCTCCCTTTCTGGTTTGCTTCAAACTTTTTCAAGTTTTACTACCCTAGCAGCCTAGCAGTTAGCAAGTATTTGCAAACAAACATGAAAAATTTTAGTCAACTGTGGAATTTGGTAGCAACCAAATTTAACATCAGGAGGTTTTTGGTAGTGGACCTTTTTTTTTGCAACAGATTACACCCAGTGTGCAGCAGAAACATTGAGGAACCACTACCAACTAGTTGGGAAAAACAAATTTCCTTAGCTACCAATACAGCAAAATTGGTTGTATCACATCCAACACTGCAGACAACTCTCGAGCAAAGTGTGCATAACATCACATAAGAAACGTCAACGGGACCCTAAGTCTTTCTGCAACCCTAGCTACCACCATCTAGTGGCTTTCAGATAAATTGCAGTGTTTAGGTACTTGGGCATTGACTTCATTTTTCCAACCTGAAAATACATCCGTGTTTTATACTATGGTCCTGTGTAGCTGATCAGTACTTCGACAAAGTGGTCTTTAGGTGAAACACAAATACTGAACTATATTTTCTAACACTATATTTGTTGAATTTTGACCAGAAAGAAGAAATAACACAAGACAAAAAATAGTAATCACAACCTGATCCTTTTGTTCCACAGACAGCAAGCCCAAAAATTCCGATTTAATAAAGAAAATCTTTATTAATTTTTAATTATTTCAAAGAGCACATATTTGTGTTAATTTGTTGCAAATAATCTGACATCATCAGCATATAGCTATGTAGCTTTATGCTCAATGCATCCTCCTATTATTCCATAAATATATGAGTGTGATGCCATCATGATTGCTTGCTCTGACATGTTGACAAATCTGTACCTGACAAATATGGCGACAGCTTCTTGTAATAGAAACTGGCAGTAAAATATTTTAAATGTTTTACTTGGACGTTCACGTCCATAACAGACTGCACCACTAGTAGGTCAGAATTTCAACTTCAAAGAAAATGTCTTGATAATTACCTGATGATTTGGTGTTAAATTTGTACAAAGATTCAGGTTTCCCGCTGAATGATTCCTATTAGTTTGTTTGTGGCTGGTTTCAGTTACTACCATCAGTGTGTTGAAGTTTCTGCACCTGCCGACGTGATGGAAATACAGATTACTTTTATTTTGACGTAAGCCTAATTTATTTTTGGAGGAAAATGTTCCATTGCCTCGTTGTCGGAATCAAACATCCCCTTTTTCTCAGGTTGGCTGAGGTGTCGAAGGTGTTGAGGGGGGGTTTGAGAGAGGAAGGGGGCGTTTGTTTTGTATGTGTGTCCTCCTCCTCATGTATTCTGTCTCTGTGACCTCCTCATGTGCTGAATTATAATAAAGCATTTCAAAGATTAGCTGCGAGTGTGTGACAGACACGCAGTGGATGTCAGGTGATTGCATCATACAGTATTGTTTGTAATGATGTGTGTGAGAGGGAAAGTGAGAGAGCTGGAGGGGAAGGGGGAGAGTGAGAGCAGGCAGGCATGAAAATGAACAATATGTTTTCTTGTGTTTGTGTGAAATTCTCTGCCACAAGATGGAAGCTGAGTGTGTGTCTAAGAGTGTCTATGTGTGCGCGTGGGCTTCTCATCTCAGTAATGGTGTTGCTATCAGAAAAAGAGAGAAAGACTGAAAGGCTGGTTGTCCCTGACGACAGTGTTCCGTGTTGCCTAGCAACAGCGCTAACAATGGCCCACCACCAGTGTTCTAGAATGTGGGCGTGGCCTGACAGATAGAGAGGGGTTGAGTGATAGAGGAGGGCACTTTTCTCTCAGCAGAGTTTTCAGCCCATTAATCTCGTGATAAACAGCTGTGACATGAATGATTGATGTTTATTACAGTCTGTTGCAAATCTGCGAATAAAGCAGCTTTCCTTAAATCTGTCAGAAATCTAAACAAACAAACAAACAAACAGCATGCAAAAGGAACGCCATTACACAAAAAGAGATGACAAATCTAAAGGCACATCTACAGCTTTAAGAACCACTTCGTGCTTATGCAAAAAACAAAAAATGAAGTCTTTAAAACTCTGACGTGAATAAAATTCTGCACAGGGTTGAGGTGCAAAAGACATGGTATGCTGAAAATGACCAAATCCAAACAAAAATCATAATAATAACTGCACTATTGTACAAAAAGTCTTGATCCACTCTTCGCTTCTTTATTTGCTGATAGGAAATTAGGAATTACAGCAGGTTAAAAAAGTATTGAAGAAAATATATTTCTAAAGTTGCTATTGACATGAAATTCTCACCAAAGTCAGCTACAACCCATCCCATCTGCACACAGAAAGAAGTAGAACATAGATGTCCATAAATTATGTGTAATAATGAGGTAATAATGACGCTCACCACACAAGACTCCAAAGAAATCTCCCTGTTGGAGCTCAGTCTGGGGGGAGTTATTTGTATCTCCTTATCTTTCCTCATGTGGTACATTTTTCCATTGTTATACCTCTCTGACCTGTCTTCCCCATGTGATGTTTTGTGTAATGTATGGTTGTGTCCAAATTCATGGGCTGCATCCTCCTGAGGACCCGGCCTTCGCGGTCTACGTGGGCCGGGTCCTCAGAAGGTCGGGTAGGCCGGAAGTAAACTGCTGGGGAAATTGGACGGTCTAGCCTTCAGATTTGCGTCACCGCTGTCTCGGTGGAGTTTAATAAACTCAGCCGTCTGCTCCTTGCTATCTAAAATATAACAGGACACTGGCGTAAATTTTCGACTGTCTCATACTTCTGTTTAATCAGTTTTCTGTTTGACGTTTAGTCAGCTGTGTGAAAACCAAGGAGGAACCCACCCGGGGGATTAATAAAGTTTTATTTTATCTAATCTAATCTAATAACTTTAATCTCAGCCAAACCAATTTACTCACGAACAAACAAAACACTGAAAAAAGCCCAACAATAACATTTTTAGGTTGTCTAAGTGAATTATATATTACATTTAACCCGAGTAGCGAAAGTCCGCGGTGATCTGAAAATGATGTGCCGGGAGTTGTGCCGTTCTCGGCTGCATCAGTAACCCTCGAGCTCCCGGCTAGCTATCGAGCTGGTGGGTAGCAGATGCTCCGAAAACATCGAAGCACTTTGGCAAATATGCGATATCTTGATAAAACGAGCAGATATTTGATGTTTACACAGCTACTTTCTCGCCTGAAAATATGTTAAAAGTTTATTTTGTGACCCAGAAAGATTAGTAAGAGTAATTTTAAAACTTAGTAGCGGCCGCCATTGCTGGAAACTGGAGTTTGGCTGGGATATGGTGGGCCACGAAGGACACACCCGACCCATCCTTCAAATTCGGGGAAAAGGAGGACGCATTTGTCGGCCGCATTCGGAGGAGTCTATGGTCGTGTCCAAATTCATGGGCTGCATCCTCCTGAGGACCCGGCCTTTGTGGTCTACGTGGGCCGGGTCCTTAGAAGGTCGGATAGGCCGGAAGTAAACGGCCGTGAAATTGGACGGTCTAGCCTTCAGATTAGCGTCACCGCTGTCTCGGTGGAGTTTAATATACTCAGCCGTCTGCTCCCTGCTATCTAAAATATAACAGGACACTGGTGTAAATTCTCGACTGTCTCATACTTCTGTTTAATCAGTTTTCTGTTTGACGTTTAGTCAGCTGTGTAAAAACCAAGGAGGAACCCACCCGGGGGATTAATAAAGTTTTATTTTATCTAATCTAATCTAATAACTTTAATCTCAGCCAAACCGATTTACTCACGAACAAACAAAACACTGAAAAAAGCCCACTTTATGTGTGTGTGTTTATAAGTAGTTTTAAACGTTGTGATCCACAAAACAGCATAACAGTAAAAGAAGAACTGACTGCGTTACAGTCAGTGCGGGAGCAGCGGTTTCGCTCATGCGTGGTTCATTTGCAGTTTGGACGCATAGATGTGAACATCTCCTGCAGCTGGGGGAGGACTATCCTCTGCCCATGAGCGCTTTAGCACGGGTGAGGTGCCCACAGCAGCACCGCTGCTTGTCGAGAGTAAGAGCAACACGCTCTTTCACGTCAAAAAGTCGTCATAAATAAGTCTCCAATAACACCAGAAAAAGTCGCCAGACTTGTCGCTAGTCGTTTTTTAGAAAAAAAAACTCACTAAATATAGCGACAAAGTCGCTAAGTTGGCAACACTGGCTACTGAAGCGTACGACACAGAGCGCCCTCTGCTGGCGCACCTTACATGACAGGAAATGGACATTAATAGTGTCCTTACCAAAATAAAGTGTCTTTGGGCATAAAATAAAATGGGGGGGGGGGGGGGGGGGGGGGTGACTATTTTCATGTGTTTATCTTTATCATAGTGCCACCTATGTGCAGACACCAGACAGGTTCATCCCTTTTTACGCTTGTATGATTCACTGGTTAGTGGCTTACCAAACTAAAAACATTCCTTTGAAAGTGGTTGTGTACAAGGACTGGACTGAGAATGAGTGAAAAAGCAGCCAAGGGACAGACCTTTGGAAGACCTTCAGAAAGCCTGGAGAACAACTGCTCAAGATGACTTTAAACAAAAAGAAACATGTAAAGAAACTAGGGGTGGCTCAAGACTTTTGCACAGTATCTTTCAAAACAAGACTTTACAAACTGTGAAATTGTACTTATAAAACAACTTCATATTTATGCTGTGCAAAGACATGAAATTCACTTCTGAAGAGTAGTTTTATGGGTTTTCAACAAGTAGTTTTATTTTGAAATTTAAAAAATGTAAATTCAGCGTTATGCTGCTGTCTATACTGTCTGAGGTTCATTTCAAATCTTTCACAGCACGTTTTCCAGTATGGACATGTATGCTGGAAAAGATGCTGTTTTCCACTTGTGTACTCAGCTTTTTCTTTAGGTGTTTTTGTACAGCTCATCATGTCATCTTTTCTCCTTTACACTCCTCATGTTCTTCAACTGTAGTAAGGAGTTGGCATTGATCCATCACAGTGTGTAACTGTGTGTATTTAACAGCCATTTAGTGGGACCCCAGCGGCTTTAATTAGTGTGGGAGAACCGCTGTCGCTGGCTCGGTCTCTCTCGGGGCTCATTATCCCACTTAGTGTTCTTGCTCTCTTCTAAGGGCCAGTGAAGAGGAGGACACGGAAATTGGGAGGAAGAAGGAGAAAGTGAAAGATGAGGATGTGGTGAGAAAGTGATGACATGATGAGGAAGAGGAAAAGGGGGGGGGAACCACTCCTCTGGCTCCATCTGGTGGTGAGAAACATAAACTGCACTGACTTTTCTGTTACTCTTTTTTTCTTGTAAAAATGTAAATCACAGAAAAACGTTATTTTTTCTAACTTTATTAAATGATTTGATGAGACGGGCGATGAACTGTGGGGGAACTGATCCACTAGTCCTTCACAGTGAAGGGATCTGGAGGTTCTGTCACTGTTGAGTCAACTTATCCCCTTAGACTGCAGGCCGAGGTACTACCTGTATCTGCATGTGGTTATTTTCATGTCAAATAAATTGTTATTTTTAACTGAAAATTTTTTAATCATGGATTTAAGTGGAGAAATGTTCCTATGATGAGTTTCTGGGCTCAGCCTTAGAGTGAGAATAGCTCAGAGAACTGCTGCTGCTCCACATCAAAAGGAGCAAGCTGGCTAGGATGCCCTTCTGGGAGCCTCCTAGCTGATGTCCAACAAGGAGAACACCCTGAGGCAATCACAAGAGAAGCTGGGGAGACGATGGGAGATTTTCAGTATGACAATGATCCCAAACACACTGCGAGTGCAGTAAAAGCCCACCATGATACAAAAACACACAGCGGACCACTATCAGTCATGGATTTTCTGAAGCCCAGATATTACTGATGAAGTGTGGGCTCATCCTGACAGAGAACATGACAAAAGACAACATCTAATGTAGAGCTTTGAATGTCCTTCAAAAAGCCTGGAGAACTAGTCCCGCAGACTACTTAAAGGAATTACAAGAAAGATTTGCTAAGTGAGTTCCGGCTGTGTTGAAGAATAAAGGTGGTCATACCAAATATAGACTTGCAAGCTCGTTGACAAACTCTGTTTTTGCCTTATATTTTTTGTTTTTATGTTTTCCAAGAGCTACTACTCTGAAAAATAATTAATTGAAAATTAAGGAATAAATGAGATCTAAAAAGGAAAAGTTTTATGTGTTTTTATTCTCCTGTTTTCCACATTGTTGGTTTGTCCTTCACTCTGATTTCCTGACTCGTTTTTATTTTCCTTTCCTTTTTGATTTTTATTCATTTTATGTTGTTGCCACCTATTCTGTTTTACTGATTTTTTAATGTCACCTTTGCATAAAATAATTAAAATTTACTCAGATGAAAGAGATCTGGAGAGGCCTCCCACCTGTTAATCATAACAATCACACAGCTTCAGATACATTTTTCCAGTATTGATAAATTCGTTTATAACGCACTAAACGTACTGTGTGTATATAATGTCTGTAAGCAGTCATTTTATATTCTTTTTCATATATATATATATATATATATATATGGGCTTAGCAAATTCACTGGGCCACCTTTCACAAAAACCAGAGGACACAAATATGATTCCTTAATGCTTTGTAATTTCAGAATACATTATCTGGTTTACCTGTTTACCTGTTTAGACATTACAAATAACGTTTAAGTTACAAAAAAAAAAATCCCATGGTTTGGCCTGAAGTAGCACAATTACCATTTCTTTGTGTCTGTGAAGGTTCTCAGTCATCCAGGTCATCGTAGTCAAAGGAGCTTGCAAAGAAAAGCGTCTGGACTTCTTTAAGTTGCTTGAAGACGTTTCACCTCTCATCCAAGAAGCTTCTTCAGTTCTAAGGTCAAATGGTGGAGAGTCCCAGATAAGAAGGACAGACGCAACAACATTGTCATCCCCTATGTAGCCGGTGTATCAGAAAAACTCAGGAGAGTTTTCTCCAAGCATGACATCCCAGTGTATTTCAGACCCAGCAACACACTCAGACAGAAACTGGTTCACCCGAAAGACAAAACGCCAAAACACAAACTTAACAATGTGGTGTATGCTGTACAGTGCAGCGAGGAATGCTCAGACCTCTACATTGGAGAGACCAAACAGCCACTTCACAAGCGCATGGCACAACACAGAAGAGCCACCTCCACAGGACAAGACTCAGCAGTCCATCTGCATCTTAAGGATAAAGGACACTCTTTTGAGGATACCAATGTTCACATTTTGGACAGAGAGGACAGATGGTTTGAAAGAGGAGTGAAAGAAGCCATCTATGTCCACTGTGAGCGACCATCTTTGAACAGAGGCGGGGGTTTACGACACCAACTCTCTGCCATCTATAATCCAGTTTTGAGATCCCTTCCCAGACGCCTTAATGCCCACTCACATCCTGGGCCATCTGACCTCAGGAAATCACATGATAGGGTGGGGCCAGGTTTCACAATGAGCTCACCCGAAACTCTGGCTGATTGGGACCCACACCCAGTTTCACACCTTGGCTCAGGCGATTAGAGGATCATCAGGAGGTCCTTTTGTCCCTCTGTGGGGGGTCACTCCCACTAGGTTTAAATCTGGGACTCTCCACCATTTGACCTTAGAACTGAAGAAGCTTCTCGGATGAGAGGTGAAACGTCTTCAAGCAACTTAAAGAAATCCAGACGCTTTTCTTTGCAAGCTCCTTTGACTACCACTTCTTTGCTTTCATAATATGATGATGCAACTTTAGACCAGATGTGCACTTCCAGTCTGTTGACTGGTATAAAAAGCAAATAAAAAACAAACCCAAAACCCGATGATTCATATCCGTGAACACAAATGCACAGGCAGCTATTTGTGACTTTACCCCCCCACATTTTGCTACTAGACTGGGCCAGACCCCAAACACCCCAAAAAACTATTTTTTTTGCTAGCTTGGGAGTTGTGGAGGGTTGAGCTAACCCTCTTCCCTACTGTTTTCATTTGGTTGTAGGAGCTGGAGTGGGCAAGTTAATGACTTGCATGTCTTTGTTACCTTTCATTGTCAGGCATGTCAGATTTCGTGTTGTTGTTGTTTTTTTTGTTTTTTTTTAAATCGTAAGTCAAATTTGTTCCATGTAAGTTCGTACTTTATGTTTAATGTGAAAATAAATGCAGCCGCCCTTTTCTACAAATCCCCTGTGGGAGAGGAGCTGGAGTGGGCAAGTTAGTGATTTGGAGGTCTGTTTCTTTTACTTTTCATTGTCAAACAACGCAGGAACACACCAGTGTAACCAGTTTGAAAAAAGAAAAGAAAAAAAGATCCGTTACCACGATAAGCTAATGTCACGTATTTTTAAGCAATGGACCCCAGTACATAAATCCAAATTCCATTCAAATATATGATGAGTCAGAAAGCTTTAATGAGTCATTACTTCTCCATCTGTTTTACAAGCCACTGCCAACATTGCTCATACATTTGAGTAAAAAAAGCATTTTTTTTACATTACTGTAAAAGATTTTTTTTTTAAAACCAAACTTTTATTCAGATTTTTTTTTTTTTGCACACAGAACATGTAAACGCACAAACATCCACTCACTTACACAAGCATGTGTCCGAGTGTCATTACCAAATTCAGTCATCATTCCCCTGAAAAGGCCAGTTTTGTTCAGGTTTACACCTTGTCTTTTACTTTTAGTCTAGAGCTACCGGTTTTGTGGACTACATGTGATTGAGAGCGCTTCACTCTGGACTCATCCTTACACTTTTTTTTTTTCTTAAGCAGTTTGAACATGGGAAAAAAAACAAAAACCAACCAATTGATAGCGAGGTTTGGAGGGGGTTTCACCCGCTTGCCTCAACGATTAAAATAATAAAAGTAATACAAAAGTACATGACAGTGCTCATGTCTAAACAATCAGTTTATTGGTGCTGCCTCAGAAAACAAGTTTATTTTGAAAATCAGTCACTAGGAATGTGTTTGTACTCGAGTTAAATTCTAAATAAACAAGTTTATAAATGGTTCATGAAAAATGATGCTAAAAGTATAATGCAACAGTTTGTCCCTGACATTTATTCCGAACATTTAAATCTCTCGTTTCATCGTGTCCTACGTGGCGGAGCGTTCGTATGGATGGGTGTCAGTGGTAGAAGTGGAGTTATACTCCGAGATGATGTGATTGTCCATGTGGGGCTCAAAGTCCCTCTGAGCGTATTTTGGTGGTGGAGGCTCAGAGTCAGGGGGGAGGTTATGTTTTGAATCAGGATCAACGTGGTTGGGGGGCCGGAGAAGATTTGGGTCCATGCCGAGTTCGGACTTTCTGTGCGAGGCGTTGAATGTAATGCTGTGTTCAGAGGGAGTAGAGGAGGAGGAGAAGGCTGTGTGGTTCAAGTGTCCGTCAATCAAACAAGACGAATGCAAGTTAGCAGGTGCAACAAGACCCACCGAGAGTGGCTTTCCCTCGCAGTTCAGCACCGACGCCGTCTCCTCGCCTGTCCGTCCTCCCGAGGCCGGACTGGAGGAGTGGAAGTCAACTGGAAGCAGGTTCACGGTGGACGGCGTGGCAGCTGTTGTCAAGCCAATTAGAGTCAGATTACTGGAACAGGGGGAGTTAGGGGGTGAGACATCATTCTGAGTCCTGGAATCACTAACAGAAACGGGAAGTGATGTGTCGTGAGAGTTGACTCCTGAGTACATGCCGCTACGTGCCGGGGGACCTCCAGCAGCACTGCTGAATCGATGAAAGTCAACGGGTGATGCCCAGAAGGAGTTGTGAGTCTTATTCCTGCAGCCGGCGGAGGTAGAGTGAGCAGGAGCTGGCTTCTCTTTGGACCAGCCAGCAGCTGAGTGGAAATCAATGTCCGATGAAGAATTCACAGGATTTAAGTCGACGGGTGAGAGGATGGAAGATATTCCCATCGTGCTCTCCCTGGTGGAATGTAAAGCTGAGGAGTTTAAGGAGTAATAACGAGAAGCCGTGGGAGTCGAATCACACGCAAAAGAAGAGGAAGAGGGAGCGACAGGAGGTTTGTGACCGGAGCGATCGAAGTAAGTGGTTAGTGCTCGGACTTTAGAGAGAGCAGCTGAAACGCTGCTCATGTTGGCCGGCTTGCTGCTCAGTGCGAACGTGCTGGTCAGATGTCTCTTCAGTGCAGAAATGGGCGGGATGGACTCGCTGTCGTCAGGCAGCTTCGCGGGCGAACAGGAGTCGGTGGGATTTAAACTATGCAGAATTGGTCCGGCAGAGGTGTGATCTGAGTGGAGGTCTTTGTTAAAGATAGGGGAGCGGCGTGGACTCCCAGCATCTTTGTGTTTTAGTGGTGGCGGCGTGTTCCTGTTGTATGACCGAACCGGGCTGGCCTGTCTGAGGAGCGGAGGGGCATCCCTCCCCTCCTTCCATTGCTTGAGTTGAGATGGCGAGTTTATGGACGTAGCGTCCTGATTCTGGACTGGCTGCTCCTCAGAGAAAGTGGATTTCCAGCTGTCCTGCTGTTGATGAGCCTGACTAACGCCACACGGATCTCGGTAGCGCCTTTTTTTGGAGTCTGGGGAACAGCTGGCGTCAATGTCCAACGGGGCTTCACGTTTAGGTGCAGTGATCCTGTCCAGGTCACTTAGGATGGAGGCCAAGAGGTGGCTGTCAGAGGTTGAAGCTTCAGTATGTCTTTTATGAAGAAGATCAGTCATTACGCGGGCAGCATCCTGGTCTCCCATTGGTCGAGAGCCCACGCTCACAGAGCCCATGTTTCTGTGACTGTCGGCGTTGGGTGTCTTTGGATCTGTCGCTTTGATTGGTCCTTCTACATCAACATCCAGGTTCTCCACGTCCACCTCGTGATCGCTGTTGTCAATGGCGATCAGTCTAGCTGCCTTGGAACGGCCCGCCAGCTCTGTGTCCGACCCATCGTATCCTCGGTCCAGAATGTCAACGGGAAGCTCTCCGATTTCAGCGTCCAAAACGCCGCCCACACTGGCCGAATGCACCAATGGAAGCGGAGGAAGGTCTGAGAAGTCGACGGTCTGCTGGCTGCTGAGTGGGCTGCTGCTGATACTGCCGCTATTTTTGTTGTTGGCGTCGTCGTGGGTGCTGTCGCTGTCCAGGGTGATGATGACCGGAGAGCTGACAGAGAGAAAGACAAAGAAATAAAATCAGAATAAAATCAGAAATAAATAACAGCAACAATCCTCATCACTTGAGTCTTCTGTGATCAATAATGGTGTTCTTCTACAAAGGGATCAATACATAGATCAATCCCACCTGAAGTACATATTGTGGTAAAAATCTTAACGTTATCCATCCATCCATTCGCTTCCGCTTCTCCTTTTCAGGGTCGTGGGGGGCGCTGGAGCCTATCCCAGCTGTCATAGGGCGAGAGGCGGGGTACACCATGGACAGGTCGCCAGTCTGTCGCAGGGCTAACACACAGGGACAGACAACCATTCGCACTCACATTCACTCGCACATTCACAGCTAGTGGCAATTTGAATTATCCAATTAACCTATCCCCACAAGCTGCATGTCTTTGAACGGTGGGAGGAAGCCGGAGTACCCGGAGGGAACCCACACAAACACGGGGAGAACATGCAAACGCCACACAGAAAGACCCCGGCCTGATGGTGGAATTGAACTCAAGACCTTGCTGTGCGGCAACAGTGCTAACCACCGTGCTGCCTATCTTAACGTTATTAAAGATTTTATTCAGCATTTGTGAGCATTTATAGCCTTATTAGTGCAGAAGACACCCACATGACATTTGTTGGACTGGTGAACACATTTTAACTCTGCAGTAAGCACAAAACTGAGTTGGTGTCAATTTTTAGCAGAGGTTAAAACTGCTTTTTTTTCCTGGAAATTTTTACTGTACTTACGGAGCTTACAAATAATACATATTTAATCCTGTAATGTGTATCGTATCTGTGAAAAACCCAAATAAAACTTTTAAGAAACCATCTGCACAAATAGAAAAAATTATTCATTTAAATTAAAATTTGTATCTGCAAAATGATATTTATTTTCCTTTTTTCTTCCTAGTAAAAGGTTCAACAAACAGGTTTTTTTTTGGCATTTATTTAATTGTTCAGGCTTTACAAGGTGAAAAACCTCAAATTTGGACGTTTTATTTGGGGAAATTGTAAAGTTCAGCCATTTCTTTTGTTATTAACCTCCTAGGACCTGCCGTCCACATATGTGGACATCACATTTTGGGTTATTTAGACTAAAATACTCAATTTTGCTCTACATGGGCCTGATATCCACTTACGAGGACATTATACTGCCACTGTTCTATCAAAATTTGAAACGAATATCCTCATATGTGGCTCTTATTTTTCTTAAAAACAAAAATAAGGTTAAAAAAAAAAAACTTTGTTTTTACATTCATCAGGCCCCAATATGCCCAAATATCAAAGAAAAATTAAAATGCATGTCGTGGAAGAGTTCGGGTCTTAGGAGGTTAAAGTAACGTTTTGAACAAAAAAGTAGATTCTACTCATAATGTTTGCATCACCAGAAACAAAAATGAAATTGGACAAGAAAATTGCAGTCTCTGCACCTACGTGAATGTTCCCCGCAGATGGCTATAATCAAGCTTTTCTGCAGACACAGTGTCTGAAGGTTAATAATGAAACAAAAGATGGAAGCTCTGCCAATAAAATTTTAAGTCAAACAGGCAGATTTCCTCAGGAAGGCAACAGAAGTGGAGCCATCATCAGAGATGGATGAACTCTCTAAACACAAAGGAAAGGAGTTTCAATGCTTCCTTACTTGCCTCATTTAGCAGAGGATACATTGAAGCATCATTCATGAAAGGAAAAGAGATAATGACATCACAAAATTCCCTGAGACAAACAAAATACCTGCTAAGTGTTAGATGATATTAATGTTTACCATCCGTTACACGCTACAACCTGATGTTGACCCTTAAATAGCTGAACTCTGAACGCCACGCTGCTGCAACCTTAAAAATTACCGTATTTTTCAGACCATGAGGCGCATTAAGGGAAACAAAACAGTCAGATAACTTAAACTTTACTCAACTCATTCTTCTTGCCTTGTCTACTTCCGTACCATTGATTCATTAATGTTGAATTCTCTCGCAGCTGCTCTATTCCCATGTTGTTGCAGTATATTAATGACCCAAATACATGAATGTACTATTGCTGTGTGATTTATTACTATTACTGAAGGTTACTCGCCATACCAATACCAACTAGATATTTAAATCTTAATATAAATGAGTAACAGTAGAGTGGACATTAGGTAAGACTGCACTTTTTGCAGCAATCTTGTATAGAAAACTATTCCACGCGTATATAAAACAGGTCTGTGGCTCCGAACCGTAGTAAAGGGACCTCTGACTAATACGACAGGTTCCGTGTTGAGCTTGTAGCCGAAAACTAGCTTTACTTTGTTGTCTGCGTCAACTTTGCTAGCGAGAGACAGAGAGAGGCGTTGAAACGCTACTCCACTGGAACTTATTGTTTCACATGAACACCGTGTACAGTCAAGTCTTAATAGCTTACTTACAACTGGACTTGTCAGGCACTCTTTTTGGCTGCAGTGGTCATTATTATATTTACATGCTTCCAGCTCCCGTTTCTGCTCGGTGACAACTTGTACTTTTCAACTCTCCTTTTTTGCACACAACAGGTATGGCAGTCTATTCTCCCTGCAGCATGGACTAAACTGCCCATGAGGCTACATTCTTTAGGGCTATGCCTGTAACACTCTGCCTATTGCCTTGATATAAAATTTTTAGAGTAATAATTTTCGCAAGTAGAGGTGACATGGGCCGTGAGATTGAGACACAGGCATTAGAGCCTGCTAATGCGTGTTTTGTTCGGGTTTCCATCCATGCCATGCCAGCCATGTTTTTTCGCACACAATGCATTCTGGGACGAGGACGTGTATTGGTTGTCGGCAGTTTTCCATCGGTGCTTTCGTTCAGCTAACCTGTTTTGTTTTTTAAAGTGTAACAACAGTTTTAATTAACTTGCCTATTAGTGACCTGGTTACGACTTGGTAGACCAGCACTATCTGGTCTTTGAGTCTGACGTTATTAGCCATGTCTGGGCCCAAACTCAAATGATCACTGCAGCATTACTGAGAGTTGAAAAACTGTCTAAATTTGCTCATCTGTAATAAAATGATCAGCGTTCTGCTCTGCCAGGTGTAACAATTAAGTTTAACATCCAGGCATCCATGAAAATGGAATTTACGTTAACTGAGTTAGAAGTTAGCAGGCAATTAGTTTGCTAGCTTCCATCTAAATATAATATACCATGTTCTGACCGAGAGATTTATTTAACAAATTAAAACGTACAGCTCTGCTATCACTTCCAACATAAATGACAACAGGAAACTAAACAGCAGTGACTTTTGTAGGGTTACTGAAGTTGGGCTAATGATAATGATGTGCTACGTGATCGCTAGCGCGACAAGCTATGTTAGCATAATATAAACAGTAAAGCTGGAGGACGAACGCTAACGAACAGAGGACTTATGTTTGCAAAGTTTGGTGTAAATGTTACAGAGCTGCGGTGATGTCACCGTTTGCAGGTCCTTAAACTTAGACTGCGTTACTGGATATAATGCCTGTGTTACAACTGTTGCAGTATAATACTGCTGCTGCTGGCACTTTGTTGGAATTGGACGTCATCACTAACATTGCAGGGTGGAAATCCCGTCGTTAAGTCTGACGTCACTAGCCGTGTCTGGGTCTAAACTCCGCTGCAGGTCCATATATCAAACGATCACTATGGCATTACTGAGAGTAGAAAAACTGTCCAAAGTCTTTCATATTTAATAAAATGATCAGCGTTCTGCTCTACCAGGTGTTTAACAATTGAGTTAATTGAGTTTAACATCCAGGCATCCATGAAAACGGAATTTATAACATTTAACGGAGTTAGAAGTTAGAAGCTAGCGAGCTAACTTCCTGCTATCTAAATACAATATAGCATGTCCTGACTGCGGGGTTTTGGAAACAAATTAAAACGTACAGCTCTGCTATCACTTCCAGCATAAATGAAGACAGAAAACTAAACTGCAGTGACGTTTGTAGGGTTACTGAAGTTGGGCTAGCTGGTATATAATGATGTGCTACGTGACCGCTAGCGACACAGCTATGTTAGCATAATATAAACAAGCTAACTTTTTTTCTCACTGGATAAAAGTTACCGTGAGTGTTCTCGGTGGTCAGGAACAAATGTAATCGCATGGCAGGATGCTGTAAAAGGACCAAACTTCAGCCAGGAGAACAACTGAGATAATCCATCCACAATACGAGGTTAGTCATTCTTATACTGCTGCATGGGCTGGGCTGTAGCTACATCCTAAGGTTTTAAAAACTGAGCTTAAATAAATGATTAGCGGTAATAAAATCCGAGGGAGGTCAACAGTGATCACTGACTGTTTTAGGAGCTTTTCTTAAATAGAAGAAAATACTTAACATTAAACATGTTAGCAACACAAAAGCCATATTAAACGCAGACTACTTTAGGCCCGGAAGTAGGATTCATCACGTCATCACTTAACGACTGGATAGACAGGTGAAACACGATAGATCATGTTCTGACTGAGAGATTTCTGGAAAAAAAAAAAAAAAAAAAAACGTAAACGTACAGCTCTGTTATCACTTCCAACATAAATGAAGACAGAAAACTAAACAGCAGTGACGTTTGTAGGGTTACTGAAGTTGGGCTAGCTGGTATATAATGATGTGCTACATGCCGCTAGCGACACAGCTCATGGCAGGATGCTGTAAACGAACCAAACATCAGGAGAACCACCGAGATAATCCATCCACAATACGAGGTTAGTCATTAATATACTGCTGCATGGGCTGGTCTGTAGTTACATCGCAAGGGTTTAAAAACTGAGCTTTAAAATGATTAGCGGTAATAAAAACCACGAGAAGCCGACAGTGATCACTGACTGTTTTTAGGGGCTTGTTGAGATTAAATCGAACAAGATACAAAACATTAAAACATGTTAAAAACACAACAGTCTTATTAAATGCAGACAACTTTGGGCCTGGAAGCACGATTCATCATGTTATCACTTAAAGACCAGATACCGGTCATGGCTGCCCAAAGAACATCTGGATTAAGACAAACGGCTTAAAAAAAGTTGGTACTTTACAACAAACCTTCTCAGTCGCCGTTGCCATTGGCAAGCAGTAGCCGCATAGACACCAGTAGTTTTCCCTCACTCTCTCGTCCTCGTGTGACGGATTGTTTTCATCTTCATCTAAACTAAGTACTTGTTGACTATTTTCATTCGCTCTCTCGGTTTGATCTGGTTCAAACTGGAAAGGTTGAACAGAAGCCATTTCCAGTGCACTGCTAACTGTGAACTCGATGCGGTGCAACCATATGACGTCACTACCCAGAGTGTATTGAGAAGTAAATAACAATGGCGGCCTACTGGTAAATGGTTTTATATAAAATGTGTTTAAAAGGAAAACATTTGGCGTATTTTAATACCACATGTGTTATTGAAAGCACAGTACATATTTTAACGCAAACATGTCTTGATAGCCGGGGTTCCCTTTAAAAGAAGACGCAGTGCAGCAGATCACTTTTGGACTAACAAAGAAAGTAATGTCTTGATGCATTCTCAATCATCCAGGAAAGTAAATCTCCAAAAGCTGATTCTGTTCATCTGGACGTAGCGTTTTGTGGGAGAAAGGTTTCGTCACTCATCAAAGTGACTTCTTCAGTCTCAGCTGACTGCAGGTTTCCCCAAATCTTATAAACCAGGGGTGGGCAACTCCAGGCCTCGAGGGCCGGTGTCCCTGTAGGTTTTAGATGTGTCCTTGAACCAACACAGCTGATTTAAATGGCTAAATTACATCCTGCAGTTCTCCAGAGGCCGGGTAACGAACTAATCATGTGATTCAGGTGTGTTGACCCAGGGTGAGATCTAAAACCTGCAGGACACCGGCCCTCAGGGCCTAGAATTGCCCACCCCTGTTATAAACAGTACATTTGCATAATGACTGAAACCAGCCCACTGAAGGAACAATGGGCTGGGAGGTCAGTTCCTTAATCTTAATTATGCAAATTGTCATGACCATTGATCAACAACCACTGACCAAAACCCACTGATCAATGGCCATGAGTACCATTCACAGAGAGTTGGGGAATGGCTGCAATCACAGCATTGTAAGATGGCGAAAGATGTACCCTTAGGCCCCCTCCTCGAAAGAAAGTAATATATCCTAAACAAACCAGAGAAATACAGGCAGAAAAATCCACCTTTAGGCTGGAAATGTAGCAGCAGAAATGTAGCAGCCTGTAATTTCTAAATAGCATTTCTGTTCCCCGTCTGTGAGCAAAGTGTGATGCAGGGATTGACAAAGACTTGTAGAGTGGATGTGTAACATCTCACATTCAAAAACTGATATCACCTGTGCAAACGGTACACCTGATAATGATCAACAGAAGTGTTTCATCACTGTGTTCATTTAAAATAACTGATTTCACAGTTAATCAGGTGACGACCACTTCGCTTCGTCTCAGACTCTTCTTTACGTGTTAATTACTGTCAGCTGTATGAATTTGTGTAACGTGCTAAAACAAACCTTTTTTTCCCCTCCCAGCAGTGTGACACCTCGTACCTGCTCTGCTGAGCCTTGCGATGACGTTTCCGGCGCCGTTTGTGGGCAGGAGGCTGCGCCCCGTCGGCGGTGATGGTGCCCTCGTAGATGATCTCCACGCTGGGGCTGCGGTCTTGTCTGGACCTCCGGCTGCTGCAGAGGGAGAGCATGGAGTGAGCAACTTCTGGAAACGTCATTAAAACACCTGAACCACAGGAAGCTATTGAGAGGTCTTCCTCATCTGTTGAGCTGAGCACTTCACACAACAGCTGGTGAGATGTTTCAGCTGACAGTTTTAGAGTCAGGAAAGCAACTCTAAAAAAAGAAATCAACAGTAAGAGGAGAAACAACACGCGAACATGAAGCCTTTTCATTGCTGAAAAGAAAATCCCAAACATTAATATTAGACTGAGGTTCATTTAAACTTAAGAAAATACAACAAAACTGTGTCTGTTTCCAGAATAAAGAGGAATACGTTAATGCTGATCTCTCGTGGTAAAGGATTCATTTTTCGTGCATCGTCCCCTGAATAAAGAGCTGCAGCTTAGTGATTAACCAAAGATAATCATTTTCAAAACCTAAACACTTGCTTCTTCTGTTTACCTATCAATCAGATCTAGCTAGAAGCAGCCATCACATCAAAATGTATAAACAATGTTGCTAGGCACCACTGGCCTGCGGGAACGCTTTTACATTAATATTTATGGGTTCAAAATCACATCCCCTGTGGGGAATTCATTTACATGATTTTGAAAATCACAAGAGGTCAAAACGATGAGAACCAACAGGCAACATCCCAGGTAGGAAATGTTTCTTAGTTTCACCGTACAACCAGTGACATCATGTCTGCTTGTGCAAGTCGCGCTTTGTGGTAGCTTCAGTCGGCAAAATAAATGTGTCAAATTACCGAAAAACTTAGTAGCTCAAGTTTTTCACTCAAAGCACTGTCCTGTGATTTTAAAACAACCTTTTTGTCAATTTGAAGAAAATCAGAGTGCCTTATGGTCCGAAAAATACGGTACAAGTCAAATGAAACCCAAATCAGAGGTGAGGGTGGTGGGTGAAACCGGCTTATCCTGCAAATCAAAATTTGTCAAAAACAGTCAATAATAGACCACTGATAATTTACACTCTTCTGGAAAGTCTAATAATAATAATAATAAATCCAGTGGCCTCTTACCTCTCGCCACCGTAGCCACTGCTCGCCCGCCTGTGCCTCTCCCTTCTCCTTCCTCTGTCTCGCTCCTTCCTCTTCCTCCTCTCTTTCCTCTTCTCCTTGCGAATACCGCCACTGCCGCTCGGCCTCCATGTGGGATCCTTGACATTGTTGTCCAGGTGGCG
This sequence comes from Maylandia zebra, assembly GCF_041146795.1. NCBI lineage: Eukaryota > Metazoa > Chordata > Actinopteri > Cichliformes > Cichlidae > Maylandia > Maylandia zebra. The sequence goes on along the minus strand of NC_135169.1, from coordinate 13,313,077 downwards.
GCTCTTGCATTTCCTTTTCCCGCCGGGTTTTTCTCCGTGATGAGCGCTGTCGCTGGGGGACAGCGTGGGCGTCGGTGGCGTCCGCGGTGGTGGTGGGGGAGGACGTGGTGAGGACGAGGAGAGGGATGGTGAAGAGGCAGAGGAGGTGAGAGGGGACACCTGGGCGCAGGGGTACTCCCAGCTGGAGTCCGGCGGGCTGGGCGACGGCGGGGAGCTGGAGTCAGCGCTGGAGTCAAACGGAGGCGAGGAGCGGTGCCGCATCATGGCGGGATAAATGGAGCGATTTGGGTTGAACAGAGTGCCACTTTTCCTGTGCTGATTGCTGCTGCGTTCTTGCCTTCTCTTCCTCCTCTTCTCTCTTGCTGCCTCACTGGTGGACTTCCTGTCTCTCCAGCTCCCCATCTCCTGCTGCCGCTCAGTCTCTCCAGGCGTCGCCGGGCTGAGCGTGCACACAGAGCTCCTGCTCCGACCAGAGCTCCCTGACCATGAGCGTGCACGCGAGCGCTGTCCTGCCACCTCGCCAATTTTCTGCCCCTTGTCCTGCTCCTCTCTGTAAGTACCTGATGTGGAGGGAGGGATCGCTGGTAGGTAAGAGAGGGGAGGTGTTGCAGAGGGGGGAGGAGGAGCCTCCTCCTCTTTCTTCTTCTCTACCTCCTCTTCTTCTGTGTCAGAGGAGAGCTGCACCAACTCTGGCGTCCGTTCTGCAATCGGCTTCTTGTACCCAACGATGAGACACTCATCCTCTTCTCCCTGCCTTTCTCCTCCATCCTGATTGGCTGCCTCCGGCAGGGCAGGACTGAACGAAGATGAAGGCTCGGCGGTGGAGTAGGAGGGGCCTGGGGTTTCATCGTCCCAACCCGAAAGGCTAAGGACACTCGCTGTTTGGATGGGGTCATCTTGAGCTCCCACCTCCCTCCCCAGCCTCTCCTCGGACCCTCCCCCTGCCCCCCTCTCTTCATCCTCCCCCTCGGAGATGGCAATGACAGAGCTGCCATCGGACGAGCTGCTCATCCCATCCAGTTCCACTGCAGTGTCCGGTGGCTCGTACACCGCCTGCAGGTCATAGTTCTCCAGGCTGAGCGACGAGCGGGCGAAGCTGATGAGCTCATGCAGGAAGTGCTCAGTGCGTGCCAGCAAGAATGGCCGCAACTCTTCTTCTATGTTGGGTGTATTCTCCAGGCCGTGGCGGGCGAGCCTTGCCATGATGATGCGCTGAACGATGTCAACCAACGAGGTGTGCGAGCCATACAGCACCGTGAGCTCCCTCCGCAGCCAGGGGCGGAGCCTGTTCAAGTGGGCAGGGTTCCGACGGAAGCTATCTGCCGTGATGTCACGCTGTCCCTCGTTGCCGTGTACTCCGGCAACCCCACGGACCCGAATGCCACAGCGATAGAGGCCACGGCGAAAAGCCACCGTCTCTCTCTCCCTAAGTCGACGCACGGTTCCACCTTCACGCTGCAAACGCTGCCTTGCCGCTAAGCGAGTCATCAGTCGCCGTGATGCCCGGTCATTGGGGGCAATGGGTGCCACTGCCCCTCCAAGGCCTGTTAGTCCTTCAAATATCACACCGCGCTCCACCAAATCAGCACCTCCTCTTATCCTCTGTTCCTCCCCATCCTCACTGTCCTCAGCAACGACTGGAGGGTGAGGAAGAGGAGGGAGTGGAAGGGGAGGGGAATCGAGGTACCACTCCCAACTCCCTGCCCTCTCCTCCGCCCTTCTGGCCCCTCTCTCCCTCCGCCGCCTCCTTGTTGTTGTCTCGCCAGCCTCTGAGACCCGGTGCCGCCTCAGCATTAGCCTCATTTGATGGCTGCTTCTTGCAGCTGACGCCATCGCTGCCACCATTGCCACAGTAGCGGCCACGCTGCTGCTGGGGGGCGCTGAGCGTAGCGTATATTCCTTGAAGTCATCCTCAGCTTGGTTCCGGTAAAAGATTGAAGCAAAGGGCTGCTTGCAAAGCGGACACTCTGGCTTTTTGTGAGACCACTCCTGGATGCACGGGAAGCAGAAGCGGTGCTTGCAGCGGTCCAGGAATGCCAAGTTGTTGAAACGGTCCAGGCAGATGGGGCACTTGGAGTCAGGCGACGCCTCCTCTGCTGCCATCAGATGGGGGCGTGCTGACGTTGAGGCGGAGGACGCGGGTGGAGACAAGGACGAGGAGGATGTGGCCGCAGTAGAAGATCTGCTAGCGTTTTTCCTCCTGCTGCCACTCTCTCGACTCTTCTGCTCTTCATCTTCCTCCAGCGCAGCACCACGTCCTGCAGCACCTGCGGCTGCATTGTCACGGCGGCGAACGCGCAGCTTCATTCGCGTCGGTGCCATCACCTGAAAACAAACAACGCAGGAAGAAATGTGTCCTTATTCAGCTTTCAGGATTCAGAACTGTTGAGTACAGGTGAAATGACACCTGCTGAGAACAAAAACAAAGTCCTGGATTACAAATTAATCAGGTCACATGGCTCCCCAGTGCTTCACTTTGATCTAAAAACACAGGAAAGCTGTGGCACCAACACAGCTAGCAGCTACTGCTTCTTTGTCACTCTTTAAATTTCGCTACCCATTTGACTTTCTGCTTTTATATTTGACTTTTTATTGAAAAATAACTTAACTGTAAATCAAAGCCCCTCTTGTGGTGCTGTTCTTTATAGATTTATACTTCACTGATGCTCCTTGTAGCCACTATGTTAGCGTGCTAACACTGACTAACTGAAGCTCACAGTCAGGATTGAACACTGCGGTAAACACTTTGCACCTGTCAGAGCCTCTGTTTGTTTAAATCATCCGTCTGTTTAACCCTCCGTCTGTGGAAACCCTTCACACAGTTGTGTTAATATTAACACTGATTATTATTCTAATTATTCACCCAATTACCGACACGGAAGGACTCCCCTGAGTTTGTTAGCCTGCTAACACACCAGCTAGCTGTTACCTAAGCCTTCCATTTTGCTTAATTCTATCAATTCTATAAAGACCTTTAATTTTGCAAAGATTATTCGCGAAAAATCTAATTGTTTAAATTAAATATGTTTTTTTGTTTAAAGATTTTCAAGCTAGGGATGCTCATCGTTGCTTAAAAACCCTACATGCTATCTCTGGCTAACAGAAGCTCCCTGCCTGTTAGCATTTAGCCCACATTTGTTATTTTCTACGGTCATTATAAAAATCTGCGTTTAATTACTTGGCTTTACTCTTTAATTCTTTCTCCATAACAACAATGATGTTTTAAAACATTATATTGTTTATTTTATTACTTACAACATATTCTAGCAGGACCGATGCCGAGGTTGCTACCAGACCAACATGCTAACCAAAGCTAGCCGGGTTCAAACAAACGGCTTCCCCCAGCCTGTTAGCATGCCTGTTAGCTTCGTACCTGAGCTGAGGAAGCAGCAGGCTCCGCGGGTTGCTCCTCATCCGGATTCTTTCTCCTCCTCCGGGTCGAGCTCCGCGCTTTCAGCGGCATCCGCCGTCACCGAGCTCAGCGATGGCCCCGGACACACTGTATCGATCCGTTTAGAAACCGACTGCTGTGAGAAACACACACATCTGCCTGTCACTGTCCTCAGAAGCGACGCTCCTCACAGCTGGAACGAGAAAAACGCCGCGATGGATGATGGGAAATACAATGACAGTCGAGTTTTCTTCGTCTTCTTCTGTGGTCAGCCCCCACAATCAGTTTATCACTGCCACCTAGTTGGGTGGGGTGATGGTACGAGGATTCTGAATGCAATCTGCAGCACAGGGTGTGAGGGACAGCACCAGAGGCGGAGCCAGACATTTGAAACACCTGGGGCTTAGCCCTAAAGGGTAGTATGCATGTGGGATTTTTTTTTTTTTTTTTAGAATATGTAGAATAGGTAGAAATGACTGAAAGATTAATTGGCTCTGTTTTGAGTTTTGTTCAAAAAAGAATGACTTCATATAGGAAAAAAATATATCACATATACAGGACACCTTAAGCTAGGTTTTTAATTAAGCAGCAAGGCAGAACAAAATCAGGGCTGTATCAAGACACAGGGACTAAACCCCAATTCAACCAGACCCAGAACTGATCCGGAATTAAAACAGGACTACAACAGTTCAAAATCAGGACTACTGAGGACTTAACCAAGACAGAACCAGAATCAGAACTAGATGATAGCAGCACTAAAAATCATCATAGACCTGCACTACACTTATTTTTTAATTCTACCAAAGTCCAATATTTAGATTGAGAAAAGTTTATATAATTATTTATCCTTGTTGTGCAAACAAGCCTGCAAAACTTAATAAATATAGAATTTGAAAAATAACAAACCTAAAAAGAAACACTAGGTACGAGATACATGAGGTCCTGTGATACGGTGATACTTCTGGTAAACAACCATGTGACTAACATGTGAGTCTCACCTGCTCTTGTTTCACCTCTCTCTGTGTGTTCCTCTCTCCTTCTTTGTGCTGACAATCATCAAATATACAGTTGAAACCAGATATTTACACACAAACACTTTTTTAATTGTAACATCAAATCAGACTAAATGTTATTTTTTTAGATTGATAAATATAAAAACATATTTGTTAACTTTAAGAGTAAAGAGATAAACTGTCTGTATTTCTTAATTGTAAATGGCACCAAATTGTATTCAAACTTGAGCCACATTTATGGAGCTCCACAGTTCTCTTCCTGGTGTTTTGTTGACATCTCTTGATGTTCCCATGTCACAGAAACAGGCTCTGTGTTTTGCCTTGTATGCATCCACAGCTGTGCCACCAGTTTACTCACATGGACTCTACGAACCAATCAGAAGCTTCTTCAGCTCAGAATGGAATCGTCTGCAGTTTCTTATTAATTAACAATAAACTTAGTGTACATGTGCTCCTAAATTTGATGAAAGTGATAAAAAATAGAAGCTCTGTCTCTCTTTATTCTGACATTTAACTAATTCAAAAGATATTTCAATATTTATTTATTTTATACTGAACAACATACAAAGCATAATATATAAAATAACATCTACCTGAGTTTTTCTTTGAAAGAAGCCCCTTATGTCCATTCTTGTATATCAGTGCATTACTGAAACCGATTTATTTAGCCATGGAGGGAAACAATTGAAAATATGAAATAAACACATGTAAGCTGAGACTCTCTAAAGAAACAGCATTGTTGTTGTTCGGCTTTTCATTTCGCCATTTGTTGATTCACTTGAAGAGCGAGTAACGTAATATTGGTCAAGTGATCAGTTTGATATCAATCTTTCGTGATTCACCGTCATATTTACATTATTTGTACAGTACAAATGATTTGCTTTGGTACCTGGTCAAACTTCAGTTCTCCTCTGTCTGCCTGGCTGCGTTTCTCCAACAGCGCACTGGCAGGCAGCAGCTGCCCCGCCCCCCGCTTAGTGTCTGAGCTCGGATCATACCAATATCAGGGGGGATTCACGCACAGTCGTAAATTCCCACAGTGTGCACTATGTGCTTCGAATATTGTGTGTAGTTTTTGTTTTATACAGTTGTCAGCCAGGCATCTAACTATGAAAAAATTACACTCCAAAAGACCCCGGGCTTCTGACAAAACAACCCGGGCTTAAGCCCAGTAAGCCATACCCCCGCTCCGCCCCTGGACAGCACGGGGGGATCTATGGGCTCAAAATATTTTGCACTTGTAAATAAGGATTTGTATGTGTGTAAAAAAAGATTTGTATGTGTAAAAAGAATTTGTGTGTGCTTAAAAAAGATTTGTGTGTGGACTTAGCCAAAAAATACGTGAGATAGTCTGCACTCAAGTTTCAAGTTACAAGTACGAATTGTGACCCTATTTTTCGTCCTTTCATCTGATTGGCCAATGTCATGTCAATCAGAGAACACATGGGTTTGGCTTTTTTACACACACACAAATTCTTTTTACACATACAAATCTTTTTTACACACACACACACAAATTCTTTTTTACACATACAAATCCTGATTTACAAGTACAAAATATTTATGACCACAATTTGAGCCCATAGGGGATCGCAAGATCGTTTCCATGATTAGAAAAATTACTTCAGAGCAAGAGAAGAAGACTCTCCGGGGAGTAGGCATATTATCCCACTTGGGTTAGAGAGGATCAAGGCTGAGATTGTGCATGTGTGCAGGAAGGATAGTGGATGTATTGGAAAAAAGAATGTTGATAAGTGCAATCTAGATGACTTGTATACCCCCAGTCTATATTTGAAATCAACTGTAGAACTACTGTAGTGCTGATCTTTAGCCTAAATTTAAGATGTTTAACAACAACTATTCATGAGTTTCAGTCATTTCTTACACAGCCCCTGAATTCTCAGTAAAGTAGTTTGCACACTAACAAGCATTTTCCTGAATCTGATCTCTGTTCATGGGGACAGAGGCCAATATTAGGCTGCAAAAAGAAGGTCCTTTACATCTCTATCTACCATTGCAGAGTCCACAGGATACCTGGCTCCTCCCTTAAAGACCCTACTCACTACCAACAAACTGTGTTCACACTCCCAGCCTCTTGCTGGAGGTGTAGAAGTGTGTGACTGAAGAACTCTTTCTTCCTGCCATCAGACTCCTAAACACCTGACAGGAGTTTGTAAACTTGTTTTACCTCCATCTATATTCCTCTGTTTGCACACATGCAATTGCACACTCACTGCTGTCTACTGCACGTGCAGCTGAGGTAGCATTCTAGATTGATATTTACATAGTATTTGATTTGATTTGTATATATTTATATAAAAATAGCATATATTTTTTAAAAATGTTATATTCCTATTATTTTATAACCTATTATAACCATCCGTTATTCTATTTATCTAATTTATTTGATTTTCTTTATTTGACATCTCCTGCTGATTGATTGAAGGACCTGAAGGGGCAGCAATACGCCTTTTGTTGAGTCTGCCGGAAATCCAAGAAGAAGAAGCAGCGGCAGTCGAAGAAGAAGAACTGTAAACAAACTAAAGTGAGGCGGCGTTTGTGTTTAGTTTTTAGGTTTTAACAGAAGATGGAGGCACTCAGCAGGCGGGCTCTGGACCGGATTTACTCCGCGGTAAATTTTCTTTATTTATTCTATTGACTTCTCAGTCACCGGGACTAGACGCGGTAACCGTTAGCAACAAGCTACAGCCTGGAAACAGTAAAGCTAGCGAGGAAGACACTAACAAGCTGATATTTAACATCATAAAGACCAAAAATAAATGCATAAAAATTTTCACTCACATCAAAAATAGAACACGTAGAACATTGAAATGCCTGTTTGATTGTGAAAACACAAAATTACCGACATGTAACAAATTGCTTTATCGTGTGCGTTTATTGTGGTTCAGTTTTTGTTTATTACGTACGACAGGAAAACAGTCATAGTCTGAATGTCAGCATCATGTGAGTTTGTCACAGAAAAGTTGTGTGTGGTCTTATACACTCATCAGCCTCAACTCATATTAGGTACAACTTGCTGGTTGGACATGAGCTGCTTTAACTCTTCGTGGAACAGATTCAATTGTCCAAAACGTGTTTAAAAATGCTGCTTAGAGCACGTTTAACCATCTTTCCAAGGTTTGAAGTCCTTCTGAATCAAGTCTCTCTCCGGCCTTCAGGTATTGCTGGCAGTTGTGGTTTTGTCCTGGTCTTATGTGATCTACGCCAGCAGGATCGCCTCCGTTTGGCTGCTGGAACAGAGGACGCGTCGTTGAGGCAAGACTGACCGTGCGTCAGAGTGCAAGCGTACAGGTCTGTGTTCTGGTCATGATGACATGTGGTATCATAAATAAAGTCATCTCCACGGACACCTGCACAGTGTAAAGGGTGTAAACTGTGGTATTGTTCAAAGCACAAAGTGAGCGTCATGCATAAAAGACAAAGCATGTTAGGAAGAGCTCTTTTAGCTGCTGGTACAAATGGGAGAAACAGACCCTGTTTCCTTGCTCATATGAACACCTCACTGCTCTTTTCACATCCCTTTAAACCCAGCCAGGTTGAAGTCACTGCAGCACCACCAGGGGTCAGTATATGAACTGTGATCTGCTGCAGATCTCAGGCTTCAGTCAGATTTTTGCTTAACTTTTTAAATTTGCTAATTAAAGTTCCTAACTGAATGACATGACCCTAAATATGAGCCTGGTTGTGGGTTAGATTCTCTAGGTACATAACAAAAGACCCTTTAGTGCTTGCCTCCTTTAGTGGAGTTGAAGCTTGAAGATCAGGCTGGTCATTTATCCCCGCACGATAGGATGTTGTAGGATTTTTTTTTCCTAAAGTCTACAGTCGTTTGTTTAGTTGTGGATGTATTAGTGTGTCTGGAAGGACTTTCTTTGAAGTGAAGTTCTTTGGTTTCAGAAGGTTAAACCTGTTCCTCCTGCTCTGGTCTCAGGCTGATGGACCCCTTTGAGCCCTCGTTCCAGAGGTTCAGACCTGAACATATGGTGACTGTTCAGGTAGGAGAGGACAGAAGCGGCTGAAAGCACCAGAGGTTTCCAGGAGGTCAGATCTGAAAGGAGACGACACAACAACCAAAAACTGGTTTAAAAGTGGGAAAAGACGGCGTAATGAGAGAAACAATGAAGACGAGCTCCGAACTTGAGCGGGTTCTATGGGGACTGCGTTTAGCCCACAACACAGTAAAACCCACAACATCCACTCTGATACTTTATGTTGTAATTACTGCTGAGTAACTTAGAGTAATTGAAGTTGGATTAATGACTTCTTGGGCAGTCAGACCAGATCTCTCTCTTTAATTGAGACTTTTATACATTGTCCCACATCTGTCTCACATTTTGACTTCTTCTGCACTTTTTCTAAAGTGTGGCTTTTACCCAGTGCATATCAAGGGAAGGCTTTTGTATATGTGTCAAATAAAGATTAGCCTGTTTAATGTTGCGAATGTTACAAATTACCAGAAAGTCATAAGATTTTCACATTTTAGTGATTATGATTGGAACCACCACAAATGAAATGGAGTGTCAGTATTTTAGAATCAAAATAGTGTTTTTGTTGTAGTTGTTTTGATTTTGCACGGAAGCAAGTCTGGTGTGAGGTGACACAGTATGCTGTGCCACAACTGACTAAAGATAGCTAAACTCTGGTGTACTTTTTATTGACATAATCTATGGATACATCACTACTGACACCCACAGACAGTTTCAGTTGGAACAGCAGGAGTATGTAAAGACTATCACATGAGCGCCCTTTAAATCTTATTATATTTACTTAAAAAAAGAATTGGGAAAATTGCATTCACATATATTGGATTACCTCCCAGCATTTTTAACACTTTGTCCCACACTTACACATATCATTTATTGGGATCTGGTCAGCCAATCAGGAATCTGTACTTTTTTTGTCTTATAATCACAATAAAAATGCTCCAACAACATAAACAGGGTCCAGGGGTCCAATTCAGGAACTCCAATTAGCTGAGGTGAAGCTTAGCCGCCTGTGTCATCATCCACCTGTCAGTCAAAGAGGCCACGCCCCAATAATGCAAACTTTAAACCTTAATATAATTTAAACAGATGACTTATAAAAAATTCACCCTCCCTTAGAGTTGTTAAGAAGAGGGGAATTAGCTATAGGGTTCAAAACCTTTATTGTAGCAGGGTGTAAATATGTTTGTTTGTCTTGTAAAGTCAGATGTTTTAACACAGTCACTCTAGTGGACATTAGAGGAACTACAGGCTTCACATTCACAAAGTTATTTATTCAGTACATGTAATTCTATAACTAGACACTACGGCTGAATCACCAAAAAGTTTTCTGCAGTTTTTTTTAATGTTTGTTTTTTAAAATTCAATTTAAACTCCCAAGTGTGAACTTCCCTAAGGTCTAAATGTGTCTTTAACATTGGGAAACCTGATGGTCTGATGCTTTGTTTGTAGTTTAATATTACCTGATCTACCTCTAAATTAATATAAAAGCAATGAAAAACGAGTATCTGGTCATTTTTCTGTATATTTCAACATTAAAGATTAGTTTCTTCAGCTCATGTGTGTTGAGATGTTTCATTTTCATGCCACCAGGGTTGAACAGATTTATGTTAAACAGAAGCAGGGATAATAATGGAGACGTGTGTCCTCTGATGTATTCAGTAAATAAACCTCAGACACACACACAGGAGGTTGATTTGGAAGGAAGAGGTTTGCTCTTTGATGTGTGCCCTCAGATATGTAAATGCTCTTAACAGAATGGGTGAGTGAGGGCAAGTGAGGTAAGGAGAGAATGAGAAGCAGAGAGAGGGGGTTCTCTTTATGTAAATACTCATTCTGTTATCAAAAACCACTTCAAGCACACACACACCTTCTGTCATCTGTAATTAAAATCCTGCTCATCGTGTCTCCATCTGCTCTCGTGTTTGGGGCCCCGAGACCTTTTCATGGAAAATTAAAAACATTGATGGGAATGTGGGCACGATCCCACCTGCCAGAAAGATCCAGAGCCCTCTGGAAACCACTGGAAATATGTGATAAATGTGAGGGGGGTGCATAAGGGTCTCCTAGGAACTACAAGTGGCGTCTGGAGTCTAAACAGAGTCTTTCTCAGTTAGGTAAAACACTTGTTGACCTACTTATTAATTAACCAAGGTGGTATAGTTCCAAACGTATTTGGACAGAGGCAAATGTTTTGCTTCTTTTTCCTTCTACATCACCAAAAATCTATTTGAAATCAAGAAAAGAAGTACTGAAGTGTTGGTGTGTTCACATGTGTTTGCAGCCCTTCGTGCTTTTTAGTTTTCGTGTTCAGCAGTGAAATACAGCATGTTGAGATCAGTTGGTGTACTCAGCTGCTTTCCAATAGTCTTCACTTTCAGAGTGCTGATTCAGGGGATTTTTGTCCGTCTAACCCAGCCTGTATGATTTGCATCTCAACTGTCTCTTATGAAGTCTTCATGATACATTACTGACATGTCAAGTCTTCTTTTAGCTGGATGTTATAAAAGGCTTTTATTTTATTACAATGGAAAAGATTCTGTGATCGTCCACCACTTTTGTATTCCCTTCTTCTTGGTGCTCTTGCAGCCTGTTGATTTCATCTTTCACCTGTAATGACGCCTCTTTGAACTCCATACAGCATTACTGTGAATGCAAAACTAGCCACCCATTCGATTATGGATTTAAATCAAAGTGTTGAATTTTTAAATTGAACACATAGAATTAAATCCAGTTTATCTCCTTAACCTGTTTGGAATTAATCAGAAATGAAATGACACCTTGTAAGGACATGTTATGTTTTTGAGGTTTGGTTACTGTTTTGATCTTTTCCTGATTTTTGTAGTCAGTTCATGTGCATCTCCAAAAAATCTTTTTTTGAAATACAGCATTTTTACATTTTATATTTTGATATTGATGGCCATTAACGTGCACTGTTTCTATTTAATTAAAAAAATAAATAAATACATGGTTGCACTGAGTCCATTGGATGATGAATACCTGTTAAATTAGCACGATGTCCTCTGAAGTGAGACGTCACTGCTCTGCATGCTGGAAAGAAAAAGCGAGCTGCCTTCTGCAGCTGTGCTTGTATTCAAACCTCTCATGCAGATGAGCCATAAAACACACAAGCACTCGTGTGAGGCTGCAGGACTCTGTTTATTCACTCGCTATCAGGCACTTTGTATACACACACAGCATGTAGAAGTAAATCATGAAATATATATTCCTTTTTGATAAGACACACGGGAGTAGGATGTCTTCACAAGTTGTAGGTCAAAATTATTTGAAGCATTTCAGTCAGGTTTCAGGACTAATCACAGTCAAGAAACAGCGTTAGTGAAGGTTACAGAGAGAGAGCATATATCTCCAATATTGGCTTGTCTTTATTGGCTCCCTGTTAAATCCAGAATCAAATTAAAATTCATCTCAGGAGATAGAAGCTAAAAATCTGTAAGTAACACTTTTTAATCAGTTATATCATCAAGTCAGTGAAATATCTGGGATATTGATCTGGTCTGGCAAGTTTCAGCTGCTTTGGTGCACTAGAGGGGCAACAATGAGGCATCCCTCAAAACAGGAATGCTTTTACAGGTGGAGGCAACTGGCAATTTCTCCATCCTCATTTTTTCTGACTGTTTTTTCACTAGTTTTCTATTTGGGTAGGCTCAGTGTCACTATTGATAGCATGAGTTGATACCTGAACCCTGCAGAGTTTGCACTGGTAGTCCAAGTCCTCCAGGGCAGAACATCAATTTGTCCAACTGACAGAAGGTTTGCTGTCTCCCAGCACAGTCTCAAGAGCATGGAGGAGATTCCAGGAGACAGGCTCTTTCCACACTAGGAGAGCTGGACAGAGCCATAGATTGCCCTAAACCCTTTAGCAGGAAGGGTTTCTTCACCTTTCTATACAGTGGCTTGCAAAAGTATTTGGCCCCCTTGAACTTTTCCACATTTTGTCACATTACAGCCACAAACAGGAATCAATTTTATTGGAATTCCAGGTGAAAGACCAACACAAAGTGGTGTAAACGTGAGAAGTGGAACGAAAATCATACATGATTCCAAACATTTTTTACAAATAAATAACTGCAAAGTGGGGTGTGCGTAATTATTCAGCCCCCTGAGTCAATACTTTGTAGAACCACCTTTTGCTGCCATTACAGCTGCCAGTCTTTTAGGGTTTGTCTCTACCAGCTTTGCACATCTAGAGACTGAAATCCTTGCCCATTCTTCTTTGCAAAACAGCTCCAGCTCAGCCAGATTAGATGGACAGCGTTTGTGAACAGCAGTTTTCAGATGTTGCCACAGATTCTCGATTGGATTTAGATCTGGACTTTGACTGGGCCAGTCTAACACATGGATATGTTTTGTTTTAAACCATTCCATTGTTGCCTGGCTTTATGTTTAGGGTTGTTGTCCTGCTGGAAGGTGAACCTCCGCCCCAGTCTCAGGTCTTTTGCAGACTCCAAGAGGTTTTCTTCCAAGATTGCCCTGTATTTGGCTCCATCCATCTTCCCATCAACTCTGACCAGCTTCCCTGTCCCTGCTGAAGAGAAGCACCCCCAGAGCCTGATGCTGCCACCACCATATTTGACAGTGGGGATGGTGTGTTCAGAGGGATGTGCAGTGTTAGTTTTCCACCACACATACGTTTTGCATTTTGACCAAAAAGTTCCATTTTGGTCTCATCTGACCAGAGCACCTTCTTCCACAGGCTTGCTGCGTCCCCCACATGGCTTATGGCAAACTACAAACGGGACTTGTTATGGTTTTCTGTTAACAATGGCTTTCTTCTTGCCACTCTTCCATAAAGGCCAACTTTGTGTAGTGCACGACTAATAGTTGTCCTATGGACAGATTCCCCCACCTGAGCTGTAGATCTCTGCAGCTCGTCCAGAGTCACCATGGGCCTCTTGGCTGCATTTCTGATCAGTGCTCTCCTTGTTCGGCCTGTGAGTTTAGGTGGACGGCCTTGTCTTGGTAGGTCTACAGTTGTGCCATACTCCTTCTATTTCTGAATGATCGCTTGAACAGTGCTCCGTGGGATGTTCAAGGCTTGGGAAATCTTTTTGTAGCCTAAGCCTAATTTTCCAATAACTTTATCCCTGACCTGTCTGGTGTGTTCTTTGGACTTCATGGTGTTGTTGCTCCCAATATTCTCTTAGACAACCTCTGAGGCCGTCACAGAGCAGCTGTATCTGTACTGACATTAGATTACACACAGGTGCACTCTATTTAGTCATTAGCACTCATCAGGCAGTGTCTATGGGCAACTGACTGCACTCAGACCAAAGGGGGCTGAATAATTATGCACACCCCACGTTTCAGTCATTTATTTGTAAAAAATGTTTGGAATCATGTATGATTTTCGTTCCACTTCTCACGTGTACACCACTTTGTGTTGGTCTTTCACGTGGAATTCCAATAAAATTGATTCATGTTTGTGGTTGTAATGTGACAAAATGTGGAAAAGTTCAAGGGGGCCGAATACTTTTGTAAGCCGCTATAAGTAGCAGGATGAACACTGCCAGCAGGCTGCTAGTGTGAATGTCTCTGATCAAACAATCACAAACAGACTTCATGAGTGTTGCCTGAGAGCACAACATCCTCTAGTGGTTCCTGGACTCCCTGCCTGACACCCTGGAACCCGATTGGCATTTTCCACAGAATACCAGAATCGGCACGTCCACCACTGGTGCACTGTGATTTTCACAGAGAGCAGGTTCATCCTGAACACATGTGACAGATGTGAAAGTGTCTGGAGAGGCCGTGGAGAATGTTATGGTGTGCGTGAAATTGATCACCATGACTGTTTTGGTGGTGGGTCAGTGATGGTCTGGTGAGGCATATCCATGGAGGAACGCACTGTCCTCTACAGCAGGGGTGCCCAATCCCAGTCCTCGAGATCTACTATCCTGCAGCTTTTAGATGCATCCCTACTCCAACACAGCTGAATCAAATGGTGTGATTACCTCTTCAGCATGCCATCAAGTTTGGCAAAGGCCTGATAACAAGCCATTCAGTTGATTCAGGTGTGTCAGAAGAAGGGTGCGTCTAAAAGCTGCAGGACGGTAGCTCTCGAGGACTGGGATTGGGCACCCCTGCTCTACAGGCTAGGTGACGAATTTTAATTCCCAGCAAACAATGTGGCATCCTTGTGTTCCTAACATGTTACCCTTATCAGTATGGAGATGCAGAAAGATTTTTTCCCCATTGAGATGTGACATGTTTTCAAAGTGTTCATATATTTTTTTGGAACAGTATAGTTAAGGTTGGATCAGGTGACCCTGAATCCTCCCTTTTTTATGCTGCATAGGCTTAGGCTGCTTTCACTCTGTTTATGCACCTCTCTGCATTAAATCATCAGTAATTATTAATCTGGCTCTCTTACACAGTGTAATTATTGTCCTGTCTTCCTCCCCTCAACCCTAACAAGTTAAGGCAGATGGCCTCCCTGAGCCTGGTTCTGCTGGAGGTTTCTTCCTGTCAAAAAGAGAGTTTTTCCTTCCCAAGTGCTTGATCATTGGAGATTGTTTTATTGCTGGAGTTTTCTCTCATATTGTAGGGTCCTTACCTTAGAATACAGGATGGTTTGAGATGACTCTTGTTGTGATTTGGTGCTATATAATGAAACAGAGTGTAATTAAGTACAATCATTGACCAGGTTTAATGAAGTAATTAATTTGGTAATCTTGGGAGGGTCAAATGCACTTACTAACAGTGTTGGTCAAGTTACTTGAAAAAAGTAATCAGTAACTAATTTCTGATTACCTCCCCAAAAAAGTAATCCCGTTACTTTACTGATTACTTATTTTCAAAAGTAATTAATTACTTAGTTACTTTTTAAAAACACGATTTACAACCTGAAGAGGTGATAAAGCGATTGATCTTTCAGCCCAATTCTACTGTTTCTGCATAATCCATCATACAAAATGTAATCAAATGGAAAAGTCTCTTTTTAAAACTTGTTTTATTAGTTTTAATCTTTTAACTTTATGCATCAAGCAAAAATTTAATTATATGCAACGTTGAAATTTGTTTAACATTTAAACCTATTTTCTGCACATTCCAGCACATAAAATAAAAATATTTTTTGTGTTTACACTCAGTCTTTCAAATAGATGCAAGTAAAACACAGCAGACAATAAATAAAGTCAAAGACTCAGCGGTCCTGTTGCTCTATTTTCACCTGTAAAGCAGGAGCAGGGTAGGCGGAGGTTTACCTGGTGCAGGTGAGCCGCAGAGGTCAGTTGAAGAATCCGCGAGTTTCTCTGTGAGTTTCCCATTACATGGTAGCGCACTCGGTGCTTGCTTGGAAGTTTAGGGGGTTTTTTTTGCTGTAAAAAGAAGTTTTTCTTCCCACGCACAACGGACGCTAATGTTTTTGTCACTTTTTATGGAATCAAACTTAAAGTAAGGTCAGTACTTCCACACTTTAAACGCTGCACGCTCATACTCTCTCCGCACTCGATATATTATCCATTGTTGATCTGCACACAGCTGTTGCCACAAACGTCGCACTCGCTTACATCACTGTCATGAGACATTCTCGCAAAAAAATCACGGTTTTAGTAACGCAGTAACGCAGCGTTCCTACGGGAAAGTAACGGTAATCTAATTACCGTTTTTGCAATAGTAATCCCTTACTTTACTCATTACTTGAAAAAAGTAATCGGATTACAGTAACGCGTTACTGCCCATCTCTGCTTACTAAATATTAAAAATCTACTTTTCTTAACTCTCCACCTATATTTTTGGCCAAAATAAAAATTATTTCTGAACAAAGCCACAAAACCCAACAGCTGTGAGTAAAATGCAGTTTGTCACTTTATGTCTGTAGACAGGAGAGTCTGGAACTGGGAACTCATCTATTCTCCCTCAGAGCCTCTTCTTCTTCATGTCCGCCAGTTGTCATGTCAGCCATCTTTGACACAAAAAAGTAAACAGACCACATCGCCTCCATCTCTTTAAGTCTTCCATCTGCTCAACAACGTGACATGAATATTCACACAGAACATTCGTGACAAAAGGTGCTGATTAACCAGCCGGTGTGAAGTGTCTGAGTATGAAACTAACTGGGAGGAGAAAGAAATGGATGGAATAATATAATTGGTTTGATTTTATTAATGCCTTTAGAGAAAAACCTCTGTGTTGGTTTATTGTTGAGTATTTCATGGATATCACCATTTTAACTGTTGACCTATTTTATTTTGAAATATTACACAAATGCTATAAAAACTAAAAACTAAACTATAATTATGTTCACTCCAGTATGTTTGTAGGCTGACTTTTGTGTCTCGTTTCTAATAATATTTCTATTATTCCAAGTGTTTTACAGAAAAAAATAGGAGAAAAAAAATCTAAGATTTGATTAAAAACATAAAAATAAAACTAAAACAGGCAAACGGGACAAAACATAAAACCAATATGGCCACATGTTAAATGTTCATGAACCACAGGCGCTAAAGAAAACACTGGCAAGTACCACCAAAAGTCTTTGAAGTCAAAATGTCTGCTTTTCAGGTTTGAAATCACAGAGTCCCTGTTTTTCATGAAGCATATGCAGTGTTTGAGATCATGAATGGAACTTTACAAAAAGGGCTGGTTTTGCAAAACCTTGTGCCATGATTGCGAAAGCCCCAGCGAGTCGATTGCAGATTGTCTTTGATTGTGTTTGAATCTGTGTGACTGTGATTTGAAGCTAAACAGTGACCTAGAAAGGTCCATAAAACGAGTAACTGCAGTCTAGACACAAAAGAGTTCAAGAACTTCCTCCAGCAGTTCTTTAAATTATGACAGGGTTGCTCTAGTCTCACAAGAGGGACTGAATGTATTAAAAGAATATGCAGAAACTTCAGCAAAACTTCCCATGAACACAGGATGTATTTATTCAGCATTAATGTCAGTTTGAGTTTTTGTGCACAGTCCAACAAACAACACAAACTAATAGTAGTAAAATATACATGCAGTATTCTGAACTGCAGTATTCTGCCTTTCACTTGTAAACAAATTTAAGACAAAACATCGAAGAAGAAACAAAGTAACTCATTGGTTCAGACCAGGTGCTGTCTTCATCTAAAAGCATCCCTGGTGTCACATTAAAATTCTATACATAAACTTTTCATCCTCATAGTCGACTAATGGGAAAGTGCTTCTTCACAAAAACATAATAACAGCATAGAATATAGTAAAACATAAACTATCAGGCGAAGATTTGACTGGAGTGAAAAACATAGCAAATGGCAAAATTTAGACTAAGATTATTCTGTTTTTCAGTTTCGTTGAACATTCCTCGGTGGATTATTGAGATCCACCGGGTGACCATACATGTGAAATGTAGCACACAACACAGTAATGTATTCTTCTTAGGCTAACAGTGAGGACATCACAACAAAAGATAGATCCACAGTTTGCGGTTCAGGCTGGGTCCAGGAGAAGATCGTCATTCAGATACCCCGGTATTGATGAATACAGCTCTTGCTTCTTCTCTGCTTCCTCTTCTGTCTCCGTGGTGATGAGTTTGGCTGTCTTTGGGTCTGCAATGATGTCCTTGGAGACCAGAGAAGTCTTCTTCCCTTCCAACCAGTAAGTAACCATGTCACCTTTACCCTGAAGAAATTAATCAGGTCCAGAGTGTTAACTGGGCAGCTCCCAGTTTTACCTTAACTGGACTCCAATGGGAGTGTACAGCTCACCTTGACCTGAAGTGTTCCTCTGCACTCCAACACGTAGCCACCAATCTCTTCCAGTAGGTAAAAGACACTGGAGCTGCACTGGATCTTCAGGGCTGCAAAAATGGAACATACCAGCTTGTTTCACCCCAAGAAGAAGAAAGTTAAGTCTGTGTCCAGTAACCAGCATTTGTTCCAGTAATAATTAGTCATACTCTTATTAGGTCCTGCAGTCTTACCAACGCTTGTTGACTCCATCCTCGATGCTGTGTTCACTGTATCTCCAAACAGGCAGTAACGAGGCATCTTTGTCCCAACCACCCCTGCCACCACTGGACCTAAAAGGACTCAGAAGAGTCACGGGTGGAAAAATGATTTAACAAAATTTTTTAATTACAGTGGCTTAGTAGCTTGTATACCGGAGTGTATCCCAGCTCGTATCTGCAGCTGAGTGTTGGGTTTATGGGGGATCCTGAAGGTGCGACAGACGCCCACCAGATCCAGAGCCATGCTGGCGATCTCTGAGGCGTGGAGTATCCCGTTCTCCTGTGGAACACCAGAGACCACCATATCTACACAAAAACAAACAAACAAAAAACAACAATCAAGTAAAAAGATTTCACAGGACACTATAGAGTCTTGTGAAAAACCAAGTACACCTTTATTGCTTCCACTTATGAGCAAGTGGGTAAGACGGAGCCAGATGCTGCTAACATAAGAGAGCAACATCCCAGAAAATTAACCACGAGGTCGGACCAAGGTCAGTTTTGAGAGAAATTAACAAAACCGAAAGAGCTACATCTTTGACTCTACCGGCTTCAGTTAGCATTTTAAATCTTTTAGTTCATGGCAGTACAATTAGAAAAAAGACCAAACAAGTGTGGCTTGTTTGGAAAGGCTGCCCGGAAATGAGCTATATATTTATATAGCTATATATTACCATGTGTGTCACTCACATGCGTCTCCGATGGTTTCTACCTTGTAGACATCATAATTGTCAATGATGTCATCGAAAGTTGTGTAGAGCTTGTTAAGGAAGTCCACGACCTGGTAAGGAGTGCTGCTGCTGGACAGCTGGGTGAAGCCCACTATATCACTACACAAACACACACATACCATCCTTTATTATGGTGGCTGTAAAAATATAGAAAAGTAGAATAGAATCCATAGAAATTTATTTAGCTCATGTGGTTGCTACAAACCAGCATTATTAGCCTCATCTGACTAAAGACCCCACAGGTTTTCAACTCTAGTCTATCTTTACCTGAAGTAGATGGTAGCACTGACATAGCTCTGAGCTTGGGAGGGTTTTCCCTGACGGAGGTCATCAGCAACCTGTTTGGGAAGCATACCTGAACCACAAACATACAAATGTCAGTAAAAGGCGAGTTTTAACTGGTCAGAGATATAGAGAATTGTATAATCTGCATACAAATAAATGTTTTCTGGATGAAAATGTGTGTAATAAATGTGAAACAGAATCATCCTACTAACCTAGTAACACATTAGTATGTGTGTGTGTTTGTGGGTCATACTGTATAGCAGCCTATCAGTTTTCTGTTTCTCATGCATCAGATCCTGAGTCCGCTCAGCCACCAACACCTCCAGATGTTTGCTGTATTTCTCCATCTGAAACAGACAAAAGAAAAAAGCTTTACATATACAGTATATAGCATTGATGTAATTTAACATATGATATTACATGAGAACATGGTACAGTGCACAGTTTGTTACTATAGTAATAACATATAATGATTATTGGACTGTCCACTGTATTGACAGAGTTTGTTTTTACCAGGTTCATCATCATGTCCACTGGGCTGGTTTTGATGGGGTTAATTCGATGCACAAACTTCTTGATCTGTTCAAAGGTAGGTCTGTGGGTAGGGTTATGAGAGCGACATCGCCGAATCAGCTACGGAAACACAGGTGGGTCAAAAGAGCAGAACAGCTGAGATTGAATATTCAGTCATCGAGGATCATTCAAAGAAGAAAACATAATTTAAACAAAACATCAACTAGTTCAAGTATACACGACCACAAATGCAAGGAACACCTGACAGCTGTCAGCTACAGACATCCTTCACCCAGTCAAAACATTAACTTGACTGTTCTTCAGAAGTCCAAATCACTCGTTTCAGGTGAAAGTAAATTTAGTGTTTAACTTGGAAAGCAAGGTTTTAGAGTATAAAGGAGTAGTGTAGAGGCACAGAATCCATGATGTTTTAAGTCTGATGTGACGTTTCTGCATTCTGTGATAATTTGGGGTACTTTATCATCTCCTGGTCTTGGTGGTGGTTCATCCACGTGTTTTATCAAAGTCAGCACAGCCCTCTACCAGGAGATTTTAGAACTCTTCATGCTTCAGTTTGGTGACGATATTTATGTACATGCAGATTCCCTCTTCCGAGAGGACTTAACACTTCCACTACTAAGTAGTTAATAAATTGTTTGGTGGTGCCAGAACTACTACCAAACAGTTTGCTAACCATTTTATGACTATGCTTATTTGGGGAGCTAACTCACCTAACCTCAACCTGACAGATTCTACAGCTCGCTGAGAGAAGGAAGATGAGGAAGTTGAAGCTGAGGTGCCACAAGCTGATCACCTTCATGGTACGAATACTGTAATTATTGATGCAGTAATTTGTGTTAAAAGAACTATAACTAAGTTCTGAGTATATAAATGAACACATTTTTTCCTACAAAAGTATGCTTATAACAACCTAGCATACGAACACTATAAATTTTTATTTATTTTATTAATGATAGCACATTTCATACAGCCTGCTTTCAACCATTTCATAACAGTCAGTTTAAAGGGAATGACATACCTCTACATAGTCAGCGGGACAGGGGCAGGTGTTGTCAGCTTTACTGGAGATCAATTCAGGAAGAGGAGGACACCAGGAACACTCGAGGTTTGACTCCTCTGCCTGTAAACCAAAGCATTTTACGAATTTTACTGAGGGAGACCATGAAAGCAGCACAGTTACAGTGAAGGGAAAGGACACTCAGACTGACTTACAGGGACCGGATCACTGCGAGTTGCAATCTCCAGCAGGATGATGGAATAACTGGGAAATTTACATACAGAGAGTATCAACTGATCTATATTTATTTATCACATTGTGGAGACTGAGCTAAAACTACAGTTTTGCTTTGGTTTAGGGTAAAGGTGAGGGAGGCAGATGGAAGTCTTCGGGGAACTGAGGTGAGTAAGTGAAGGAAATTTAAAGTTAACTCTGTGACCTGAACACATCTCCTGCCAGCGTTGGCTCCGTGTTAGAGTCCTGAAACTCAGGCGGCAAGTACACTTCCAAGAGCCTCTGCTGATAGGTGGAAAGAGGCTCCGCCCCATCGCCCGTGCGGTAGGTTCCCAGACCGTAATCTAATTGGAGATTATATGTAAATAAAAACAATTGTAGATATATAATCAAAAGTTTTGCTGCATTCTAGATTATTTTTCAGATCTATTTTAGGATGACAAAAATTAGGTTTAATTAAAATGACAATAAAAAACGGAGATTAGAACAATTCAGAAAGAGATTTCAGTTATAGAAAATGATCTTCACTAAATTAGGAATAAAGCAAACGTTCACTTTCAAAGCTAGTTTATATCTGGTAAGTTTAACAAGTATTTACTGGGTTTTTTTTATTTACACGTATAGTTTTAATACTTTTAGGAACATTCTTTCTGCACGCTCAGATCACCTGTTATTTTGCAGACCCAGCGGTCGTCTAAGACACAGTTTAGAGAATTCAGTCGGCCGTGACAGATCTTATGTTGGTGCAGGTACGACATCCCTCTGGCGATGTCTGTGGCGAAGGAAAACCTGGCAGGCACAAACAGTCATGCATCTAAACAGACCTTATGAGAACCCCAAATGAATTGGAAATGTGTGTGACCAATTAACTTACAAAGACAAACACTTTATGTGTAGTCGCATTATGCCTTAATTACCTCAAGATGTCATTGTACCATAAGCAAGAGTCTGTGTGATTATCTGAGTACCTGAATCCCCAGTTAAGTGGGATCTCCTCGTTAAGAAGGACATCGTTAAGGCTTCCTTTTGGGCAGTACTCTGTCACTATGGCAACATTTGGCACCTCAACACAGCCACCGATAAACTTACACAGGTTGGGGTGATCAAGCTCCCTGGAGACAAACATAAAGACAGAAAGTCAGACTAACATGCTGTGTATTTGCAGTATGAAGGGGATAGGTTTGTATTTGCATCTTACCTGACTTGCTTGACTTCCTGTCTGATGGTTTTGGACAGAGAGAACGTCTTTGTGTGAATCCTTTTGATAGCCACGGTGCGCCCATCACTGGAAAACAAAGTGGCTTTTAACATACATTTCCAAATAATATACCAGGAAGCTGGAGACATTTCTATTGGCGATAGGTATGGATGGTGCTATAACCAGTGTGTGACACAGAAGTGGCAAAGGACAACTTGTGGCTTTGACAAACAAAAATCTTGACCTCTGGGAATCAGGAAAAGATACTTGAAACTGGCCCTGGTGGCCTATCAAAGTATCCGAAATAGCACAGTACAGTTTTATATAAAGACAGACAGGCGGTTATCAGGGGTGCAACAATACTTGTATCGGTATTGAACCGTTCGATACAGTGCTTTCGGTTCGGTACGCATATGTATCGAACAATACAAAAGTTTTAATTTGTTTTATCAAATTTAATCGAGCGCAGATCCACTGAGCGGAGCGCAAGCTAGTGAGACAGAAGCTAACCTCGTTGCAACATAGCAACTGCCTCAACGCTACCCGAAATTGAGCCTCCCCCACCTTCATTCGGATCTGGCGTTTGGAACTATTTTGGTTTTCATGTGAAGCATGACCCTGATGGACAAAAGTAAAACAGTATGTCGGATGTGCCACGCAATGCTCAATTGGTGGGAGCTAGTGTGTTAGCGCACTTAGCTTGTTAACGTGTTGACGCCGTCCAGCCCCACACACGGGGCGATCCGTGGTAACTTGTTAATGGAGATTTGCCGTGTTGTGGCGTTAATGTCATTTTAACGAGTTTAAAGCTGACAGCACTGGTGGGAACACAACGAATATGACTGCACATTTACGCCGACATCATCCTATTGCAAAGACAAGTGGAAGCAGACAAAAAAAACAACAAGCACGCATGCTACAAACTTTACCCGAGTCATTTAGACAGCCGTTAGCACATGATTCTCCTTATGGGGACCTGATATGTTTAATATGCTGCTGAGAATATAGCCCAGAAGAAGCGTATAGTATAGCTTTTATTTTGGAAAGAGCCATTTCTCTGTAATAAACTCTCTTTTCCAAAGATGAGTGATTTCTTGATCAGACAGATTTATTTATTTTTATTATTTTGTTGTTTCAGCAACATTAAATTTAAAAACGGTACTTTTGAGGTAAAATATATATTTATAATTTTATTAAATGACAAATTAAAAAGGCATGAACATTTTTTTGTATCGAAAAAATATCGAACCGTGACACCAAAGCATCGAACCGAACCGTGAATTTTGTGTATCGTTGCACCCCTAGTGGTTACATAGGTAGGCGTACTATATGCCAGTGCAGGTGAACATTGTTTTTCGGGTTCCCAGTTGTCC
The DNA here is from genome assembly GCF_041146795.1 of Maylandia zebra. Taxonomy (NCBI): domain Eukaryota; kingdom Metazoa; phylum Chordata; class Actinopteri; order Cichliformes; family Cichlidae; genus Maylandia; species Maylandia zebra. The sequence goes on along the minus strand of NC_135169.1, from coordinate 13,289,377 downwards.
TGTACAGGTGCTTAGCGCTGATACACAGCTAGTATGACTGTCATTGTTCCCCACTGGTACACTCATTATGCTGCCCATGGTCATGTGCCCCTCTTGATCTGCAGAGAAAAACAGAGTTAAGTTTTAGATTTCCTTCATGTACATAAAATGTATACAAATTTACAGATGTGGGTCCATTTCAAATCATTCTAAATCAGTGCTGTTAATTAAGTTTTTTTGTGGTGCTTTGTGTCCTGCTCTGCACTGTAATGTTTTAGATCTGGTTCATACTCTTTTTGCAGTAATATCTCTCTTGTGCAGCTTTTAGGCAATTCCAGCATACACTCAGAGCCTTTCAGTACTTACTAAGCTACTCTCAGAGTTTTATGTAGACTGTTAAAAGGACCTTGTTTTATTGTAGAGAAGTCGATGATCCAGCTTTCGTCCCACAACATTTTCTGTTTCTGGTACCTTAGCCACTACAAGAGACAGATTTATTTATTTATTTTTAACTGGCAGACTTTTTTTGAGCATATGTGTGTTGTTGTGTGAGTCCTTACCACAGCAGTCATTATGAAGGAGAGGCAGAGCAGACTGAGTGGCAGACCGATGGCAATCTTCGTGGAAGGGGACATAGGGCATTCACCACAGTCAGCTGGACAGGTGGAACAAAACTCCGCCTCCTCACAGACACCATCACCACAGACTTCAAGGGTGAAATTTAAAGATGAAATTGTGACTTATTTACTTTTTTATGGCAACACTATGTTTGGGGTTGACTGACTGCTGGAACCTTATGACATCTTTGCTGCTGGGTTATCAGTATAATCTCTGTCATCAGTGGCCAGAAAATGTTCACATAACAATGACAATATGATCTAATACAGAAGCTTTTGTGCACTCCTTGTTGCACTTCTTATAGTCAAGTCAGGATTTTGAGAGGGGAAAAACATACCCACAGCAGGCAACACGGTGGTTTTGGCCTCCAGGGCAACCTGCATGGTACCGACCCGAATGTGAGCGATGAGTGAGTTTAAGCCAGGATGAAACAGAACCACCTACAAATCAACATGTTAGATTAACTGGCTGTAGACAAAACATCAGCAAAGAATCAGAATGTGAGTATTTAATAGTAACTGAGTGTAGCATCTGCATGCAATTATATTATTTTGTCATTGGGACAGATTATAATATTGTAGTATTGCCCTACTTTGAATGAAATAGGTTTGTCTGTACAGAAGCATATGTTACATCTCTGCTTAATGTTCTGTATTTAAAGAAACTTGGTAACCAGTAACCAGTACAAAAGGCTTCATTTCTGAAGAGACTAGGTCCTAGACTTGAAATAACAGTCAAACCAGAAATTTTGAAAACTGTAAAAGATGCTTTTTGGACAGCTTCCTCTTTTGCAGAAACAATGTAGGGTGTAAATACTAGAATTAAGGAAGAAGAACACTGTCTGTATAAAACAATGGAATAAAAAAGAATAGCAAAATACAGAATTATTCATTCACTTGAAATGACAGCACGAGGGAAAAGGTTAATTTTTCAATGGCTCTGGCTCTAGTGATCCTGTGATACACTCTTTGTGCTTAAACCAGACAGTTATCATTCCTGCTGAGTTATGCATCAACCTAAATTGCTAAATGCAACCAATGAGATGACCTGTAGGTCCAGTAAGTGTATTAGTATGTTCCTAAAATGTTAGTTTTCCTATTTTAAGTTTTTGTTTCATTGAGAAACTGCTGTACTTTTGAAGACCTCAGTGACCTCATTGCTGGATATGCCCAATCGTGTGTTGTGTATGGATTAATGTAAACTATTTTAAACAATTATTTAGGCTTAATGTTCACTATTACACTTCCATCCAGCCATTTTCTACCGATTATCCAGGTTAGGGTTGTGGGGGCAGCAGTCTGAGCAGAAAAGCCCAGGTTTCCTTCACCACCTCCTCTAATTTATCCAGAGGGGACACCGAGTTGTTCCCAAGCCATTTGTGAGATATAATCTCTTGAGCAAATCCTGGATCTGCCCTGGTGCCTCCTCCTGATAGGACATAACTGGAATACCTCACCTACGAGGCATCCAGGGGGCATCAACTGGGTGAACTGGCTCCTTCCAATGTGGCTCTACTCTTATTCTCTGAATTAATTGACCTAAATCCATTTAATCAGTGGTGGAGTTATATTTATTTTTGAAGAGGAACTATGTGAGATATGGACTTATTAAGATAAACTGGCATGTGTGTTACCTTCGCGGTCCAGTTGGTCTGGGTCATCTTCCCAGAGGTCGAGACGGTATGTGTGAAGATTTTTCCATCATCAGGAATCCAGGGGCCACAAATGCTCTCTGTTGTCTGTTAGTGAGGAAAAAACAGAAAACTTTATTTTTATGAGAGAGCTTTTTATCTGTTTACTTATCTGTCAGACATTACATAGATGGACTACATCTAGAAAGTAGATCTGGGAAAAGTAAACGGATCCTAAGGTGTCTTAGACCTGCAGTTTCTCACCACTAAGGGGTGACTACTTTGGGTAGAAAATAAGTGAATATGTCAAGAAGTCTAATAGAAAATGATCCCACTGCTTATGTAATCTGTGACCTCATTAAACACTAGTCTGGTTTATTTATGGCCTCTGTTGCGAGTTTAAAGTTTAACTGAAATCAGCATAATTTAGTAAATTATGGTCCCAATTTTGAGTTAAACTGTGTAAACAGTTTAAGTTTTGGAGCTGACCAACCTTGGGATTAACCTGTATCTCCATAATACTCTATTGTGTGAGGATTGGTGACAAAATTTGCCAAACTACGTTTTGCAACTGGATTTTGGAGTTCTCTGTGGATTGTGTTACAGAGAGGAGTGATGAAGACAAGAAGAAGCAGTGCACCATGTATCCCAGCGGGCAGGAGTGGATGTTAGCGTGGTGAATGCAGCAGTTCTCGCCATTTGCATCTTTCCAGTTGGCCGGACATTCGTGATGTTCACAGAACCTCCGAGCTGATTCAGCGTCTTCTATGTCACTGAACACACAGACAAAGCAGACCAGTTTATCTAGTTTATTTTGTTCAGTCTAAAATTATTCTGCTTTATACCCAGTTTAACCAGTTTACCTTTGAGTGAAGACGCGGTTTTGGACGGCCCAGTGGTAGAAAGAGTCCTGGGCGGTCACCGAGTATATGACACTGAATACCTCACCACTCTTTATCAACTCTGGAGGACGAAGAACCCAAGCCATCTCCAGACCTGGACAAGAGCCACAGGATAATAGACAGACAGAGATTTTAGACTGCAATCTTTAAAATAAATAATTTCAGCCTTCACTGGGGAGCTGTAATACTTGTCATTTAATCTCGAGACCAACCAAAATCTCTCTTCAAGACCTACGGTTGATGATTGTATTGTAACTGCCGTCTGTTTTCTCACCTCCACAGTCGATCATGTTGTACTCGTTGGGCCTGTCCAGAGGCCAACAGTCGTACTCGCTGTTGTCCAAATCGTGCCAGCAAAACACCAGACCAACACCACAAACAGACACCTGGAAACCACATGACACGTGTTCAATGACCAAAATTACACCACAAATAAAAAAGGAAAAAGCATCCAGAGAATCATCCGAGGTGCTCACATGATTAAAAACTATGGACCTGAGCTCGTTCCTTTGAATTTAAATATATTAAACTTTAGGCCTGTAAAAAAAGGTGTTTCATATATGATGTCTTACCCAGAACAGAAACCAAAGTCTTTGTTGTTTCTTCATACTGTTGCTGTTGAAAGACAGACAGGTGGACAGGATGGAGACAGGTAGGAAGACTGACTGAGAGTCTCGGACATCTGCAGCTTCTGAGCTGCTCGCTCGCTGTGGAGTCAGAGCTGATGGAGCGGTGGTAGGTAGAGCGAGGCAGGAGACACTAGAGAGAGAGAGAGATTGGATCCCGTATTTCTCCCGTGCGCTGTCAAAGCTGAATTCAATGTTTTACCTAGAGATGGCTACACTTCACTGCCCTCTGGTGGTGGCTGCTGTTACTGCACTGATCTTTAAACATTTACTATTAGCTCAGTTGAGTTTTTCCCTCTCTACATTTTTAATTCTCTACCGATAAAGGCTTTAAAGAATTAAGAAATATTGTATTTTTATTCACTATGCAAACCCAGTTTTCTATGTGTGGTCTTTTGGAGTTTTTTATATTTTTTTTTTATATTTAAAAGACAAATTCTTCTTCAAACTTCTTGCAGGTTTTTTTAAAGAGTCAACATGCGCTGACTTCACTTGCTTTATTTACTTTGTAATGATGGATTAAAGCAAAAAAAAAAAACAAACAAACAAAAAAAAACTTGTCAGTTACAGTTTAACCCTGTAAGGCAGCGGTGTCAAACGTTTAGCCCACAGGAAGTAAACCAGCCCACTGGATGGATCTTTTGAACTGTTAAGATATTGTGACAGACTTTACCCATGATCTGCTGCACCACACTGCAGGGATCTGTGCTGATGGCTCTCCTTGGGTTGTTCCCAGTACTGAATGTGGAAAAAGTCAGACATATTGATGACTTTGCATTTAATTTTAGATTGTAGGAAATATTTAAAGATGCTTTTCACAAACCAACCAAGATGTTTGCATAAAGGTTATCTCAGTTTTTTTTTTACTGGTCTAGCCGAAAGCAGACCAAAACTGGTCTGTATGCAGCTGATGGTCCACCCCCTTGCTTGAAGGTTTATGACTTATTGTGAGTGTTCAGGATGTTACTCTAAAAAATGAATGCTACATTCCTTTCCTTATGTAATTACTCAATAGTTTTCCCACTCTTGTCCATTTGAACAATACAAATTAAAGTGTCCTTATGTCTACTCCAAAGAGGTTACAGACCTCTGTGTCCTACCTTGGGGCGATCGTGGCTCAAGAGTTGGGAGTTCGCCTTGTAAGCGGAAGGTTGCCGGTTCGAGCCCCGGCTTGGACAGTCTCGGTCGTTGTGTCCTTGGGCAAGACACTTCACCCGTTGCCTACTGGTGGTGGTCAGAGGGCCCGGTGGCGCCAGTGTCCGGCAGCCTCGCCTCTGTCAGTGCGCCCCAGGGTGGCTGTGGCTACAATGTAGCTGCCATCACCAGTGTGTGAATGGGTGGATGACTGGATATGTAAAGCGCTTTGGGGTCCTTAGGGACTAGTAAAGCGCTATATAAATACAGGCCATTTACCTGTACACAAGCTGAAATCTGCTCATTGTAGCACTAAATAGCTTTTTTTCTTTCTATCTGCTCATCATACAGACAACTGAGGAAACTTTGTAACATACATAACGGCATATTTGTAGCTAATGTAATCACTGATGTTAACACACACACGCGCACACATATAAAGTTTGCTGTAGCTCTGGTATTTTAGGTTCCTATATAACTCACAGATTTTACAAAGACTGTAATCTCCAAAAGAAAACAACAAATCAGCCAGCTCCTGACAGCTGTGCCAGCTACTTGTAAACATGAACCACATCCTTAATTATCACTAATGAGATCATTTAACTTCTAATATAACTGTTATAAAATTGCCATGCTTTCATTGAGTTATCCCTTTGTTTTTATTTATCCATGAACACATATACGAGGGTCATAAACTGCAAACTATATATTCTTATCAGAATTTAAACATCTATGTTAATATCTTAAATATTGATATAGAGTAACACAGTGTCAACCGTATTTTATTTATTCCATATTGCCTAAATTATTTTTACAGCAGTTAAAATGTTGATGACAAAATAACACTGTTATTATTGTTCTTGTTGTTATTACTAGTACTACCGTCAATAATAATAGTGAGAAAAAAAGTATCAGTAATTATTTATTAACATTGTAACTTTGGTCGTTCCTGACTGCCTAAGAACATGACGTCACAGGGGAACAGCTTCATGAAGTGAAAGGCTCTGATTGGTGCAAGATGTTCATGAAAACGGACGTGAATGAATAACCCCACGCGCCTACGCTCCATCTGTGTTTATGCATCAACAGAGAGCGCGTGGGGGGTTAAAGAAACAAATCCGTCTTCGTGTTAACGACTATAAACTTCCTGCTCGCGCGCTGTCCGAATGTCTGTCGGGTTATTCCCCGGCACGCGACTCCACACAGTCCAATTCAAGCGCGCGAGGACACTCTCCCGGCTCTTTCTCTCGCGCCTGCTCGCGCGCAGGGCAGTGAGAAGCGCAATGATTTAGCGGCTTTTAATTCATTTTTCTCACATTTAGCATCGCAGCTGTGTTATTCTACATGTCGTTTTTGATCTATTTTTATGTTTTACTCACTGGATTCAGCGGCTTTTTGCACTTTTGATGAGCCTTCTTTTTAACCAACTGCATGTTTTAAATGTCTCGGGTTTTTTTTTATTTTACGCACTGTGTAAGTTTGCACGGGTACCGGTTCCCTGCCGAAATCCGAGATATTTGGAGCGAACTGTTTGACTAACCCGGGCCGTGCTAGTGTTAGTGTCCCGGGTTAACACCGCAGGATGTTGACCATAGTTCTCCTGTCTTGCTTCTGTTTGTGGACACGGGGCCAGCGCTTGGACCACGACAGGTCAGGAATTTCTTTTTCGTTTTAGCTGGTTAAGCTTTTTTAAGGCAATTTCATTGAAAACATGTTTTAAAAATAAATGTAACTAGATCATTCTAAATAATCTTGCTCACAATGATACATTTCAACTGTCTGGTGCTTTTCAGTGACAGTCACAGTAACGCACACCTGTGCAAAACACGAGCGTCTTCTTCCTTTCTGCATGGTCTTGTTTCTAATTAAAGGGTTTGGCTCAGAAGCAGTGCTGAAGAAAAGGCAAACAAGTCAAACACTTTAATGTCTGTGCAATTAAAGAACATTTTAACTAAAAGACAGCAACTAAAACCGTGAATTCACCGTGAAGGGGAGAGACCTGGGAAGGAAGGAAGAAGAAAATCCAGAGTTAAAAAATAACTAGCAATGAATGATGATGGGAACACTGAGGAGGACATGATGAAGAGGGGAAAGTATGTGGAGGGAGTGGAAAAAAGGCACGCACAGCACCCTCCCCTCCTCTATGGCTGATATATTTCATGTTCAGACAGGCACCAGGAAACAGGAGATGTCAATAACACACACACACACACACACACACACACACACACACACTCTCTCTCTCTCTCTCTCTCTCCAGCCGGTCTCAACTAGTACAGGCGACATAAAAAAGTCATGGAGCCACAGAGTAGTTTTTTAAAGCCTCAAGTCATGTTTCTCCCTCAGATTGTTTCTGTGTCTTTTCTTGTTGTCCTAACAGTTCATTGGATTTTTGTTCATCCACAGGGTCACATGACCCCGTGCAGGCAGCAACACCCCCCCACAACGCCCCAATCCTAACAACATGATATGATCCTCAAACATGCTGTGTGTTCATGTGTGTTTGCAGCTGGGCGGACCAGGCCACGTTGTCCCGTGGACTCTGTCGCTATGGAAACAGCGTGGAGTGCTGCTGGGGCTGGAAACAGTTGGACTGGGGGCGATGTGAACGTAAGGACACACATTTATACGTCCTTTCAGTGAAGTCAGGCTAAAATCCTCCCTAACCAACTGATCAGCCAGTGGACTTTCCTTTTAACCTACTTAATGCGACTGCTGATAGCTGTTAAAGACACAGACTGTATATAGAAGAAGGCAGTAGATACAGTGATGTCACTTGTAGTTTTTTTTTAACCTGCATATTTTTAAGCTTCAGTTTTAGCTTTTGTGATCAGGCATTTGTTGGTTTGTGAGGTCAGACATGATGGTATTTCAACCCTAGGGTTCAGTGATCAGCTGTCAGCTAATGCTAGCAAGCTAGCATCCCCAGCAAAACCAGCATGTTGGTTAGAGAAAGTTTACATTTGTTTCAATGGGGGACCACAGTCAGACTGGTGATGGAAACCAGTCGACAAATAAACTGGACTGTGTTGACTGATGGTTCTTTGTTAAACCAGCAGCTGCTTGGAAGGAAGGAAATCAGCTTTAACTGTGTTTTTGTGCATCTGTTCAGGGTTTAAACACTGAAGGAGCAGCTGCAGAGACCGGAGTGTGTTATTTTATTTAGGACTGAAAACTGATCTGCAGCCAGTCAGCCTGACATATGTTTGTACATGATTCAGTGTATGTTAACACCCTCTGTGTGTGTGTGTGTGTGTGCAGCTCACTGCCAGCAGGGCTGTAAACATGGAGAGTGTGTGAAACCAGACCAGTGCAAATGTCACCCAGGATACACGGGAAAGGCGTGTAACCAAGGTATGTCTTTTTACTCAGCACAGAGTACACCAGGTTCAGACGTACCTATTCAAACTTCTCTATTTTTATGCATTTGTAATTAAATGGAGGTGTTACATTTAGATATGAGTGATGCACAGATGCTGTGTTGCTGTTAATAAGGAATATCACATTTTTTAAAACTGGCCATGCCATACCATGGCAGAGATAGATACTGTGGTGCTTTGGATCATTGCCCGTTTCTATCCTCCATCATTCTGATAAAAATGTCTCATCTCACCTTCATGTTTTTGAATTTAACCAGTGTTTTGCACCTTGTTGTGAAGCCTTTGCCTTTAGTCATTCATTCATGTTTGTTTGGTGGTTGTGAATGTTGGAGGTATAGTGGTTAGCATAGCTGCCTTCCAAGCAGTTGATGTCAGTCAACTGGGTAAAAATGGCTGTGATTCCTGAGCACTTTTGTTAAACCCATTTGAATTAAAGCCGGAAGTCTGTACTTCAGTCACATCTTGCTAGTGTGATTTTTGCTAGTGTGTGTGGGTACAGAGAAGAAAGTACGAAAGCTGTATGTTAATATATATGCATGTTAAAACTTGACTGTGGATCTGCTTCTAAATTAACCTCAGTGCATGAGCAGTGCAGCAGTGAACCTCACAGGTGTGTTTCTAAATTAAGATAGATATAAAACTGCCTTTTAATAACCTGACAGAATAGGAGATTGCTCATAAAGTTAGCTCACAAAGTGAGAACTCTTCAGCACATCTGCAGGGAGCTGGTCCAGATGTGGACTCCTGGTTTCACAGAGATCAGATTGCCCATCATGCATCTGTTTTGCCTCAACAAAACAGATGCATTCCTGTCATGTTTGTTTGACCTGCAAGGGCGTGTTTTACCTGAAGACCCCCAAAACACACAAACACACTCTAACTACTGTTTCTAATCTTAGGCCTACTCCACCCACACACAGTGTTAATGTCCTGATTAGAGGCTTCATTATGACTCATATCCTGACCATAAAACAGCATCTGGAGACCCCCCCAGAGACACTGTCACACAGCGTGTGTGTTTGGACTTCTGTCTTTGAGAGGACACTCACTGAGAGACCTCAAAAAGCCCTTTGAAGCCATGACGACCGTCCTGCTTATGATGGTTTCAGTCCTGAGTTTATCTAAACTCAGATGTTTCTCCAACACTTCAGAGCACACCGCTCTGTCTTCCTTTCATTTAGATAACTTAACCCTTTAACACACAAAATTGCAAAATTATAAAATAATTCTCTTCTTTCAGGAACCATTTCAGTTTTCTCTCGAGCCCAAAATGTGAAGCGCACATGGCAAAATCTATTTGGAGCTGATTTTCTTCTGTGCTGCCACGATAAATCAACTGTCAGCATAAAGCCCGTCTTCTCTCCTTTCCAAAGATGATTCAAGTTTGTCTGTAGCACAAATGGAAATTTAAAGAGCGCTTGTAAAATGGCCCTGCTACTGAGCCTGTGGTAATAAAGGGTTAAACCAGGTGTTTACCTGAGGAGTGGGTGATTTGTTCCACCTGGAATGCACTTTTTGTCTCAGAGCAAGAGGTGTTTTTACAAACACACACTTATTTAAAATGCTCAGGGCTTAAGGTCAAAGGTTAATCCCGCAGGCTGACAAGATGAGTGAAAACAGGGAGGAGTTTTATGTTTAATACCCCCTCTGTGTGTGTGAGTTTCAGATCTGAACGAGTGTGGCGTGAAGCCTCGGCCCTGCAAACACCGCTGCATGAACACGCCAGGCAGCTACAAGTGTTACTGCGTGGACGGGTACGTGCTGCAGCCGGACGGCAGCTGCAGGAGTGAGTTACTCATCGAGCGTTCGATTCCCTTTCGCAGAAGTATTTATGCACGTGTTCAGTGTGAGCTATAAACTAAAACACAGTGCAGTCACCAGCTTTATGAGGCCTACTTGTTTTTCTTGTGCAGAGTGTTTTATGAGTTGTCTCTTAGTAAAGACAAACATTATAATCCTTTTTGTCCTGTTTATTTTTCTCTGTGAGTCATACTTTGATTTTTTTCGGTGTCTGTACGCTCGCAGATGCCCAAACCTGTTACCATGCCAACTGTCAGTATGGCTGTGAGGTGATCAAAGGGGCAGTGCGATGCACCTGTCCATCGCCAGGGTTACGCCTGGGTCCAGACAGACGCACCTGCGTCGGTAAGTTAGCTTGCTTTTTTAAATTCCTGGATGAAGAAGTGCAGGATCATCTTTCGTCCTCCACCTTTTTCTTTCTGTTCAGACATCGACGAGTGTTTCTTGGGTGGAGGCGTGTGTCCTCGTCGCAGAAAGTGCGTGAACACTTTCGGGAGCTTCATCTGTAAATGTCACCTGGGCTTCAGACTCGTGTACATCAACGGGCGGTACACCTGCATCGGTGAGGCTAAAACCCTGGAGATTAAAGTAAAATAAAATAAAATGTGATTTTACAGAGCTTTCATTTCTTCTTATACATAAAATGTCTTAACTATTCACAAAACTCCCTGCTAAGTCACTGTGGCTGTACATAGACTCTTTAGCATTTTAGCCACTGCCCTGCTGTTTCAATTAATTAATTAATTAATTAATTTTGGGGGGGAAGTGACCATATTTGGACAAGAAGGTGAAGTTTTAACTTATCAGTTAATGCTAGCGTATTTGGTTTGCAAGCAGCATCACAAGACTGTATGGGTGCATCACACCTATCTAAATATCTAACCCATAGTTAGATAGGTTTACTGCAATTAACTTCACAGCAGCCATATTAGCGGTCAGACAATTACATGTAAAATGTTCCGATAACAGCATAATATGACAAACATGCCACAGGTCCAGTTCAGGGACTCTAGTTACCTGAGGTGGAGCCTAGCAGACAGCTAGCAGCAACATCTGCCTGTTTCCAATGATCTATAAAGACCAAAATGGTTTTCGTTTTTTGTAGCAGGCTGGAAACATGTTTAGTTTGCTGTGAAGTTGGCCAGTTTGACATCTGAGTCTGTGGGGACTGACTGAGTTTGGGGGGCCCTCAAGTGGACATTAGAGGGACTGCAGTCTATCAATTCCATGCTGGCTTTATTTTTAGTTCTGGAGGTTGCTGCTTGTTTTAATGGAATGTTTTATCTGCTGTTTTAGCCATAAAAATATGCTTTGTTAGTCGAATTCATTTTTTTAGACGGATTTCTGGTGTTGTAAATAACTTATTCTTCAGACTTAATCAGAATGAAGTTTAATTTGTTAGAAGTTAAAAGAAAAAAGAAAAGAAGGCGCTTCTTCCTCGTTTCTCTCTTTGTTACCAGATAAGGACACTCGTCCGTTCTGCTCTCTGAATCCATCGTCTCCAAAGTGCAAGTGTAAAGACGGCAGCTGCAAAGGTAAAAACAGCTCTTTATCACAAACACCTGTCCATCTCTTAAAAGGTTAGGTTAGGGTTTATTCTTTAGACTTTTCTTGTCGTTTCAAATAAAAAGAGAAATCTGTCGAGTTCTGAAGTTGTATGCTGCATTTCACACAATCATATAATCAGCACGGTAAAGTAAAATGATGGAAAAAAGTTTAGATCTGTTGATTCGGTAGTGTCCCAGACCTTCCTTCAGTCTCTGTCTTCTGACTCTTTTATTGCTACTCAGGACAGATGAGAGGCAGGTGTTGGTGAACTGCAGGCACCAGTCAGACACATTTCAATGATAAAATCTGCTTCAAAGTCTGAGCTGAACTTCAGCTTTGCTTCTGTAAATTTCCCCACCAAAAACACAAAACTTTAAAAAAGGTGTTGAGCTTATAATTAGCTCCACTTTGGGCTGAAACAACATAATGAACACTGGCTTTGTCATATCTTCACACACTGCTTCTGGTTTAGATTTAAATAAATAATGACACAGTGCAATATGCCATGTGAATTTTTTCCTTTGAGGTTGGATTTCATAATCTTTTATAGTATTATGTTTTAATTAGTGCTGTCAAAACTAACGCGTTAAAGCAAATTAATCCGCCATCACGGTCAACGCGATTAAAATTTTTAATGTAATTAACGCATCTGGAGCACAGAATGACTCAAAATCCCTGAAATATTTCAGCTAACACATTTCGGGCAGTTTGTCCAAGTAGAGTTACCTATGCACATTCGCAAATAGGCAGTTGATCTGGTAGTGACGGGCAGCTGAACCAATCAACTCTATATGGAAGATGATAATGATTTCTCAATGGGAAATTTGAGTATTAAAAAATAACAAGACGGAGCAGTCGACCGACATAAAGCATTATGCACATTGTGCCAGAAGGAATTTTCTTTTCACCGAAGCACTTTGAGCTTAAAATTTCACATTGGCCCAAAGCATACATTAGTCTGGGATGGTGCTAGGACTTTGGCTAATGCGTCACCCAGCTTGCGACAAACCACTCACGGAGCAGGGGACTCAGTAAGTCTACCTCGGACATATTGACTGAAACAATGCCATGTGGATTGCAACAAACTGCAGACCTATTGATATCAATGAGAACACGCTCTTTACATAGCTTTGGTTCCTCATTTCAAGGACTTGAAGTGCCTCGCCAAGAGTGACAGAGAGAGAGAGAGGGGATAAATGTTTACAGAGTTTTTTGTTAACGTGAATGTTCAAGCTGTTCAATAAACATGTTAAGTGCGTATATTTTCCCTTTTTCTTGAGTCTGTTTGCTCATGCAAAATGAAATGCGATTAATATAGAATGAAAATGAAGGATATTTAATCGTGACTAATCAATATTAATCCACAGTAACCCAGTGATGAATCTGATTCAATATTTTAATTGTTTGCCAACAGTAATATATATTATATATTAGTGTACACTTACCTATTAATATATAGGTTTTTAAAAAAAGTTGTATTTCACAGGAGAGAACCTGTGTTAAAAGATATAAGTTAAAACTATTTAAATTCTCTCTGAAATGCTGTCATTGGACTAACATCACACAAAGTCTAAATATGATGTCTTAGCAGACAAACAATAGACAGACAAACAGATTATATAATATAAAGTTGGGTCTGAGAACAGCCTGTGTAGATCAACAGCATGGAAACATGAAGGAAACCTGAATCTCTTTCTCTTCTTTACAGCTGATGGGAAGATTAAGTTCACTTCTTTACGTCCCAGCACACTAGTTCTTGTTCCAGTTGTTTTATTGGTCTTATGCCTCTTGTGTATCAGTTAATGGCACACAATTTATCCAGACTGTACAAATATCGCCTAACAACCACTCATTTTTCACCTGCCTGTCCTCCCTGAGGTTTACACTGTTTTTAAGCACGTCAGCAGTTCCCCCGACTGCAAGTTTTGTTTTTGGCCTCAAACTCTGAGGCAGCAGTAAAGTTTACTTTCTTTGTTTTACTCATAGCCATCCCCAAAGTGATGGTAGAACCGCAGAGACCAAGAACTACAACTCCCATGACCTCCACCATCATCACTACCGCTACATCTCCTCCAACCACCACAACTGCTCCCATCCCAACAACCTCCCTGTCTACATCCACTGATGTTATGACCACCACTCCAACACCTATAACTGATACCACTGCTACACCAGTTACTGCCACTACTGTGACAACAACAACACTTGCTGCTACTACTACAACTGAAATGGATACGACAACTCCCACAACGCCTCCTCCGTCCACCACTTCTGCTATTACTACTCCTAGTACAACAACAAATGTTACTACCATCACTGCAAGTTCAACTACACCCACCACTCTGCTAACTACAACCCAGACGACACCTTCTTCTCCTCCTCCTCCAACAACAACAACACCAGCAATCACTACAGTGCTGCCGAGTACCTCGCTGCAAACCACCACGGTGAACAACAAGATCAACAAAGACGTGACACAAAAGCAGCGAGGAGACGTGCACAGTAAGGACACACAAACACAGCACACAACCACGGACCTGCCGAGTATGAGCTCGCCCAATCACACTGTTTATTAATTAATTGGGAAGAAGTCGCTCTTGTTGCTGTGTTTCATTATGGCCAGGTACAAAGTTAATGTTATAAAATGTTTGCTGTGAAATGTTAGCTTCATGTATCAAATACTTTTATTTTTAAAGCCAGTTCATCAACTTTCAGGACATTTTTTCAAACACTAAAATCATCAGTTTCTCAAAAACTATTAAGGACTAAAGTCTGAACTTTTCACGGACCCCAACGTAAAAGTGACTCAGTGTCTGTAATATGGGACAGATGCAGATGCAGATCTGAATGTTGACCAGTAAAAATAGAAAAAGAAAAAAGAAAGCCCACTCCGGGTCGGGGATGAGTTCCTGCCCCAAGTGGAGGACTTCAAGTATCTCGGGGTCTTGTTCGCGAGTGATGGGAGAAGGGAGCCGGAGATCGACAGACGGATTGGGGCTGCAGCTGCAGTAATGCGGACGCTGCACCGGTCCGTCGTGGTGAAGAGGGAGCTGAGTGTAAAAGCGAAGCTCTCAATTTACCGGTCGATCTACGTCCCTACCCTCACCTATGGCCACGAGCTGTGGGTAGTGACCGAAAGAACGAGATCGCGGATACCAGTGGCAGAAATGAGCTTCCTCCGAAGGGTGGCTGGCCTCTCCCTTAGAGACAGGGTGAGAAGTTCGGCCATCCGGGAGGGGCTCAGAGTAGAGCAGCTGCTGCTCCACATCGAAAGGAGCCAGCTGAGGTGGTTCGGGCATCTGACAAGGATGCCCCCTGGGCGCCTCCTGGGTGAGGTGTTCTGGGCATGTCCCACCGGGAGGAGGCCCCGGGGCAGACCCAGGACACGCTGGAGAGATTATATCTCTCGGCTGGCCTGGGAACGCCTTGGTGTTCCCCCGGATAAGCTGGAGGAGGTGGCCGGGGAGAGGGAGGTCTGGGCCTCTTTGCTTAGGCTGCTGCCCCCGCAACCCGGCCCCGGATAAAGCGGAAGAAGATGGATGGATGGAAAAGAAAGTCCAACACGTAAATTCTAATTGGGGTGGCTATAGCTGAGGTGGCAGAGCAGGTCAGCCACTAATCAGAAGGTCGGTGGTTTGATCCCAGGCTGCATCCTGGCTGCATGCCAAATATCCTTGGGCAAGATACTAACCCCGTGTTTGCCTACTGGTGGTGGTCAGAGGGCCCGGTGGCGCCTGTGTCTTGCCTCTGTCAGTGCACCCCAGGGCAGCTGTGGCTACAATGTAGCTTGCTATTGCCAGTGTGTGAATGTAGTGTAAAGCGCTTTGGGGTCCTTAAGGACTAAAAAAGCGCTATACAAATGCAGGCCATTTAATATTAACCTCCTAGGACCTGGCTTCCACATATGTGGACATCACATTATTATTGATTTAGTTATTTAGACTAAAATACTCAATTTTGGTGTACAGGGGCCTGATATCCACTTACGAGGACATTATACTGCTACTGTTCTATCAAAATTTTAAACGAATATCCTCATATGTGGCTCTCAATTTTCTTAAAAACAAAAATAAGGTTGAAAAAAAAATCTGGTAATTCTTTGTTTTCTACATTCATCGGGCCCCAATATGCCCAAATATCAAAGAAAAATTAAAAATACATGTCGTGGAAGAGTTCAGGTCTTAGGAGGTTAAAGCAGAAAGAAAAAGAAAACTAATTAAATTAGTTGGTGTGTTGTTGAATTTCACAGTAATGTCAAATGAAACACTTAGAGTACTTTTTTAACATGAAATACTTGATTACAAAAATAAAGAAATTTCTATTTTCGTTGGACTTCAATGCTCGATTAAGAAGATGCAACAAAGTAAAAAATATCAAAAACAGTCAAAAATGAAAGAAGGTCAAGCAGAAGATACAATAGCGTTAAAGCTAACCTTCATGTTTCAGTATGTTTGGTCTACTTAAAGTTTTATAAAGCTTCACACTGCCAGTTAGAGCTTCAGCAGCTCCACCAAGATCATGGTGGATGTGAAGCCTCCTCTCAAAACGCAAAAATTAGCTACTTAATATGAGAAACAAAAAATTAAGAAGATCGAGACTATAATCAAGCGAAATAATCTGGCAGTAAGATGATTTCACTTGGTAAGATTTCTTAAAATGAGATTTTTTTTAAACATGTGAGAAATATCTTAAAGGAAGTGCTGAAACACTCCTTCCAAAAAAGTTCAAAACAAGCCTGTCAATGCTTCTTTCTCATTTTGAGAGAAAATATCTTGAAAAAAGATGATTCTTCTAAGGCACACAGTGAAGTCGAACCCAGGATGGTGTTGCTGTGAAGCAGTAGTGCTAATCACTGCTCCAGTATTCTTACCTTTTGTAAATCGTTACTGGGAGGTCTTGAAGTAAGTTTTTGTCTGATTGCGTTGTTACTAAGCCAAAATAATTCAAAGAAGTGACTTAGATTGATGTCTTCCAGTTAAAGATTCATGAAAATAAACAAAGGTAGAAAAATGAAACCAGTTTTTGCATGCTAATCTAGACTTTAAATTTTTTTTAGGATATGTAAGAAAGTAAAAACTGCAAACTTTGGACTTCAGTCTGGTTTTCACATGTGTGTATACAAAGCCTGTGTGTTGGTTGAAGAGGATTAACATTGATTTTTCTCTTTTAAAATTTTCAGTAATTAGTTTATATATGTGCTGGTGTGTTTGCTTTTGTTGGTTTATAGACTGAATGTCTTTGATGGGCGGTTAGAAGCATTTTAAATACTGAATATCAGCATGAACCAAATAATACATTTAGGATAAACTGATCGTTTACTTATTTGTGTGTGTGCTCTGCAGTCCCTCGACATCCCGGTCACAACCACGTGTGGGAGTTTGACATCGAGCTGGGAAACATCGCGGAAGATGCCAGAGACGATCCTGGTAAGCACCGGTTACACTGCGTGATAAAGGAGGTTAATATTCATATTTTTAAAAAAGCAGACACATCTCATTCCCCTGTTTAAAAGAGGAGATTACAGGGTCATATCAAACTTCCCCCAGCTGGTGACTTTAGTAGCATTCCTGTTTCCCTTCTTTGATCGTAGAGGTCGGGGAGCTCCGTTGCAGCTTCAGTCACAGACTCTGTGACTGGATGTCTGACAGTGAGGGAGATCTACACTGGGAGACGGTTCAAAGTCCTGCAGGTAACACACACACACACACACACACACACACACACACACACACACACACACACACACACACACACACACACACACACACACACACACACACGTTTTCATGTCATAGTAAGGATGTCTGATTGACATGATGTGTTCCCAGTGAAAAGTAGAATTAGTTTCAATTCAGTTTCTGCTCTGATGATCGTATGTGTCTCAGGTGGGTGGTACCTATCTGTCCCCGAGCTGAAGGCGGGACAGACAAGCATCCGTGGTGCTCGACTGGCCATCCAGGTAGTCCCTTCCTGGAGCCATGGCGACCTGTGTCTCTCCTTCTCCCATTGGTTGACGGGGCATCACGTGGGCGTGCTGCAGCTGTTCATCAGGAAAAAGGGACGAGACCAAAGGTACTCGAGTCAAAGTGCCACGACTGTTAACTCCTGCTGGAGTCGCCTCTGTAACACTTTTTGCTGCTGCAGGTATGGCCCCGCCCTCTGGAGTAGGACAGGTGGGCACGGTTGGAGACACACGCATGTTACCTTGACAACACACTCTCTGGACAGGGTGAGGCAGACGTACATGACCCAAATTTGTTGCTGAGCTGAGTTTGTGAAGCTGATGATGACGGATGTGTGTGCGTGCAGGTGCTGCTCAAGGCCGAGCGGAGGATTGGACGAAGTGGACAGATCGCTGTTGACGATGTCACTTTGAGACGGGGGCCGTGTCGATGACACCAAATATAGACCTTCAGGTCACATGATTTAAAGGACCAATGTTGCTGCAATCCCAGCATCAGGATTTCTGCCCCCTCAGAGGAAGAGGAAGTTATGTGGGTTTGTGGTGAAGCCACAGCAGCAGTGCTTCAGTTTAAATTTTGTGCTGCGTGACAGTAGAAGTTCCTGTTTATGAGCCGGACTGAAGATTTGGAAACACTCAGAATTCATTTTGGAAAGGTTTCAGATTTACTTTAACTGTTTACTTTATATGTTAATGAGTGCAAAGATTTATTATCATTAATTATCATTTATAATCAATGTAGTAAAAGTAACATATCGTTACAAAGATTTACAATTTCACACTGATTTCACTGATTTGTACAAGGATTTCGATTCATAGAAATACTGCAGTGAGAGTGTAATAAATATTTAGGTCCATATGTTTTTGTTTCACTGTAACGTTGTAATAAACTTTATCGATCATATAAATCATGAGTAAGAAATCATTCTAAATCTTCTGTGTTGGGAGACAGATGCAACTTCACATGCAGGAAGAGAGGATGAGGAGGGCAGAGATTTGCCTGGTGAGCATCTGCTTCAGAGGGCGCACACAAAGAGATGGGTGGAGCAGCCAGAAAGCTGATTGCTACTTTCCTGTTAGATTTATTGGTTTATAGACACGTGACTGTGGAGAGTGAAACCTGTCGTTAATCTTTAAGCCTGTATGTTTAAAGACGGTAACACCGCAATCACCAAAGTAAACCAACTCCACTCTACAGCCAAGCTACGTCATATTGTCTGTCAGAACAACACAAAAGTCATTACATTGAATCTATATATGCATTAAGTTAGTCTCTTTTCACAGATCCATGCATTTAACTCGGCATTTTTCAGGGAAATGTGGTGTTTCACTGCAAAATGTCCTGTAATCCAGTTTATCAGTACATCTTCTTCACCGTTATCTAACATTGTTGTTTTATGTTGTTAATAAAAAAAAGTATTGTTTAAAATAGTAAATCAAGAAGGCTTAGAGTTAAATCTGATGCCCGATACAATCATTAACTGCAGTGGAGTCATGTGTAGGATGGATGCAATTAGGCAGTGGAGAAAGTTTTATGTGTCAAAATACTGAAATACAAGAAGAGAGATTGTTCTCACTTTGGTACAATCTATATTTAGATTTCATTGGACAAGCACTGTTTGAGTGCTTGCCCTCACAGAACATCACTGAGTTGAAGCTACATGTTTTATCTCATCTCTTTCTCTATTTCTAATATGGATTGTTGCTTATTGTCTTGTAATCTCTCTTCATATATGAAAGAGACTTATTGTGGTTTAATACTTCAACTCTGGTTTAGAGTTATGCTGAGTACAAAGTACTTATTGGTAGCCCACAAAATGTTACTCAACAGAAGAAAAAACAGGTCATTGCCTTCTTCTTTCTGATTTAACAGGTGTTAAATAGATGAAGCCTGCATAAACATGCACTGTTCTCAGTGTATATAGAGCCCCGTGTCATTCAGAAAACCACTGTAGTTAATGGAGTTCGGGCTAAACAGTTTCTTAGTGAGACAGTGGAAATAACAAAAAAATGCTTGAAGCTTCATTTTTACCCTGACCTTTTATTTTATTTTTGGTCTTTCATGCAAACAGTAAGACAGAATAAGAAAAAAGAACACAGCAATAACTCTTGAATGATCACTTGAAGGCAAAATTCAAAAGTCAACCCATACATAATCAAATTAAAACAAAAGCAGCTAGAAAACAAGGAGTAAGGGAATAAATGATACTGCTCTCCTTTTAATGACTCACCCTGGTAAAGAATCAATTTCCATTTATCTATATGGGACTTTATGGCCCCAAAATATATGTTTCTCAAACTCTCCTCTTGTCATTTCATTTCATTTTCCTCTCAAATGGATACTTTCACATCTTTATGAGTACGGTAAAACATCTTCACCTAAAACAACTTGAGAAGAAGGAATGCTTCTTTATTGCTTGTGAGACCTGTTACCAAAGATGTGTTTATATTCAGAAGGGCACAAGTCCAACAAGTCGTTAGTCTCAATTCTAATCCAACATTTGACACCCTACTGGTCCCCAGAAGTTCTAGAGTGCAACCAGCTTTGCTTGGAGACATTTGAGGAATATATCAATTTGTTCAAAAAAAAAAAAAAAAAACTGACACACTTCCCTTCACCATGTTAATAATAAAATGTAGTAAATGCTCCGATGGCTGCATCAGAGAGCAACTTCAGGTTAGTGTTTTGACTGGAGCAGCCAGGGTTCAAACAAACAACCTTCTGGTTAGTAGATGACCTCCTCTACCTCCTGAGCTACTTCCACCCATAAGGAACAGAATCATTATCTCTCTGTTTGGTCCTGTCCTTACAATACTTCCAATAAAACTGCTGCCTTTTCCAGCTGTGTAGTGATCACAACACCATAGCAGCCAGAAGACAGCTCAATCTTTCATACAACCAGCATCCGGATCATCATCAAAAGACAGGGATCATCATGGAGGTGGGCAGCCTGTCAATCAGTCCGAGTCACCATGGAAACCACCTGAGAAGATGAACGACACTGAATGCTGGAAAATCTTCCTGTTTCTGGTGTCATACCAAATTGTATCTATCGTTCTCCTCCCACTTCTTCCTCTTATCTGCTCATCATCAGTATTTGAGATGGACCTTCACCCTGATCCTGGACTGTCAGGCTACAGACACCCAACCAGGACATTTCACTGACTTAGAAGATCGAACTCATCAGATGTCAAGTTTATAGACTTTTAGTGGGAATAATAAAGACATTATATTTGCTTTAACTCAATTCAAGAACCTGAAATCATAGTTCAGCTGGAATCAGTATTATTTCTGTAGTTTTTCTTTCACCCTCCATCAGTGAGGTTTGAGATGTTTCTATTATATTGAGGCTTTTCATTGTGCTAATGAATAGCACTAACTATCAGCACAGGTCTCAGAATGATATCATCTAAAACAGCAGACTGTGTCTTACCTAATGAGTCCAGGCCATGCTGATGAAGGCTTCACCTTCATATTTGGGCCTGGCATATCTGCGTCTGCGAGCAGCTCCAGGACAAGTCTAAAGACAAAGAGAGACAAAGTCCAGACTTAAGAACATCAACGCTGATCCTTTCATTCAGGACTGAATCTGCTGAGAGCAAACATTATAGCTTTTGTGTCAGAATCCCTTAATTGGACCAGTTTAATTCCCAGTGTCCAGTGTTTTGTATAAGTTTTACTTCCCTTGCAGTCTTTTTGCTCTGGCTTTTGGAGGAGGCGGATGCATCTTTCACCCTCTCCTTACCCTTATCTTCCCTGCTGCTGCTTCTATGTCCTTGTCTGGTCTTGTCTCACTCTAACCCTGAGAGAGCCTCTCATTCTTGCTCTTGTCCTCTAAAAAGTAAAGAAGAACTATGGCTTTGATTAACTGGTCCCTTAATGCACTTGACACCCTTTTCTCAACGAGAAGCCTAGGATTGGGAGAGCCTGCGTGCTCTGGAGGGACTTTCCTTCCAGATACACGATTTATGGGTGGCAGAAGTGGTGCATCATGTGCCTAGCGGGACTGTCTATTGAAGACATTGAAGACATCTACCTATTCAGCACCATGATAAAGGGGCTCTTCCTGATCTGAGCTGGCTTGGCCCTGGTTTATTGGAAATTGAAGAAAACGGTGAATGCTGTTCAAAAGCCCACAAGGCTGGCTGCTTTGATCGAAAATGTGGGAAGAGTGGTGAGTGCTCAGATTGCAATCATTGTGTCTATGCATGTCTAGTAGTTCCAGTTTTAAATTGTGTGTTAACCTTTCCTTATTTCATTGTTACTGTGGATTCTGTTTATGTTTTCCTGGTTGATCACTTGAACAGCCGTTAATGAAGCGCTTTATGTTATGTATGTTGTCTGCCTACTGAACTGCATTTGGGTCATCATTCGTCACTATGTGATGCAAACATCAAAGCCGTGGAAGAATTTTAGAGATTTAATTTGCCTGTGGGTACAGGTATGCCAGATCAATACATCTTTAAAATTCAGTAATGTAGGAGTAGTTACATGCAAATACCGATAATAAAACTCTGAGATGCAAATTTGGTATGTTTTGATAGAGCTTAACACATGCTGCTAGTGTGTTAGCAGAATGCTGTACCTGGAGGCAGCTGTACTCCTGTTTGGGACACACGTGGAGTTTGCAGTGCAGGAAGACTTCACCAGAACCCCCGGTGAACTCAAACATGTTAAAGGAGAAGTAGTTGGAGGTTCCCAGTCCGTTGTCCTCCACCTGCACAGTCTGGTCAGCAGGGTTGGCACAGCTGCTCACAGACAGGAAAACACACTTTGTTCAGGAGTCCATGAGAGAGATCAAAACCACATGACTCTGTGAGTCTGTCTCACCCGTTTATGATCAGGTCGTATCTCGGAGTGCTGTCGGGTGATGGCTGGTCAGTTGCCCAGCAGGAGTCGGTCACCACGACGACCACGTCTCCGTCCAGCCCGTCAGTCTTCAGCTCCACCCAGATCTTCTGGTTCAGCTGCACTTCAATGCTGGACTCCACAGCTTGTGTGTGGCTGACGTTGGTGAAAGCCTTCATGGTCAGAGTGTAATCCCAAACTCCAGATGTGATGTGCTGGATCACAGAGCTGCAGAACACAAACACACTTCAGCTTTCTCTGACTCACAAACCTCATGAGAAGCTTCACATCTTAAAGTAATTCAACCACACACCTGTCTCTGATCCTGAAGGTGGCAGTCTTGATGTCCGGCTGAGTTTGGACGCAGGAGAAGTCGATGTAGACTTGGTCGTGACGAGTGATGATGTCAGAGGAGCTGTTCTGGTTCATGATGGTGTTTTTGTAGATGAGTTCACTGTTGTTGGTCTGTGGAGTCACACAATCAGATGACGCTAAACAAGTCGGTTCATTTTAAAATTATAGTATATGTATAATTTTTTAATGCTGGACATCAGGAATCAACAGAGATCTGTTATGTTTCTACAACTTACCAGGTACTATGATTACTTGGTCAACACAAAGAAATAGGAATGCACCAATCCAACTTTTATTTCTGACCTGATACTTATATCTCCTGATATCATTGTTAAATTAATTAGCTTTTTTCATAACTCTGAGGTGATGAAGAGATTGGGAATTGTTCTCCATGTTCAATGCAACATCTAACTCCAAATGTACAAGCTTCTTGTACATATAGGGTCCCCTTGTGTCTTTGTCCTCTGTGTCCCTCCCTGTGCGTCTGTGTTTATGTTCCTATTGGCTTGTTCCCTCCTTGTGCCATTGTGTTTCCTATTTTATTTTGACAGTCTTAAGTTCCATCTTCAGTGTGTTTAGTTTTGCTGCCTCTGTCTCATTACATTAATTTGTCTCAGCTGTGTTTCCAATGTATTTCCTGTTCACTCGTCATTGTGTTGTGTAGTTAAGCCCTCTGTTTCTCTCTGTCCATTGACACATTCTGCTTCATGGTTGTATGTTTCTCTGTGTGCTTCAATGCGTGTTTAGATGTTTGCCCTCGGGCAATTGAGAGCTTCGCTTTTACACTCAGCTTTCTTTTCACCACGATGGACTGGTACAGCGTCATCACTGCAGCAGCATCAATTTGTCTGTTGATCTCCAGACCTTTTTCGAACTGTGCTCGGCCGGGCCCCATAGACTAAGGCGCGTTCACCAGACGTTCGACCTCGGGCACCCTCCACGGGCCTGACTCCAGGGCAGGGCTCTGATAACCCTAAGCGCGCAAGGTGAACTGTTCCCTTGATGCTCTATTTATAGGGATCTTTTGAATCGCTCTTTGTCTGGTCCCTCACTAAGGACTAGTTTACCACGGGTGACCCTCCCAGGGGGCAAAAGCCCCCCGACAACATAGCCCCTGGGATCCCTGGGACACACAAACCCCTCCACTACGGTAAGGTAGTGATTCCCTTCTGAGAATTACTACCTTAAGATAATAAATGTTATTATCTTGCACCAAATGTTAATTAATCATAATAAATCTTTTTCATGTGACAGTCATTAGGCTTCTGTAAACAGCTGTTATTTACACTGTTGGTTTTTGATAAAGGACAACTGGAATCAAATAATATTTAACTGAGTTGCTGTTAAGATGTCACACTACCATAAATATAATAAAAGCGTATAAAACCGGTTTGGCAAACCAACAGCCTAGCATATAATTCGTAAGCAGATGAGTATGCACAAGAGAAAAAATATTACATTGCATCTTTTTAGTCATTTCAACTCACTTTAACCAGCTTCCTCTGTTTTGCTTTGTTTTTTTTAAATATAACAAAGCAGAGCAGCAGAAGCTCAGCAGATGCTGGAAGATGTTTGGCTGCTTGTAGTAGACTTGTAGTCAAGACCGCCTAATCCGAGACCAAGACAAGACCAAGACCAGAGGGTATCGAGACCAAGACAAGACCAAGACCAGAGGGTATCGAGACCAAGACAAGACCAAGACAAAAGTCCATCGAGACCAAGACAAGACCAAGACCAGAGGGTATCGAGACCAAGACAAGACCAAGACCAGAGGGTATCGAGACCAAGACAAGACCAAGACAAAAGTCCATCGAGACCAAGACCACGTAAAAGTGGTCTCGAGACCGGTCTCGAGACATCCAACTCTAGTCAGCAACCACATAAATATGCCCATTAAAGTCGACAACAAACCACACCATACCAGCCCTTAAAGTGCTCACTGAAATGGTTTCAATATATTTCTGCTCAATGAATTCACCAAAATACCTAAAGTTAATGAAAATTGTTTAAGTAGCTGAACGCCACTGCTAGCGCTAGCTACCTGTACATAGCATGTACTGTAACGTTAAGTTAAAGTTATGTCTGCAGGGACAGTTGCAAAAAAACTGTCCCTACATAATTTATAATGTTTGAAGAACACATTATAGATAACAATATTACATAAACATGACCACGTCATCTGAGGTTGGAAAGGTAGTTAGAAGAGTTTGAAGGTGTTTGTTACCTTTGAGGGTGTTTGCGCTCCAGGTGCCTGCTGAAGGTTGAGGTAGTCCTGGCTGTCTCGGTCAAGGAGACTTTGCAAAAACTGCACTTTGCCGAATGCTTCTTTTTTGCATTTACCAAAAACTATTTGTGTTCTATGAACGCAAACTTTATGACAGACGAAGTCGCTTACATTTCTGTAACTTACTGACCGGGCATACTGCTCAATCTAACGGGTTGCATTTAGTTGTGTTTGAAGGGCGCGAAAGGCAAAATAATAAAATGCCACAATGTGGAGGGATTTGAGCATGGCTGAGCCACTGTGTGTCGCTGTGTGACAGCTGAGCAGGGAAATGAAATTAATTGAGGAGCCGGCTCTCGCTCAATGGGAGTCGACTATTCTGATTCACTAAAAAGCACTCTCTAAGCACGGCTCTTAGAGCTAAAGCTTTTGCGCATGATACATTATCGAACGTTATGCTGTGTGTCATGGATACTGTTGACTCCAAATCTCCCGACCACTATGTTGATCTGAGACAGCAAGACCGAGACAGCGAGACCAAGACAAGATCAAGACCAAAGTCCGTCGAGATCAAGACAAGACCAAGACAAAAGTCCGTCGAGACCGGTCTCGAGACCAAGACCGGTCTCGAGACATCCAACTCTAGCTTGTAGAAGGTAAAGAGGCGGAGATGAAACCCACCATGACCACCGTCCCACAGCTGTTGCTGCTGTTGAAGCTGAAGGTCACCATGTGGGTGAGCTCGTCCACCTGACCCCTGCACGTCGGGTCGTTGAGGTGTAAGGCAGAGTAGTCGATGCCTTTGTCCTCCAGGAGACAACCGACCAGAGTGACTGAAGCAGAGTCCTGCATGCAGACCGTTGGATCACCTGAACATCACAATATCAGTCAGAAAAATCACAGTTAGAAGTTTTCCTCCATCATTCAGCCCTGTTGTCATGATGATGTCACAGCTGTCGTACCCAAAGAGTTGTTTGCTTGGTACTTGGAGGCAAAAATGTCCCGACAGAAGCAGCGAGTGTCACCACCGACCGTCTTCTCACCACAGAACTCGTGATCGCTGCAGGTCCTGTCCTGACAGAAGGCCTCAGAGGCTACAGAGGAACACACTGATGTATTATCCTGAAAACACGTGAGCTCTAAAACTCCAGAGTTCAGGTTTTAACAAAGGAGAGCTTATTAAGGTCTTATTAAGGTCTTACAGCAGCCGGTCTTTGATGTCCAGCCATCCAGAGTGTGGTTGTGTAGACTGCAGGCTCTGGCGTAGGCCTTCAGGAACTGACAGTTGAGTCCGTCCACTGCAGGATATTTACACAAAGTGTCGGTGCAGGCGGTTATGTAGGGCTCTGGGTCAATGTCACTGTTACAGGAGGAGAAGGGCTCCTCCTTCAGGAGATTACAGCTGTACCACAGAGAAAACAAAATTAAAGACAAGAAAATGATCAACTGTAATCATTTGTCTAAATATAGCTTATCAAACACTACTTATCTTGCGTATGTGCTTCTCTAAATCTAATGGTTTTTTATGGTAGATCAAAATTAAATGAAGTCTCTGTTTTTGTAATTTTGCTTCTACACTGTCATAATGGTTGTTAAATAAAATCATGCAAATCAATCAAGATGTGACTGAACTGCAGTTTTTCACTTTTCATTTTCATTTCATCAGTTTCAAGGGACTTGACTGCTTGGTTTGTATCCCCTTGTCAAGTCTGCATCTGTGTTATGTTTCCTGTTTTACTTTGACAGTCCATGTCCTATGTTAATGTTTACCGTTTTGCTTCCTCTTGGTCTTCTCAGGTTTGATTACTCCCAGCTGTGCTCCCTTTGTGTCTCTCGTTCCCTCCTTATCCCTCTGTGTATTTTAGCCCTGTGTTTTCCTTGGTCTGTGTTGCGATCTCCCTCATTCATGGCTGTGTTTCCTGTGTGCCTCACTCTATGTTTAGTTATTACTTCCACAGTGTAGTTTTTATTGTTTTACCCTTGAGTCAGAAATAAAGCTGCTTTTTGAGTTCACTTTTTTGCTCTGTGAAGTCTGCATTTTAGGTGCTTCTCTGCCTGCACACAGCCTCTTCATGACATTTTTTCAGGGAACTCAAAATGGGTTAACAATTCAAAACTGTTCTGTAGGAGGTTGATCAAGGCTTGAAAGCTGGTGCTGCAAATTCCAACAGGTGATCCCAATTTTTTGGATTACTTACAACCCCCTTTGTCTGCGTCACTGCAGTATCATACCCTCTTGAGCATCAGTTGATCAGTATTATACTGCTGAAAGAAGTGTGTTGCTACAAAAATGGTGAGAAAAAAAGCAATTAACAATGGAAGAGACACAAACCATCGTAACACTTAAAAATGTAGGTTTTTCCTACAGAGAAATTGCAAAGAGAGTCAGGGTGTCAGAGAGTACAGTTTCTTTCACTATCAAAAGTTACTCAGAAACTGCAGCAAAGTGACAGGAAGATGTCGGGCAGACCCAATACCACAACTGAATCAGAGGACAGCCTGCATGATAGGCGGCTCAAAGGACAACAGCTTCAAGCACAAGCTTAATAGTAGTCATGGCAACCAAGTCTCAGCTTCAACTGTGAAGAGAAGACTTCGAGCTACAGGTTTGACAGGATGAGTTGCAGCAAGAAAGCCACTGCTAAGACGTAAGAATAAAAGGCTCGCCTGGGCCATGAAACAAAACCTTTGGGCTACTGAACACTGGAAAGGAGTATAATGGAATCAAAAATTGAAATCCTGGTTTCATTATGCTGGATTTTCGTATGCTGTTGAGTAGGTGAAAGATTCCATGGCATCAAGTTTCAAGGAGGAAGTGTGATGGTCTGGGGCTGTTTTGCTGGATCCAGAGTCAGTGACTTATACAGAATGAGGGGGACCCTGAACCACAACAGTTACCACAGCCTTGTCCTGCGCCATGCAACAGCCTCTGGCCTAGTTGATCTGGG
Organism: Maylandia zebra; assembly: GCF_041146795.1. Classification (NCBI taxonomy): domain Eukaryota; kingdom Metazoa; phylum Chordata; class Actinopteri; order Cichliformes; family Cichlidae; genus Maylandia; species Maylandia zebra. The sequence continues at coordinate 13,261,423 of NC_135169.1, read as the reverse complement.
GTTGGTCATCCCACAGCAGGATAATGACCCAAAAAACAAGTCCAAGCTATGCCAGAATCAGGAATAAAGAACAAGATGATACGCTTGAAAACATGGAGTGGCCGGGACAGACTCCAGACGTAAACCCCATTGAGCTGTTTTGGGATGAACTGGACAGAAACGTGAAAGCAAGGAAAGTGAGAACATAACTGCACTTAGACTGTGGACGGCCTTTTTTTCTTTTTGGTGAGGCGAGAGATGGAAAGAGGGAAAGCTGAGACCAGCGCTGCCCTGACTGTGGGTTGTTGTATGAATGTCCAATAAAATTGACAACTGTGAGCACAACTGTTGTCGGTGTGAAGTGTATTCCACAGTATCATTGCCAAAATTGGCAATGAAGATATGCCTTCATGAATGTAAATACAGAGGATTCATAACAAACTAAGGGATACAATTACAAACAAGAAGGCTGATTTTGACTTTAGTAGCGGAATGATGAAGTTTGGAGGAGAGAAATAGTTCATAATCTGAAGCACCACATTATGACTCACACATAATGGAGACAGTGTTATAGCATGGGCATGAATGCCTTTCAGTGGAACCAATTATTTCTGAGCCTGTGAAAACATCAAACTGTGTATATGTCTGTAATTCCTAAACAGTTAATGCAAGACTTTTGCTGAACACCTTTGCTTAATGCTATAAATCTAGACTACATTCAAGGCTTAAGTGTGGCATTTAATGTGGTGGTCTGCAAAGGCAAACTTCTAAAGAAGTACACAAGGTAACTGCCACAAAAATTATATATCCAACAATATAACAGATGTTCCCTACTGTGTGGATCTGCTCACCGTTCAGTCACACTGGTGCAGTCGATCGTGCTGTCAGCAGTCTCACTGTACTGCATCTCACAGCTAGGGGGCGACAAACAACAAAGTTCAGGCTCATTCATACAAACAGAATATCTGCAACATCAGCAGCAGTCAGAGGGACTCTGAGCTTGTGATGAGGTCTTACCTGGTGGAGCTGTACTCAGAGAGCCTCAGGTCACTCAGAGACCTGCTGGAGTTTCCACACAGACCCTCCACAGATGAACCAGCAGGTCCTGCAGAGGATCAGGACAGAATGAGTCAGATCAGCATCAATATTCAAACTGGAGGAACACAGCAGCTCAATAAATAACAGCACAGTTTACAGTTTACGTTACAATAATTAAACTTTATCTTCTGCACCTTCTAAGAGGATCTGTGCGGTGTAGCCGTCAAAGAAGACAGAGATGATGAGGTTGGAGAGCGACAGCTTGGCAGTGACTCCAGTTTGGTCCTTAGAGAGCTGCACACCATGAACCAGCTGAGATGAGCTGCTGAGGGTCAGTGTGGAGTCGTCCAGCTGCATCACAGCAGAGACAAAGTGGAGGAAACACTGAGTGAAACATGTCAAACACACAAACAGGCTGATTTCACAGCAACAACCACTGAGTTTAGCAGATCTGAAAGAACTGCTTCTAACAGCCCTGAGAAGAACGATGAGAGGAGACACAGCAGAGGATGAGGGAGGACTTTGGATCAGACTCCACTCTGACACATGAACTGTGGCTGTAGGTCGCTTACCTGAACTCTCCCACCTTGTTCCAGGTGAATGTCATGCCCGTCCACACGCAGCATCACACTGTCCAAAAAGCTCACATCTTTACGACGTCTGTCCCTGAAGTTCCCCAGAACAAGGAAATCTGGGAGTAACGGAGTCGAGAACAGAGAGTACGCACAGCGATCCTGGATGGAGTTAATCTGGCTGTGGACGTCAATGATAGTGGGGCCGGTCACAGTGCAGGTTGAGGCCAACACACTGGGCATCTCAGGTAGAAATTCTTAAAAAACAGAGGGGAAAGGGTGTCTTAGTATCAGCTCTACAAGTCTTCTGGATTTTGGAAGTTCTAAGTTATTTAGAACTTCTTGAACAGTTTCACAAGATATCATGATAAGTTCAGGAGATGCATATGTGAATATCTAACCATGGTCACACTTTTAGTATGGATGATATAACCTCTGGAAATGACTGGTCTCTTGGATTATCTTTAAGATAACATTTCAAAATATCTCAGCACACAATCTACTTTGTCTTTTGCAGAAATGACCAGAAGTGAGTGACAGGTGGTATGAAGCAGACTTGTTTGGGCATTTTTTGTTGTGTCGTTTTCTGTTTACTGGGGTGGAAAGATTGTTCCTTTCAGCCAGTGGATGGAACTGGGTACTGGAAAATTTTGAACAACTTCAGTATGATCGATTTTAATTCTCTTCATGCAGCTAATATTAAATGAAATCATTATCTCTTAAGATACAATTTATGTTCAAATATAATGCCTGTAAATGTCAAAAAGGCCTTAAAATTTTAATTAAAAATAAACATCTGTATTATTTTGTAAATAATTATCAAAAAACCAGAACAGATACAATGATTGAATTCATGTCCAAAAAAGAAAGAGCTTGTGGGTAAAACATGTAGCATAAATCAAAAAAATCATAGTTGTTGACTGCAAACCTGTCAGCTAATATCAAGAGCTGTGGAAACGCATTGCAGTTTGGTGTTTTATTTTGGTGTTGTCCCACTTTAACGAAAACTCAAAAGCCTCCCAATTTACCATCACAAAGAGCTGAAAGAAGAGTTGGTTCAAGTGCAAAGCCTGTAAAGAGTAAAAAATCATCCAAATTTGCTTTTTAAATGGAAAATGATGGACTTTTTGTTGGGTTTACAGTAAGGCTCCAAGATATTGTCTGTAAATAAAATATTCAATGTGAAAGAGCTTGTGGGCAAAACAGTGTAACATAAGTCAAAGCTATCATAATCGTTGACTGCAAACCTGTCAGCTAAACATCCTGGACATATAATCAAGCAGTGGGACTTCAGTGTAAGCAGCTGCACAAATTTACCTTCACAGATGACACCAGCGTCCTCAGAGTGTCCACAGTTGTGAGATCCAAATCCTAAGTGCTGGCACTGAGTGAGATTTGATTCACTGCCTGAGCAACTGACATCATCCAACCAGATGGGTCCGGTGCCCTGACCAAACTGAGCATTTGCTGGTGCTGAGACGACCCTGCCGCAGCCCAGCTGTCTACACACCACCTGAGCATCCACTAGGTCCCATAAATCATCACACACCGTCCCCCACTGCCCACTGTGGAAGATCTCCACCCTGCCAGAACACGAGCTGTTTCCTCCAACCAGGCGGATGCGCCCCTCCACTGCTGCACTGTTGCTCACTGCTGTTGTAGAAGTGAGCCTGACCTGATTGGCTGTAGAGGTCTGCGGTATTGGAGCAGGTGTGGTTGAAGAAAGTGCAGATGTTGTTGTGTTCACCTCTGTTTACAGTCAATACATAAATGAATAAGTGAGAGTACTGCGGTAAAGCTGAGAGCATTTTCCTTCTGAACAGTTGAATTTAGCAGCAGGATGAAAAAGATGAATTTGTTACAGTGTGATCATGCTTAGAGGGCAACAATACCTGCACAGTATGCAAGGTGACACACAGATGGCCTCTCAAGTTTGTAGACGTAGTAGTTTCCATAGCATAGTTTGACTTGGATGGTGTGTGATGGAAACTGGCAGCAGCTTCCAGACCAGTTGTTGCACACAGTGCGATTTACAGTTTCACCTGGCTGTGAGGGATGAGGTTGTGTTATCCACAGAGGAGCATGGGTTCCACACCTGTTTGAGTCTATACACCTCTCGGGAATACGAGCATTGGAGCTCCCCAGAAACAGGCGGTACCAGCCTTGCCAGTTAATAGATTGATCACAGTGTAGGTCCTGAGTGTTTGTGTTGTTTGTTGAACGCCATTGATCATTCAGCACAGTGTAGTTGTAACAAGGATCGACACTTTGGGAATATCCTGAAGGATGAAAAGAAGTCATCTTTTTAAACAATCACACACACTGATAGATGCATTGGGGACAAATTGGGTTCAATGTCTTGGCCAAGAAAGCTTCGACATGCAGACTGAAGGAGCAGGGATGAAACAGCGTGTTTGTACCGGTCTTAAAGATTTCTGTTGTGCATATCTTTAAAAGAATAGTTGAAACATTTATTCCACCCACTTTATTTTGTCAAATAAACTCAAAACAAGCCTGTCGGTGCTTCTTTCCGCATCGCCTCTTCCTCAATTTAAGAGAAAAAAAATCTTAAAACAACAGCAAATGTAAAAGATGATTCTTCTGTTCACAAGTCAGTCATAGGGCTTACAACCATTCTCACACACGGACATTTTAGAATCACCAGTTCACCTATCTTCAGGAACAGCAAGTCATCGAACTGTGGGAGGGATCCGAATTACCCAGAGAAAACCCACAAGGAGAGGCCTTGAAACCAGGGTCCACAGCTAAAAATGGCTGTAAAATACAATGTAAATTCCAACAGTGTGGCCATATGAATTAGTCTAATATGCATGTAAAGTGCTCAATTTACGGATTTATAAACAAAATAAAAAATAAAAGGCATATATTCTCAAAAGAAGATTAATGATCTCATTCATCGTGCTCTTGCTTACCCTGTTAGTCTCAAAACAAAATCAAAAAGACTTTTGGCTGGATATAAAATTGTTAGATTTGCTGAGACAGACAATTTATGTATTGCATACACGGTGTTGTTTCAGCAGGCATGAACACACATGAGCATGTAGGAACAGAGGATCACCGGAGAAAACTCCTTTTTTATTTTTCTCCTTCCCAAGTACCACAACAACAAGGATATTCATTAGCGCCCTCCAGTGCTTCTAGTAAATGCATCTACAGAACAAAATGCAATAGTATGTGGACACAACACAGGGCCATAACATTTCAGTGCATGTCACATGTCCAGCAATCAGGGCATTTAATGCAGTCACATGGGTGTTTTAAGTCTTGGATATTATTTTGCTGCTCACAGTCAGAAAGAGGGACTTCCTGTGGACATAAGGTAAGGTTATAGAGGACCCACTAACTATGTTTCATGCAGCTGTGTATCATTTGCAGAACCCACAGTGAAAATGTAGTCTAGAATGGATAAAGTTTAAGCATTTAATCCTGAAGTCCTGTTTCTACCAGGTGCAAGTATGATTGTGACCAAATGTTGTTACTTAGACGTCTCCAGAATATGATTCTCATGGAGCCTGTAAAAGCAGGTACATGTTGGATAACATATATTTGAGTGGAGCAATATCAAGAGCTGTGGAAACGCATTGCATTTTGGTGTTTTATTTTGGTGTTGTCCCACTTTAACGAAAACTCAAAAGCCTCCCAATTTACCATCACAAAGAGCTGAAAGAAGAGTTGGTTCAAGTGCAAAGCCTGTAAAGAGTAAAAAATCATCCAAATTTGCATTTTAAATGGAAAATGATGGACTTTTTGTTGGGTTTACAGTAAGGCTCCAAGATATTGTCTGTAAATAAAATATTCAATGTGAAAGAGCTTGTGGGCAAAACAGTGTAACATAAGTCAAAGCTATCATAATCGTTGACTGCAAACCTGTCAGCTAAACATCCTGGACATATAATCAAGCAGTGGGACTTCAGTGTAAGCAGCTGCACAAATTTACCTTCACAGATGACACCAGCGTCCTCAGAGTGTCCACAGTTGTGAGATCCAAATCCTAAGTGCTGGCACTGAGTGAGATTTGATTCACTGCCTGAGCAACTGACATCATCCAACCAGATGGGTCCGGTGCCCTGACCAAACTGAGCATTTGCTGGTGCTGAGACGACCCTGCCGCAGCCCAGCTGTCTACACACCACCTGAGCATCCACTAGGTCCCATAAATCATCACACACCGTCCCCCACTGCCCACTGTGGAAGATCTCCACCCTGCCAGAACACGAGCTGTTTCCTCCAACCAGGCGGATGCGCCCCTCCACTGCTGCACTGTTGCTCACTGCTGTTGTAGAAGTGAGCCTGACCTGATTGGCTGTAGAGGTCTGCGGTATTGGAGCAGGTGTGGTTGAAGAAAGTGCAGATGTTGTTGTGTTCACCTCTGTTTACAGTCAATACATAAATGAATAAGTGAGAGTACTGCGGTAAAGCTGAGAGCATTTTCCTTCTGAACAGTTGAATTTAGCAGCAGGATGAAAAAGATGAATTTGTTACAGTGTGATCATGCTTAGAGGGCAACAATACCTGCACAGTATGCAAGGTGGCACGCAGATGGCCTCTCAAGTTTGTAGACGTAGTAGTTTCCATAGCATAGTTTGACTTGGATGGTGTGTGATGGAAACTGGCAGCAGCTTCCAGACCAGTTGTTGCACACAGTGCGATTTACAGTTTCACCTGGCTGTGAGGGATGAGGTTGTGTTATCCACAGAGGAGCATGGGTTCCACACCTGTTTGAGTCTATACACCTCTCGGGAATACGAGCATTGGAGCTCCCCAGAAACAGGCGGTACCAGCCTTGCCAGTTAATAGATTGATCACAGTGTAGGTCCTGAGTGTTTGTGTTGTTTGTTGAACGCCATTGATCATTCAGCACAGTGTAGTTGTAACAAGGATCGACACTTTGGGAATATCCTGAAGGATGAAAAGAAGTCATCTTTTTAAACAATCACACACACTGATAGATGCATTGGGGACAAATTGGGTTCAATGTCTTGGCCAAGAAAGCTTCGACATGCAGACTGAAGGAGCAGGGATGAAACAGCGTGTTTGTACCGGTCTTAAAGATTTCTGTTGTGCATATCTTTAAAAGAATAGTTGAAACATTTATTCCACCCACTTTATTGTGTCAAATAAACTCAAAACAAGCCTGTCGGTGCTTCTTTCCGCATCGCCTCTTCCTCAATTTAAGAGAAAAAAAATCTTAAAACAACAGCAAATGTAAAAGATGATTCTTCTGTTCACAAGTCAGTCATAGGGCTTACAACCATTCTCACACACGGACATTTTAGAATCACCAGTTCACCTATCTTCAGGAACAGCAAGTCATCGAACTGTGGGAGGGATCCGAATTATCCAGAGAAAACCCACAAGGAGAGGCCTTGAAACCAGGGTCCACAGCTAAAAATGGCTGTAAAATACAATGTAAATTCCAACAGTGTGGCCATATGAATTAGTCTAATATGCATGTAAAGTGCTCAATTTACGGATTTATAAACAAAATAAAAAATAAAAGGCATATATTCTCAAAAGAAGATTAATGATCTCGTTCATCGTGCTCTTGCTTACCCTGTTAGTCTCAAAACAAAATCAAAAAGACTTTTGGCTGGATATAAAATTGTTAGATTTGCTGAGACAGACAATTTATGTATTGCATACACGGTGTTGTTTCAGCAGGCATGAACACACATGAGCATGTAGGAACAGAGGATCACCGGAGAAAACTCCTTTTTTATTTTTCTCCTTCCCAAGTACCACAACAAAAAGGATATTCATTAGCGCCCTCCAGTGCTTCTAGTAAATGCATCTACAGAACAAAATGCAATAGTATGTGGACACAACACAGGGCCATAACATTTCAGTGCATGTCACATGTCCAGCAATCAGGGCATTTAATGCAGTCACATGGGTGTTTTAAGTCTTGGATATTATTTTGCTGCTCACAGTCAGAAAGAGGGACTTCCTGTGGACATAAGGTAAGGTTATAGAGGACCCACTAACTATGTTTCATGCAGCTGTGTATCATTTGCAGAACCCACAGTGAAAATGTAGTCTAGAATGGATAAAGTTTAAGCATTTAATCCTGAAGTCCTGTTTCTACCAGGTGCAAGTATATGATTGTGACCAAATATTGTTACTTAGACGTCTCCAGAATATGATTCTCATGGAGCCTGTAAAAGCAGGTACATGTTGGATAACATATATTTGAGTGGAGCAATATCAAGAGCTGTGGAAACGCATTGCATTTTGGTGTTTTATTTTGGTGTTGTCCCACTTTAACGAAAACTCAAAAGCCTCCCAATTTACCATCACAAAGAGCTGAAAGAAGAGTTGGTTCAAGTGCAAAGCCTGTAAAGAGTAAAAAATCATCCAAATTTGCATTTTAAATGGAAAATGATGGACTTTTTGTTGGGTTTACAGTAAGGCTCCAAGATATTGTCTGTAAATAAAATATTCAATGTGAAAGAGCTTGTGGGCAAAACAGTGTAACATAAGTCAAAGCTATCATAATCGTTGACTGCAAACCTGTCAGCTAAACATTCTGGACATATAATCAAGCAGTGGGACTTCAGTGTAAGCAGCTGCACAAATTTACCTTCACAGATGACACCAGCGTCCTCAGAGTGTCCACAGTTGTGAGATCCAAATCCTAAGTGCTGGCACTGAGTGAGATTTGATTCACTGCCTGAGCAACTGACATCATCCAACCAGATGGGTCCGGTGCCCTGACCAAACTGAGCATTTGCTGGTGCTGAGACGACCCTGCCGCAGCCCAGCTGTCTACACACCACCTGAGCATCCACTAGGTCCCATAAATCATCACACACCGTCCCCCACTGCCCACTGTGGAAGATCTCCACCCTGCCAGAACACGAGCTGTTTCCTCCAACCAGGCGGATGCGCCCCTCCACTGCTGCACTGTTGCTCACTGCTGTTGTAGAAGTGAGCCTGACCTGATTGGCTGTAGAGGTCTGCGGTATTGGAGCAGGTGTGGTTGAAGAAAGTGCAGATGTTGTTGTGTTCACCTCTGTTTACAGTCAATACATAAATGAATAAGTGAGAGTACTGCGGTAAAGCTGAGAGCATTTTCCTTCTGAACAGTTGAATTTAGCAGCAGGATGAAAAAGATGAATTTGTTACAGTGTGATCATGCTTAGAGGGCAACAATACCTGCACAGTATGCAAGGTGACACACAGATGGCCTCTCAAGTTTGTAGACGTAGTAGTTTCCATAGCATAGTTTGACTTGGATGGTGTGTGATGGAAACTGGCAGCAGCTTCCAGACCAGTTGTTGCACACAGTGCGATTTACAGTTTCACCTGGCTGTGAGGGATGAGGTTGTGTTATCCACAGAGGAGCATGGGTTCCACACCTGTTTGAGTCTATACACCTCTCGGGAATACGAGCATTGGAGCTCCCCAGAAACAGGCGGTACCAGCCTTGCCAGTTAATAGATTGATCACAGTGTAGGTCCTGAGTGTTTGTGTTGTTTGTTGAACGCCATTGATCATTCAGCACAGTGTAGTTGTAACAAGGATCGACACTTTGGGAATATCCTGAAGGATGAAAAGAAGTCATCTTTTTAAACAATCACACACACTGATAGATGCATTGGGGACAAATTGGGTTCAATGTCTTGGCCAAGAAAGCTTCGACATGCAGACTGAAGGAGCAGGGATGAAACAGCGTGTTTGTACCGGTCTTAAAGATTTCTGTTGTGCATATCTTTAAAAGAATAGTTGAAACATTTTTTCCACCCACTTTATTGTGTCAAATAAACTCAAAACAAGCCTGTCGGTGCTTCTTTCCGCATCGCCTCTTCCTCAATTTAAGAGAAAAAAAATCTTAAAACAACAGCAAATGTAAAAGATGATTCTTCTTTTCACAAGTCAGTCATAGGGCTTACAACCATTCTCACACACGGACATTTTAGAATCACCAGTTCACCTATCTTCAGGAACAGCAAGTCATCGAACTGTGGGAGGGATCCGAATTACCCAGAGAAAACCCACAAGGAGAGGCCTTGAAACCAGGGTCCACAGCTAAAAATGGCTGTAAAATACAATGTAAATTCCAACAGTGTGGCCATATGAATTAGTCTAATATGCATGTAAAGTGCTCAATTTATGGATTTATAAACAAAATAAAAAATAAAAGGCCTATGTTCTCAAAAGAAGATTAATGATCTCGTTCATCGTGCTCTTGCTTACCCTGTTAGTCTCAAAACAAAATCAGAAAGACTTTTTGCTGGATATAAAATTGTTAGATTTGCTGAGACAGACAATTTATGTATTGCATACACGGTGTTGTTTCAGCAGGCATGAACACACATGAGCATGTAGGAACAGAGGATCACCGGAGAGGATATTCATTAGCGCCCTCCAGTGCTTCTAGTAAATGCATCTACAGAACAAAATGCAATAGTATGTGGACACAACACAGGGCCATAACATTTCAGTGCATGTCACATGTCCAGCAATCAGGGCATTTAATGCAGTCACATGGGTGTTTTAAGTCTTGGATATTATTTTGCTGCTCACAGTCAGAAAGAGGGACTTCCTGTGGACATAAGGTAAGGTTATAGAGGACCCACTAACTATGTTTCATGCAGCTGTGTATCATTTGCAGAACCCACAGTGAAAATGTAGTCTAGAATGGATAAAGTTTAAGCATTTAATCCTGAAGTCTTGTTTCTACCAGGTGCAAGTATGATTGTGACCAAATATTGTTACTTAGACGTCTCCAGAATATGATTCTCATGGAGCCCGTAAAAGCAGGTACATGTTGGATAACATATATTTGAGTGGAGCAATATCAAGTACTGTGGAAACACATTGAAAACTGAAAAGCCTCCCAATTTACCATCACAAAGAGCTGAAAGAAGAGTTGGTTCAAGTGCAAAGCCTGTAAAGAGTAAAAAATCATCCAAATTTGCATTTTAAATGGAAAATGATGGACTTTTTGTTGGGTTTACAGTAAGGCTCCAAGATATTGTCTGTAAATAAAATATTCAATGTGAAAGAGCTTGTGGGCAAAACAGTGTAACATAAGTCAAAGCTATCATAATCGTTGACTGCAAACCTGTCAGCTAAACATCCTGGACATATAATCAAGCAGTGGGACTTCAGTGTAAGCAGCTGCACAAATTTACCTTCACAGATGACACCAGCGTCCTCAGAGTGTCCACAGTTGTGAGATCCAAATCCTAAGTGCTGGCACTGAGTGAGATTTGATTCACTGCCTGAGCAACTGACATCATCCAACCAGATGGGTCCGGTGCCCTGACCAAACTGAGCATTTGCTGGTGCTGAGACGACCCTGCCGCAGCCCAGCTGTCTACACACCACCTGAGCATCCACTAGGTCCCATAAATCATCACACACCGTCCCCCACTGCCCACTGTGGAAGATCTCCACCCTGCCAGAACACGAGCTGTTTCCTCCAACCAGGCGGATGCGCCCCTCCACTGCTGCACTGTTGCTCACTGCTGTTGTAGAAGTGAGCCTGACCTGATTGGCTGTAGAGGTCTGCGGTATTGGAGCAGGTGTGGTTGAAGAAAGTGCAGATGTTGTTGTGTTCACCTCTGTTTACAGTCAATACATAAATGAATAAGTGAGAGTACTGCGGTAAAGCTGAGAGCATTTTCCTTCTGAACAGTTGAATTTAGCAGCAGGATGAAAAAGATGAATTTGTTACAGTGTGATCATGCTTAGAGGGCAACAATACCTGCACAGTATGCAAGGTGGCACGCAGATGGCCTCTCAAGTTTGTAGACGTAGTAGTTTCCATAGCATAGTTTGACTTGGATGGTGTGTGATGGAAACTGGCAGCAGCTTCCAGACCAGTTGTTGCACACAGTGCGAGTTACAGTTTCACCTGGCTGTGAGGGATGAGGTTGTGTTATCCACAGAGGAGCATGGGTTCCACACCTGTTTGAGTCTATACACCTCTCGGGAATACGAGCATTGGAGCTCCCCAGAAACAGGCGGTACCAGCCTTGCCAGTTAATAGATTGATCACAGTGTAGGTCCTGAGTATTTGTGTTGTTTGTTGAACGCCATTGATCATTCAGCACAGTGTAGTTGTAACAAGGATCGACACTTTGGGAATATCCTGAAGGATGAAAAGAAGTCATCTTTTTAAACAATCACACACACTGATAGATGCATTGGGGACAAATTGGGTTCAATGTCTTGGCCAAGAAAGCTTCGACATGCAGACTGAAGGAGCAGGGATGAAACAGCGTGTTTGTACCGGTCTTAAAGATTTCTGTTGTGCATATCTTTAACTAAATTGTCTCTTTAGTTTCCAAACTTTTTTTGTTCAATACAATCAGTATTTGGTATGAACACTGCAAAGATTTGACATCTAAATATTTGGCATGAAAAAAGTATTTAATTTCAAAAAAAAATCCAGACTATAATCAAGTGACATAATGTCTCGATCTTAGACATGTGAGAAATATCTTAAAAGAATAGTTGAAACATTCATTCCACCCACTTTATTGTGTCAAATAAACTCAAAACAAGCCTGTCGGTGCTTCTTTCCGCATCGCCTCTTCCTCAATTTAAGAGAAAAAAAATCTTAAAACAACAGCAAATGTAAAAGATGATTCTTCTGGTCACAAGTCAGTCACAGGGCTTACAACCATTCTCACACACGGACATTTTAGAATCACCAGTTCACCTATCTTCAGGAACAGCAAGTCATCGAACTGTGGGAGGGATCCAAATTACCCAGAGAAAACCCACAAGGAGAGGCCTTGAAACCAGGGTCCACAGCTAAAAATGGCTGTAAAATACAATGTAAATTCCAACAGTGTGGCCATATGAATTAGTCAAAAATGCATGTAAAGTGCTCAATTTACGGATTTATAAACAAAATAAAAAATAAAAGGCCTATGTTCTCAAAAGAAGATTAATGATCTCATTCATCGTGCTCTTGCTTACCCTGTTAGTCTCAAAACAAAATCAAAAAGACTTTTGGCTGGATATAAAATTGTTAGATTTGGTGAGACAGACAATTTATGTCTTGCGTACACGGTGTTGTTTCAGCAGGCATGAACACACATGAGCATGTAGGAACAGAGGATCACCTGAGAAAACTCCTTTTTTATTTTTCTCCTTCCCAAGTACCACAACAACAAGGATATTCATTAGCGCCCTCCAGTGCTTCTAGTAAATGCATCTACAGAACAAAATGCAATAGTATGTGGACACAACACAGGGCCATAACATTTCAGTGCATGTCACATGTCCAGCAATCAGGGCATTTAATGCAGTCATATGGCTGTTTCAAGTCTTGGATATTATTTTGCTGCTCACAGTCAGAAAGAGGGACTTCCTGTGGACATAAGGTAAGGTTATAGAGGACCCACTAACTATGTTTCATGCAGCTGTGTATCATTTGCGGAACCCACAGTGAAAATGTAGTCTAGAATGGATGAAGTTTAAGCATTTAATCCTGAAGTCCTGTTTCTACCAGGTGCAAGTATGATTGTGACCAAATGTTGTTACTTAGACGTCTCCAGAATATGATTCTCATGGAGCCTGTAAAACCAGTAGAGGTGGGAATCACCATACGTCCCACGATACGATATTATCACAATACTTAACGCACGATACGATATTATTGCGATTTTTAAAAAAATATTTTGCAATATTCAGATTCTGTACATAAAGTTAAACTTTATCAATATTCATTTTATCTAATATCAAAGTCTCGCACTCAGTCTTTCTCTCATTTCAGTCAGTTTTATCGTTGACAAAGTGAACGGTTTGTATTACAGTCTAGTCCAACTTAACTGAATGCAACCATCTGGTACAATTATAGCTATTCTGAACTAAGCAATTTATGAAAACTATGAGGCCCATTCAGCAACTGAAGAATTTGAAAGTAAATTAAAACAAAATATAAATTTAGATTAAATAAAAAAGTTTTAAACTTAATTAAAATAAAACATGTCTTAAATTAAAATAAGTAAACTGTCATGTTTATTGCTGCCAAAAAAAAGTTAAACACATTTTGACAGTGAAGGAATGTCAGGATTCTTGCTCAGAAAAAGGATCAACATGCTCTGAGCACAAAAACCTTTTTTGTAACAAAATATCGATTTCTGCTGTCCATGTATTGATACATTATTAGCAAACAAAATATCACGATACTACACAGTATCGATTCTTCCCCCACCCCTAAAAAGCAGGTACATGTTGGATAACATATATTTGAGTGGAGCAATATCAAGTGCTGTGGAAACACATTGAAAACTGAAAAGCCTCCCAATTTACCATCACAAAGAGCTGAAAGAAGAGGTGGTTCAAGTGCAAAGCCTGTAAAGAGTAAAAAATCATCCAAATTTGCATTTTAAATGGAAAATGATGGACCTTTGGTTGGGTTTACAGTAAGGCTTCAAGATATTGTCTGTAAATAAAATATTCAATGTGAAAGAGCTTGTGGGCAAGACAGTGTAGCATAAGTCAAAGCTATCATAATCGTTGACTGCAAACCTGTCAGCTAAACATCCTGGACATATAATCAAGCAGTGGGACTTCAGTGTAAGCAGCTGCACAAATTTACCTTCACAGATGACACCAGCGTCCTCAGAGTGTCCACAGTTGTGAGATCCAAATCCTAAGTGCTGGCACTGAGTGAGATTTGATTCACTGCCTGAGCAACTGACATCATCCAGCCAGATGGGTCCGGTGCCCTGACCAAACTGAGCATTTGCTGGTGCTGAGACGACCCTGCCGCAGCCCAGCTGTCTACACACCACCTGAGCATCCACTAGGTCCCATAGATCATCACACACCGTCCCCCACTGCCCACTGTGGAAGATCTCCACCCTGCCAGAACACGAGCTGTTTCCTCCAACCAGGCGGATGTGCCCCTCCACTGCTGCACTGTTGCTCACTGCTGTTGTAGAAGTGAGCCTGACCTGATTGGCTGTAGAGGTCTGTGGTATTGGAGCAGGTGTGGTTGAAGAAAGTGCAGATGTTGTTGTGTTCACCTCTGTTTACAGTCAATACATAAATGAATAAGTGAGAGTACTGCGGTAAAGCTGAGAGCATTTTCCTTCTGAACAGTTGAATTTAGCAGCAGGATGAAAAAGATGAATTTGTTACAGTGTGATCATGCTTAGAGGGCAACAATACCTGCACAGTATGCAAGGTGGCACACAGATGGCCTCTCAAGTTTGTAGACGTAGTAGTTTCCATAGCATAGTTTGACTTGGATGGTGTGTGATGGAAACTGGCAGCAGCTTCCAGACCAGTTGTTGCACACAGTGCGATTTACAGTTTCACCTGGCTGTGAGGGATGAGGTTGTGTTATCCACAGAGGAGCATGGGTTCCACACCTGTTTGAGTCTATACACCTCTCGGGAATACGAGCATTGGAGCTCCCCAGAAACAGGCGGTACCAGCCTTGCCAGTTAATAGATTGATCACAGTGTAGGTCCTGAGTATTTGTGTTGTTTGTTGAACGCCATTGATCATTCAGCACAGTGTAGTTGTAACAAGGATCGACACTTTGGGAATATCCTGAAGGATGAAAAGAAGTCATCTTTACTTCAAGCAAATTCCACTGATTTACGTGAAATTTACATAAGTCATACAACCCTTTTTCTTATGCTTTAAGGATAGACCATATTCAGACAGAATGTGATCAGATAGAGTATATTCTGTCTGATCACAATACTTTTTTACCCCGGTAAAATATTATGTAATTTGCTTATATATATTCCCTAGGTAGTGATGGCCAAATTAAGTTTTCTGATGCATTTAAGCTTGTATTGAAAAACAGTTCTTCACTAGAAGCTGTTCAGTACAGTCTTTGGTGACATCTGGTGGTCACAAATATGAAGAGCAGCTTGAACCTACAAATTGGAATGCACTGCTTTATTAGGACTGCCCCCCCCCCCCCCCCCCCCCCCCTCCCAAAAAAAGGACTCCCCACTCTATACAGCTGAATTGACAGTGACGTGCCGAATGAAGTTTCGGACATCATTGATCACTTTGTTCAGACAAACCAAGCTTCAACACAGTGTTTCTGAAACAATGAGTTGATTTTTTTTGACACTTACACCAGAGCTTCAGCTTTAAATTGGCCATCACTACTCCTAGGCCCTAGGTATATAAATACAATATACCCTAGGCCCTAGGTATATAAATACAATATACCCTAGGCCCTAGGTATATAAATACAATATACCCTAGGCCCTAGGTATATAAATACAATATACCCTAGGCCCTAGGTATATAAATACAATATACCCTAGGCCCTAGGTATATAAATACAATATACCCTAGGCCCTAGGTTATATTGTATTTATATATCTGTTTAACGTCATTCGGTGTCCAGCATTGTATTTACCAACAGTGTTGGGAAGGTTACTTTTAAAATGTATTCCATTACAGAATACAGAATACATGCCCCAAAATGTATTCTGTAACGTATCTCGTTACGTTACTCAATGACAGTAACGTATTCTGAATACTTTGGATTACTTAATATATTATCATGCTTTTTACAACAACGTGAATGTACTATTGCTGTGTGATTTATTACTATTACTGAAGGTCCGCGACTCCGAACTGTAGTAAAGGGACCTCTGACTAATACGGCGGGGTCCCTGTCGGCTCGTAGCCGAAAAATAGCTTTACTTTGTTGTGTGGGTCAACTTTTCTTGCGAGAGACAGAGAGAGGCGTTGAAAGACTGCTCCAACAGAACTTATTGTTTTCGGAGGAAAACACGAACACAGTGTACAGTCGAGTCTTAATAGCTTACTTACAACTGGGCTCGTCAGGCACTCTTCTTGGCTGCAGTGGTTATTATTATATTTACATGCTTCCAGCTCCCGTTTTTCCTTGACGACAACTCGTACCTTTCCACTCCCCTTTTTCTCCCTCCTCGCGCTCACAGACCCATAACGTGTATGGCAGTCCATTCTCCCTGCAACACGGACTACACTGCCCATGATGCTACATTCTTTAGAGCTATGCTTGTAGCATTCTGCCTGTTAGCTTAGCACAACAACAACAACAACAACAACGACAACGAAAAGGCGCTCTCTCACCCAGGAAACACACAGTCGAAGAGAGAGAGAGAGAGAGCGTCGCCCTGTAACCATGGAAACCGTAACGCTGTAGCTGTCAAACAAAACCCAAACAGTCCTGACCCGCGACAATATGAAACAGGAAAGTACCGCAGTGTAATCCATTTATTTCAACAAAGTAACTGTATTCTGAATGCCACCCTTTTAAACGGTAACTGTAACGGAATACAGTTACTCATATTTTGTATTTTAAATACGTAACGGCGGTACATGTATTCCCTTACTCCCCAACACTGTTTACCAAGGACTTAAGTTGTTGTTTAAAATTTGCAGGATGGTTGGGGTTAAAGGCTGAATGACCTCACAGGCCTAAGGGTTGCTATTTATGGTCTTTGTAATGTACTTTGTTTGGTTGTTTCATGTAACCTTGACAGGATCCCACCTGCGATACGGAGTGACTGCAACTCAGCCATGAAGTGGTTGACCACACAAAACAGAGCAGTGTCAGTGGATGGTAAATGGTACTGAAAGCAGCTGTACATAATTGTCACAAATACTTTTTCCTTGATTGGTTTTATGTGTGAAGAAATTCATGAAGTCCTTGCTAGTTAATGTTAAAGGAATGGTTTGCTCAACATAAATGACTTTTTGACAGTTTGGTTACCGTGCTGAAGAGAAGACACTAAGATTTTTTTCAGGGTAAATGAAGATCTCCTAAATACATGAATAGGACATGACTTTCAGTATAAATTCAAATGGAGAATGATCAAAGGTAAATGATCGAGGTAACTTCCTTCTGAAGAGGAGTGATTTTGGTCTTTGTGTGAGACCCAGATAATCATAACAGACACACATGCAAAATATCACACATTATTGTCAGGTCCTGATCAACCTATTTTATCACAAAGATCAAATATTCTTTTAAGGAAAAAAAATGCCGGTCAAAAACTAAATGTCACCCCCAAATGGCTTTTAATTGACTGCCAGCTGTTTTAGCTTACCTGCTGTCAGCAAGCTGAGAAGAGACAGGATGAGCAGGGGGTGGAGCATGTTGCAGAGAGCCAATCAGGCGACGGAGCTGTAAGACACACCACACACGTAGTTGGATATCTCTGATTGGATAGAAAGTCACAATCCCATTCTCCCATCATCAAAACTTGGTATTCATCCTAATATTGTACATCATCCCACAAGGTGGATGAGATGTCTGTAAGTTTCCATTTGTTTATCTAAATGTTTGAAACCCTCACCATCCAAAGAAGAAAATATAATCATTTGTGACTTGATATATGGACTGATAAATACCATACATTATTTCCTTTTGATGTGTACAGTTTGCTATTTGCCTCGAGCGTAATAACTTGTGTGTGTCTTTGTGATACAGTGCGGTTGTGGGTGATAGGAGTCACTTTTTAATTCTGCTTAAAAAAGTATTACAGTTTTATTGAGTCATTTAATGGACATCTAAAGTTTGAACAAACCTGTTTATTTTTGAAGAATTTGGTACCAACAAAAATGGAAATGTGGAAGATTCCCAACAACCAAAATTTGGTTAAGACAACAATGTAGTAAAAATATCTCCAAAAGTTGATTCTGTTCATCTGGACGTAACGTTTTGTGGGAGAAACATTTGGTCACTCATCCAAGTGACTTCTTCAGTCTCAGCTGACTGCAGGTTTCCCCAATCGTATAAACAGTACATTTGCATAATGACTGAAACCAGCCCACTGAAGGAACAATGGGCTGTGAGGTCAGTTCCTTAACCTCCTACCTGCCGTCCACATACGTGGACATCACATTTTGGGTTATTTAGACCAAAATACTCAATTTTGCTCTACAAGGGCCTGATATCCACTTACGAGGACACTATACTGCTACTGTTCTATCAAAATTTTAATCAAATATCCTTATGTGGCTCTGATTTCTCTTAAAAACAAAAATAAGGTAAAAAAAATGATCTGGTAATTCTTTGTTTTTACATTCATCGGGCCCCAATATGCCCAAATATCAAAGAGAAATTAAAAATGTATGCCATGGAAGAGTTTGGATCTTAGGAGGTTAATCTTAATTATGCAAATTCTCATGACCATTGATCAACAACCACTGACCAAAACCCACTGATCAAAGTCCACTGATCAATCGCCATGAGTCCCATTCACAGAGAGTTGGGGAATGGCTGCAATCACAGCATTGTAAGATGGTGAAAGATGTACCCTTAGGCCCCCTCCTCGATTCAGAGGTGGTCTTTCCCTTTTCACTTAAATGGCCTCCTTAACTCTGCACTCAAACCAGCGTTCCTCCCTGTCCAGGATGTGTACATCCTCATCCTTGAAAGAGTGTCCACTGGCCTTTAGGTGTAAATAGACTGCAGAGTCTCGGCCTGACACGGTAGCTCTTCTGTGTTGTGCCATCCGCTTCGCCAGAGGTTGTTTGGTTTCCCCAATGTATAAATTCTGGCAATCCACCTGGCACTTCACAGCGTACACTATGTTGCTCTGTTTGTGTCGGGGGACCCGATCCTTGGGGTGGACCAATTTTTGGCGCAGCGTGTTTTGGGGTTTAAAAGCTACAGAATGCATGTTTAGAAAAATGCGTCTCAACTGCTCTGATCCTCCTGACACATGCGGGATCACCATCTCTGAATTGAGGAGGGGGACTAAGGGTACATCTTTCACCATCTTACAATGTTACAATCAATGTTGTGATTGCGGCCATTCCCCAACTCTCTGTGAATGGTACTCATGGTCATTGATAAGTGGCCATTGATCAGTGGGTTTTGGTCAGTGGTTGTTGTGGTCATGAGAATTTGCACAGTAAAGATTAACGAACTGACCTCCCAGCCCATTGTTCCTTCAGTGGGCTGGTTTCAGTCATTATGCAAATGTGCTGTTTATACGATTGGCGAAACCTGCAGTCAGCTGAGACTGAAGAAGTCACTTGGATGAGTGATGAAACATTTCTCCCACAAAACGCTACGTCCAGATGAACAGAATCAACTTTTGGAGATTTACTTACCTGGATGATTGAGACGTAGTAAAAATATGCTGTTATAATATTTAAAATAGCAATGTTGATATTCACACAATAAATGTTCTATATGAATTCAGCACAAATTTAAGGTGTTCTATTCACAAGTAAAGAATTAAGTTAATACCGTTTGCCCTATGCTCTAGTAAGTGTTGAAAGATGCAGCTTAAGAGTTCTGAAGCATGTCTTTATTAAGTAATAACATGGCACAAAACAAAGGAGACAGGGATTCCTGGTACTGAAAAACCTTGGTAACCAGACACTCGTGGAATAAGTTGATGTCTTTTGTAAAGAAAAATGTGGGTAATCTGAGACGCCATTGATATTCAAGGACTTGCAAACCTAGTTTTTGGGTAAAGAAGAAAGAAAAAGGTCTTAGCTTTTAAAGCCATATGAGAATAAGTATAAGGTGATTTAAAAGTGATCAGGACGTCATCACAATAACAGGTTTTGAGTATCTTACAGTCAATCCAATTAGGACAAAAGCACAAGAGGAGTGATTACTATGAGCCAAAAACACTGAATTTATTTTTTAAATGAAGATAAAAATAAATAGTTAAATGAAATGAAAAAAATCTAAAGTTTATGTTTGTGTTTCCTTAACTTTATCTGTTATATCTGTTGATAAGGCCTCAGAGCTGCATGTTGATCTCAAACTGTTTCTGTATGTGTATTGTCCAGCTTATGCAGCTTGTTAACAGGCATAAAATTGATGTGTGGTATCTATGCCAGCTGAGCAGTCCTGTTGGAACAGGGGTCTCAAACTCCAGTCCTCGAGGGTCGGTGTATTGAATCTTTTCAATGTGTCCCTGTTGCAACTTACCTGAATACAATTAGTATGTCATTAGCAGACTCGATAGAACTCTACTGCATGCTGAGGTGGAAATTCAGCCATTTGATTCACGTTACAGCAGCTCATGAGTGAATGAACATGGTGCAATAAAAGTACTTTTAGAAGTACAATTTTCCAAACACTTACATTTATTTAAATTTAATTGAGTAGCGTTAGGGGTTGCCACTTCAGCATGCAGTCAAGTTCTATACTCTTGCCAATGACCTACTAATTACATTCAGGTGTGTTGCAACAGGGACACATGGATATGTTTCAAGTCACCAGCCCTCAAGGACTTCAGTTTGAGACCCCTGTGTTAGAGGAAGAATAAGAGTACAAGTGCGCAGCTCGTCTTACCTTCTGCAGCTCTGATGGAGGATGAAAGCTGATGTTCAGGAGACTATCTGGTGGATCTGCAGTACTTGGACAGATCTGTCTGTTGGTGTCTCTGTGAGGACACCACTCTGTCTCTCTTTATGTACATCCGCTCCACTCTCCACACCCAGGAGGGGTGGATACAGAGGCGGCATCTACAGTTGAGCTACCTGATAGCTCCACTATCAGAGTTAATATAAAATGCAGCACAGATGGAAGACATGCAAAAAAAAAAACAACCCCAGCTTCAGTATTACTCAACCCATAGCCAAGCTTGTACTTACATAGCCAAACCTTCTCCTAGGATAAGCCAGGTATGGAAACAACGTGATGATACCCTTTGACATTTCTCGAAGGACTTGTCCTACACAGACAAACACAAAGTGCAACCACTGTTAAAAGTCTAAATGCCACCTTCAGCAAAATAAATGTGGGAGATGCATAAAAAGAATTTATGAGATATAAATGTATGAAATAAGTATATCAGCATACCCATGTCGTACACGTGTCGTATGTGCCACCAATATCTTGACCATCTGCTATCCGTCAGGCTTTATATCCGAGCATACTGTATTAAGTTTGAACCGTCAGCTCGTTCAAACACACGTTAAAGTCCGTTTGGCTCGACACCACCGAACAGAGGCAGCAATATAACATAGCTAACATTAACAGTGCAGTGGATCCTGCTTGTGCCGTGATATTCAGGACTGCAAACCGAGCAGCATCACTGACTTTCAGCTTGTTGTGTTTGTGGATGTATGACTGACTTTAATTATCCACAAAATCGTCAGATTCTCTGTAAGACTGAGGTCGACTATCTAACGGCGTATAAAGCAAAGGCTTTAAAAACCAAGCTGACGCTGAAAGTACAAACATCACTAATGTCACATAACTTTGCCGACATGTGGCCAACAGTAATGTTTTAATGTTCTTCGTTATTAAACATCGTCGGGTCTGCCGTGATATGTTTACAGTGGGACTTCTGCTCATGAACCTCTACGCACAGTGTTAGCAGACCGGGGCTGTACGAAGTCACTTTCATCTTTACGCAGGACAACCGCAGTAGATGTGCACGGTGTGAGGTCTCGCAGCAAGCTATCAAATATGGCGCATTTCTCGGCTTTAAAAAAAACAAAAATGCTATGCGTCGCCAGGTGTTTCATCGGATTTGAGGTGTTACCTCCTTTGACAGTATCACAGTATCAGCTTAAAGTACTTGTTGCAGGCTGCTGAGTTTGCATATTTTGCTGTGAAGTACAGCAAGACTTTTGACCGCTTCGTCTTGGGCATTTTTAATCTGTAGCTCTGCTCTAAAAGAACGTAGGTACCTGGACCCGCCTACTATCCTCGGAAATGTAAAATTATTGGCTAGAATCTAAAGTGTATCACAGCTCAGGAAAAAAAAGCACCGAAATAAAGCACCGAAATGTGTGCTGCTTTTCGGTCTGGTTACTACCGTTTATGTCAGAACCGGTCCCATCATGGCACCGGACACCGGTGCCCATCCCTACGCAGGACTGTAAGCTGTCGTCTGTGAGGCGTGAGCGGTTTTTGCTGGGGAATAGCTGCTCAAATACGTATGTGGATCCTGTTAAGATTAGATCATTAGATCATTTGCAGTGCCTCAATAATGCTATGCTTTTTATTAATAAGTATTATAAAGTTATATAGTGTAGTATAAGTGGGCACAGCCCTGAAAAATAAAGGCATTACACCATGTGTCCTTGGGGATACAGTCTTGTGTGTTATGTTAGTGTTTTCAGTTTTGTGTCTCGGTGTTTGTGATTGCTCCCAGCTGTGCTCTCCTCCTGTGTCTTGTTCCCAGATTATCCCTCTGTTTCTTCAAATCATTTTTTCTCACTTTAAAAGTATGTCAGCTAACTGCCAACAGTCCATTGAGTTTCGTTTCCAACTTTCTTCACGTGAGACATGATACGTGAGCTGCTGAGTGAGTGAAATGTCCTGGTTGGTTGTCTGTAGCCTGACAGTCCAGGATCAGGGTGATGGTCCATCACAAATACAGATGATAAGCAGATAGGAGGAAGAAGTTGTGTGTGTATATCTATCTATCTATCTATCTATCTATCTATCTATCTATCTATCTATCTATCTATCTATCTATCTATCTATCTATCTATCTATCTATCTATCGTCAAACTCTTACCCACTTTATTCCCAGTGTGAGCGGAAATCAGCATTATGACTAATAAAATGAATTCCAGTTTATTCAATAAATATCCATCTTTAAACACTGACCTGTGTTCATTGTGGAGCTGCTCAGCTTCAGGACAAACTGAGCAGTGACAGGAAGCTGCCAGGAGGTGGCAGCACACAAAAACAACTGTGCCAGAGGAGCTTCAGTGGAGTCAAAAACAGGTGTCACACAGCTGGCAATGTGATGGCTGTTAATTTCATGTCTATTTCATGGTGAAACTGGTAAAACCAAGGTTTGGAGGCCTATCTCCACCCACCACCACTTCCCCTGCCGGTGGCGGACTCCCTCAGGTGTCGGTGTGTTGGTGGTTCTTTGTGTCTGGGGGTGGGCGTCCGGGTACACACCGGCTCACTCCTTGGCGGCCGCTTGTCGGGGCCTGGGGCCTGGGGCTCGCTCGGGCCCCTTTGGGGGTGGGGTGCCCCCGGCCTCTCGGCCTGGGGCCCGGTCACTCAGGCGCAGCTGGGGGCCGGCGGAGCTCACGGGCGCGTCACTGCAACTCCCCCTGACTTCTGCTCCACGGCTGCTGGGCGAGCCCTCATCTGGGACTCTCCTCAGCTCTTACTGGAACAGTGGCGCGGCTGCCCCTCTGTTGGTCTTCCATGGTCTCTTGTGTTCTGGGGGCCTCTGGATGTCTGGAGTTTTGATCTCCTCCATACCCGCTTCACACCCTGGAGGACGGGGCTGTGGCCCCCCCACACTCCCTAGCAGATCATTACATGGAGAAACCTTTGGAATGCAAGCATGCTGATCCACACAGGTATGCACACATGGGTATTCACAGACGCGGACTAAAGCTTTCTTGGCTGCTGCCTCAAAGCACACTGTGCGCTGTCTATCTTGCGTGCTGCACAATATCGTTTATTATTGAGTAAATATTGATATCTATGACTAGCTAGTTTATTGTGATGGTGCTTTGTTTTCTCTATTATTATGTTGCTCTTTGTTGTTTGCTGTCTCCTCTGTTTGTTTTTTTTGTTTGTTTTTTTTTTTTTCTCCATACAGGTGACCCAGGAGTTCTTTTTTTTTTTCTCTCTCTTCCCCCCCCCTTCTCACTGTCTCTTCTCCCCTTTGGTTTTCTTTCTTTCTCTCATTCATTCCCCCTGTCCTATTTATTTAAAAAAAAAAAAAAAAAAATGACAAAGGATGAACTGAAGCTCTGCCATCA
Organism: Maylandia zebra; assembly: GCF_041146795.1. Taxonomy (NCBI): domain Eukaryota; kingdom Metazoa; phylum Chordata; class Actinopteri; order Cichliformes; family Cichlidae; genus Maylandia; species Maylandia zebra. Next base: position 13,237,160 of record NC_135169.1, on the reverse strand, counting down.
TGTAATGTCGCATACTGCTGTTTCTGATGTCATTTAAGAAAAAAAAAAAAAAAAAAAAAAAAAGAAACTGGTAAAACAAAAACCTTCCTGTTGTGTTAAAAAACCCTGCCCAGCTTTTAGTTTTTAGATGCATAAACGTCTCTTTTAAATTTGTTTATTGGACCAAGGTTTTATTTGACTTTGTCAGGAATCTCTAATTAGACAGAAAGACACAAAAAAATAGAATTTCACTAAATTATAAAATGCTCTGGTGAAAGTCATGATGTTTGTGATGAGTATGAAATGGGGATCATATCTTTGCTGAAGATGAGGAAGAACCAGAACAGCAAAGCAATATGGATGAGCATCTTCCTGAGGACGATACAGATCCACTAGTGGACAAAAATACATCTGATGAGTCTGAGGAGGTCAATCCCTGGACATAAACCTTTCCTTCGGACTGAGAATGATCACATCCGTTGTGAAACAGATGTACCAGTTTGGCTCTGACCTTCCTAAATCTTGATTAATCATTAGTGTTATGAGCAAGCGCTTTGGCAACAATGGCAAGGAAAAACTCCCCTTTAACAGGAAGAAACCTCCAGCAGAACCAGGTTCAGGGAGGGGCATATGGGCTCAAAATGTGGTCATAAATATTTTGTACTTGTAAAAAAGATTTGTGTGTGCGTAAAAGAGATTTGTATGTGTAAAAAAGATTTTTGTGTGCGTAAAAAAAATTTGTGTGTGCGTAAAAAAGATTTGTGTGTGCGTAAAAGAGATTTGTATGTGTAAAAAAGATTTGTGTGTGCGTAAAAGAGATTTGTGTGTGCGTAAAAGAGATTTGTATGTGTAAAAAAGATTTGTGTGTGCGTAAAAGAGATTTGTATGTGTAAAAAAGATTAGTGTGTGTGTAAAAGAAATTTGTATGTGTAAAAAAGATTTGTGTGTGCGTAAAAGAGATTTGTGTGTGCGTAAAAAAGATTTGTGTGTGCGTAAAAGAGATTTGTGTGTGCGTAAAAGAGATTTGTGTGTGCGTAAAAGAAATTTGTATGTGTAAAAAAGATTAGTGTGTGTGTAAAAGAAATTTGTATGTGTAAAAAAGATTTGTGTGTGCGTAAAAGAGATTTGTGTGTGCGTAAAAAAGATTTGTGTGTGCGTAAAAGAGATTTGTGTGTGCGTAAAAGAGATTTGTGTGTGTAAAAAAGATTTGTGTGTGCGTAAAAAAGATTTGTGTGTGCGTAAAAGAGATTTGTGTGTGCGTAAAAGAGATTTGTATGTGTAAAAAAGATTAGTGTGTGCATAAAAGAGATTTGTATGCGTAAAAAAGATTTGTGTGTGCGTAAAAAAGATTTGTGTGTGTAAAAAAGATTTGTGTGTGCGTAAAAGAGATTTGTGTGTGCGTAAAAGAGATTTGTGTGTGGACTTAGAAAAAAAAACCCTGCAAGTTACAAGTGCGAATTTTGACCCTATTTTTCTGCCTTTCATCTGATTGGTCAATGTCATGTCAATCACAAATGTAACAATCCAATCAGAGAACAGATGGGTTTGACTGTCGGAGGGGCGCTTTTTTGAACTGCAGGTCTTTGAAGGGAATAAATGTCCTTTTATATGCTTTTTTTTACGCACACACAAATTCTTTTTACACAAATCTTTTTTACAAGTACAAAATATTTATGACCACATTTTGAGCCCATAGGGGCGGCCATCTGACTCAATGGGTTGGGGATGAGTAGATATTACTGGAGCATTTTGCAGTGTTTTAGCACTCATAAGTAAATAATGTGACTGTTTCTTCCTAGTGGAGAGTTCACAAGGTTGAACTCTAGAACTAAGGTTCTGCACAGATGCCCAGTACAAAATAAAGGAGGATTATTTTCAGTTCTGAGTCATGCAAAGTTACTCCAGCAGAGCCAAGGAATTTTAAAAAATTATGGCAGTGGAAAATAGCGGCTTATTTTGTCGAGCACAGTGGACAGTCACAGGCTCTACTTCGAAGAGTTTTTACAGAGGATGATTGTGCTTATTTAAAGTAACGTAGCTGCAGGACTCCCAGCCCAGCAGGGGGGCAGTTTTAAACCTGCAGCCAAGTTTAGAAAGCATTTTTCTGAAAAGCCTGTAGAGGAGCAAAAACCACAGAAACCACAGCAGATGTTCTGAGGAGGAGTCACAATGTCCGTACTTTGAAAGCCTGAAACTCTCCACAAGCGTAAAGGAGCACATATAGTCTTTGTTTTACAATTTAGGAGGACAGAGGCATCATGTAAAGGAGATCTGAAGCGTAAACCCAGACTTCGGCTTCACGGGCTCAGTGTGTTGAGTCTGCAGTGTTCAGTAAAAGTAAGCAAAAGAACAAAAAAACAAACTCAAAGAGGATGTGAGAATGTGTCGCCCTGTCAACCACAGCCAGACCACAATAAGCACACGGACTTTCCATCTAACTGATGAGTGGAAAAACACTGTGAGTGCCTCTTTATTGAAAAAACAAAACTTTATTTATTAGATGAATAAAAGCATAAATATAGCATATACATATATATGTACAGTGTTGGGAAGGTTACTTTTAAAATGTATTCCACTGCAGATTACAGAATTCATGCACCCAAATTGTCACGGCGGGGTGCACCGATGTGTGATGAAACAGGACCCAAAAGCAGATGACGACGAAGAGTAGTAAGGTTTTAACAGAAAGGTGAGGCTTTATTAGATGACTGCAGAAGTAAACCAGGAAACCAAAGTAAACTGACAAGACACTAAGAAACAAAATACTAAAACGGTACTGAGACCAAAAACTAGAACTATGACTGAGGTGAGGTAAACAGGCGACCCGACAATAGCATGCAGAAAACAAAGGGCTTAAATACATACATGAGGTGATCAGGGGAAGTGAAGACACATGGGGGAACAGCTGACTGACATAAACCTAATGACAGGACCAGGGCCCTGTTTCAGGAAGCCGGTTTAGTGGAAAAACTGAGTAAGTATACCCTGAGTTAACGAAAACTCTGGGTGTTCGGTTTCACAAAGCGAGTTCAGCTGCAGCCTGAGTGAGTCACTATGACGACACACTCCGTGAAGCTAACCTGCCCCCTAGCAGGTTTACTACAACTAACCCTGACTGTCTCCGCCCCTTTGTCGGAAACCTGACAGTAGGAAGTGTCAGACATGGCGTGCCACTTCCTTGAAGAGCCAGTAGATTGTGAAGCCCAAATTCTCCGCAGAGCTCTCCGCCGGGAGAGAGTGATCAGAGCGCGTTTGGACATTTTATCATTTCCTGATGATTTTCTGTGCGAACGTTACCGTTTCTCAGCACAATCTATAATTTATTTGGATAACATCCTCAGGCCATATATTACGCATGTGACACATCGCGGACATGCTCTCAGTTCTGTACATATTATTTGTATTGCACTTCGGTTTCTTGCAAACGGGAGCTTTCTGTATAATATTGGTGACGCTGAGCACGTTTCCAAGGCTACCGTCTGTCGGGCAGTCAGGAATGTTACAGTTGCACTGAAACGTCTCCTGTACTCGTTTGTGGTGTTCCCCGGTCACAGACCCACAAGATTTATCAAAGAGGGATGCCACAAAATTGCAGGTATCAGGATGAACAAAACTTAATTTATGATGTGGTGATACTTGAACTACTACTTAAATTTTACATTTATTTTCAGGGTTCCCAGGCGTGATTGGCTGTATAGATGGCACTCACATTCCAATCATTGCTCCTTCAGTAAATGAAGGAGACTATGTGAACAGGAAGTCTTTCCACAGCATTAATGTACAGGTACATAGTTCCCTGTAGCATGTCAAACTAACAAATTATTTCATTATAGTAATGGATGCTAATTTGTGTTCTCTGCACTGTGAAGATCATATGTGATGCTGCCAACATTATCACAAATGTGGAAGCCAAGTGGCCAGGCTCTGTCCATGACTCACAAATATTCCGTGAATGTACACTGAGCACAAAATTTGGACATGGTGAGTTGAGAATACTTTAAAATATATAAAGACCAATTGCTTCAGGGACATTTGAACTGAAGTGTATCCTTCTGTCTTAGGAGAGTTCACTGGCTACTTGCTTGGTGATAGGGGGTATCCATGTTTACCCTATTTGCTTACCCCTTACCCTGACCCTGAACCGGGCCCACAGCAGTGATATAATCTGGCTAATTGCAGGACAAGAGCCAGAGTTGAAATGACTATCGGAATGCTTAAGGCCCGGTTCCAGTGCCTGCAAAGACTCAGGGTCACCCCAGAAAGGGCATGTGACATTATTGTGGCATGTGTGATTCTTCACAACATTGCCACAATTAGAGGAGAACACTGTCCTTCTGAACCAAACATCAGCAGTGATCCAAACCATGAACATCCTGACCCTCCCACGGACATACAAGATGGAAGAGCAGTCAGAGACACCATATGTCACAATCATTTCTTTTGACCCATCACCTCAACATGTTGAAAGAAGAATAAACAGATTTTTTGTTCAACTGGCTTTATTGGTCGCCTGTATTTCCTGTACACAAAGTATTAAAAGATGTAAACCTCATAAAGTGTCTCTGTTGCTTCCTCCTCTGTAACAGCTGTCAATGTTTCTTCATTATTTTCCTGTAGTAAAGAAATAGACAACATTGCTGTTCTACTGTAAACTCATATAATCTGTGGAGTATTAAGAGTACTCACAACTGCATGTTGGTCTGGCTCAACAGGAGGCTGCACCAGATGCAGTACACCATCACCATCAACTGATAGAATATGAGGTTTATACAGGTCACTTATAACTTACAAGGGACCAAATGGCAATTAACAAACATACCAATCACCTTACACTTCATTGTCATTATGCTCTCAAAGACAACCAAGGCTGAGGGAAGGCAAAATCAGTCGGAAAATAACTTCACTACAAAATAATCCATTATGGTAAAGAGTTTATCAAATGAATGTGTCGCACTGCAAAGGTGACTGTGAAGAAAGGATGTATGCACATCATGTATTATTTTGAATTTACCTCTTATGTAGGCACTTGTGTCTTGCGGGGTTATTGACTCAGAGGATGTCCCCGCAGAGATGCCTTCGGCCACAGGGCGCCCACTGTTTTGGCTGAGGGCCAACTGCTCAGCCTCTGTGAGTGGTGGTGGTGGAGGACCCCCACCTGTTTTTCGGGCCTCCGCTTTTTTTCTGTTGGCTATAACGGGCCACATTTGAGCATACAGAGTAAGCAAATATGTACTTGTAATGTGCTCAGATAATTTCAATAAGTGCTTACAGAAAGAAAATTAATGTAGCCTCTAACTGCAATTGATTTACATCGGACAAACAGACCAAGCACTATGGCTCATAATACAATTACACCTTACCTGTTTGGACTATATTTTTATATTTCATTTTTACTTGCTGCCAGGCACGTTTGGGGCCTGTTGGGTTGCACCTGCGCTCACATCACGTCACAAAATAAAATGTATAAAATAACAAATAAAATAACATATGATAAAATAACGTGTTAAATGGGTGGAAATCCCTCGATCAATGTTTAAATTAACACTCACGCATTGACTCTGTCGGCTATGTTTTGCCATGCATGCTTTTGCAGCTGTGGCTGTGTTACTTTTTTCCGCGGAATTTGCATGTTATCGGCATATGCTGCCATCAGAATTTCGGCCTCAAGCGCTGTGAAATACATTGACCGCGCCTTCTTTCCCTCCGTCTCCATGGTGACTCGCTTAATCTGTGCTCCGCTTATCAGGGCTTTATGTATCCTCGTCCGCGCGCTTCACTTGGGGTTAAAGCAACTCCGCGTTGATTGAACTAATTGTTATCAGCCTTTCTGAAACCGAATATTCCGAGTTGGACAGTTCGGGGTTACTCAACCGTGAGTGTCGTTTTTCACTCTGAGTTTTCCAAACCGGCTTCCTGAAACAGGGCCCAGGAGAGGAAAGCTAAATACAATGAACAAAGAACATATGACACTGTCAGAATAAAACAGGAAACACTAAACCTAGACATGACAACACAAACTTAACAAACCTAATGCGTGATGAATAATACAAGAACCCAAAACATAGAAAACCAGAGGAACAATAAACAATAACTGCCCAAACTAAAGACAGATAGGAAATGACACAAAACTAATCACATAACAAAATGAGACAAATACAAACATGAACTCAGAGCGCTGGGTCAGAGACCCAGCCTGTGACACAAATGTATTTTGTAACGTATTTGGTTAAGTTACTCAATGAGAGTAACATATTCTGAAGACTTTGGATTACTTAATATACTGTCATGCTTTTTACAACGACATGAATGTACTACTGCTGTGTGATTTATTAGTATTATTGAAGGCTACTCGCCACCCCACTAACATTGTTAGCTGCCGTTTGCTGAGGTTACTTCATAGACCGCTTTCAGAACTGCACATGATTATTTGCAGCTAACAGGTTGTTAATCCTATCCATCAAGTCTAACAGTCTGCAGTCTATGAACTAACCTCAGCGACACTGTCGCCAAATTGCTTGCTCATAGGAGGTTATCTGATTGTTGTGGTTTTCTCTCTTTTCTCTGTATTATTGTACAGAGAACATTCATTGTACTTACAATATAAAGCACCTAAAGGCAACCTTTGTTGTGATTTGGTGCTGCATTAATCAAACTGAATTGAAAACGTAATTGTTTTTATGCCAATAAAGAGCACTGAATATAAATCCTAAAGAAAAGAGAGGTCCCAACGGTTAAGTATTCATAATAATAATAATAATAATAATAATAACAATAATACATTTTATTCAAAATGTGCCTTTCAAGACACCAAAGGACACTGCACAATAGGATAAAACACATAATAGAACAATGACACAATGAAGAACAATAAAATAAAAGCACAAGATAAAATGAACAAACAGTGGATTCACAGTGAATATGCAGATTTGAACAGACGGGTTCTGAGCTGAGATATAAGAACCAATGTTTCTTATATCTGGGGGTAGAGAGTTCCACAGCCTGGGAGCAGAGCAGCTGAAAGCTCTGCTTCCCATGGAGGTGAGGCGGAAAAAAGGCAGGTCAGGTGCTTAACAGGTCAGAAAGATAAGGAGGAGCAAGGTTATGAAAGGCCTTGAAGATGAGCAGAAGAAGTTTGTACACCATCCGGAGTTTCACTGGGAGCCAGTGAAATTCCTGGAGCATGGGGGTGATGTGCTGGTAGAAGGGATTTTGAACCAGTTGAAGCTTCTGGAGGGATTTTTGGAGGAGACCATGTAAGAGAGAATTACTATAGTAAATGAAGGAGGAAGGAAGAGAATGAGACTATGGACTAGAATGGACGTAGACTGGGTGGAAAGAGAAGGACGTAATCTGTTAATGTGGTGTAGATGGAAATAGGCAGAAAGGGTGAGATTGCTGATGTGAGATTTATAGGAAAGTGAACTGTCTACGATGACACCAAGGCTCTTAACCTGAGGAGAAGGGAAAACTGTGGAGTTATCGATGGTGAGTGAGAAATGATTCGCCTTCAGTAGGTTGGATTTGTGCCAAGAAGGAGGATTTCAGTTTTATCCTCATTGAGCTTTAGAAAATTAGAGCTGAACCAGGATTTTGTTTTAGATAAGCATTCTGTAAGAGGAGAAGGTGGGAGGGAGCAAACAGACCTGCAGGATGTCATCAGCAAAACAGTGAAAGTGAAGATCAAATTTGCGGAAAATGGTACAAAAAAGGAGGATGTAAATTATGAAGAGAAGAGGGCCGAAGACTGAAACTTGGGCACACCAGAAGTGAGCACAATATTCATCAATTAAACACTCATGGACATAAAAAGAAGAAAACAAAACTCTCTCTCTTTGGTGAGTCACATATTGATCCTAAGAATGTATTTAAGAAATTTTACGAGTGAAAAGCAACAAAAACAACTGCTATTAATGTTTTTAAAAGGATTTATGGAAAAAGCCTGACGTTAAGACCTAACAGGGGAAGATCAGGAAGCAGACATATCTTTGTACAAAGAATCTATGTTGACTTTTCTAAGCTGCATCTCACACTTGATGCTCAGTGGTCAGTCAAACAAGTCGTCAGGCAACTTCTGTCCAGTGCAGGTAGGTGGTGCTGTTACCAAAGAAACAAGGAGCGCCTGTTGAATAAGTTAATCCCAGATCGAGCTTTAAAAATATTCGAGGGGAATCAAAGTGTTACCTTTGGCTCTGCGTCGACATAAAGACACCATGAGGACAGTGGCAATGAAGTATGGACAGAACACCAGCAGGTGGAAAGGCAGTCTGAACTCAAGCTGGAGGGAGGGGGCATCAGGGTGTGAAGCTGATCCAGGGGTGAGGGATGTAAAAGTGGGTGGTGGGGGTGTAGATGTAGGCAGGACTGTGGTTATTGGATTACCTGTAGAGAGAATCCCACCTGTTCAGTGAATATGTGGATGAAATCAGAGCTGAAATCAGAGTGAAGCTCCTCACCTGTGACAGTGATCCAGCTGGATGGAGACTCTCCATGACCGCTGATGTCACACTTGTAGAGGCCTTCATCAGACCTGGAAACATGCTGGATGGTCATGTGACCTGTAGTCTCACTCCCAATGAAGACACCATCTTTATAGAAAGCAGCTAGGAGGTTGGAGGGAGTGGTCTTTGTTTTACAGAGCAGAGTGACGTCATCTCCCTCCATCACAGGGAGGACAGGACTCTGCAGGATCACTGATCCACCTCAACACAGAGACAAACTACAGCATTTCATCCATTTACTCACAGCTTCATCAACACTAACTCCACACACTCAGCTTACCAGTGACTGTCAGGTTAACCATGTTACTGATGGGACCCTCTCTGGACTCACACCAGTAAACTCCACTGTCCCATGGGAGCGTCATGCTGATCTTACAGGAAGAATTGGACCATCTTCCCCACGTTTTTCCACAGTGACTCTTTCCTTCAAGTGTGCTTCTCCTCAGAGTCCATCCAGCAGAGTTTTCGGCCCCCTCACAGCTCAGAGACACAGACTTTTCTTTGAAGAACTGAGAGCTGTTTGGGTTCACAGTCAGACGAACTGAACGAAACAGGGAAAAAATACTTGGATATGAGAAACTGTCAACCTGAGCACTGATCACAAAGGTCAAGCAAGCTTCCACCGTAAATATTGAATTTTTAACAGTATGTAAGTGATCCAGTTTTGGCAATCACACTGATCCAGGTACAGACTTTTAAGGTTTATCAAATCTGGATTAGCAGGACTCTATTTGGGATTACTGGCAGTGCCGAAATTCATTCAAAATAAACAATGTTTAATTACCAGTGTTAGGTTTAAAACTAAGAGGTATTTCATTAGCAAGGCATTAATTTTTTTTTACACACAGCCATGTTTACCTTGCATACACAGTGACACAGAATCGCCTGTAGGACCACAAAAGCCACAAGTCGGAGAGAAAAAGTTGCCTGCTGCTGTTAGCTAGAAGAGCTAATAAATAACAAATGCTTCCAATTCGAAGCACCAATCTTTCCAGGCTTTTGTCTTCATGCCTTTACTCCACTGGCTGTAAACATTAAGGCCATATGAACAGATTCTTATCTCAACTCTAATCTACTTGTGAGCACCCTTGAATGACTTAATTCATAACACATTTTTAAATGAATGTCTTGACTTTACCAAACAGTTAACAGTTTGTCTTTATAATTCTAATGAATAAAAACTTATTTATATAAAGAAAATATTGCATACAGTTAATCATAAAAACCTAAATGTGTACTACAAAATAAATGTACTACTTCTGCTATATTTATTTAATGGTACTGACAAGTGGAGGTGAAATTTTTAATTGTTCTAAAAGCACATATAAGATGTCTCTGCTCCAGTTTTAGTGATTGAAATTTTAGAATTTTCTTTGGATGTCACTTAGCACTAACTAGCTAGCATTAGCCAATAGCTTAGCATTGACCTCTCACCCAAGTACGGTCACTTCTAAGTACGATGTTCCCGATTGAAGCTAAAACTAAAGCTTTAAACAGTTCACTAATCATTAACATACTGTTGTTCCATTTGACTTCAGCCATCTTTTATATACAGTTTATAGTCCCAGACTGCACAGATAAACAGGCTCTGGTCACCTGCTGATGAATTTTCTACTCTCATGCTCCGATCACTGCCTGTTTGTCTCTGTAACAGCGTCACTTCCTCCTTTTCTGCTTTCATTATCAGTGAGGCCACCAATGGGAGCTCTTGTTAAAACCATCTCCTCCCTTTGTAGCTGTTTGTTTCCTTTCCTTTTATTTTATTTTTTTCTCTTGGTACAACACGAGTTTGACCTTTTTCATGTTTTATACCATCATGTTGCCCTGTGAAGCATCGGGGTGAAGCAGATTGTATGAAATGAGAGTTTAAGCATGTCATCAATGAGTAATAATAATCAAAACTTTTCCTTAAACCAACACCTGAATGCTTAAATTAAGTTTTTACTAACAAAGACAAAGCTCACTGACCTTGGTTTGTCGTGTAGATCAGCAGTGAGGTCAGGACTGAAGACAAATGACACTTGGGTTAGTTTTTAATTTGAGAGGTTTAACGAAGTGATCAGAGGGCAAAGTGACAAAAAAACCACTGAAGAAAAGTCAGCAAAGGAAGGAGAAAAAGTGCTGAAAACAAGGAATTGATTCAAACGTAAAGAGAATTTAAATACAATTTCAACGTTTGTATTTGTTACGGCCCTAGCAGGATGTAACAGTATTAAAATGTATTAAAATGAAAAACATGAAAACTTCCTGTAAGAGTATCATTACGACCTTTCTGAGTAAGTCTCACAAATTAATCGTAACAAAGCCAAACATCCCTAAAAGCATACTTTGGAGAAATGTTTTTGTTCCCTTTTGCAAGTATCTTTAACTAAACTTTGTAGAAACAGAGGGAACTTACAGAGCAGCCACAGCACAGAAACTTCCCCCATCTTCACACTTGGTAAGTTAAAAGTTTATAAGTGATCAGTTTCTATGCACACCCTCCTCTTCCTCCTCCTCTGTGACTGTGGTTTCCTCTTCACTCATCAGTACGAGGCTTTTCTATTAAATCAAAGCTCTAATATCTAATATGAAGTAAATATGAATGTGATTTTATTAACCATGAGCTCTTTGATTCCCTTTCATGGGGAGAATCAGAGAGCTTTAATGGACAATGATTGATGAGGTGATGACCTGTTATGTCAGAACATTAGGTTTTGTTTTCCTGATAGTGAGAGCAGTTCACATGAAAGGAAGTGAGATGGAGGTGGTGTTGTGCTTCTCTCTCTTTTAACCACAATCGGGTGGTTTGTAAAGGTTTTATTGGCGACTGTCAAGCCTTTCAGTCGCCGAGCAGCTGAATAGGGGAATAATGTTGACGCGCCCACTGTTTAAAACGTAAGTCAAAGTACCAGGTTAAAACTCCTTTATTTGTTATCAAATCCTTAAAATCCGTAGAAAAAACAATCAAAAACATTCTAAACTTGAACAGTCAGCAAAAGTCGACTTCCCCCATCACCCACTCATTCACAAAAATTCCCTCGGGACGTGAACAGGTCATATAGCAATCACTATTACAGACACCACGTGACCCAAAGCTATGCCTATCCACAACAGGTGTCATTAGACAAACTTCCTTATGCCCTTATGCAGTAGAGGTTTTTGATACAGGCGACATGGGCAAAAAAAAAAAAAAAAAAAATTGCTGTACTCATCCTGCCCCCATGTCATGCCAGCGCATATTGGGAATGGCATAGGCACCGATCGGTTTTCTGCCGCCCATTTGCTGGGAGTAAGGGCGCCCTCCGTTTGCGAAGTGCGCCTGCTGCTTGCTGCACAGGGAGGAGAGGGCGGGGCGGCGGGGGATTCTCTGACTGGCTGAAGCAGCATCTAATAACTGTGTGTCTTTGTCCTGTTTCCCTCCCCTCACCCCCAACCAGTCACACGAAATAGCTGCCACTGAGTGTGAATCTGTCAGGTATTTCTTCCTGTTAAAAGCTAGTTTTTTCTTCCCACTGTTGCCAAGTGCTTGCTCACAGGGGGTTGGGCTGGGTTGTATTATTGTTCGGTCTTTACTTTACAACATAAAGCACCTTGAGGCAACTGTTGTAGTTAGGGATGGGTATCGAAAACCGGTTCTTGTTGAGAACCGGTTCCCACTGTTTCAATTCCTTGGAATCGTTTGCCATTTTTGCAAACGATTCCCTTATCGATTCCAGTCGCCCCGAATGACGTCACCACGTTGCGGAGCGTCATTTACCTGGCAGGAAACACGGCGCCTAAGCGGCTCAAACGCTCAAAAGTTTGATTATACTTTATGAGAACCGATGACAACAGGGCAACTTGCAAAGTAGATATTTCATTTAAGGGAGGAAACACTACGAATATGCAAAAGCATTTGCTCACAAAACACGCGATGACACGCGTTTTTAATTCCGCTCCGGACTCGTGACTCTCAACCCAGCAGCAGCGCTAACGTTTGCACGTCCTCTCCCGTTAATGCGGCAGGTAAATAATCAACTAACAGTGCATATTAAGTTAGCGCAATCTGCCTTATTACAAGACCTGCCATTACTGTACATGTAGGTGACCATGATGAGAGAGACAGACAGAGTCTGGCTCAGATGCTGGCAGTTCTCGCTGCAGTCTACCGGTAGCGTCTCCTTTCAGGCCAGGATAGACTAATGTCACCGAACAGTGACTAAGTTTGTGGTAAAAGGCTTGCACCCATTTGCTACAGCAGATGCCCCCGATTTTTGGTAAGTGAATGTGTTTAATTGTGGGCAGGGACATTACTGGATATTCTTGTGTAATTGCCACAGAACAATTTATGTTATACTTTGTTATTGCTACAGAAGAATGTTGCAGCTTTAAGGCAGGGATGACTCCTGGAGTTGCTTTCTCACTGCATATGCTTTATTTCACAATCAGATCGATTCGATAACAAAAACATACAGCAGCTCCTCTCCTACTCCTAGCCCTTCGCTGCGGTGGAAAAAAGAACGACTTCAATCCCCTTCAAGGAACATACGTACAAAATAGTTTTCCTGATACACCAATGGGGCGTTCAATGCCATCTTGTAAATATGAGTACTCTGGCAGAGTAACAGTTCAAATGAAAAATACACCAGAACAAACAAGCAAACAAAAAAAGAAGTGTGGGGTACCTTTGAACCAATGAACAAAGTATAACAATTTATACTTTTTAACATAACCCGACCCCGTCAATATGTGATATGTCTCACAAGAATATTTATTTTATTATTTTACATTTACAATTTTTTTTCCTGGGGACCCTGTGACACCCCATTGAAGAGCCGTAGGCTGGATCTCTCAAGATCTCACTGTTGGGTTTGTAAGGCCATGTTACTCCTAAATTTCTATCTTGTTCAAAGAGAAGATATAAAACAAAGCTCTGAGCTAATCGACCTTAGTGTTCTCCTTTTTAAAAAAAAAAAAAAGAATCGATAAGAAAATCGATAAAGAATCGAATCGTTAAACAGAATCGAAAATGGAATCGGAATCGTTAAAATCTTATCAATACCCATCCCTAGTTGTAGTGATTTGGCTATGCATTAATAAAATTGAAATGAATTTCAATTTATTATTTATTGATTTATTATTTATAAATCAATAAGTTATTACTACAGGTGAATACTACTAGGCTGAGCTATGGCAGAATAATGAATGAGAAATCCATAGAAGTTGAATAATAGTATAATAATTCTGTTTTCTTTTTATGGCTAAAAAAAAAAGACTTTTCTGCATCATTTCACATGGAAAGTGTTTTAGCCCTTCAAATTGAAAAAAGTGTGAAAAGTTGTTTTTTTTTTATTGTGAAATACTTGCAGGAAGTCTGAAATATGAAAAAATGTTAAACTGTGAAACATCAGGAATATAGTTTCATTCTTCACACCATAAAAATGAAGGTTTATTGACATCTAGTGGTTCAAAACAAGAACTGTAGTGAACATGTGTGAGCACTGTCAATCAATTTAATAGAACAAGTATTTTCTTAAATTAGTAATTATTATTATTAGAAATCATTTTCTGTGACAGGAAGCAGGTAGGATAGGCTGAGACTCTGCACGTGTTTCATATATCACAGTAAAGCCTGTGATATTGTAAAGTGAGGGTTCATTATGTTGATCTGAATCTCTCTGAACCAGGGGTAGGGAACTCCAGGCCTCGAGAGCCAGTGTCCTGCAGGTTTTAGATGTGTCCTTGATCCATCACAGCTGTTTTAAATTTATTATTATTATTATTAGTTTATTATTAGATTTAAATGGCTAAATTAGCTCCTCAACATGTCTTGAAGTTCTCCAGAGGCCTTGTTAAGTCTAATTGTTGAATGTTGCCATTGTGTTTCTTAAATTTGTACAGTCTTAGTTTAAGCAGTAGGATCAAAGCCATCCCTTTGATCCTGACCACCTCTCCAGCCACTTTGTGCTGGGGGAGGTTTTATTGTAGATACATCCTATCTGAAAGATCTGTTTCTTTTGATGTAAACTTTCTGGGTTTATGACCCTTTGGTCAGCAGGAGGTCTGACACACACACACACACACACACTCTTACAGAAGTTCACACATATACATTTACATACAGTGCCTTGTCTTTGTAACCAAAGGGAGTTGCAAGGGAAGGTGTTTTGTAAACTATTGTTTGAAGTTTGTCAATAAAAGGCAGCGAGAGGAGGCCATCATGGGGTTCTTTGTCGTGCTGGACACAGACGAGGCCTCCCTTGCGCAAGTAATGGATCGATCGACTGTCTTGTTTTCTTCATGATGAATAAGTCTCTAGAATCAGCGGGGTTTGTGGAAACACAGACCCAACATTTATTTGGTCCTTTGGAGCCGGAGCCTAACACATTGCATCCACCGAGGAGAGGGAGAGGACGCCACCGCAACGTCTGGGATGATTGACGTAAAGCCCTGGTGTTTTTGGCTTGTCACCAGGCCGGGAAGTTTGCGCCTGACCTCCCCTCGGGATGGGTGACGATTGACGGGATCCAGAGACTCTTCCCATGAACGTAAACAAACAGTGAGTACAGAAGGCCTTAGAGAGCGGCTACGTGACCCTGCGTTGACCGCAGGTACGGGAGCGCGCTAGCCGCATGAGAGAGACGCAGGCTTCTCCGCCGTGTGGGGCGTAGAGACTTCTCCGCCATTTGGGGCGTGGAGATAACCTAGGTTCGGCGTCTCCGCCGTGAAGGAGTCCGGAATCTCCGTCATTTGGGGCGTTGGAGAGTTTTCAACAGAGAGCGCTAGCTGTGCGTGCAGACGCAAGCGATAGGCCTATGTTGTGTGTGTGCGGGCCAGACGTGGTCTGCGTGAGTGTGGCTGATTGTTGTCTTGTAATGGAGAATAAAATGTGTAAGTCTGCCTTAGAAGGAGATGTAAAATTTATGGAGAAATTTTTACCAGGCAGCACGCAGTATGTAGGTTGTTGGCGTAAGAAATGTGGATTTGAAAGGACATTAGTGGAAGTTAAGTGTAAAATGCTGGTAGAAAGAATAGCTGTAAGTGTAGCAGGTAAAACAGGGAAAGCGAAGCAGAGGAAGGAATTGCAGTTAGCAGTTATACAGACCCAACAAGATATACATACATATACATATACATATATGTATATGTATGTGTATATATATATATATATATATATATATATATATATATATATATATATATATATATATATATATATATATATGGTTTTGTATGGTTTTTTATAAGCTTTATGGTTTCATGGACAAAAGAATTTCTGTGGCTGCAATATGATGAGCTAAATAACCAGGGCTGCATATAAGTGGTCCACAGGTGCGTATTCGCTGTCAAAATAAAAAACACGCACAAGGGTTAGGGTTAAATTTAAAAACTGTACTTTTGTGTTAAAATATATATTTATAATTTTAATAAATGACAAATTAAAAAGGCATGAACATTTTTTTTTGTATCGAAAAAATATCGAACCGTGACACCAAAGTATCGAACCGAACCGAACCGTGAATTTTCTGTATCGTTGCACCCCTAATATATATATATATATACACATACATATACATATATGTATATATGTGTATATATATATACATACATACATATACATATATGGATATACATATCCACCATCAGGCCGGGGTCTTTCTGTGTGGAGTTTGCATGTTCTCCCCGTGTTTGCGTGGGTTCTCTCCGGGTACTCCGGCTTCCTCCCACCGTCCAAAGACATGCAGCTTATGGGGATAGGTTAATTGGATAACTGGATAATTGGATCACTAGGTGTGAATGTGAATGGTTGTCTGTCCCTGTATGTTGGCCCTGCGACAGACTGGCGACCTGTCCAGGGTGTACCCCGCCTTTCGCCCTATGACAGCTGGGATAGGCTCCAGCGCCCCCCGCGACCCTGAAAAGGATAAGCGGAAGCGAATGGATGGATGGATGAAACTCTTCCCTGTCTATGTAAATTACATATTTTGGTAGAATTGTTTTTTGTTTTTTTTTTACTTATAAGTGATCCTCTTAGTGCGGTACCTTTCTGTAAGTGCTTTCTAGTTCGTTTTGTTTGTTTTGGGGGCGGCGTGTTTTATAACTAAAGTTTGAAGAGGAAAAAACAGCGGTTTGTTTACTTCCTATTCGAACGGGAACCGCCCACAGACTTCCTGAACCATTTCCGCGTGATTAGTTTAGCTTTTTATTGGGAAAAAAAGAACGACATCAATCAGCTATTTAAACGAACCATGTTTACTTTAATGTAATTTCGGAACCTTAAAAATCTAAACGAATAAACAAATGTCGGTTAATGTATCTAGCAGAACTCTCGGCTCCTCCGCTGGTCTGGAAAACTCCAGAAAGTTCTGGAGCCGGTAAAGAAGCTTCACCGGATCCGGTGCGCTCATTCAGAGTAGTTTCCACCGTGGTCGTGTTGGCTGTACGTGGCTGAGAGCTCGTGAGTAACTGACGGAAAACCTTTAAAAGAGAAACGTTTACCGGCGTCTCTGTTTTTACTGACACATTGAACGTGACCGTCGATGTTTACCGTGTTATTCACCATTAATCTGTAAAGCGCTAACGTTTAAACGGGTTCACGGTACGAGCTGGTACAGCAACGTCACATCATTTTCTGCCGTAGTTTAAAACGACGGTAAACAAACGGATATTTCAGTAAATCTTTACTGTGTACGTAAACTAACTGGACTCCGTGACTTTAACCCTGCGTCTATTCCCTCCTCATTCTTTGCTGTTTTAGGTTAAGCGCAAATGGCTGTTGTAACGTTTTCGTGGCCCTGCTGGATTCT
This sequence comes from Maylandia zebra, assembly GCF_041146795.1. Classification (NCBI taxonomy): domain Eukaryota; kingdom Metazoa; phylum Chordata; class Actinopteri; order Cichliformes; family Cichlidae; genus Maylandia; species Maylandia zebra. The sequence continues at coordinate 13,219,915 of NC_135169.1, read as the reverse complement.
GATGCTCGTTGTCGTCGCCACCGCGTCCACTTTCGCCGGTGAGATTTCGCCTCGGCGCCGAACCGTGTTCTGTTATTCATAACATCACTGAACACTCCAAAACAAATCACCCCCGCTGACTGTGAAAACGTCATTTTGTGTGATTAAGTATTTGAAGCCTTTTATTGGTTAAAATTTTTTCCAAAATCTTAAAGTTGTGGCGACGTCAGGTCATCGTAGATGGCGCGTTGGTCGGAGGTTTGGGAGCTGTTGATTGGGAGAGTCGCGAGTTTAAACATGAAGACTTGAGATTGTTCCCTGCGGCGCTTACTTGTCAAACATTGAGCCACAAACAACGTTCCTGTCAAAAGGGAGAAGCTGCAATCAATTTTCTGCTAATAACTTTAATAGACATACAAAAAACGCCTTTCAAGAGTGCCAATATATAACATTTCTTTAATTTTGTTCAGATGTTTTTATAAGGTAAAAAAGACGCAGGCACAAATATGCTTGCAAACAGGGCCGCCTCCAGACATTTTCTTAGCCATATGGGGGCTCGCCCTAAGGCGACTATTGTTGTGATTTGGCGATATATAAATGAAATTGAACTGAATAAGAAAACCAGATAAGATTTTGAAATCCATAATAAAAGCCTCTCTCTTGTGCTCCGTCTGCCATCGCTGTAACAAAACAAAAAACAAAACTGATCCATTGGAGTGAATAGAGATGACGCGACTGATGCATTGTAGTGTATCAAATCCCCCCACGGCCGAAAAAGTAGGAGGGCCGCCTCTACAACGTCACACTGGATGCTCGTATTCGCAGAATTCCAGTAAACTAGGTGCCACATGAGTTCTACTGACACGTCCAAATATCAAACTGCAATATTTACTTGGGGAGTTTACACTCCACTGATTAAAAAGGCATTTTTGAAATGTTTTTGGGAAATACATCACTTGAACCAACTCTGCAAAAGAGGAGCTCTGAGGAAAATGAGTGTTAGGGACACACTAAGTAGAAGAAAAATATTTTCATTTTGAAGGGTTTTTTGTTTTCTTTGGATTTGTCAACCAAAAAACAAACAAACAAAAAACTGGTGCTCCAGAGCGGAAGGAGAGCAGACAGGAGGATGAGTACACCCCCCAGGACTTGGGATTTGGGCATTGAAGCCAATGGTGGGTGTGAAACATGAAGGTGTCATGGGTGAGTAGTTTGGGTTTTTTTGTAAAACAATGACATATTGTTAGCACTTATGCTCGTACTGTAACTTGTGTGTGATCTGCTGGCTCACTGAAAATGATTGTTGAATGAGGAGTTGTATAGACGAGTGTGGCAAGGCTTAATCTATTTTGTGTGTGTGGTAACCCGGATGAAGATGACTGTGTGAGTTTATACCCTTAACTCAAATTAATTTGTCCAGACAGAGAGAGCCAATAATAACTTGCTGCATTATTAACCAGAAGTGTGCTTACAGATGTTATAAGTGTATTTATGATGCACTTTTAAATAAAAACTAAACATACTGTATATATGATATATTATAATTAAAACATTGTTCATTAAGCTATAGTTTAACTTAGTGTCACCTGTAGAAAATTACCTGTTTTTGCCATGTTTCAATTGTATTGCCATGTTTTCTTTTAGAATCTTTCCTCATTGAATGAAAAAATTGCATCCCACAGTCTGACACCCTGAACATCTTACAAGCTCGATGCAGGATCTATGTGTTTATATCTCAAGTGGGTGTCGAGTTGACGTTTGTGTACAAAAGTTGTCTATTAAAATGAAACTAGGGCTGCCACGATTAGTCGACTAGTCACGATTACGTTGACTATCAAAATCGTCGACGACTAATTTAATAGTCGTTTGCAGCTTTGTAAGATCCCAAAAGACGCTGGAATAAGTAGGATTTAAGAGTGTAATAACGGACTGAAACAGAAGATGGCAGCACTGCATGTACAAGGATGCCAGCTGCCGTTAAACCTCGAAGAAGAAGAAGAAGCTGTGTCCAGTATCCTAGCTGTGTCCAAATACAGGAACCACATCCTCCTGAGGCCGCATTACATCAATGCGACACGACGAAGGCTGTCCAATTTCGAAGACTCCGACAAATGCGGCCCAGAAATGGGTCCTTCATTTCTCCGGATTTGAAGGATGGGTCGGGTGTATTGTTCGTGGCCCAACCTATCCCAGAATTCATAGCGCAGCCCAGCCTATTCCAGTTTCGAACAATGGCGGCAGCTACTTAGTTTTAATATTACTCTTATTACTCTTTCTGCGTCACAAAACAAACTTTTAACATATTTTCAGGCGAGAATGTAGCTGTGTAAAGTTCAAATATCTGCTCGGTTTTTAAAGACATCACATATTTGCAAAAGCACTCCGACGTTTTCGGAGACATATTTTACCCACCAGCTCGATAGCTAGCCGGGGTGTTGTGATCAGAGTGCAGTAGATAATGTCTGACAGCAGTTTGAAGAGGAAATGGATTCTGTTCTGTTCTTCACTCATCACCTACCTGACAGCTGACACCTCACACCTGTTTCTCACCTGCAGGTCAGACAGGAGGACACACAGAGGATGGAGGGAAGGGATTCATGTAATGTGTAAACTCTTCTCTGTTTCCTTTTTTAGTCCAGACGAAGACAGCTGAATCTGGAAAGGACGTCACTCTGCCATGTCAAGCTCCACACAACAACTTGATAGGTGTAAAGTGGCGCAAAGCTGACCTGGGGGAAGAATATGTCTATTTGAACCGCAGAGGGCAACCTCAGCCACAAGGGCAACATCCATCGTTTAAGAACTGGGTGGATCTGCAGGACAGACAGATGAAATATGGAGACCTGTCTTTGACCCTTAAGAATGTGACGAGGAGTAACACTGGAACATACGAGTGTCTTGTCTTCGAGGACGAAACAGTCTCGTGGAAATCACTTAGCAACATCAGCCTGACTGTTGTTGATCCTCCAGGTGAGTGAGCAGAGTTGAGTGTGTGTGTGATCAGAGGTGAAGCTGCTTCCTGGTTGTTGATGTTTGTTTCTAAAGATGTTGTTGATGAGACTTTGTAGAAAGCAGCTGGTCTGAGTGATGTGATCAGAGTGCAGTAGATAATGTCTGACAGCAGTTTGAAGAGGAAATGGATTCTGTTCTGTTCTTCACTCATCACCTACCTGACAGCTGACACCTCACACCTGTTTCTCACCTGCAGGTCAGACAGGAGGACACACAGAGGATGGAGGGAAGGAGGATGGAGGGAAGGAGGATGGAGGGAAGGAGGATGGAGGGAAGGAGGATCAATCTGTCGGACTCAAAGTTGGACTGACAGTTTGTACTTTGTTGCTCTTTGCAGTCATTGCTGGGATAATTTATAAATTCGTTACATGCAAGGAGAAGAATTCTCATGACCTTCCTGCTGATCAAGATGTTTGTCTGAAGCAAACCATTTTTTCCTTTAACTCCGTGTAACGGAAAGAGACGGAGACAGATTATTTTATTTTTTCATGAATACATGAACTGCACTCTGGGTTTGGACCCCTGAACATCAGACAAACCAGAGTTTCCCACAGCGTCATCCTGTCATTAAGATGATGACCACAGCAGCAGGATGGACACATCTCAGAGTTCCTGTAACTTCAACTTTTAGTGTGGATAAAACACATGCTCAGGTCGTGGCGAGAGCTTCACTTTCCTGGTATAATTATAAACTGTATAAATGAAGGACTTGGACACGGTGACACCAACCTTTGGCTAGACTCCACATTTTAAAGCCTCCATGTGTGGGTTGATAAGTTTATCTCCAGCATCCAGGTGGATGTTAAAAAAATCACCCCTGTAGAGTTTGTATAAAGTAAGAAACTGTCAACAGAGAATGAACCTGTTTTTATACCTGTGCAAAGGTGGACATTTGAACATGTATTTATTTATGGAGACATCTAATCATGAAATCTGTTGTGCAGTATTTAAGATGCTAAAAACATGCTAATATATGGAATTTGTTTTTTTTAATCAAATTATTTGTTTTTACATGTTGTCTAATTGTGTTAATGATTGAAGTAAATATTTGTTTTTTTTCTGATGTATTTGACTTTTTTTAAAATGTCAGAGTCTGTGTGATGCTATATAGCCATAAGTGTGACCATTTAATGTGAACTCTGCTGGTTCAGTCTCTCACAGCAGACAGGCTTTAATTTTGAGGATGGATGAAGGAGACACGGTAGAGAAGGAGGCAGGTTTTCTTTGAATCCTCCTGTCAAGTCAGACTTTCTAATGTCCTATATCGTACAATTGATATCGGATCTCTAATCTACACAAGTGTGGGTGTTTACAGACACTGAAGTCTGTTAGGTAAGAGTTCATTATTTTTGTAATAAAATATACTAATCTGAATGAGGACAGAGGCAGCGATCACTGGATTTATCAGCTAAAAATTGTTTCTGTGACTCTATTACAGGATGTTACTGTTGTTCATGAGGGTTTACCCCATCCTGAACCCTGTACAATCACCATATGTATTTTTTATATATTTATTTAATTGTTCTAGTCTAATCAGGGAACAAAGAAAATAACCATTCTAACTGACACATAAAAACTTTATGACATTCTTACTCAAAAAGTCCATTTTGGCTTTGTCCATAATCCAGAGTTATTGTTGATAACTTGAAAATGTAAGCTAGGTAGGTACTGATTGCATGGATAAACGTCTTTTTGAATTTCTGGCTTTGTTGTTGTACTTGTGAGCACCAGGAATCCTTATATCACAGCTCCATTGATGATTGTTTAATTTAAATAATTGTGGAACAGATAACCCAACCTGCTCTCTCTATCTAAAGGGCCAGAGTTGCAGCACCTGAAGACCATTACCCTCTAGTACTCCTCTTACCAAACTTTAAAACTTAATTCTCTCAAAAGGGGATGTGCAAATATCAAGGGTGTAGAGCTATCGGAATGTGTCCTGTACATTAGATGGAAGAGTTCTACTGAAACATATCCACAGGTAGAAAGGATTTTCCGTGTCGTTCATTCGTACATTATCAGTAATCTCAGTCTCTCACTGAACGTGCTCCTGTGACTGGCCAGCATGTCATTGAGTGGGTGGGAGGTATTGTCCTTACCTTGGACAACATCCACCTCTCTGTCTCTACGTTAAGAGAGTCCAGCTCCTGACAACTTTCTGGCCTTGTGGGTCAGTCTATTGAGTTTCTTTTCATCTGCAAATCTCAACCTGCTGCCCCAGCATGCAACAGCAAAGAGGATGCCACTGGCCACAACAGATTCATAGAAAATCCTGGGCACTGTCCAACAGATGTTAAAAGAGCCCAGCTGCCTCGGAGAATAAAGCCGACTCTCGCTCTTCCCGTGGAGTGCAGTGGTGTTTTTAACCCATTTTATTGATGTGAGTAAAGAAAACATAAAACAGAATGCATAGTTTATTTTGACTGTTATATGTTAACCTAATTTTTTATTTTTAAGAGTGTGGCCATGATAAAAAAAAATCCAGCACTGGTTTATTTTTCACAACCTTTTCACAGCTAAAAAAGGGGTTGATTGACCTTGGATGACCTCTAGAAACTTATATTAGTATCTTTAAAATGATAGAGGCACAAACAAAAACTTTTGCAGCACAAACGTTTGACATTAATTTTGTTTGATGTGAAGAAGGTGGGGGGCCAACTTACACAGCGTTATCAGGAAACGTCTGAAGATGGCAGGTCTCTGTGCAGTGGCTGAAGTCTGTGGTGTAGACTGTGAATGACAAAGGGAAGAGGACGGTCCCTTGTGGTACCCCTGTTTTGCTGATCGCCTTGTTAGACACAAAATGTTGAAGATGCACATATTGTGATCTTTCTGTCAGTAATCAACAATCCAGGACACGAGAGAGGCATCCAGATGTGTAGGTGGTTGTCCTCAACTCCAAGGTAGTGCTGGTAAGCGAACTGAGGGGATCCCAGTTTGGCCTCACTATCCGGTCTTTAAATCTGATGTCATTAGCCGTGTCTGAGCCCAAACTCTGGTGCAGGTCCCAAAGTCAAACGAGAAATGCGGCATCACTGAGAGTTGAAAAACTCTAATTTCAACTCTCTAAATAATGTCTAAATTATTTCATCTGTATTAAAATGATCAGTGTTGCTGCTTTACCAGGTGTAACAATTAAGTTTAACATCCAGGCATCCATGGAAACAGAATTTATTAAATGTAACGGAGTTAGAAGTTAGCAGGAAGTTAGCTCACTAGTTTCCACCTAAATATAATATAGCATGTCCTGACTGAGAGATTTCTGAAACAAATTGAGACGTACAGCTCTGCTATCACTTCCGACATAAATGAAGAAAAGAAACTAAACAGCAGTGACGTTTGTAGAGTTACTGAAGTTTGGCTGGTATATAATGATGTGCTACGTGATCTCTAGCGACACAGCTATGTTAGCATAATATAAACAGTGAAGCTGGATGATAAACACTAACTTTTTTCCACTCAATGAAAGTTAATGCTAGGCTTCCCGATGGTGGGTAACCTGATCCTGGGAGATCCTGGGGGCGAATGGGATGTGGTGTCTTTGGTACAGGAACAATGCAAAATGTCTTGGACAGCACTGGGACCTTCTGTAGACTCACGCTCATTATGAAGAGTTTATCAAAGAAAGGGATAGGTGGGAAAGAGGTGCAATGACATTCACAGGAGCCCATAGTGCAATGTGGAGAGAGGGACAAAGAGTGTGCAGGCTTACTACAGCTAAATCAGTGGGGATGTGCTCTATTGGGTAACAATGGAAAGTCTGAGTTGGGGCAATAGAGTCAGTGCAGAAGGTTATGTAATCACCGATACACTTAGTGAGCGCATTGATGTCCTAACTAAGAGGGTGCTGGGAGGTTTGCGTCTCTCTGCTGTCTGTCTGCATCCTGCTATACAGACTGTAAGTTTACAAACTGTCATGGTCCTGGGTCGGTTACCCAGCGCTTTTAGTTTGTTATCATTTTCTAGTTTATTATGATGATGATGATTATTGTTTGAGTTCTATGTGTTATGTTTGGTCTGCCTCTGAGTCTGCGTCTGTGTCTCTGTCTATGGTGTCACCCCATCTGTTTGTGAATCTGTCTGTTTAGTTCTGTGTCTTGTTTGGTTCCCCGTGTCTGAGTTTCCTGTTTTATTGTGAAGGTCTCTGTCTGATGTGAGTGTGTTCAGTTTACGTTTCCCCTGTCCCGTCAGCTTTGATTCCTCCCAGCTGTGTTGCCCTCCTGTCTCTCATCCCCTGATTACTGGTGTGTCTATTTAAGCCCTGTGTGTTCTCCTGCCTGTTGCTGGTTCGTCTGTGTTCCTCCGTGTCAGTCTGCGTTTACCCTGTGTTCAACGGTGTCCTGTTCCTTGGCTGCGTCTCATCCCTTTGTCGTATGCTTCCAGGTCTGTTATTTTAGTTCTCCCAGTTTAGGTGTCTTCAGTTATTTGTCATGCCTAGTGATGGGCAGATGAAGCCCCATGAAGCACTGAAGCTTTTCATCCAATTGGTTCACCCCAACGCGAAGCTTCATGAAGCTTCATTTGCTCTAGCAGGACACCTACTGGACGTAAAAATAATAGCTGGCATGAATTTGAAGAGTGTGGCATTTTGCACACAGCCTGTAAATGTCAACAACAAAAGGAGTGTGTAAAACATGTATATTGTAGTGATGGCAGTATACTGTGTATATTTATAGTGGCAGTATGGGAAATGATTATTTGGAAATGCTTGAAATGGAAATGATCATTTACTGTGAGGTGAGGTGTGGTTGGGGTGTGGACAGTGGTTGTGCTTTTGTAACGTTGAGGTATGGACAGCTACACACTGAGCCTCAGTCCTGCCTGTTCACATTTTATTCTGTAAAAACTAAATTTTCACTGCTTTTATGACCTTTTTAGTGGGGAGAACATAGCTAGGATTTAATGATTTAACAAATCTTTTGAATCCTTTGTCCTCCACAATGCTAAATGGCTGGGAGTCCTCAATCACCATGCTGACCAGGTCTTCATCTATTTGAGATTGTTCTCCTGAGGAAAGACAATAAAGACAAAGCACAAATATAAATATCACACACGTAACTTATAACAGTTGTATAATATTGTTATATCATTTAGTAACATTACTGCATCCTATATTATCATTGCATTTGATGGCTCACCTGGTCTTGCTCCACAATCGGTGTTCCTCTTATTCTCATGCAAAGCTCTGTAGTGCCTAAGCATGGATGAGGTGTTGCTGTTATATCCCAGCTCCCTGGCACATAGCAAACACTTCACCTTGTACAAAAGTCAAGACAGCTCAACATAAATTGTATTGCAGCATCAGTATTATGGAAATACATCTTCTGTAGAAATTTACATACCTTGTTGGGAGGAATAAGATCAAAATGTTCCCACACAGGGGAGGACATCCTCCTCTTCTTAGCTGGCTCCATTCTCTCCTGACTTTCTCTCCTCACTCTCATAAACCTCCAAACGGTCTCCAAACTCTCACTAACAACTCTCCATCAAACACCCACATTTTGAATGAAGTCTGAGGGGTTTATATCGCTGTCATAGCTCGCGGCAAAGTTCGAACCACTTCATGAACCAGTCACGTGGTACAGCCGGGCAGCGAGGCTTCGGACGTCATCATTTTCAGCTCCTCCCATAAATGAAGCAAGCCTCGATACGCGCTTCGCGGAAACGCCCCCTCCATTACTCGACACACGCTCCGAAGCCTCGATACAGAACGTCACATCACTAATTTGTCATGCCCCACTGCTTGTCTGCCACTACACCTTTGTAAATAAACCTCATTAGCATCTCATCCACTGCTTGCATCTTGGGTCCTTCTTCCAACTCCACACGGCTCGCCTCGGCAGCCGTGACACAAACCATATATGCAACATAAACAAGTCATTACCTGCACTGTTATGTAGCTAGGCTATTTTTATTTTTTTTAAACGTAGCCTTCAAAAAGCTGGATCAATTTTGGATAGTTGTGTCCATGAGTTTTAGAGTTTTTATTGCAACCAAAATTTGTTATAGCCTACATGAGCATTTTAGTTAAGAGTAGTGCAATACTATAGATTTGGATTATAGAACAATGATTCCAAGTAAATACAGTTTCAGTATTGCAGATACTGATATTTTTAACCCATTAGGGGAGCTTACGTTAGGGAGAGCAGTTATATGGAATGTAAATGTATCTGTCTTTAATGCACTTTGGGTCAACTTTCTCTGTTTAAATCTCATACAGGCTATAAATCAAATAGACATGTTAGTCAACACAAAAAAGGTTCAAACATTTGTCATAGTAAAGTTTGAAGTATATATTTTCATTTAAAAACATAACACAATTCAATGGGCTACATACTGATTTTAAAGGATAGAAAAAAAGTATTGCTCTTGATAGTATCGATCCAGTACTTTTTTTTTTCAATTTTATTTATATAGCAAAAAATCACCACAGCAGTTGCCTCAGTGCATTTCATATCATAAGGTAAAGAAGCTAGATCAACAAAGAGAAAACAAAGTCCCATCAATCAGTCGAGAAGTAAAAGGAATGCTTTGCACAACACGTTATAGCTGCAGTGATACATAGACAGCACATGATGAATATCCTCCTTTGAGTTGGAATATTTACAATTACTGTTATTTATTCTACATAAAAACATCCAGAGAACTACATCAGAGTCCGTTTATTCAAATCAACTCCACAACAGAGGTGACGAGGACAATGTAAATGAGACCCACCAAGAAACAATCGAGCTCTGATTCAGAGGTGATGCTCTGTGATGACATTAGACCACAGAGTATCTCATGTCACCACATCATTATTCTTATACAGTGGGGCAAAAAAGTATTTAGTCAGCCACCGATTGTGCAAGTTCCCCCACTTAAAATGATGACAGAGAGACAGCGGGGGGGGGGGGTTCACTGTTATTGCCCCGGCTAGCTGTCGAGCTGGTTGCTAACAGACGTCTCCGAAAATGTCGCAGCACTTCTGAAAATATGTGATGTCTTGATAAACCGAGCAGATATTTGAAGTTTACACAGCTACATTCTTGCCTAAAAATATCTTAAAAGTTTATTTTGTGACTCAGAAAGAGTAATTGGAGTAATATTAAAACTTAGTAGCTGCTGACATTGGCGGAAACTGGAATTAGCTGGGCCGTGCTAGGAATTCTGGAATATGGTGGGCCACCAAGGACACACCCGACCCATCCTTCAAATTGGAGGAAAAGGAGTATGCATTTGTCAGAGTCTACGAATTTGGACTGAATTGTACATAATAATATCACGGATGATAAATTAAATAGATTTTAAGTAGATGCTTGTGCATTCTTAAAGTCTTATAGGTTGAATTGAACTTTGTGATCAGTTCAGAGCCTCCCAGTCAGTGCTGTTCTCCATGCCTGTCTGACTGTACATGATGTTATTAGCACAAACACTTTAAAGGGGATCAGTTAGGACTTCAGCAATAATACAGACAGCAATCTAGTTAGCAATAAAACAGTTTTATTTGGAATTAATTTAAAAAACAAACAAACATCTCTGTCCTATTTTTTTTGTGTCATACAGGAAAGAAGCAGCAGCAACAGGAGATGGATATCTCTAACAAGTTGATTTGTTCACATTTTCACATCTTAATTTTTAAGTGAAATGTGCATTTTGAGTTTATAGACTATATGCATATAAGGTGACAGTTTCCTTTTGCAGAATTTTTGTGTGGTGCGTTTTTTCTATGTCTTAACAAAAGGGGGAACAAAGGTGCTTAATTTAACCTAGACCTGACCCTGAAAAAGGCGTATGAACCCTGTGAGTAATTGTAATTTCATTACAGAAGATAGGTCCATTTAGAGTACCCGTAGTATCAGATTTGATCAAAAAATCGGAATTGAGCATTAAGACCTGCAGTGTGAACGTAGCCTTAGAGTAGGTTGTTTTGTTTGCTCTCAGTTTGACAGCCCTATTAAAGATTAATATCAGTTTGTACATGCTTCAGATAGCTTTTCTTCAAATTCTTTAATTCTCGCTTTTGCAACTTTTTGCTTTTGCGTTACTCACAACAGCAACTCCACCTCATTGTTTGTCCATTTAAAAAAACTTGGTGGTTTTCCTCAACCGTTTGCCGCAACGTTTCAGAGAGCCGGAAAGTAAATAAACAGCAGATAGAAATGAGGCAGGTCGAATCTTCTTGCGTTTCACGCATGCGCAGTACTGGAACGTAAGAGTTTTCGTCTGTTTCAATGTTGACGCACAAATCTGTCAAAACAACTGAAAATGCTAGTGTGGATGTGGAGCGTTTTCAGATGAAAACAGTTTTCAAATCTGTCCGGGCTAGTGTGGATGTAGCTTTAGAGGGGCAATGACAGACGAGGTCTCAATATTTAATCTGTTTCTGAGAAGCAATTAGAGAAAACTTTAAAGAGCTCATGTGAGATGGGTGGCTTCTAAAAATAAATGACAGGCGTTCTTTTTGTCTTATATTTCATTCTGTTTATTCATCCTTCTGTGGGTCAATAATTTCGAATTTGTCCTTTTTTTCTTTTTTTTTTAACACTTGATAAGGTGCCTGTTTAAATGAATTCACTCATCTCCCTTCATGGACTACACTTGAATAACATTGCACTCTACCTTATCTAACCAGCATATTAAGAGGCTGAGACACCCTGTGTTCAAAGGGCAGGTTCTTCCTCTGCTTCTCGTGCTTCAGCTCCGCACACCTGGGTTCATTAACTCACATACTGGTAAAGCTCTGATCAGTTGCCCACTACTTATGATGGAGGAGGGATTTCATCAGATGCTGCATTATTAGGCTCAGAAACAGTTATGGAAGTCGGCTCTTTCAGTCTAAAACTTTGCATGCTTCGGCTCATTCACCTCATCTTACCCTCTCTGCAGGAAATTGGGACCCACTGAGAGAGAGAATTCCTGTGGACCTGCCTGAACTGAAGCTTTGGATTCACTAACTGGAAATCCTTCTGTTGTCACATTCTGTTGTTACTTCACTGTAAATAAACGCACTGAACTTAATCCTGCAAGTCTGTGTTATGAGTCCAGTCAGTCCATTAGTTATGACCGTGTGGGGGAATTCCTCATCTGATTTCAATGTCTTGGTCTAAATCCCCAAATACATCAACAAGAAAGAGATTAGTAACATTCAATTCAGTTTTATTTATGTATTTATTGTATTTAGCACCAAATGACAACATTTACCTCAAGGCACTCACAACCATTTTAAAAAACTCTGTGGACTTTAATATATCTTAATGTAGCGATTAAAGAAGTTGGTAAGTAGACATGAATCCACATAAAACACCGCTCAGGATGTCGCATCAGAAATAAATGCAGTGTAAAATTATGATAATGAAAAACATTTTCCAGGCTCATGTTGGACCCCTTGTCATCACACAGCATGTTATAAAAAAGTGGCTACTCAAGAGTTTAACTCTTTAATTTGCCAAGCTATGTTTGTGACATTTAATTACTCTATTTGTGATTATCATGCCTGTACTGGTTCTTTTCATTTTAAAATGTTACTTATTTGACCTTTTTAATCATTTTTAATGCAGAGAGGGGTTAAACCATCTCTACGGAAATGTCACATTGGACTCAAACTATCTGCTTCGACATCAAAATGTGGTTATACAAAGTGGAAAAATTAAAATCTAATCAAATAGATAAATAAAATCTTTAATTTCACAAAATATACATATTTATTACACACCAGCAAAGCCAGCAAAACTATCAAAAGAGGTAGGGTTACATATGTATATTAACCAGTTATCCATACTTTATTACAACGTCTTTGCTCTCCACCATTGCACATATAAATATAATATTGTTTGTGGCTCAAATCTAAGCTTTTCTCTATAAAACACATGAGTCACGAAAAGAAAATCAAATGTAACTGTATGAAAAAGAAGACCTAATAAGCAATAATATACAGCTTTCATTTTTCTCTTACCATCAAGGTTTATGTGAATATTATACATCCAGTGGAAGAAAGAAGAACGTTTATTTGAATGTGTAAAGGTGACAGGAAGTATGAGATTTTCACACATTCAGAGGAGATTGTGTTTCTGAAACAGATCAGGACATAATTGAAGAGGAGACTGTCTGCAGTGAGAAGAAATTCTCAACTGAGAGCAAAACATGAAGGCAACATCAACACCTGTGTGATGCCTTCACTGACCAGACCTGAAGGGAGTGTTTGCATTTTTCTTTTTTTTTAGAAATGTTTTTTAAAAATCAATTTAAAAATGTAGAATATATTATGGAAAGTGTTGATTTTATCATTTGTCTGTAAAGCCTGTTTTTTCATTCTTTGTGTTACAGCCTTACCAGTGAGATCTGGAGATGAATGATGAAGCCGATGTACTTACTGTTTACCACTGACCAGCAGGCGTCTGTATGCTGGGCTTACACTTTCTATGGACGTGTAACAGTGTTTATGTCGTATGTTTATAGTGTATGCCAGGTTAACCACAGTATTGTGAGGGTTATTGGCTCAATAGCGCCCTCTCTCATAAGCAGTGAATAAATGCCACTGGCAGCATTAAAACATTGCCAGATTACAGGGGACAAGGTTGAAGTGAGTTGTAGATCACAGCACTCTGCATCACAGTACACTTTCTGGGACCATTACATATTGGTATTATTGCTATCACTATATGGAGAATATGACCACTGTATATTGTCTGACTTTTAATAAAATAATCTCCACTGATGACTGTTAATAAGAACTAAAGGATAAGCAAGTCTCGTTCATCATTTACTACACAACACAGAGACAAGTGATGTTTTTTGAACAGCCAGCAAAGTGATTGAGCCTGGTTACAGAGGCAATATGCTAGCTGAGCTAGTAAGGATTAGCTGGCCACAGCATGTTACTCATTTATCCAAACATGGTCAGTTCTGGTCAGTACAACATGTTTGGCAGTGAAACACTACGATACTATTAAAGATTAGTAAGAAAAAAAATAATTTATTCTACAAGAAACGAAACAGCAGTTTGAAACAGATCAGCTCTTTAGTACCAGGAGAGGTTCCGGATTTAAAACAAATTTATAGTTTCTCTTCATATCTTTGTTTTTCTTCCATGGATAGGTGATCCAAGTAGTTTTGGCTCAGGACAGGTGATAAAGAAAAAGACTGCAGTACTGCTGACTGTCACAATGAAGTAATGTTTTGGACAACGGTGGTGAGTTGGTCATGTGACTGAAAATGAATACTGTATGATGAAATATGTATATATGCATTGAATTGTGCTATTTCATCAGAATAAGAACAGAATAAATACAAAAAAATTCAACAAAAATCTCAGCTTTGAATTAAAAACAGAAGCAAACCCTGAGACACAGTTCAAAGAAATACATTCAAACTTGCTAAACATAGCGGTTCTTGGGACCCACTGTCCCTATTTTTGGGCTCCTCCTCCTCCTTAAAACAGCCCATAGGATCTCCATCCCAGTCAAAGACAGCAGAGGCATGAAAAACACAGAGTGAACTTACAGAACAGACACAGCAGAGACGTTTCCTCCATCTTACTGCTCACTGATATCAGACCAACACTGATATCAATTCACTGTCACTTCAAGTAAAACATTGCTCCTCCTCTTCATCTTCTTCCTCCTTCTGTTTGACTTGGTGTCAACATTCTTGTTTTCCCGAAACCCTGCAAAAGCAGAACCTTTGTGATGCCTTCACGTACACTTCAAATAAGTCAGAGGGATGTGTTTCTGCTCTTTTTTCACAGATAAACTGAACTTAATGACTGCATTACTGAAAATATTTGATTTCTTTATCAATCCTGTTTCATATTGACGGACACAAGATTCATTTTCCTGTAGACTGCAAAAAGTGTTTTTGTCATTACCTCACAAAGCAGCTGTAGCTCTCTTCACGACAACACAGACACAGGTCGGTTCTTTGAAACGGGCGTTTATTACTTGGGCTTTCTGTCCTCAGCTTCACCATCACCAGTATGCCGATACGCCACTACATCAATACGCCGTGAGAACTGGTCAACAGTCAACAGTACAAACCAATTAGCAACGTTACAGTACACATATTAAGTCCAAACACAAATAAAAACATTTCTCAAATGACAAATACCTCATTGACTGCTTGTCCTGAAAAGAGGTCCTTAAGTCCTTGTGTTGCTTTTTCTTTTAGTAAACTTTTAGCTTAACAGGCTTCATGAGAGACATCTGCTCCCTTGCAGTCCATAAAAAGTCTCGTGTACTCTCCTTAAGGGTATTCTCACGAGAGACTAACTCTTACACTGTACACATGCACATTTCAAATAAAGACATTTTAACACAAACTATATACATATTCATGAAATTATGTAACTTATTATAAATCAGTCATCCACATCATGAAATCTACACAGAACATTTTACCAGCATTTACAGCAGCAACTTGCAGAGCTGTAAACTGAAGCCTGCACCTAAGTGCCAAAACCTGCAGTTCCTCTCATGTCCACTAGAAGCTGTCTCTAAAAGTTGTTCAATCTGCATGCTAAGCAACTAAGCTTGGCACCGTGAGCTCATAATTTACCACCCACCCCTGTCCAAATATGGTCACTTCTGCTTTCAAACAAAAAAAAACAACAACAACGTGGTGACATCATTGATGCTAAAATGTGGAGACCAAAACCAGATAGTGTCATCACACATGCTGCATCCATCTTTAAAATGTTTGTGGAACTTAACAGACGGGTCATGACAGATTTGAGGAACCTTCAGGATTCGGATCAGGCAGTTTAGATCCATTCATCTTACTCTCTGCTCCAGGTTTTTGCAGCATCACAGGTAGAAGGATCCTGATATGAGTGTCCTCAGTTGGGGTCTCTCTGTGGACATGTCATGCTCTCCACTTTCAGTCTCCATGTCTGAGTGGGTTTTCTATAGATACTATGCAAATGCAAAGATGTCTTTTCTGTGCCAGTTTTACAAAATACTCTGGACTGACAGAGTCTGTCTCTTTAGTGGATCATTCCCATGTTGAAATAGTTTTTACAGACAGATGTTGCTTTTTCTTCCTGCTTCTTTGTGTTGGTGTAGCACATGTTTGGGCAACAGGGGGCAGCCACCTTTAAAAGGAAACCATTCATTTATTAAAGAGAAAGCCGCAGAGTGTTTAAAAACAAAAAACTTCATTCATGAAGAATAAGGACACACATTTGTTAAAATTATCTAAACATCTGACGGCTATCGCAGATGTAATCACTTTGTAGAGAATCTCTAAATCTGAAAAATACGTTCCATGTAATGTGAGATTTTTCCATCAAGCAGTGGATGTTATCATGATTTCATAGAGTAAATATTAACTTCTTTCCCATGCAGAACCCTTCCTGCACTGCAACGGCACATCTGGACACTTTAGCTGTTTTGTGCACCATTATTGACAGAAATAAAGGCAGAAATCTTCCTTTTGTCTCATTTTTACTTTTACTGAGATGTTTCATTGGCATGTGATCTGAGGCCGTAAAATATGGAATAAAGTTAAGTAGAAAGGACAGGTGAGATGAGCTCTTCTATGAGGACGTTCAGGTAATGGCAAACTTTTTTTAAATTATACAATGAAGGAGGCGTACGGGGTCGAGGGCAGACTTTCAGGAATCTTACATGCTACACAACCTCCACAGCAGTGTCCTTGAGTCATATCGGGGTGTGCATGGGCCGCTTTCCTCTGAAGTCGAATACCAGTTTTGTTTGGGGTCTTTTCTGCATTCAGGAACAAGTTTCTGTTACTGCACCATCCTGTAAAGGTCTCACACACTCCCTGTAGTCCTCCGACATGCTGCTAGTGTCTGCATCATGTTGTTTGTGTCTGTATTGTCTGTCCACTCTGTTAACACTAGACTCCCATTGGAAATTTAAAATTCCTGCAACTCTTTAAGAAACAAAACCTAATGATCCCATATTTCATGGCTTTTCCAAAAATGGGGTTAATCATCAAATACTGAAAGTTTGGGTGAGTGGGGTCAAAAGGAAAAAAAAAAGGAAAAAAAGGAAGTCATTTCACCTCATAGAAATGAATATGGAGCCACTTCTGGGGCCAGGTTATTGTTTACACAGATTTTAACTTGAAGGCTGCTGTTGCACGAGGCAAAGCTGGCTAGATATGATTCATAAATATATAGGGGTTTGTGGTTAAGCTGAGGATTTTGAGCCAGAGCAGAGCTGGTCAGAGTGGGGAGTGTGTGACCGACTGTCTGGAAACTGGGCAGGCTCCTGGCTGTGTGCAGGCAGGAGAGGACTCAAATGCAGACTCACAGAGGCGAAGAGTAAACTCAAAACAGCCCAGCTTTATTTGCTGGCTGGTAAAACAATACAAAGTACTTTGGGAAATGATATAAACTAAACACACACAATGGCACACAGGGAAACACAACCATGAGGGTACAGAAAGAAACACAGGGCTTAAATACCCTGAGGGCAAACAAGGAGATGAGATACAGCAAGGAGTAATCACACCTGAGGAGTCCAAGGGGAAGCAAAACTAGAAACATTGACATGAGACAAGGGCCCATCAAAGTAAAACAGCAGAGGCACGGACTAGACACTGAAGGGAACACAGAGTACAAGGACAGGAGTGACATGAGAAGCAGAGGAACCAAAACCTAAGAACTAGAATTCCAAAATAGAAACCAAAACACTAACAGACTAAACAATGAGGAAAATAAAGATGAATAATGATACAAATGTCAAAACATTGGGTCACCGAGCCAGGACCGTGACACTGACTGTGCAGAGCAGCTGGGAAGTGGACCTGAGCAGAGAGTCCAGAGTGTGGAGAACTGATCTGAGCAAATAAAGAATGAAATCCAGGATCAGGTCTGAGCAGGAGAGCTGAGGAGGTGAAGCTGACCACTGAGGCGGAGCACAGTGGAGGGTGGATGAAAGGCAGCAGGTTTGGTGATCAGATGTGGCCGAGATGATAAACTTTCACTGTTCTACTTTTACAGTAATATTGTTTTTAAATGTGTTTTAGCTGTGAAGTCAGTTTTAAAACAAAGACAATCAGCTGTTCAGTCTGTTTCACAGTGAGACTCTTTCTAGACTCCTACTTTGAAAAACAAAAGTTACTAGAAATAAATCATCTCTAACACTCAGATGACAGAAGACCTCTTTGTAGAAATGACAATAAATGCACAGCTTTATTTATTACTGATATAAAGTTTGCAGAGATCACCGAGACACAATAGAGGCGATTCAGAGGTGATGCTCCGTGGTGACATCAGTGATGACATCATTATTCTCATCATTATGAGAAGCACAAAGGAAATTTCCTGTAAATATGTAGAAAGACTAGTTTACACAGGGAGACTAGTTCATCATTAGCACACTGAGTGATGAGTCAGTGATTCAGTGTTACCTTTGGTTCTGCATCGATACAAAGACACCACGAGGAGAGTGAAGTATGGACAAAACACCAGCAGGTGGAGGACCACTCTGAATGCAAGCTGGATGGAGCTGCAATCAGGGAGTGGAGCTGAGGAAGGGGGCACTGTTTCCATGGTGGCTCGCACTGTAGCTGTGGTTGTAAGTGTACCTGCAGAGAGAATCCCACCTGTTTAATCTAAATTGTATTTAATCAATTCACTGTTTCTTCAAATAAAAACATTACTCTTCCTCTTCACCTTCTTCCTCCTTCTATTTGACTTGGTGTCAGCATTCTTGTTTCCCCAAAACTTTAGAAAAGCAGAAAGCAGAACCTCTCTGCAATGAAAAGAGAACATGTTGGATTTACTTAATTCAATAGTAGACATTGGTTGCACACAGAGGTTTTTCACCTTAAACAACTGAGTTAAATCACACAGGTCATTTGGGCCTATCCCAAATGTGATAGAGCGAGAGCCGGGGCACACCCTGGACATGCCACCAGTCTATTGCAGGGCTAACGCTGGAGAATATTTCCCAACTAACCTAACCCCAATAACTGCATGACTTTTAACTGTTGGAACCAGAGTACCCAGAGAGAACCCACTGCTAACTAGCTGGATTGCAGACGTGAACCCAGGACCTTCTTACTGTGAAGTAACCGCGCCACCAAGCTGTCAAGCCTGACTTCCCAAAAGTAGGAAATCTGTGGTTACAAGGCTTGATGCAGAATTTTCTTTACGTTTTTGTCCTTGACAGGTTAAACCACAATAAATAGCAACAGCATACACATAGTTGTCTTCCTCTAATAACCCCAGTGATTTTCCTGTGGTTTGAAATCTCGTGTGATCTTGTGAATTTCATAAGTCCAGGCAATAAACTATTCTTACTAGATTGTATCATGTCATCGACACAAGATCAAATTAAGTTGTTGAATTTCATGCAGATCCCACATGATTTAATTATGTTGAGCATAGAAACATTAAATTGTTTTGTTCAAATTCTAAGTTAGTAAACTGTAAATGTAACAACCACCCAATTTCCTTTTCTTGCATGTGGTGCCTTTGCTTACACTTCAAATAAATCAGAGGGATGTTTTTCAGCTTTTTTTCACAGATACACTAAAATTACTGACTGAGTTACTGAAAATATTCATGATTATCGATCATATTTCATGTTGACAGGCACACGATTTGTCTTCTTGCAAACTGGAAAAACTGTGTTTCCAACCTTTTTGTCGTGACCTCACAGAGCAGCAAATTAAAATGATGAAAATGAAAAACAAAATAAATTTATTTGTTGCTGTTGCTACGTTATAAGGTCAGCTCCTTGTCGGTTTTGCTTTGGTCAAGAGTTGCTCACAAACTAATAATCCACCACCAAAGAGAATCTGGAGTACATAAAACCACAAACAATGGCAAAAAATCCTCCCCTTCGTCATCATTGTCACCTGCCACATTTTTTCACCACTCAAAGCTAAAGAACAACATGTCTCCGTTATTTAAACCACTTTTGTTTGGACTGAACTGAGCTGCAGAGAAGTCATTTAGTTGATTTGTCTCCAGAATTGCATCTCTACAGCTTTCTGTAGTGCCAGTTCAAGTTGGCCCTTAGCCTGAGACACCTCATTACCATCAAACACATCCAGCACTGTTTCACACAATAAGACATGAAATAAACATAATGTTTTAAGAACAGATCAAAGTGAGTGAGATTAAAGCAACAAGGCAAGGATGAAATGCTTTTATGTAACTTAAGCCAGGTACTGTACTTGTTTCCACCAGCCTTGGACAGCTGAGGGAAAACAGGTTGAGGGTTGAATAAAAGTATAGTTTTTGGTGTAGAAGGTTCTACATCAAAAGAGTTCACAGGATATAGAAGTGCTGGGCAATTTATTGAGGATTGCTTCAGCTTCACTGAACAGGATTTGGAGACCTTTGTCACCTGTTTGCCGTGTAAAAGAGGAATCAGTGACCCTTAGCTTACTCCCCTCAAACATGGTATTTTACTGATGTCAACTCTTCCCCCCTAACCTCTTTCTTAGTACCAACAAGATTAGTTCCATTATCAGACCAGACAGGCCAGATACATTTTAAAGTATTTGCTCGGATATGAACTTAAGTGGCATCTCATTCTTAATCCATATGGTTTAATATAATGTTGTCCCACTATTTTCAGCAATGGGAGCTTCTGCACTTCTGTGTAGGTTTTCCACAAGGTTTAGGAGTGCTAATGGGAATATTCGATCATTCTCCAGAAGTGCATTTGTCACATCAGACACTGATGTTGGATGACAAGGCCTGACTTACAGTCTGCACTCAAATGGATCCCAAAGATGTTCTGTTGGGTTGAGGTCAGGTCTCTGTGCTGGCCAGTCAAGTTCTTTCACTCCAAACTCATTAATCCACCATCATCCGTGTCTTTATGGAACTTGCTTTTGTGCACTGTTAGAACAGGAAGAGGCCATCCCCAAGCTGTTGCAGAAAAGTTGAGAGTTTGAAATATTAAATTATACCTCAAAGTGGCAACATTGCTTGAAAGAAGAGTCTGAGTCCACATTACCTCTTCTTCTTTTTTTATATTTCCACAAACAATTTGGTCCACAAAGAGACTTCACCCTGTTTAAATCCTTACTAACTCTTTCATCTGTCGCCCAAGTTGACCTTTGACACCAGAGGGAGGAAACATTAGCACATCTCTGACATTTACAAATAATTTTCTAAGTGTGGTGCAAATGGTTCTGTGTGTAAAGATAGCCGGGACTTTTGAATTACATGACTTCTGTAAAAGACTTCAGTTGAAGTCATGTGACTTAAGAGAAACTGGTGAGCTTTACACTTTATCTGTAGACCTGCCTCGTTCACTCTGCTGCTGCTCTCTGAATAAACACCTGGCCACACAATCATAGCAAATGTTATAAACAAGTTACAGTGAAGTTATCAAGAAACCGTTTAATATGATCATTTCAGAATCAGAATCAGAGAAACTTTATGAATCCCAAGCTGTCAGCAGCAGAATACATACATGCAGCAGACAGCAGAGCAATCGTATAAAAAGAATTGTAGAAACAGAGATAAAAATATAAAAGGAAAGTCATATTAACAGTAATGTTAGTGGGATATTAACAGGTATTATAGCTGCACAGGTATGCAAATGTACGTTGTGGTGTACAAAAAGTGACGGTTTGCAGTGAGGTGTGTTTACTGTGGTTCAGGATGTGTGGATCTGACCACGTGGTTGAATTAAAGAGTCTGACAGCAGCAGGAAGGAACGGCCTCTGTTGAAACCAAGGAGGTTGGAGTCATCGCCAGGTTTCTGTCACCAAAAATAAATGAAATAAAGTTCATGTGAGGTTAAAAGTTTAATTAAGAGTAAAAGTTTTGACTGCAGCATTCTGAGGGTCCTGTATGGATGTTACTGAGGTTGTGGGAATGTTCCTTGATAACCGGGTAACAGTTAAAATATCTGAAACAAAAGTTTTTTTCACATGTTTCTGCTACACTGATATTTTTTTTTTTACCTTTTTCTTAACGTGACCGAGTTGGTTAAATTTAGTGGCGGGATGAGAACTGAACAGTAAGTATGAAAGTTTCCTGAAAGAACAAAACTTTTACTTATTCTGATGCACAAAATCAACTGTTTTTAGTGAGAGGCAGCAGTTCTGACAGCTTTTTGCACTGTGGCTGCTGAAAGTCGGGGTTTTGTTAGCAGTCGACTGTCCTCAGTTTGTTTTCTCGCTCCTTTGTTTATTTTGGTTCTTTCAGTTTACTTTCTTGTTTAAAGACATGACTCACTGTGTGCACTAGCATTCATATAGATAGGCTGCTGCTGCAAGCCCCACAGCACGGTGGACTAAACCATTTTTTTATCTGTAAGGGGTGAAATGGCATCACACCTACTGTTATCACAGCTAGTTAGGAATCAAAGTTTAGTCACCTGACTGATTTATTCATGAAATTTAAATATGATACTAATTAATAAGAAACAAAAAAAAATGCAAACTAAAAAAAAAAATGTTTCAGGTTTGGATAGACCCCTCCCACCTCAGGGGCCCTGGGTAGTCCTACTCTTCCTCCACCGCTTCCACGCCCCTGCTTGCGTTGACACGATCACGGAAGACGCGGAAGACGCACGGATATTTAAACAACATTAAATGTTAATGTTTTTAATAAAGTCCAACTCAGATAATCTCACGCCCAGGATCTATCGATAAGGAAGTTTAAAGTTTTTTTAAAGCTGAAGAAGGAAAAGTCCGAACACGGAAATGAGAGCTGGCAGGTCTGCGTGTCTCTGCTGGAGTTTACTGTCTGTCTGCGTCCTGCTGGTCTCTGCAGGTGAGACTCAAGCTGTTTTAAAGCAACATGAAGTATGAGAGTTCACTTTATATTACTCTGAAAAGTCCGTAATACTGAGCCTATAATATCTGTGTCATTAGTGTCTGTTTAACCTGTGCTGTGGAAACTCAGCACGCAACCCGATTTATTTGCAGTTATTCTGAAATACGCACGGCGGGGTGCTGCGCTCAGTTCCCAACAATTTCTTTTCACTAACACGACAAGGTCCGGAGAAATGATGTTGCTCTGCGCTGTCACTGAGGGAGGAGTTTAAGGTGTGCAGGAGGAGGTGGAGACTATATGGACTGCATGTTTCCAAGTGATTCATGTATTTTAAAAAACAGCTTTTACTATAACCTATAATTTCCTATAACCTGCATAAAACTAGACCCGTTTTGGATAATTAATTGCAAAAGTTATGCATTTTTACTACCACCAACAGTTTATTTTGTTCCCCTTTCTTGGAACATTATGTTATAGCCTACAACAGGATTTTTACCAAAGAGTAATGCTGTGCAATACTACATATTCTTGTATTCATCCAATATCAAGTAAATAGCAGTATAGCTTTTAAGTCATAAAGGCAGATTATGTTGGGGTGAGCAGTGTGTTGTGATTTATGGGCTCAGTCATCCTCAAATTGAAAATTCTGAACACATTTTCAATCTGATACCAATATCATCACTGTACTGATATTTGCATGGATCTGCCCACCTCTATAGGAAGGGTTCAGAGGCCGATGTGCTCCTAATACCTGTCCCAAGACCAGATAGCTCAGTGCAGGTGAGCTGAGTTCTATCAGGGAGGGTACAGGGACGTTTCCCGGTGGCCTTGGGATCATTTTTGCCAGCCATGGACTTCAGCTGTGCAGGAAAGCATTGACAGGGCTCTGACAATCCACACATGTGGTGTGGCTGTGTTAGGCTCACTTAAAGACTGTTTGCTGTTACCAATGCATTTGTAGTTGTAGGGGACTGTAACACTGTCATGAGAACTCCCTCTGTTCCATTTATCCACAGTGTTCCCGCAGAGACGGAGACCTGCTGATCTTTGAAGGATTATGAAGAATCTCCAAACAGTTTAATAGTAAAACGGCACCGAAAACAAGAAAATAAACAATTTAGATTAAAAGATAGATCATAAAAGGACTTAAGGGGCTCATAAGATTATAAAGTTACCTGAGCTGCCGTGTGAAACGCATGAAAATCCCACACTGAGTGGTCTCTTAGCTCCTTACTCTGATTGGCTACTATACTTTGATCCCATTAAACTCTCTGCTCTGAATTGTTTCTTCTTTCAGACCGCAAAATCATCACAGCGGATAGTGGACAGACTGCCACTCTGCCGTGTCGAGGTCCGAACAGCGACATCATAGGTGTGGAGTGGAGCAGAGCTGACCTGAAGACACAATATGTCCTTTTGTACCGGGACGAGCAGCTCGATCCAACAAACCAGCATCCGAATTTTAAGGACCGGGTGGATCTGCAGGACAGACAGATGACGGATGGAGACGTGTCTCTGATTCTGAAGGATGTGAAGACTGAGGACACAGGAACATATGAGTGTCGTTTGTTAGATGGGAAGTCCATCAGCAGCATCTACCTGAGAGTTGTTGATCCTCCAGGTGAGTGAGTAGAGTTGAGTGTGTGTGTGATCAGAGGTGAAGCTGCTTCCTGCTTGTTGATGTTTGTTTCTAAAGATGTTGTTGATGAGACTTTGTAGAAAGCAGCTGGTCTGAGTGATGTGATCAGAGTGCAGTAGATAATGTCTGACAGCAGTTTGAAGAGGAAATGGATTCTGTTCTGTTCTTCACTCATCACCTACCTGACAGCTGACACCTCACACCTGTTTCTCACCTGCAGGTCAGACAGGAGGACACACAGAGGATGGAGGGAAGGAGGATGGATTTGTTGGACTGAGAGCTGGTCTGCCTCTTCCTGTGATGTTCATCATTGCTGGCGTATTTTTAATTTACCGAAAACATAAAAAACGCAGGCGTCACGGTTTGTACTATCATGTGTGAACTGAAACTCTTTGTTGCACTACATGAAGTAGGAAAACGGTGGAGCGGTTTACAGTGGAGATGTGGCCATTACTTTTATTTATTTTTTGCACAGAAGGACAACAGAACAATGCTAAACTGCAGTATCCTGCTAACAGAACCTTGGCTCTTTGCAACCATTTGCACAGACAGCATGCTAACACTAAGTTAGCCAATAACACAGAGTGTTGCTGAAAGTGGGTGTATGCTGACCCCAGCCCAGCAGCCAGAGTCTGAACTTGAACAGGTAACAAAGGCAGAGATGATCAGTCAGACTTGAAATTGGTGTTTCTACCTGTCCGTGTTTCTATAGTAGAGCAGCTGTGGTGATCACTTTGAAGTCATCTTTGCTTTGTGTTGAAACCTGAATAATAAAAGAAAGATCATATATGTGTGTCCTCATTAGGACAGGGATTTTTGTTGATGTGTGGGACTCGGTGTAATGACACCAAAGCTGGTTATAAGACACAAACACAAGAATCAAACTGAGCTGTTAGAGTTCATGACAGAAACTGAGTAATTTGTCATCACATGAAGTGTTTTAGGTTCACAGATTATATCAAGTAATTAATAGACATGGAACTATTTTTTCTTCTCTCCATTAAGTGTTTTCTCTTAAAGGTGAAGCTAGTTTTCCTCTCTATGAATTATAATGTAAAATGTCCTGTTTTTACAGTTTTGTAAACAAAGCTTTATATTTTATGCGCTAATGCTAACAAAAACTGTTTCATTTGTGAATGTGAAGATATCCTGTAAGTTGTCAGATTAATGTAGCTATTACAGTAAAATGACTCTTTGCACAGATAAAGCTTTACCTCCATGTGTGAGTGATCGAAGCAGATGCTGTATAGACATATTTGTATTCACTGAAAGTCACAAGAACGTCTCGTGTGAAGTTCACATTTAAAAACAGGGTCTAAACGGTAAAGATGATTTGGTAGACAGAGGATGGAGGGTGGGTGGATGGATTGATGGATATTTTTTATACATCCAAATAAGAAAAAATGATTATAATTAAGGATTAAACTATATCACTGTACATTCATGCTACTGGAAGGATTCATTAAATAGAATAACATCAAGTGAAACGCTACATGTATAAAGGCTACCTTACACCACAAAGCCTCGCTCTAAAAAGCTTTCACAGATTTAACACTGTCTGTGAAGCTGGGAATAAAGTTTCTATTTTCAGAGTATGTTTGGCACCATGTTGTGCAAGTACCGCATGTGATGTTACTGGGTTGGTTGGCTAATAGACTTCTATTCATTTATGTTAGCTAACTAGTGACAGATCAGATTACTTGGTGTAAAGTGAGAAGCAGTAAAAGGGTGTCACTTTTGTGAACCACCAGTGTACCTGACTCAAACTGGCTCTCCTCCTCACTCTTAAAACAGGTGGATTTTCATGCTTCAGTTCAGCTAGCCGATGTTGAAGAATCACTTGCTGCTAAAGAGACAGAGGTGTAAATTAACCTTTACACATGTAATGTTTCATGTCCACTTTAAATACAATGCAGGGATTTAGTGTAACACATGGGATACGTCCAAGTGAACACATTTACGTTAATTACTTACATAAAAGTCTTCTTAGCTTACAAAGTTTTTCTATCAGGCTGTAAAGATGTCGTTATGTAAACTTTAACAGATTGACAGGTGACAGGATATGATGTATGCTGCTGTAGTGAAACTGGAATGGGGTTTAAAACTTGTGATTTTAACACAGATAATTTATGCACTTTTTAATTTTATGATGTTTAAGACTTTGAAAAAGTATTTTCATGAAGTCAGAGCTCCTATCTTGAGAGCACAGGGTTAGCTTAATGTGACATCAGAGGCTGAGGAGGGGGAGAAGCTTCCACTTTATCTTTGTGGTAAAATGTTTCACTGTGTTTAAAGACATGAATAAAAACTGTGTTAAATCAATGTTTCTGTGCTGACTGTGTTGTTTTCTGGTAGAAGGAAGTTTCAGGAGGAAAAGGTTTTAAAACTCAGAGAAGCTGTGCTGAGCTTTCTGTTCCTTCCAGGCAGACGCAGATCAGGGTGTGATCAGTTAAGTAAAGACGGCTAATGCCCAGGAGTGCAGGGTGCTGTCCTCAGACATGCAGTTTTACTAACGCACAGACATGAAAAACGGAGAGAGTATAGAGCGCTCTTCCAACAAAAGGTCAAAGGTCAGTAAATGCAACATAAAATCCAAAGCAAAGAATTACTCGGACATAGAAATGGTGATTAGTGATCAGACGTCTGAATCTGGGACTTTTACTGTGAAAGGGTTTTAAAAAACTGCTAATTAATAACCAGACAATACAGACCAAAGAGAATTGAGGGAAACATTTACAGGCTGGATTATAAAAAAAATCAAACAATAATCAAACATCTTATTTGGTCTCTTATGACAGAAAAACGCTGAGCTCAGGCATTTAAAGAAGACATTAAGATTAGAGACATGTTGCCTCACACACTGACCACACATTGGTCTTTTTGTAGAAAGTATTTGTTATTAGTATCATGTAGTCCATCCCAAGCTTCTCATTGACTCTTGAAACAAAAGGCAGTAAACTCTTGGTGTGTCCTCTATACTAGACTACAGGTGGACACAGATGTAGTCTAAAGGGGAAAAGTCTTTCAGGTCACATCAGGGAAAGAGGCTATCCTAGATCATAGAATATTAAACAGATTCAAAGTCTAATCAGAATTCCTGATGGGTGTAAAGGAGTAGCTTCTTGAAGCAGCCAGCAGGTGGCAGCAGATCACCTCTTCAGTATCCTTAGAGAGCAATTTAGGATGTAAAATTGGATTCAGAATCCAGCATTTCTCCATGAGTCAGTGAAATAGAGACAAAGATGGTTAAAAACTACAACACAGAGCAGAGAAGTGAGTGCAGAAACAAAGAAAATAGAAGATTGTTTAACACAGACAGGCGACTAAGACAGAAACAGATGTGATGCCCATATGGAAAAGAAATAGATAAAAAAAAATTATAAAAGACTTGCATAAGATGTGGCCTACTTCATACAGTGAATCATATAAGGCTTATATGATTTACTCATGAAAGTGGCCACTTTCTCATTACTTTCATATATTGTTTTAATAAGTATCCAAGTATACAAGTTTCATTTATATAATTTTTCAAGGGATCTTATATCTGTTTTCACTCTTGTATGCTTTTCATACAAGTTTCACACAAGAAAGATACAAACAGATATCTCCAAGCTCATAACCATGCTGCACTCAGTGAGCCCATTCTGAGAAGTCGGGAGTGTGTGTCATCTGTCCATAACTCTGGTTTTCAGAGCTAGCCTAAAGCTGCTCTCAGAAACACGGAAAACACACAGTGACAAAGGCTTAACTCAGTGTGAACACACCCAGAAATGATTAACAGCATGATCAAGGAACAAAAAGTCGGAGCTTAAATTAGACTCACAGTTTTTTAAACATGCTTTATCTGTGTCTGTAGCTCAGACTGACCTTTGAACCAGAAGAATGACACATTAGAACATTTACTCAGCTCGCCATCAGTCTTTGTTCATACAGCAGGGACCAAACTAGGTGCAGAAACGCATTAATGAGGTGTGTCTGTAGGAAATGTACAGATATTTATTTTACCTCTCCAAAAGCTGATTCTGTTCATCTGGACGTAGCGTTTTGTGGGAGAAACGTTTCATCACTCATCCAAGTGACTTCTTCAGTCTCAGCTGGCTGCAGGTTTCCTAATTTATAAACAGTACATTTGCATAATGACTGAAACCAGCCCACTGAAGGAACAATGGGCTGGGAGGTCAGTTCCTTAATCTTAATTATGCAAATTCTCATGACCATTGATTAACAACCACTGACCAAAACCCACTGATTAATGGCCATGAGTACCATTCACAGAGAGTTGGGGAATGGCTGTAAGATGGAGAAAGATGTACCCTTAGGCCCCCTCCTCTATTCAGAGGTTTAAGTGTTAAAGAGTGTCTACTGGCCTGTAGGTGTAAACAGACTGCAGAGTCCTGGCCTGTAGAGGTAGCTCTTCTGTGTTGTGCCATCCGCTTCGCCAGAGGTTGATGTATAAATCCTGACAATCCTCCTGGCACTTAACAGCGTACACTATGTTACTCTGTTTGTGTCGGGGGACCCGATCCTTGGGGTAGACCAATTTTTGGCGAAGCGTATTTTGGGGTTTAAAAGCTACAGAGACCCGGTGTTTTGAAAAAATGCATCTCAACTGCTCCGATACTCCTGACAGAAACGGGATCACTACAGGTTTTCGCTTGGGCAGCAGTTGTCCTTCTCTCCTGGATCAGCTGGAGCTTTCTTTAGGTGCCTTTCCAGCTTTGACAAAAGTCCAGCTGGGATAACCACATTTACTCAGGGCCTTCTTGATGTGCTGTTCTTCTGCCTGTGTTCAGAGCTGCCCACCAGCGGGTTGCGGATCGAAACCAAAAACTTGGAGATGTTATAGGTGACAGAGTTGATCATGCAGACTATCGGTCTTAAAGGTGCACCCTGTTTATGTATTTTCGGTAAACCATACAGACTTCGTGTAGACTCCCCTGGATACAGCCTGTGGTATGAGGTCCAGTCAATAGCCTTGTCTTGTTCTAACTGCTTCAGAGAACTCTCCCCAACTCTCTGTGAATTGCCATTGATCAGTGGGTTTTGATCAATGGTCATGAGAATTTGCATAATTAAGATTAAGGAACTGACCTCCCAGCCCATTGTTCCTTCAGTGGGCTGGTTTCAGTCATTATGCAAATGTGCTGTTTATATGATCGGGGAAACCTTCAGCTGAGACTGAAGAAGCCACTTGGATGAGTGACGAAACGTTTCTCCCACAAAACGCTACGTCCAGATGAACAGAATCAACTTTTGGAGATTTACTTACCTGAATGATTGAGCATGCATCAAGTTATTTATTTTACATTTATCATTTAATTATTCATATAAATAAATATGGAAACCAGCAAAACTGATTATTGACATAGTTCCCTATTTATTTAATTCTCTGGAGTATAGGTGTGCAGAACATTTTTTATGCATCTTCCTTGGATGTCATCACAGGAGAATTCAGCTCAGGCCTGTGCATGGAGGCAGCAGTATATTTCTGCCTGCCGGTGGTCTTTATGCTTTACATACTTTCTGTCCCACTGGATTAACACCTGGCTCACTGTTTGCTGAGAAAGGCCGGATAGTAAATAATCAGGAGATGCAATGGTGGGTCAACTTTGAATAAAGATAATTATCTGAGTCTGCTAGAAAATGTTTTCTCTACAACTTTATTAGAAGGTTTTTATGTTATTCCCAGAAAAACAGGATGAGCTCTGGAAAGATTTCCGTGAAATCTTTTTCAGGTTTCAGGTTTCCATAGTGTGGTTTAAGGTGGTTTGAGAATGAGCAGAATAACCTGACATGCATGTGTCTGGGCTGTCGGAGTACCTGACAGAATCCATGATCCACACTGATCATCCAACAATCCTGCTTCCAGGGAACATTTCCACAACAAGTTCTAGTGATGCTCTCAAAGAAGGAAGTTTGAAGTAATGTTTCTGTAAAATGTTATTTCATAAAACGTCCCCACAGTGGACACGACAACAGTGAAAAGAAATCTCCATTATGGGACATTATATCAATTAGTGAATCAATCAGACAGGCCTTTATTTGTCACATGCAATGTTACACATACCTGCGTTGAAAATTTGACCGACCATACATATATTGCACAAACATCACATTGGGAAGACAGGTCGGAAACAGAAATAAATGTAATGGTTTGTACAATAATTAGTGACAGAGCTGCAGTGGTGCACACAGTACATGATGGATCTTTTCCTCTGAGCAGGAATATTTACTGGTTATCTACAGAAAAAAATTTGAGAGATGAACATCAGAGTCCATTTATTCAAATAATCTCCACATCAGAGATGGAGAGGACAAAGTTAGTGAGACTCACAGAGACACAACAGAGCTCTGATTCAGAAGTGATACTCTGTAGTGACATCGGTGATGACATCATGATGATCATCCAGTCCCTGATCAGGGTGAGCTGGCAGGATTGAGACACGAATGTTATTTCCTGCAAAAATGTAAGAAATGTTTCAGCTGTTAATTTATAGAGAATTCTGCATATTGATTAATCAGAGAACGATTCAAAGTGTTACCTTTAGTTCTCTGTCGACATAAAGACACGACAAGGAGAGTGGAGATAAAGTATGGACAGAACACCACCAGGTGGAAAACTACAAGCTCAGGTGAAAATAAGTCAGGATGCAGAGTTGATGGAGTGGGAGGTGGTGTAGAGGTGGGTGGTGGTGTGGTAGTAGGTTTATCTGCAGACAGAATCCCACCTGTTCAGGTGAATATGTGGATGGAATAAGAGGTGAAATCAGAGTGAAGCTCCTCACCTGTGACAGTGATCCAGCTGGATGGAGACTCTCCATGACCGCTGATGTCACACTTGTAGAGGCCTTCATCAGACCTGGAAACATGCTGGATGGTCATGTGACCTGTAGGCTGCTTCCTGATGAGGGAGCCATCTTTATAGAAAGCAGCTGGGAGGTTGGAGGGAGTGGTCTTTGTTTTACAGAGCAGAGTGACGTCATCTCCCTCCATCACAGAGAGGACAGGACTCTGCAGGATCACTGATCCACCTCAACACAGAGACAAACTACAGCATTTCATCCATTTACACACAGCTTCATCAACACTAACTCCACACACTCAGCTTACCAGTGACTGTCAGGTTAACCATGTTACTGATGGGACCCTCTCTGGACTCACACCAGTAAACTCCACTGTCTGACAGGAAAACATTGTTGTTACAAGAAGAACCAGCACCTTCTCCCCACCCATCTCCACACTGAGTCCTGTGTTGTTTGCTTGTGTTTCTCCTCAGAGTCCATCCAGCAGAGCTGTCGTCCTCCTCACAGCTCAGAGACACAAAGGCTCCTTTAAAGAACTGAGAGCTGCTGGGACTCACAGTCAGACCAGCTGAAAACATATAGAACTACAGTGTCAGTGCAGTCTTATACAACCACTTAAGTCCTCATACCAGATGTCATTGTATGGTCAATAAATCAGTTGTTTCTTGCATTAGACTAATTGCCAACAAGCAATTTTTGGTGTGTTTGATCTAAATAAGACATGACAACATTTAGACTGAACAAGAGTAACTCTGACATGTTCTTAATAAATGTGTCCCACAGTCTCCTGAGAGAGTGAGTCAGGTTTACAGTGTGACAGAAGAAGGTTACTGACCTTGGTTTGTGGTGCAGCTCAGCAGTGAGATCAGAACTAAAGAGAAATTAAACTCAGGTTAGTTCAGAGTTTCACATTCAACAAGACAGCAGAGGCATGAAAAACACAGAGTGAGCTTACAGAGCAGACACAGCAGAGACGTTTCCTCCATCCTGCTGCTCAATGACATCACACCAGCTCTGAGATCAGTTCATGGTTACACTGAGTAAAACCCTCCTCTTCCTCTTTCTCTGTCTCTGGGTCTTAGACTTGTGGTTAGAAAAAACCTTGTGTGAAAAAGCTTTGTGTGTTTATTTCTCTGCTTCCTTGAAACCAAAGTTTTACACGTTTCAACTGAATATTGAATAAGAATTAAAAGCAACAATATCTACGACTGACAGTTGACCTTGAATGCAACACCAGTACCTGTATGATGTCTTCACTGACTGTCCGACCTCTTTTAATGGATGTTTTCTCAGCTCTTTGAAATAATTATATTGACTGCATTAAAGTAATTATTGATTTAATTAATAATATCGCAGATTGAGCCAAACAAACTTCCTGTAGTTGACTGCACATTAACTGTGCAAACTTTAGTTGCTTTTGTGCTTCTCTCTGTTCCAACCACTGACTTGTGGTCCGAAAGACTAAATAACTTGAATGGCTGCACAACATCAGACTACACGTCACGCCCTGGTTAATGTTTGTGAAGGTCTGAAGGAGACGTGTGCTGCATACAGTGATCTTTGTTCATGTACCTGCAGTGACAACACAGATCACAAATCTTGTGTTTCTCCTCAGAATCTATCTGTCAGTTAAGTTAATACATTATTATTCCTACATTCAGTCATCACTCTATATTTAATCATCAAAACATTTATGTTACGTGGGATACAATATAGTTTTTCAGTTATCAGCACAAAGGTCAGACAACATTAAATGTGCTTTGCTGCAGCGCTCACGTGATCTCAGCTCATCTAGAAGGAAACCCAAAATCACAGACCAGAGCATCAGGATTATGATTCCAGTTTGTGTTCATATGAAGGATTTTTCAGTGTGTTATTTGATGACAGTTACAACACAACACATCTCTGTGTGTAATTAGTTCTACAGTAAATAAGTAAAGTAATCCTTTATACTAACACTGCTACTCATACTGTCTTTGCTGAAGGTTCATCATAAAGTTAGTGATCTGTCAAGCTTTGGTTGGTCTTTTAAAGCTGTACAAACAAACAAATATGTGCAGAATTAACTGAAAGAAGATGATCCTTATCATACTGATATTTCATAACTGTCAGATTAGAGATGCATGAAGTATCTGAGCGATAAATTTGAACACATTCTGGTCCTGCTTCCTCATTGTCTGCAGTAGTAATGACTTCAGACTGTCACATGATGACGTTACTGACTTTGGTTTGTGTTGCAGCTCAGCAGTGAGATCAGAACTAAAGAGAAATGAGTGTCAGATTAGTTTAGAGTTTGTGGTGTTTAATGAAGTGGTCAGAGAGCAGAGCCAGGAACATCTCCGTGAGCTGATTGTAAGAAAATAATGAAGCAAAGCCAGAGCAGGAAGTAGGGACATTGTTGAATTCAAAGATATGAAGAAGATTCATGTTACAGACAAACATCAGTGAAATCAAACTACAGACATGACTGGGGCATAAAATCAGCCCTGGCTTATTTTAGCCAGGGCTGATTTTATGTCTAGTCTCCGCTGGGCTGCCCAGGTTGCCTAACAACCATAATACTAACAGCTGGAAACGTTTCATACAGCTTTGTTTGACAGACAAGAAGGAGAGAATCTTTTGTTCATTTGTTTGTTTGTTTCTACATGAGCTTTGATCATTCTCTGTAGGATTAAGCTCAGCTATTGAACGGCGTATATTTTAAAGTAAAGGCTTTAAAACCAAATAAGTACAAACGTCACTAATGTCACATAACTTTGCCGATATGTGGCCAACAGTAATGTTTTAATGTTCTTCGTTATTAAACATTTGCACGCAAATAAGTGACATAATATTCAGTACTTACTTTTAAAAGTGTACTCTTCGGGCGCCCCTCATCCGCCATTTTTTTTCCGGCAAAATTATCCACACCCACCGCCGCGCTATGCATTCTGGGATATGTTGGGCAATGAAGTCTACACCGCCACATCCTTAAAATTCAGGGAAATGAAGGACGCATTTGAGGGCCGCATTTCGAGCAGCCTTCGAATTGGGACAGCCTTCGTCGCGTCGCTGTGACATAATCGGGCTTAAAATGCGGCCTTTAAGGCTGCAGACCCTGAATTGGGATACAGCCTATTGCTGTACAATGCCATCTGCCATCTTAGTTGAATTGGTCACATGACTGCATCATATGACTAAGATGTGTCATCATTTTCGAAAGCCTCGGTTTTTCCAGTCCGCACTGCGACGTGAAAACGCTGTTTTCGAATTTATCTGCGTTTTCAAAAAGCTCACATTTCCTTGACCAAAAACGTCGTCTCAGTGTGGACGGACGAAGGCCAAAATGGAGAGAAAAGGATGCATTTTCAAACAAAATCGGATTAGAGTGGACGTAGCCTTATTGTGACTGCTTTCCCTCCTCCTCCACTTCTTCTCAGAGTCACAGCCTCCTGTGACTGTGATGAGTCGTTACTGGTTGTTGCTGGTATGACTGTTGACAGTGCAGCAGCAGCCCTGAAGGCTAATATGTGATAAGAGTCTTTCTTCCTCTTTCTGCACTGTTACATATGAGTGCATCAGTGTGCTTTTCTCTGAGGATACAAGTGTTAAACCCACAAACATGTGACCCAACTAAACACTGGGTGAAAAGCTGACACAAACGCTGAAAAAATAACACTTTAATGTGTGAAGTCCTTCACCTGAATCTCAAAACATTAGAAATGGCTTTGTAACCATAATAAATGTGTCTCAGTCTCCTAGAACTAAAGATCATGTTTCCTCCGACCTGCTGCTTCCTGATAATCAAACCAACACTGAGATAAGTTCACAGTCACATCTAGTAAAACCTTCCTCCTCCAGTCTGTGACTGACTGTGTTGTGGCTTTCTCTCCCTCAAGCATTATGAGCAACTTTCATTAATTGACTGAAAAAAGTGGAAAAATAAAGTGTTAAAGATTCAAACTGAAACAGTAACGATTAACAACTGATATCAGGACCTGAAGGCAACATGAGCGTCTGTGTGATGCTTTCATTGACCCTCCGACCTCCTGTAAGGAGTGTTTGAAGCTCTTTTTACACAAAGAAAATAAAATTCAACTATTTAATATATTATTGATAGTACATTCAATGATTTTTTTCAGACCTTTTGCAGATTGTTAGATACCAGCTGTGTCTTCCTGTAGCTGAATGTAGGTCAACTGTGAGGTCTGAGTTGGAGGTGGGCTTTAGCTTCTCTCTGTTTCAACCACTGACTTGTGGTCAGAAAGATAGTAAATAAATGTTTGGCTGCACAACATCAGACTGAAAGAAACACTAAAGATGTGAATCAGAGTACTTTATTGATCCTTGTAGGGGAAATGTTGTGGGTTACAGTGCTTCAGTACAAACAGTAGGCAAGGCAAATTTATTTGTATAGCACAATTCAACAACAAGGTGATTCAAAGTGCTTGTAACAAAAACAGACAATACAAGAAGTAAAAAAAAAAAAAAAAAAAAAAAAAAAAATATATATATATATATATATAGAGAGAGAGAGAGCATGTGCAAAAAGGGTGTAACTATTGCAGTGTTTACAGTGTGTTAAGTGGATGCGTTGTACAGGGAGATGGCCACAGGCAGGAATGATTTCCTGTGTCGTTCAGTGGTGCTTTTCGGTAATCTCAGTCTCTCACTGAACGTGCTCCTGTGACTGACCAGCATGTCATGGAGTGGGTGGGAGGTGTTATCCAACATTGTCTTTATCTTGGACAGCATCCGCCTCTCCGACACCACCTTGAGGGAGTCCAGCTCCATCCCCACAACATTACTGGCCTAACGGATTAGTTTATTGAGTCTGTTGGCATCTGCGACCCTCAGCCTGCTCCCCCAGCATGCAACAGCATAGAGGATCACACTGGCCACAACAGACTCATAGAAAATCCTCAGCATTTTCTGGCAGATGTTGAAGGACCAGAGTCGCCTCAAAAAATAGAGACGACTCTGGCCCTTCCTGTAAAGTGCTGTGGTGTAACAAATTATTTGTTATCAAATCAAATGTGATTTACATGTGGTGGTCCTGAAACATTGACCTTGACCTACTTAGAAATGTCTGACAGTCATGAACAGTAAAATTAGGATTTCAGTCCTGCTTCGATTTGATTTGTACTTTCACTCATATTTCTATGGATGTAGCATGTTGCAGCTAATGCGTGCTCCACCCTGTTGCACACATTTGATCACTTATGACAACAACAACAAGAAACACTGCTGTGAAATAATTGAAGCTACAAACTAAATGATCCAAAATCAGTCGATCTTTCATACTGTCTGTGGGTCTTATGAGCCAGGCTGTGACAATGTGCGGGCTCACCTGGGATTCAGACCCAGGACCTCTCATTTCATATGAGGCTATGACAAAAAGAGTTGGGACAAAGAGAGCAGGGGGCCATCACAGCACAAACCACATGAGCTGTACGTACAGATACTAAAGAGTGACACGGACAACTGGAGCAGTGTGAAATGTTTCACAGGATGTGGCTTTAATAACAAAAAAGCACCAACAAGAAAGAGTCAATTTCAAGGCTCACTGAAAAATTCACAGTTTGTGTTGATCCAGGAAGAGGTGAAAAGACAAAAACTGCATTAGTCCAGTCTGAGTCATGTGATCATGTGTTTACAGTCAGGCACCAAAACGCTATGACAGCATCTGTGTGTGACGGGTAGATTTAATTCTGGTCAGAACCATCAGGACACCTGCTACTCCAGTGAGGTGATCAGGTAGGATGTGGAAACATGAAATACAAAAATCGAATAGGAAGTAGCGTGACTTTGTCTTTTTCTCTGATATTTGACCTGAAAATGTCTTTCATGTAAAAATAAGCTGAAAACGTCACACACACACAGTACATGATGGTCTCCTCCTGTGAGCAGGAATATTTACTGTTTATCTACATAAAAATATCCAGAGATGATCATCAGAGTCAATTTATCCAAATAATCTCAACATCAGAGATGGAAAGGACAAAGTTAGTGAGACTCACAGAGACACAACAGAGCTCTGATTCAGAAGTGATACTCTGTGGTGACATCAGTGATTACATCATCATGCTCGTTATCCAATCCCTGGTCAGGAAGAGTGGGCTTGGTTGAATCACTGATGCCAATTCCTGAAAAAAACAAAACAAATGTAGAATATCTATCGGCTGTTTATTCTTGAAGAGACAGGATTTAATCATCAGCACATTCATTTGTCAGTGAATGATTCAGTGTTACCTCTGGCTCTGCATTGATATAAAGACATCATGATGAGAGTGGAGATGATATATGGAGAGAAAACCACCAGGTGGAGGACTATTCTGAATGCAAGCTGTAGAGAGGAGTCAGCAGTCAGATCTGGAGCGGTGGGAATAGTTGTAGTGGTGGGTGGAGCTGTGGTTGCAGGTTTTCCTGCAGAGAGAATCCCACCTGTTCAGGTGAATATGTGGATGAAATAAGAGGTGAAATCAGAGTGAAGCTCCTCACCTGTGACAGTGATCCAGCTGGATGGAGACTCTCCATGACCGCTGATGTCACACTTGTAGAGGCCTTCATCAGACCTGGAAACATGCTGGATGGTCATGTGACCTGTAGGCTGCTTCCTGATGAGGGAGCCATCTTTATAGAAAGCAGCTGGGAGGTTGGAGGGAGTGGTCTTTGTTTTACAGAGCAGAGTGACGTCATCTCCCTCCATCACAGGGAGGACAGGACTCTGCAGGATCACTGATCCACCTCAACACAGAGACAAACTACAGCATTTCATCCATTTACACACAGCTTCATCAACACTAACTCCACACACTCAGCTTACCAGTGACTGTCAGCTTAACCATGTTACTGATGGGACCCTCTCTGGACTCACACCAGTAAACTCCACTGTCATGAGGGAACACAGTGATGTTACAGGAAGAACCAGCACCTTCTCCCCACCCATCTCCACACTGAGTCCTCTGTCGTTTGCTTGTGTTTCTCCTCAGAGTCCATCCAGCAGAGCTGTCGTCCTCCTCACAGCTCAGAGTCACAAAGTCATATTCAAAGAACTGAGAGCTGCTGGGACTCACAGTCAGACGAGCTGTGTGGAAGAAGAGGAGACACATACATTACATTGTTATCAGACATATTTTACACTGACTGAATTCACATTGTGAGTTGTTTTCTGCTGACTTTCAGTGATGGGAAATTATCACTTTCGTTCTTGCACCTCACATTTATATGACATCTAATCATTTAGACTGATATAATAACATGATTAGATACACCGACAATGACTGAGGAGGAGTCTGTCTGCAGTTAGCTGCACCATGTTCTTAATAAATGTGTCCCACAGTCTCCTGAGAGAGTGAGTCAGGTTTACAGAGTGACAGAAGAAGGTTACTGACCTTGGTTTGTGGTGCAGCTCAGCAGTGAGATCAGAACTAAAGAGAAATTAAACTCAGGTTAGTTCAGAGTTTCACATTCAACAAGACAGCAGAGGCATGAAAAACACAGAGTGAGCTTACAGAGCAGACACA
The DNA here is from genome assembly GCF_041146795.1 of Maylandia zebra. Lineage (NCBI taxonomy): Eukaryota > Metazoa > Chordata > Actinopteri > Cichliformes > Cichlidae > Maylandia > Maylandia zebra. Next base: position 13,181,281 of record NC_135169.1, on the reverse strand, counting down.
GCAGAGACGTTTCCTCCATCCTGCTGCTCAATGACATCACACCAGCTCTGAGATCAGTTCATGGTTACACTGAGTAAAACCCTCCTCTTCCTCTTTCTGTTCTTCCCTTTTCTCTGACTCTGGGTTTCAGACTTGTGGTTATAAAAAACCTTGTGTGAAAAGACTTTGTGTTTATTTGTCTGCTACTCTGAAGCCATAGTTTTAAAACACAAAGTAAAGATAAAAAGCAACAAAATCTACAACTGGCATTTGACCCTGAATGCAACACCAGTACCTGTGTGAGGTCTTCACTGAGTATCTCACCTCCTTGGAGGGAAAGTTGCGCAGCTCTTTCTTGACAATTACATTTTAAATGTATCGACTATGCTAATGTAATTATTGATTTAATTAATAATATCGCAGATTGAGCCAAACAAACTGTGTCCTCCTGTAGCTGACTGCACACTGACTCTGAGGTAGAAAGCTTTAGTTGGTTTGTGCATCTCTCTGTTCCAACCACTGACTTGTGGTCAAAAAGAGTAAACACATTGAGTGGCTGCAAAACATCAGACTACACATCATGCTCTAGTTAACATTTAGAAAGGTGTAAAGCAGACATGTGTTGGATACAGATAGTTGTGTTCATGTACCTGCAGTGAAAACACAGAGTCAAACATTATCTACCAATAATGTTTATAGGAGACGCTGTGACATGAACGAAAAGGGCTAAAAATTCACTGATTTGTTGACATTCAAAGGACAATACCTAAAAAACACAGAGGTAACAGAAAACACGGACACTACCTGACGTAAACTTACACATTTGTGGATTCCTCTACAGATATCAGATGTAAAGCACAGATGTAGAGGATCATCATCAGCATACTGTCAGTGTCTATATCTGAAAATAAAGATTTTTAACAACTCGGTGATTTGTTGACTTTCTGCCTAAAAACAAAAAATAGAGACAGTAAAAAACACGGACATTTACTTACTTTGAGTCACACGTTTGTGAAATCCTCTACACATTTAGCAATCCAAGTACAGACATGGATTTAGGTGCACACACAAAATGACATTTACACACATGCATTTGCTGCAACAATATCCACATAGAATCCTCTTTCACATGAGTTGGACAATGTAAGGAAAGCTCCATGTGCGAATTACGGAGAAAGCTGTAAGTTGTCAGCATTAGCAAATTGTACATTTTAACATTAGCTTTTTAAAATTGTATTTTAATCCTCAATGTTCTCAGAGGTTTGTGCTCAGTCAGGAAGACAAGAAGCGATTAATGAATCCACTCCCAGTCACATGATGTTATTTTTACCATCTACTGGACACTATTTAAAGTAACATGTCAGTATCTGTGAGTGAAAGTGAATGATGCATATCCTCATCTGAGCAACCAGATTGTCCATTGATTTCAATAACAACACAGGAAATGCTATAATAAAACAGTCCTTATCAATAACTCTTTTATGTGTTCCTCAAATATCACTGCAGGTTTCATTTAGAGATAAACTGGATGCTACTGTCAATAATTAGTTACAGAGTTGCTGTCGTACACATAATGATGATAGAAATCTTCCTTTATGAAAGAATATTTGGTTTTTAATTTAGATAAAATGATCCAAAGATGAACATCAGACTCAATTTATTCTAATAATCTCCACAACAGAGATGGAGAGGACAAAGTTAGTGAGACGCCAACATCATCATGCGTATCATTCAATCCCTGCTCAGAGCGAGCAGATAGGATCAAGGTATAAAGATTGTTTAGTAACGAGTCCATTAGCTGAGCTATGCCAGAAAGCAGTAAGTGAACACCAGAGTGGTGTAAATCATGTCCTCTCTGTCATCCTCTACACGAGTCCTCAGGGTCCATTTCTTGTTCAAAACACTGTGCTGTACATTATGATTCAAATAAAGACTCCAAGGTAGAGTGAATTAACAAATAGTGAATGTTTACTAAGGGTTACGTTGCAAAGATCCAACTAACTCCAAAGGTTAAATAAAAAAAAGAATCAGCAAACCAAAGTCCAGGTAGTTTCAGGAAACACCAGGAGTCTAATCAGCTCATCAGAAAAGAGGACAAAACAGGAAATACCAAAATAAAACAAAATGTACCAAAACATGTTCCTTTAACACCTGATCTGAAAACATCTGCAGGTTTCATTTAGAAATAAGTTGGATTATTTGTACAAAACAGTAGTTACAGAGCTGCAGTGGTAAACACACAAACAAACCAGGAGATTTAAGCTAGAATACAAAACAAAATATGACAAGAATTAAAAAAAAGAACAAACTAGGCATAAAGCAGGATAATAAATATGACTTAAATTTCAAGTTAAAAAGTACTGGAGCAAAGACCCAGGCCTGAGAACAGTCCATGGACCTGAGAAGGAAGGAGAGGGACTGAGGAAATAGCCAGAGGAAACATTATCTATATAGCAGATGTTTGGTGTTTTTTCTCCAACATCAGATCTGAAAGCATCTGCAGGTTTGAATTTTTAGAAATAATCTGAATGCTTTGAAGAATCCCTTAGTTACAGAGCTCCAGTAACACACACAGTATATGATGAAAATCCGCCTCTTAGGATCAATTTATTTGATCTTCCCCTGCCAGTGGCAGACGCCCTCAGACATCGCTGCGTTCGTGGTTCTTTGTGTCTGGGGGTGGGCGTCCAGGTACACACCGGCTCACTCCTGGTAGCTGCTTGTCGGGGCCTGGAGCCTGGGGCTCACTCGGGCCACTTCAGGGGTGGGGTGCCCTCGCCCTCTCGGCCTGGGGCTCGGTCACTCTGGCACAGCTGGCTGCAACCCAACTTTGCCAGACGGGCGCGTCACTGCAACTCCCCCTGGCTTCTGCTCCGCGGCTGCTGAGTGAGCCCCCATCTGGGACTCTCCTCAGCTCTTTCTGGGACAGTGGCGCGGCTGCCCCTCTGTTGGTCTTCCTTGGTCTCCTGTGTTCTGGGGGCCTCTGGATGTCTGGAGCCTGGATCTCCTCCATACCTGCTTCATGCCCTGGAGGACGGGGCTGTGGCCCCCCCACACCCTCTAGCAGATCATTACATGAAGGAACCTTTTAAAAACAAGTGCGTCCATGCTCACAGGTGTACACACTGGTGATCACACCCACAAACTACACCCTTTTTGGCTCCTACCTCAAAGCACACTGTGTTCTGTCGATCTTACGTGCTGCACAATAATGTTTAATATTTTGTATTTACTGTTATATTCCCATATATCATTGTGATGATGTTGTTTATTATATTGCTCTCTTTTTTGCCTGTTTTCTCTTTTTTTTTTCTCAACAGGTGATCCAGGTGATCGATAGATGGATTTTTTGTCTGTTTGTTTTGTTGGTTTATGTTTTTTGCCCTCTATGACAGTTCCTCTTTCCCGCTGTTTCTTTCTCCCTTTTCCTTTCCCAGTCAAGTCTGTCCCGTATTTAGCAAGTGAAAATAGAATAAAATAAACAATAAAAGGTGAACCAAATAGACCATTATGGCAAGGTTGGGATGGTCCATTTGGTAAAGTAAATCTGTTGGGCATCTTTCTTTGCCCTTAGACAACAATTCTGATGTCAAAAGAGCCAAACAGGACAGGCAAAAAAAAAAAAAAAAAAAGGATCAATTTATTTGTTTAGCTAGATGAAAATATCCCGAGATGAACATCAGAGCCCATTTATTCAGATGATCTCTATGCCAGTGGTGAAGAGGACAAATTTATTGAGACCCACAGAGACACAACAGAAGTTTGTTTCAGAAACTATGCTCTGTGGTGACATCAGTAATTACATCCTCATGTTCATCATCGAATCCCTGCTCAGGATGAGTGGGCAGGTTCAAGATGCAAAGTTTGTTCCCTGCATATACAAAATATGAAAAAGTATCAGATGTGAACCAATGAAGAGTTCAGATGAAAAGAATATAATCATCAGCATATTAGGGGATTGATTCAGAGTGTTACCTTTGGCTCTGTGTCGATGTAAAGACATCATGAGGAGAGTGGAGATGACGTATGGACAGAATACAAGCAGGTGGAGGACCACTCTGAATGCAAGCTGGAGAGAGCTGCAGTCAGGGGGTAGTGCTGAGGTGGTGGGTGGAGGTGGGGTTGTATGTTGGTCTGCAGAAAGAATCCCACCTGTTCTGGTGAATATGTGGATGAAATAGGAGGTAACATAAGAGTGAAGCTCCTCACCTGTGACAGTGATCCAGCTGGATGGAGACTCTCCATGACCGCTGATGTCACACTTGTAGAGGCCTTCATCAGACCTGGAAACATGCTGGATGGTCATGTGACCTGTAGGCTGCTTCCTGATGAGGGAGCCATCTTTATAGAAAGCAGCTGGGAGGTTGGAGGGAGTGGTCTTTGTTTTACAGAGCAGAGTGACGTCATCTCCCTCCATCACAGGGAGGACAGGACTCTGCAGGATCACTGATCCACCTCAACACAGAGACAAACTACAGCATTTCATCCATTTACACACAGCTTCATCAACACTAACTCCACACACTCAGCTTACCAGTGACTGTCAGGTTAACCATGTTACTGATGGGACCCTCTCTGGACTCACACCAGTAAACTCCACTGTCCAATGGGTGGATGTAGCTGATGTTACAGGAAGAACCAGCTGGTTTTCCCCACCCATCTCCACACTGAGTCCTCTGTTGTTTGCTTGTGTTTCTCCTCAGAGTCCATCCAGCAGAGCTGTCGTCCTCCTCACAGCTCAGAGACACAAAGTCTCCTTTAAAGAACTGAGAGCTGCTGGGACTCACAGTCAGACGAGCTGTGAGGAATTTAGTGTATTTTTACTAAAATTAATTGACCTGCTGACTTTTACAATTCATTAATGGATGACAGGAAGACATTACCATAAGCATACATTAAGGTAATTACGTTGCATTTGTATCTAATTAGTAATTTAATGAATTATTATTCTTAAGAACACTACTGCAAACAACCAACACCATCTAGATAACAATCACAGGAATATTTCAGGGTTTTTTTAAGCATCACATTTATTTAACTTCACCTCAGCTTATCAAAAGTCACAACAAAAATCACAGCGTGATCTCCAAGTCTGCATAAGTCTGCACTAACATGTCATCATCTATGTTTTTTCATCATGATTTTATGCTGACAGTTGCAACACAACATATCTCTGTGTGTAATTAGTTACTTTTTAAAGGCAGTAAATAGGCTTTTTAAATAATGAACTGTTAGTCTCACAGCCTTCGTGAAATGTTCATAAAATTAATGATCTGTCAGGTTAGTTCGTCTTTTTTATCTGTAAAAATGGATGAATAAATACAGACATGAGAGAAAAATGTGACCCTCATTGTATTAATATTTCATAACTGTCAGATTACAGATGCATGAAGTAGTCGAGGACTAAATTCAAACACATTGTGGTCCTGATTCATCATTGGCTGCAGTAACAACTAACAATGTTAATGACTTTAAACTGCGTGACAGTGCCATATAATGAACTTACTGACCTTGGTTTGTGTTGAGGCTCAGCAGTGAGATCACAACTAAAGAGAAACGAGTCTCAGGTTAGTTCAGAGTTTGTGGTGTTTAATGAAGTGATCAGAGAGCAGAGCAGACACAACATCTCTGTGAGCTGATTGTAAGGAAAGACTGAAACAAAATCAGAGCAGGAAGGAGGAAGACTGTTGGATTCAAACACGTGAAGAAGATTCATATTACAGACAAACATCACTGAAAACAAACTACAGAGTGTTTTATGAGCTTTTTAAAGATTTCATCATCTGAATCTTCCAGAAATACACAGAGTGAACTTACAGAGCAGCCACAACAGAGATGTTTCCTCCATTTAAATCCTCAAACTTTCTGTTAGATGAAGTTGATCCTTTTCTTCAGGACGATGGAGGAGTTTTCTTTGAAGCTGTCAGAGACGAGGACGATGTTAAACACAAAGTTTGATCTTCTTGTTAGTGACAGCAGGTCAGCTGAGACTTGTTGCTGCTTTTCTGTTCTGATGTCAGAGAGACATAAACTGTGTGGCTGCGACTGCACCCTGCATCACCAACAACACACTGACTTTAGTTCAGCTCAAGCGTCATAAACTGGCTTCAGTGCAACTAAAACCTGCACGAGCCTAAAACAAGAAGCAATGAACCAATTATCACATCTACTTTAACATGTGCAGTCTGAGTCCTAACGTAACAATAATGTTCAGATGATCTCAGATCTATAAATGGTGTCTGCTCCCTGACATCAATCCTAAGAAGTAACTGAGATCAGCTGCAGTTTGACAGCCAGTAAACGCGTCTCTCTGCTTCTTCTTCTTCATTATGTCACAGGGTCAGTGTGCGTTTCTCCACCAGGAAGCAATTTTATATGAGAGTTAACCCCACAAACACAAACATGTGGTCCTAATAAACACTGACAGAAAATCAGCTTTATTCTTATTGACTGCTCCAGCTGGCTCAAACACTGAAGAACTACACAGTAGAACATGAGCTGATGTTTATACCTGAAGTGTAAATGACACATTTCTTTTCTATAAATTCAGTTTTAACTGCAATTGGGTGTTGAATAAAAATATTCTATTGCACAGATATATTTCCTTATGTGTGGATGTTTAATTTAGAAAAACAGGTGACATCATCTAGACTGTCAGAAAATCAGGTTTGGTGATGCAACAGGGAAAGGATTTTTTCTTTTTTAAATAAATGTGTCCCACAGTCTCCTGGAAGAGTGAGTCAGGTTTACAGTGTGACAGAAGAAGGTTACTGACCTTGGTTTGTGGTGCAGATCAGCAGTGAGATCAGAACTAAAGTGAAATTAAACTCAGGTTAGTTCAGAGTTCTGAAACGTTTCCTCGTGCTGCTCGCTGATATCAGACAAAGACTGAGTTCAGGTCACTCTCATACAGAGTAAAACCCTCCTCTTCCTCCTCAGCTGTGACTCGGTGCCAGTGTTGTGGTTTCCTCTCTGAACTTCATGCAAAAGTTAAATTATTTGGTGGAAATAAAGCAGAAATACAAAATTTTAAATGAAAAAAATTGAACCAGAACATGAAGTAAAGATCAACAGCAACAAAATCTACAACTGCACCTGAAGGCAACATTAGCAGTTGTGTGATGCCTTCACTGACTCTCTGACCTTTACTTGTGAAATAAATGCATCAAGCACTGTTTGAAATACATTTTCACAATTAAATTAAAATAAATTCTTAAGTGTTTTATTGACAATAATGATTTTATCAGTCATGTTGCAGATTGTTACAAACCTGCTGTGTCTTCCTGTGGCTGATTGTAGTTTAGCTGCGAGGTTTTTGAGTTGGAGGTGGGCTTTAGCTTCTCTCTGTTTCAACCTCTGACTTGTGGTCAGAAAGGCAGTGAGTTCACTGTTTGGCTGCTCAACATCAGACTGCACGTCACAAACTGATGGCTTTTAAAGAACATCCTACCTATCAGCACTAAAGCACAGTGCTGATAGAAAACATGGACCTACTTTAACTCTGTTACTGAGTCTTAGAAATGTCTGACAGTCATGAATGATAAATATGATTTCAATTCTGCTGTTTTCTAGACTCCAATTAATTTTTATTGAATGTATTTCAGTTTGATTAATTTCTCATTTTTGTTATTATCATGACCATATAATGCCCAAGTAGCATCCTCTGTAGATGAAGAAGCTAACATAATACTTTTCACTATTTTGCAGGTATCTCTATCTGTATCTAGCGACAAATTGCATGATCCAACACCAACTAATCTTTCATACTGACTGTGGGTCTTATGAGCCAGGCTGTGACAATGTAAGGCTTGTGTGGGATTCAGACCTGGGACCTCTCACAACCTGTCATACGAGGCTATGACAAAAACAGATGGAGAAAAAGTGCAGGGGGTATCACAGCTAAAACCAAATGAGCTGTAGGTACACGAACGAGAGGAACAGTTTAAAGAGTTTCACAAGATATCATTTTAATAGCAAAAGCACCAATAAGAAAGAGTCAATTTCAACACTTTTACACTCTGTCAGTATCTGTGAGTGAGCAGCAGCAACAACCTGCCGTTGGAATTCAGTCAGAAACGTCAACAATAGGACGCCAGGTAGTTCAAACTGATGATCGCGAAGGAGGCAGAGCAAGCAGAGTTGGCAAAAGTTCAGACATTAAGTACAAATACAAACACTACTGTAAAAAAATACTCCAGTAAAAGTTGAAGTACTGATTCAAGTTCCTTACTCAAGTATAAGTAGAAAAGTGCAGGCTCTGAAATGTACTCAAAGTAAGAAAGTAGAAATTAGCTCTATTTTCAGTCACCTACATTGTAGAGGGTGACTTTGCCTGTAAACAGTAAAATGTGCACAGTCAGAGGTTAAAGTGGGTTCAGTAGGTGGAGAAACTCTAAAATTGATTGTAGTGACTGAGTGTAGGGCATAAAATCATAATTTCTATTGAGAGCTCCAGTAGATTTTCTTGGGAACATTTGCTGCTTATCTACATAAAAATATCCAGAGATGAACATCAGAGTCCTTTTATTCATATAAGATTCACAACAGAGGTGGAGAGGACAACATTAGTGAGACCTAAAGAGAAGCACCAAAGCTCTGATTCAGAAGTGATACTCTGTGGTGACATCAGAGATGACATCATAATGCTCATCGTCCAGTCGCTGCTCAGGCTGAGTGGGCAGGATCGGGACACGGAGGATTTTTCCTGTAAAAATGTATGAAGTGTTTCAGCCATTAATTTATAGAGATTTCAGCATATTGATTAATTAATGAATGATTCAGTGTTACCTTTAGCTCTCTTTCGATACAAAGACACCATGAGGAGAGTGGAGATGACGTATGGACAGAACACCACCAGGTGGAAGAGCAGTCTAATCACAAAGTGGAGTAAGGACGAGTCAAGGGGCAGAGGTGTGGTTATATGTTTTTCTGCAGAGAGAATATATGGTTATTTCAACCACATGTGAATATATAATGAAAAAAGAGGTAACATAAGAGTGAAGCTCCTCACCTGTGACAGTGATCCAGCTGGATGGAGACTCTCCATGACCGCTGATGTCACACTTGTAGAGGCCTTCATCAGACCTGGAAACATGCTGGATGGTCATGTGACCTGTAGGCTGCTTCCTGATGAGGGAGCCATCTTTATAGAAAGCAGCTGGGAGGTTGGAGGGAGTGGTCTCTGTTTTACAGAGCAGAGTGACGTCATCTCCCTCCATCACAGGGAGGACAGGACTCTGCAGGATCACTGATCCACCTCAACACAGAGACAAACTACAGCATTTCATCCATTTACACACAGCTTCATCAACACTTTAATGCCTGGCTTCTGATGGCCTTGTCTCGTCTCGTGTAACTTTAACCCTCAGAGAGTCTTTCAGTCTTGTTCTCTAAAACCTAAAGAAGATGGATTTGATCATCTGGTAACTGGGTTCATTAGTGCCCGATCCCAAAACGTAACATATTACGCTATGTGACAACACATCTCTATGCTACACGTTCAGAAACAGGAGGAAACATGAGAACTGTTTGGACTGAATCAACACATGTATATTTATTTTACTTTCTCTTCATGAATAGTTTTGGAAAAGTCTATCAAACACGATTAAGGTTGTTGTTAAAGTTAGGGATAAGTTTATGGTTGGAATAATAATAATAATGTATACTTCATTGAGCGATGGGAAGGGTGCAGCATCATGCCGCAGGACCGTATGCTGCTGTCTACACCGGCGAACTCTCACCCCATTTACCCACCCCTTTAGCTTCCTGATGATGTGATGTGTTTTCGTGTCATGTTGTGAAGATTCATGTGCTTTTTGTGCTGAGGGGTTTTTGTTTTCTGTTCTCATACTGATCTTCTACCAGGAGCTCAGTCTGAGTAGAGTTCTCTTTTTCTCTCCTCCACTGCCCTCTTGTGTCCTACATTTCATTTGTTTTCTTTCCACTACCTGTTCTGACCTGTCTCGCCAATGTGATTTTTGTGTAATATATGTATGGTTGGAGGAGGTCCAATCTTGCTACAGGCAACTGCAAGTGACAAATAAAAGCTTTGTCATCATCATAATCATCATCAACACAAACTCCACACACTCAGCTTACCAGTGACTGTGAGGTTAATCATGTTGCTGACGGCACCCTCTCTGGACTCACACCAGTAAACTCCAGTGTCCCATTCAGGAATAACTTTCATGCTACAGAAATATCCTGGTCCTTCTCCCCACACAGCTCCACACTGAGTCCTGGTTTCTGTGCTTGTGTTTCTCCTCAGAGTCCATCCAGCAGAGCTGTCGTCCTCCTCACAGCTCAGAGACACAAAGTCTGTTTCAAAGAACTGAGAGCTGCTGGGACTCACAGTCAGACGAGCTGTGAGGAACAGGAGATGATATATAATATATTATAGCCATTTTTCAATAATTCTGACACTATGGTGAACAGCTCCTTCGAATCGATGGTTTCTGTGGAAGCATATACACTTGGACAAATAAAGAGGATAATATCTGATTCATTGTTATTTTTGCTGTGAAGAGCAATATACGCTTGTCATTTACTTAAACACTGAGATCAAAAGTGTTCATAAAAGTTGCTTTAATCAAACATTTACTGATATATAGAGGGAAAGAAAGAGACTCTTGGATGAGCTCCAAAGAGTTACAGGAGAGAGAGATCGGCTCTGTGCTGTGATTGTATTAAATTATATCAGAAAATCAGACAGAACAATTTCCAGCTCTAACTTTCATCTGTTTTCGTTTTTCCTTTTCCCACTGACAGAAAATATCTCAAAAACCGAGAAAGTCATGCAGATTTATTTAACCAAAACGTCAAACTCAGACTAAATGAAAAATAATGCATATGTCATCTATCCATAGCAGCATGCATATCAAATAAAGTTTTAGGAAAGTTTCTTCATTCTTTGCTGAAAAAGTTCTGTTTCTTCCGATTTAAAGAAAATAGGTATTTATCAGTTTGAAATGGACTATTACAGTTATTACAGTTTCCCAGAATTAGCCAGTGATAGCTTTTGTAAAATATGTCCTTTCTTGTCGAAGGAAAACTATTTTTATTTTTAAAAAAATATTATTTTCAAAATTAAACTTGAGAAAGTTGATCGGCCCATTGCTTAAGTGTTTGGATTCTGGCGCCTAGGTCCATGCACAAAGCTACAGGAGCTTCTAGCTTTGTTTGACTGTGTGTACAACAAACCCGATGACATTAACTACCAGAAAGTTGAAAGACCAAACAAAAACACACTTTGACACCAAAGACTGGGCAGGCAAATGATTCAGCACCAAAACAGCTAAAAACGTTTGTGGTTATTAAAATAAAAATGCTCATCTTTCCTAAGGAGCTTGCAAAGAAAAGCATCTGGACTTCTTTAAGTTGCTTGAAGACACTTCACCTCTTATCTGAGAAGCTTCTTCAGTTCTAAGGTCAAAGGGTGGACAGTCCCAGATTTAAGCTCTGTGGGTGTGTCCCACAAGAGGGTCATGGACCCCTCATCATCCTCTACCTATTCACACGAGCCAAGGTGTGAAAACAGTTGTAGGCCACAATCTGAATCTGTCATGATGTAAAAAAGCTTCTTGGATGAGAGGTGAAACATACAGACGCTTTTCTTTCCAAGCTCCTCAGACTACGATGACCTGGATGACTGAGAACCAGTCATCCAGACATGCCCATCTTTTCTCACTATATTCATACATTTGTTTATTGTGCATTGTACTGGATTACTAAGCAACTGAAACAGCCTCACATATGTTAACACAGGGGAAAATAGTATTTGCTGAAGTACACTGTTTTTGTCAGCTTGTTTACTTTAACAGTCTCAATGTTTCTTTCCTTGTTGTACAGGGATTTCTCCGTTTGTACAGACATCGGTTTCAGGTTGTTTCGAAAGATCAGTATAATTTTAGCTAGTTGGTTTCAGTATTTCTCAAAGCCTCGCTATCTTTTACAACCCTTAACCTCGTACAAATGGAAGATAATTTCTGCTGACCTTTGGTTTGTTTCATCTGCAACATTTTTAGTATTCCTAGTCTAATTCTGATAATTTTGATAAATTCAAAAATTGTAGGAAAAAAAGTAGCCAGAAAAACACAGGACAAATCGACTGTGCTAAACTGGCCAATTACAATAGTCGTGAGCTGCATTGACCCGACTTGAAGTCACAGTTCTCTGGAGGTGTCCATCGGGCTAGTTGGAAAGTTAGGACACTGAGGTTAAAATAGACTTTCCGGTTACTTCATAGGTTACAACACAGATTTCCCACAGGAGTCTAAACAAGACCTTAGGAAAAAAACTAACAAATGGACAACTGTACCCTCATACACACAATAATAACATGGACTAAACCACCACTCAAAACCACTAGCACTTTATATAGCCTCTGTAGGAATTATCTACATATTTCACTGATCTAAACTGCACTACTGTAAATGCTGTAGACACAATCATTATGTACAATAGGATAATTATAATTCTACAACTGTTTACAACTGTTTATAACTTGCATAGCTCATATTTCATATTTCTGTATAGTTTTCATATTTATATCCTGTTAATACCCTGTACATAGCTTGTACACTCACTACAGCCTGTACATACTTATAGTACAGCAGATCTCTACTGTACAATATAAAGCGCCTTGAGGCGACTGTTGTTGTGATTTGGCGCTATATAAATAGAATAGAATTGAACCGTGACACTCCACATTGTTCTCCTCCATAAAAACGACATCTGCATCTGCTGGGTCCAAAGTGGTCAGTTACTGTCATGGGGTTGAGTGTGAGGAGTGAGGACCCAAATGCAGAGGCCTCGAGGCAGGCTAAGTTTAACTGAAAGCAAGCCGTTTAAAAAATATTAACTTATTGAAACCGAAAGCATTACAATTAAAAACTGGAACCTGTGCTAAGGCTGGACATATTATAACTGGGAGAACAGACACTTTGACAAAGAGTATACGTAAAGAAAAGGAAACTTGAGAGAATGAGACAACTAAACAATTGAAGTAAATCAAAGCATACAAGACAAAGGAAGGAACTGAAAGAGGAACAAAACTAATGCAACTATGAACTCAAATAACAACTTACACACTAACAGGAAAAATGCATGTGTGTGTAACTAGTAAAAACAAATTCAACAAAAAAGAGGTCTGTCTGCAGTTAGCTGCACCATGTTCTTAATTAATGTGTCCCACAGTGTCCCGAGAGAGTGAGTCAGGTTTACAGTGTGACAGAAGAAGGTTACTGACCTTGGTTTGTGGTGCAGCTCAGCAGTGAGATCAGAGCTAAAGAGAAATCTCAGGTTAATTCAGAGTTTCACATTCAACAAGACAGCAGAGGCATGAAAAACACAGAGTGAGCTTACAGAGCAGACACAGCAGAGACGTTTCCTCCATCCTGCTCTTCAATGGTATCAGACCAACACTGACATCAGCTCATAGTTCACTTCAACTACAACCCTCTTCCTCTTTCTTTGTCTGTCAGTTTTGTAACTTCATCCCCACTGTATATCATGAGAGGAGTTTCTTTGTTTGACCAAAATAAACCAGAACATAAAATAAAGACAACAAACTAACAGTAGAAACTTAAGGCAACATAACTACACATCTATCTCACTCATCTACAATAAGTGAGATAGATGTGGTTTGGACAAGGCAACGTCTCCCTGCTTCAACCACTGATTTTTGGTCAGAGAGAGAGGAAATAAACTGTGTGCCTACTTCTTTCTGCCTTCACATTTTGAAAATCCTTGTTCCTTTAGTCTTGATTCTACATGTTTTTACATGTCTGAAAAGCACATCAGACACAAAGAGCTGTGTTAATATAACTGCAGTGAAAACACAGGCAGAATCGGCCTTCATCTCCTTATGATATTCAGAGGAAAAAAGTGTGTAGGTCTCTTTATATATGAAATGCAAATGATCATAAATCAGTGATTTGAAGACTTATAAAGGACATCCTGCCTAAGGATCATACAGAGCTGATAGAAAACATGGATGTTGATCTCCTTTAACTCTGTTAATGAGTTGTAGAAATGTCAGTGGGACAAGTGCTGTAGGGAGCAGTTCAGAAGGGGAATGGTCTGAAGGTGAAAACAGTTCAGAAGGTCGACCAGCAGATGACCTTGTTGGAGTCGTCTGCTGGTTTGTTAGATCACTGTGGAGGTCTAGTGACCATTGTCCTCAAAGGGAGGATGCGTTTAGGTCTGGAATCACCCTGGTAGAGGAATTTTCAGGCAGCTGCAGTGTCCAGTTTCCTTTTGAAAGAGAAGGTGAGCACAGGGAAGTAGCTGGTAAGAAACACAGCAAAGGAGGTGAAGGGACATGAAGTGTAACAACAACAAAATCCTTTAGCCAAGTCAGGAGTCCATTAGTCCTGGGTTCATTTCTTGGGCAAGTGCTCTGACATACAATGTAAATCAAGAATCAGATACAGACTCGAAGGCAGACTAAATTAACAAAAGTTAATCTTTATTGAGGATGAAGTTGGAATGATTCAACTAACTCCAAAAGTTACATTTTCAAAAAGCAGCGAACCAAAGTCCAGGTAGTTTCAGGGGAAAAGGTTCAGATGGAGTCACCGCCTGGTAGTTATAATTCCAGTCAAACATCAGGAGTGTAATATCCTCATCAGAAAGGAGATGAAAACAAGAATTACCAAAATAAAACAGGATGTAGAATAGCATCTTCCTCTAAAACCTAATCTGAAAACAGTTGTAGGTTTCATTTAGAAATGAGTTGAATGCTTCGTACAATAGAGTAGTTACAGAGTTGCAGTGGTAAACAAACAAGCAAGGAGAGTTAAGGTAGAATACAAAACAGAACATGAGAAGAATTAAAAAAAAGAAGATACCAAGCACAAGACAGAATAATATAAATAAATTAAATTTCAAGTTAAAACATGCTGGGGAAAAGACCTCGGCCCATGAACAGTCCAGCTACTTAATTATGCAGGACAGGGACATAAAACATGAACATTATCTATGTAACAGTTTTTAGGTTTTCCTCCAATATCAGATCTGAAAACATCTGCAGGTTTGATTCAGAAATAACCTGAATACTTGGTGAAAAATACCTTAGGTACAGAGCTGCAGTAACATACACAGTACATCATGGAAATCCTCATCTTAGGATGAATATTTGTTGTTTATCTGCATGAAAATATCCAGAGATGAACGTCAGAGTCCATTTACTGCAATGACGTCAGAGGTGAAGAGGACAAAGTTAGTGAGACCCACAGAGACACAACAGAAGTTTGTTTCAGAAGCGATGCTCTGTGGTGACATCAATAATTACATCCTCATGTTTATCCTCTAATCCCTGCTCAGGATGAGTGGGAGGGATTGAGACGGAAAGTTTGTTCCCTGCACAAACAAAAAATATGAAAAAGTATCAGATGTGAGACAATGAAGATTTCAGAACAAAAGGAGTTCATCATCAGCACACTAAGTGAGGAAATGATTCAGTTTTACCTTTAGCTCTGTGTCGATATAAAGACACCATGAAGAGAGTGGAAATGAAATATGGACAGAACACCACCAGGTGGAGGACCACTCTGATAGCAAGGTGGAGGGTGGAGGAGTGAGAGGCCAGTGTTGTGGAAGAGGGAAGAGCAGAGGTGATGGGCTTCACTGTGGCTGTAGGGTTTTCTGCAGAGAGAATCCCACCTGTTCAGGTGAATATATGGATGAAATAAAAGGTAACATAAGAGTGAAGCTCCTCACCTGTGACAGTGATCCAGCTGGATGGAGACTCTCCATGACCGCTGATGTTACACTTGTAGAGGCCTTCATCAGACCTGGAAACATGCTGGATGGTCATGTGACCTGTAGGCTGCTTCCTGATGAGGGAGCCATCTTTATAGAAAGCAGCTGGGAGGTTGGAGGGAGTGGTCTTTGTTTTACAGAGCAGAGTGACGTCATCTCCCTCCATCACAGGGAGGACAGGACTCTGCAGGATCACTGATCCACCTCAACACAGAGACAAACTACAGCATTTCATCCATTTACACACAGCTTCATCAACACTAACTCCACACACTCAGCTTACCAGTGACTGTCAGGTTAACCATGTTACTGATGGTACTCTGATTAGACTCACACCAGTAAACTCCACTCTCCCATTTGTACGTGTAGCTGATGTTACAGAAAGAACCAGCTGATTTCCCCCAGTCAGCCCCACACTGAGTCCTCTGTTGTTTGCTTGTGTTTCTCCTCAGAGTCCATCCAGCAGAGCTGTCGTCCTCCTCACAGCTCAGAGACACAAAGTCTGTTTCAAAGAACTGAGAGCTGCTGGGACTCACAGTCAGACGAGCTGTGAGTAATAGAGTAGTAGAGGATATTTAGACCAGGCCCATATTACATTTCATATCTTAACTTCTAGTCCCATATTCCTTGTTTTCATTCACTATCAATTGTTACTGGATGATAATAAATCAGATATTATTTCTTACATAAGAGTCGTTGTTAAGGTGCAGATGTATTTGAGTGTAAGACATCTGTTTAATTGTAATTCAACATGAAATTATGTAGACTGACAGGAGTAAGATAACATTGATTTGACTGAAGTTTGGCACCATGTTCTTAATTAATGTGTCCCAAGAGAGTGAGTCAGGTTTACAGTGTGACAGAAGAAGGTTACTGACCTTGGTTTGTGGTGCAGCTCAGCAGTGAGATCAGAACTAAAGAGAAATTAAACTCAGGTTATTTCAAAGTTTCACATTCAACAAGACAGCAGAGGCATGAAAAACACAGAGTGAGCTTACAGAGCAGACACAGCAGAGACGTTTCCTCCATCCTGCTGCTCAATTATATCAGACCAACACCGACATCAGCTCACAGTCACTTCAAGCAAAACCCTCCTCTTTCTCGTTGACTGGCTTTCAGTGTTGTGGTTTCCTCCAGAAATGCACTAAAGTGAACATCAGCACCTGTGTAATGCCTTCACTGCCAGTCCGAACAAACCACAGGGATGTGTTATAGCTCTAGCTGACACAGAGTAAAATTACTGACTATGTTACTGAAAGGATTGATTTTATCAATTGTGTTACAGATTGAAAGAAACAAGTTTTGTCTTCCTGTAGCTGACAGCAGGAAGTGACCTGGAGGTGGTTTTGTTCCTGTTGACTTCTCTCTGTTCCAACCACTAACATGTGGTCAGAAACTGTGTGGATGCACGACATCAAACTGCATCAGGCTGTGGTTAAAGATTTTAAAGGTATTTGGCAGAGGTGAGCTGACGTTTGATCACTTCTATCAGCTAACAGACTTTTTGTAAACCCTTTAACCATACATGTCGTTACACCTCTTATCTCACTGAAATCCAGCTGAACACGTTCCAGTTCACATTTCTCTTGGTTGTGTGTTTGGGATCATTGTCTTGTTTAAATGTTGGCCCTCATTTCATCTTCGTCAGGCTGGTAGCAACACTATACCAACTTCACTGCTGATTTGGTGTTTTCTGGATGATATGCAGTGCCTTTTGACCAAACATGGTGTGTATTATGGCGTCCAAAAAGTTCAGTTTTGGTCTTATCTTGCCAGACTATGTAATTCCAGTATTTCAAAGGTTTCTCTGAATGTTGTTCAGTGAGCTTGGAACGTGCTTCAACAGGCTTTTGTTTCAGCAATGGAGTGTTGCATGGTGAGCATGCGTATGGGCCATGGCGGATGAGTGCATTGCTTATTGTTTTCTTTGAAAAAATCATCATGAGATGTGTGTTGTGTGAAAAGTTGCTAAAAAGTTACCTTTTTATAGACGATCAGTTGGGAAAGAATCAGCTTATATCAATTTCCACCAAGTGGCAAATTACTAATTACTGATAGATTTCAACTGGTGTCATAACTTTCCACGACTTTTTCCACCTGCTTCTCTTCATGTGCTCAAAAAGTTTTCCCTGTGTTATTTCTAATTATTACACTTCATTTATGGACAATGGACATCTATGGTTTTCTTTGCACGTGTGGATTGGTTTGGAAATGTGTATATATATATATATATATAGCTCGAGACGTTGTGGAGGGTGAAGGTAACGGTGGTCCCAGTGGTAGTTGGAGCACTAGGTGCGGTGACTCCCAAGCTAAGCGAGTAGCTTCAGCATATCCCAGGAACAACATCGGAGATCTCTGTCCAGAAGAGCGCAGTCCTAGGAACAGCTAAGATACTGCGCAGGACCCTCAAGCTCCCAGGCCTGTGGTAGAGGACCTGAGCTTGAAGGGATTTTTTAAATAAATATATATATATATATATATATATATATATATATATATATGTATGTATGTGTGTGTGTGTGTGTGTGTGTGTGTGTGTGTGTGTGTGTCGCTTGTCTGTTTGAGATTGTCATTGTTCTAAATAAAGCTTATAGAGAATAAAAAAATTCTTGAGCCTTGTTTACTTCCTGTTTGAACAGGTATTTCCTGTATGTTTTAATGTTTTTATTTATTTTTATTTTGTTAAGTAGTTATTGTAGGCTGCTAACAAGTGGAAACATGTTTAGTTTATAGTACAATAATTAAATAAAATATAAAAGTCAGTTAGTCTACCTAGTTGCAGCCGCTGGTTCACCGTTCACCTGGAAGATTCCAGAACATTCTGGAAAAGTAAGGAAGCTACGTAAGCTCCCGTAACGGATCACTGTGTTCATTTACGAGTAGCGTTCACACTGTGCACGTCGGCGCCCGCCAGCTCGTGAGTAACGGAAACGATTAAACTGTTCTTAATCGAGCGACAACTCATCTCCGCTATATACCGGATGATTTCCCGTCTAAATAAGCTGGATGTTGTAAACGTCTAAGTATAAAATTGATCTACGTTACGATCTGCGACGTATCGGTTCAGGTTCCTGTCGCGGTGTAAAAACAGTAAGTGAACGGAAACTTTTACTCCAAGTTTAAGTTGACTGTGTTCGATTAATGTTATTCTGACGATCGGTTTTCCCCTACTGTCTGCAGTTTTCAGTTAAACAACAATGGCTGCGTGCTCGCTGACTACCTGGATTTCGCTATTCGTTGTCGTCGTCGTTCCCTCGGCTGTCGTGCCCGGTGAGATTTCGCTGTGAGGTTAAAATAAGCTTCATTAATCGAAATGAATGAATCCCGTAAAAAATCTTTCCATTTCTGCTCTGAAAACATCGGTGTCTTGTGTTGGTTAAAAGTAGCCCACAAATCAAATTTGTGCCGGTACGTCAATACGGCGCTCTGGTAGCAGCGATTTATTAAATGATGCGTCATTGCGGCCGCCATATTGTATACAGGCAAAGGTAGTTAATGAGGTTAGGACTGTTTTTATTCATGTACTAACTTGGTGAATGATAACCCAACTCGTTACAGGTGGTGATAGTGTATGATGCAGAACATGGTTGCACCGGTCTCTGCCTGAAGCCCATTTATAAAATAGATTTTGCTCATTTCAGCAAACAGTTCTTTCTCCTTTCTTTTAAAGTTAATTTCTATTCTCCGGTTAAGTGATTACGTGTGAACCCTGCTTTGGGGAATACTCTGAGTTTATTAAGGCTGTTGTGTTTGTAACATGTTTTAATGCTCTGGTGTCTTGTTCTGTTTAATCTCAACAACCTACTATTTAAAAGAGAAAGTTAGTGATCGAGTGATCACTGTTGACATCTCTCGGTTTTTATTACCACTTCATCGGCAGCACGTTGTAAAGCTCAGTTTTTAAAACCTTACCATGTATCTACGGCCCAGCCCACGTAGCAGTAAATTAATGACTATTCTTGTATGTGGATGGATTATCGTTTGAAGCTTCTGAATGTCCTCTGACAAAGTCGTGTCACCCCCCCCAGTCATCCCAAACAGAGCAAGGACCTGATTTACCTGCACAGTAAAGTACACAAAGCACAACATGTGGTCATTTATATTGTTTAAAGCAAATGCGATATGTAGGTATTTTGTAGTACATTTTAAATTAATTTTAAGCTGTTCATTCTACTTTATTTTTTTGTATTGAGTGTTTTTCTTTTTTTTTCTTTTTTAAACAGTGATATGGAGGGTATTTTAAAGTTCAGACTGGTACAGTTACAATAGAAAGGCATTGCTTATTGGCAGCGGTCGCATAGCTGTCCTAACTGTCAAATACATTTGATTCCTCATCAAGTAGGTAGTGATTGGTGATTAATTAGTTTATGAGCTGTGTTCTACATATCCAATGGCCTGGGGTGAGTAGAAGAAGTTTGTGTTAGTAACTTGTTTACAGCTGACTCATTCATCTGTGAAGAAATGGACACTCACTTGTGGGCCTTTTCACATTAAATTCCTAACAAAGAGTCTTCATTAACCCCCCTTGTGGATACTTTTAAAAGCAAAGAAAGATGGAAGGCAGAGCTCACCATGACCACAAAGGACAGGATTAGAAATGAGTACATCATAGTGAAGAGGGACATATAGAGCACATATTTTTGAAACCTGGCAGTGAGGGAAATGGCTACACAAAAAACACATCTATGGTCCCCGAGTCTGACAAAAAGCTACTGATAGAGGAGCAGGTATACCATCGCCTCAACATCCTCCTTGTGACATTCTTGTTGCATACAAATGATGTCATGGGACTTTCAGCCGCATGGCTATAGTGATCCCATGCACATTAGGTGGTATTTGAATATAATAGAAAACAACTCAAGTTGCACTGATCTGAGTAGGTACTACTAATGGAAAAGAGCTGTCAGGGGTGAGCCACATTTACTACCACTCTGTTAAGAGTTTGTATGCTCTACATGTATGGAAATCTCACAGCAGAGGGCAGCAAATGATCTGTTTCACACTGCACCTTAGTCATCCATCTGCTCAAATACTTCCATAAAGATTTGGGAACACATAGTTCCAAAATAATGTTGTTAAAGTTACTTTTGCAACAGGTTGTTTACTGTGAATAAAGCATATACTTGTTTAAACAAAGCAAATAGATAGTCAGATGGTGTTATGATGAAAAGTGTCAATGTGATTGTTTCTTTTTTTTTTCCCCCCCTTATCTCAGAACTATCAGCCGCTCTTGACTGGTCTGCATGGTTATGCTCTAAATCGCAGGTGTCGAACCAGGCCTCAAGGGCCGCTGTCCTGTTTGTTTTCCAACTAACCTGCCATTGTAGCTTCTTATTGGCAAAGCACACCTGATCCAGGTAATCAACGGCAGGTAGGGCAGGGATATCTCAAAAACAAGCAGGATGCTGGCTTTCAAGGACTGGAGATAGACACCCCTGCTCTAAGATGATATTAAAGAAAAAACATATTTAAAAAAAATTCAGACAGCTTTCAAAAGTTCTTTATCGGTTTCAATTGTGCCTCTTTTAACCTTGATTTTTAAGTTGCATTACCTGTTTGTGCATGTACTAATTTGACAGCAGTGACCTACTGTGGGAATTTCTACATTTCTCTGTGTAAAATGGTTATAAATGTCCTTAAGCAGAGTGACCTGGGCAGCTAATTCTTGGAGCAAGAGAAGGCACTTCACACCACAATAAGCTGTAGTATGCCTGATTTTTATTTATTTTTTCCCCTTTACTTTTTTTAAATATTTAATTAAAAAGGACAAGAAAAAGATAAATTGCCCACATGCTGTGCATTAGTCAGTCTAAATAAACTTACAAAAGTAATGTTAACATTCTGGATGTTAATGCACACAAAGACATGTTCTGTCTTTTTCTGCAAACTCGTCACTTTCTAGCCAGCTGTAGGAGCTTTTCTTCTCATATTTGTGATCTGATAGAAAAGGTAAATCTAACAGATTTAAATAAAGTAATTCAGTTGGTTTTCTTGTGGGCCCACAGAGCAGATTTTCAAGTGACAGTGGTTTCTGTTTGTTATTTTCATACCCTTTTTTACCCTGAAGTCTTTTTTTTAAATATCTGAATTTTATTTTTAGTTCACTATAGTAACCCTGCACTTTACATAAAGAAGACTTCATCCATCCATAAACCTACTATGGCTACATGACAGGTGTCTGATCTAAGTCAACTTCAACAGTAGAAGTGAGCCTATGGAGCACAATTGAAGCTAAAGGTTTTCTTAATTTAATAGGAAACTGAAATTCTAAGTTTTGATATCTTGGTGCATGCTCAATAATCCAGGTATTTTGATGAGTTTCAGACTTCAGATCAGATGTTCAGATCCCGATTTTGTATTTTGGGAATGAATCGTGGGGCAGAGTGCGGACTAATGATTGACAGTTGACAATTTGTTACAAATTAAAAATAAACATTTTAGTTAAAGGTGGCCACCGCTCCGTCACAGTTTACTGCAGACACCAGCCAACAGGTAGGAAACACTGTTTCTGATTGTCCTGATGGACTATATCGCTGGGTGAATGTTTGTAACATTAGCTTAATGATTAACTTAGTACTCAGTCATTAGTCAAAGCCCCACTGCTCTTCATTGATACAGGCCCACAAGGCAATACTAAAAATAAAAAGGGTGTAAAGCTGGAAAAAAATGTAAAAAAAAAAAAAAAAAAATCCAAGAAAGATTTGTATGGAAAAACATTTTTTTTTATAAATTTATTCAAAACAAAATAATTCATTTGAGTTTTTTAAAAAATATATCAAAACTAAGAATTTCAGTTTCAAATCACGTAAAACTTTTAAACCCTCATTTAGCTCCATACAAGTTCATATAAAAGAGGAGAAAAAATCCAAACAAATGAACTTGTTTTGCCTGCCAGGGTGACCTAGAGCTAGGGTTGGCAAATTTGCTATCAAGAGTAATTTCTAAGCAGTGTTTGACCAAATCTGTTTAAGATCATAACTCATATTTGTAACATAGTTTTCACAGCCTGTTGAGCCTGTTCATATTCTGAAATGGTTAATCATAATCGCATCATGTGACTTTGCAGCAGGTTTTTGTGATTAGTTGATACTTTAAATTTGCCTTTTTATTGTGATTTTTCCTTTTTGTCATTTATGAAATTAGAGAATTTTCTTTTGAAGCCAACAAAACAGTGATTGAATTAAATAGAAAAAAATATTACTGTGGATATTTATTTAAGCTTACTTTGATAGACCATTTTGATTACTACCTGTGTTTGTGCAAAAGAGTCAAAAGTAGCTGCATTGTATTAAAAAAGGGGTGGGAGGGGTGGTGGTGAGGAGCTCAGGCAAATGTAAGGTACTCTACGAAAGCAATGTTTTGGACATGTCCCATTGGGTTGAGGCCCCCAGCAGCCCAGGATACACTGGAGAAGATCGCATCTTTTGGCTGCTTTGGGGATACCTCAGTGTCCCCCCTGAAGAGATTGAGGAGGTGGCTCTGCAGAGAGAGGTCTGGGCTAATCTGCGTAGACTGCTGCTGTGATCCGAATTAGAATTAGTAGCCAAAGATGGATGGGTGGGCAGTCTAAACATATTTGCTTAAAAAAGGGCCAATTCATTCAGTCATTTTGACTGAATTGCAGAAGCAGATGAAGCATACAGTAATCAGTGTTGGTGGTGAAAGCAAATAAATCTGAATAGATATTGTTACACTCTTCTTATATGGATCTGGACCCCATAGAAACACGAAAAACTAGACATTTGTGTTTACATTCATGTTAACCACAAGTACTGAGGTTCAGCGACATTCACCACCAGGTGATTAAAATTCAGGTGTTAGACTCCTTACAGGTAGAGGGTGTAACTAAAATGTTGGAAAAAAAAATACACACACACACAAAAGAAATCAGTAGGCACTGCAGAAGCACAAGTGGGAAATTGCAATGTTCACTAAATATGAAAATATGTAATTAATTACCTTTCTTTTTTAAAACTAAATTTCCAAAAAAGCAACTCTTATACTACTGTTTTTGGGATGCAGGAGTGATTTAGACTTAACAGGCTGTGAAAACGTACGACTGAAATGTTTTATGGCTCCATTAAGATAAATTTTG
The DNA here is from genome assembly GCF_041146795.1 of Maylandia zebra. Lineage (NCBI taxonomy): Eukaryota > Metazoa > Chordata > Actinopteri > Cichliformes > Cichlidae > Maylandia > Maylandia zebra. The sequence goes on along the minus strand of NC_135169.1, from coordinate 13,157,442 downwards.
GCCAAAACTTGCTCAAAACATTTCTTGACATTAAATGTTGCATACCCGTGGTCTGAATGCTAACTGCATTATTTAAAACACCTGCTACTTTATTGATAACCAAAGGCACGACTGGAATACACAAAACGCTACATGTATAAAGGTAATTAGCTAATTTACATCATGGAGCCCTGCTCACAAAAACTGGCATGGATTAAATTCAGTTTTATTTATATAGCACCAAATCATAACAGTAGTCGCCTCAAGGTGCTTTATATTGTAAGGTAGACCCTACACCAATACATACAGAGAAAAATCCAACAATCATAAGACCGCCAATGAGCAAGCACTATGCTTTGGAAAAAAGGAAAGTTCTAAGTCTAATCTTGAAAGTAGAGATATAGTGTCTGTCTCCCGAATCCAAACTGGAAGCTGGTTCCACAGAAGAGGGGCCTGAAAACTGAAGGCTCTCCCTCCCATTCTACTTTTAAATACTCTGGGAACAACAAGTAGGCCCTGCAGAGCGAGAGCAAAGTGGGCCTGATTATTTAAGACCTTTATATGTGAGGAGCAGGATTTTGAATTCAATTCTGGATTTGAAGGGAAGCCAAAAAAGGAGAAATATGCTCTCTCTTTCTAGTCCCTGTCAGTACTCTTGCTGCAGCATTTTGGATCAGTTGAAGGCTTTTCAGAGAGTCCTGATAATAATGAATTACCGTCGTCCAGCCTGGAAGTAATAAATGCATGAACTAGTTTTTCAGCATCACTCTGAGACAGGATATTTCTAATTTTAGAGATGTTGCGCAAATGGAAGAAAGCAGTCTTACATATTTGTTTAATATGTGCGTTGAAGGACATGTCCTGGTCAAAAATGACTCCAAGGTTCCTCACAGCGTTACTGGAGGCCAAGGTAATGCCATCCAGAGTAAGAATCTGGTTAGATACCATATTTCTAAGCTTTTCAGGGCCGAGTACAATAACCTCAGTTTTATCTGAATTAAGGAGCAGAATGTTAGCGGCCATCCAGGTCTTTATGTCTTTAAGACATTCCTGCAGTTTAACTAATTGGTGTGTTCAGTGATGGGAATAACGGCGTTACTAATGGCGTTACTTTTTTCAGTAACGAGTAATCTAACTAATTACTATTCCTATCGTTACAACGCCATTATAGTTACTAACAAGAAAATGCAGTCTGTTACTATTTTTCAACAAACAGACGGTTGAAGCTGTGTTCAGTTTACCACATCTTATATCAGCTGCAGGAAGTAGCTGTAAGTAATCTGGACGCTACAGCTTTAAGCAGCTGCGCGCTCCCGCGGACGGTAATCACATCACTGTCTAGCACAACACCTGGAGCTCATGGGCAAAACAATCGCATGAGAGCTGCTGTTTGACTGAGGAAGAATAAAGTAGTCGTGGTAAGTCAGTCACATGACCACTTAAAGACAAAGCAACAAGGTGAGATATACCAGTTTTTAAATTGATAGGCCAATTGAAACCAGAGTCATGATAAACAATATTTTTCCTCAATAGTTTCACCACATTAGCGCTAGCAAGCACTCTCTGCTTATGAGCTAAAAACCAAACAAAACTAGGGGAAGTTTTAGGAGTGACAGCGAGAGAGAGAGTGAGTTTTGAGATGTGAGAGATTTGTGACGTTTAGCGTGTTTGGAGTGTGTAGTTAATGTGTCGTCTTGTGTAGTTCACGTGTAGTGTTGTGGATAGTTTTGTGTTGTGTATCAGAACAATGAGGCGACTGCTGTCTCCAGGTAGAAACAGGCGTGATACACCTGCTGCTCAGACCTGCAGGTATCAGGCTGTGATGTTCTCCTTCATAGTGGACAGAAATTATATTTTTGGAGTGGCACAAATAATTTGTGAGGCATCTTATTGAAGGCAGAACAGCTGATTGTTCTGTAAATAGTTTGAAACGGTTGTTTTAAAAAATGGTAAAAGGTAAATGGATTCAAATAACTTTGTTGTTTGCAAAACTTTTTAAAATTTTAAAATTAGATGCAAATATTAATTGTCAAAGTTATGAAATATGATTCAATAAAATGTTTGTGGTTGTTACAGTAAAAAAATATAACTTTTTCTACTCTGATTTTATGGTTTTTGTCTGATTTTGGATCAATTGTGTTAATACAGTATGTCAAAATGAAAACATAACTGTAAATTCAGACACGTCAGGTTGTGCTGAAAATGATGATACCAAAGAAGGCAAAGTAAATAATTTTTAAAGGTGAAATGTGGAGGGAAAATCAAAAGTAGTGAAAAATGGCCAATTATACCCTGGACCCCAGAGGGTTAAACAGTTTTTTTAAGTAACGCAATAGTTACTTTTCAAGTAATTTCTTGATGCATTCTCAATCATCCAGGAAAGTAAATCACAAAATCATGAAAATGAATGCTATATCTTCTGATGAAAACTTAATTAACTTTAGTGTGTGAAGAGGACTCTCCATTTACATGAACAAATTAGACTCTCTTAGATATACAAACCACTGCAGCGCAGTACCTGTAATATACATGGATGAAACCCTGTCTGTGAAGCTGTGTTTTACATCCAAATGCCTCGAGGCCTTATGACATCCTCCACACTATGTACTTGAATATATTAAAGTGATGAGCACCTCTTTCATTAAATTTTGTGTGTTTTAATCAACTTTGTTACATCTGTGGTCTTTCCAGTCAAAAGTGACCACCGTAGGAAATGAATTGGAATCTACCTTGACTTGTTTTTCCTACAGATGTGCTGATGGGGTGATATGTGTGTAGTGGTTAGTGGGCTGTTATGTTGTAAATTGTTTAATTGCATAAAACAGTGCCGATTATGGCTGGGTATCGTCACTTATTTCTACAATCGATTCGATTCCGACTCAATTTGAATTGGGGAAATTTTGCCTCAGACAGACAGAAATATTATAATTTTGATCATGCATCAGTACATTTCCATATTTCTATATCTCTAAAAAGAAAGCTGACACTTACGAGACTTTATAAAACGTGTAAGCATCACAGCAGCTTTGTAGGATAGTAGGATAGGACACAGAAAAACATAAAGGTGATTTTCCTGGCCTGGGATTTTATAAAAAAAAATGTTATGCAGTAGATCAAAAACAAAAGAAAACCATTAATCAACATTAATGAACACTAGAAAGTGCATTTTTTGCCGACGGATCAGACTCTCCTCCACACAATTCACATTCATAAAGTGCTCTACAAACCCAACATTACAACTAACAGCTGGATTTTCTTGTGTCAGTGCAGCTTGTCAAACTAGAAAGCACCACTTACTGTTAAGAGAGAGAAAGTATATCCTCGGTTTCTTAACTTAGACTTAAACTTACAGCCAGGAGCAGCACAAAAGTGACCCCCTGTTGACTGATTTTTTGTTTTAGTGTCCTTATTTTCCTCTGTGTTATTGGTTCTGTTACTAGTTAGCTAACATGAACTAATGTAAGTCTATTGAACACAACCAATCAACCAACTCAGTTATGTAACTTCAGTCAGATTAAATTCTGTACATTTGATTAAAAACTAATAGTATTAAAATATCATCAAGCAGCTTCCTAATTGTTGGACGTTTTTCTCAGTTTCTTTTTAGATTTTTTTGTTTTTTATTTCCCTGAAAATGAAAAACACATGTAAAATGATGGAAACTGCATTTTACAGGAACAGGTCGGGTGTTTAAATGCCTTCAGCAATATGGCGGCAGCAAATACGCGTCTTACTACCATGATGCTTTGTTTCTGTGCTTCAATCTGTTGTCGTCTACTCGGCATCCTCTTTCAAGAAGTCTGCATCTGGGAATTGTTTTAGATTTGATCAACAAACAATAGATTCAGTCTTTCTGGGAGAAGCTGTAGCACATCAGCCCAGTTTAATAGTTAAAGCTCAGTCAGAGGAGCTTTAACTTCTCTGACTGAGGAGTTAAAGCTCCTTAAATTTACCAGCATTTACCAGGGAAATGTTGGTAAATTAATAAACCATCAGCAGAGCTTGAAGTTCACACAGCTAGCCTCCTCCACACATAAATAACTGAGCTCATCTTCTTCCAGAGTGGATGGATGTCAGCTGAACATGCCAAATTGTTCGAAGGGTTGACTTCTGTCTGGTTCTTTATTGCCCTCTGTATATTTTTCGTGTGAAACACATGGGCCCTGCAGGGCTGTGGGGTTTTATGTACTGGCAAAAACACTGAAATGTGTAGGAAAAAAGTTCACGTCAGAAACCACAGAACTGAATTTATTTACAAATTTTAGTTTTAAATAATTTATTTAAAACCACTTTTGTCCTGGTTGAACAGCACACACAGAGTCTCATATAATATTCTCTTCCTTTTTCAGCTCAACAGACCTAACTGGTTTCTGATCCTTAGTGTAGTTTTACATTAACCTCTCTGCTCTGTGTTATTTCCTCTTTCAGGCCAGAAAAGCATCACAGCTCATTCTGGACAGGACGTCCCTTTCCCGTGCCAAGCTCCAAACAACAAAGCCATCCATGTAAAGTGGAGCAGAACTGACCTGGGGGAAGAATATGTCCTTTTGTACCGGGATGATGTGTTTGTTCCAGGAAACCAGCATCAATCTTTTCAGAACCGGGTGGATCTGCAGGACAGACAGATGAAGGATGGAGACGTGTCTCTGATTCTAAAGAATGTTACGACTGCCGATGCTGGAACATACGAGTGTAAGGTGTTAGTCGGAAAAGAAATGAGGCTCAGCAACACCATCACACTGACTGTTGATCCTCCAGGTGAGTGAGTAGAGTTGAGTGTGTGTGTGATCAGAGGTGAAGCTGCTTCCTGCTTGTTGATGTTTGTTTCTAAAGATGTTGTTGATGAGACTTTGTAGAAAGCAGCTGGTCTGAGTGATGTGATCAGAGTGCAGTAGATAATGTCTGACAGCAGTTTGAAGAGGAAATGGATTCTGTTCTGTTCTTCACTCATCACCTACCTGACAGCTGACACCTCACACCTGTTTCTCACCTGCAGGTCAGACAGGAGGACACACAGAGGATGGAGGGAAGGAAGTTGAAGAGAAGGAGGCAGGAGGGAAGGAGGAAAAATTGTATTTACTAATAGCTGGACTGTCAGTTGTTGCTGTGCTTTTCGCTGTTGGCTTTTTTCTTATCTACAGAAAATGTAAAGCACAGCAGAAGCAGGGTTCATACGAGCCTCCAATTGAACTTCAGCCAGTTTGAAAGACCTCAGAACTTTTCCCATTTTAACTCACATGCTGATGATGCAGCTGACCAACAGATAATCTCAAACAACCAAACCAGAGTTTCCTGCAGCAGCATCCTCTTCTGTGAACACTATAAAACAACAGCAGCAGTACAGACGTCTGTCTGTGTGAGTCAGCTTTATGAATCACATAAGGAAAAAACTGGTCAAAAACTGTTGAATCTGCTCAGAGTTCATAGAGTCTGGTCCACATGTCTGTACTAATCATTCAGCTCCCTCCTTGAAGTCTTTTTTTGTGAGTGCAAAGGATCCTGAGAGCTGACTTGTCTGCAGCTTTCGACTTCTGATAAGCTCAAGAAATAGTAATAATTTTGAATTTGTTTTCCCGACTGCAACATTTACATCGGATGCCCTGATTTGGAGCAGGGACACAGAAAATCATGTTCAGGAGAGTTCAACCATGTTCAAGGGACGTTACCTTTCAGATGCATGATGGTTGGGTGGCAGCATTGGCACATCGTGTGCCTGGAGGGACTGTCTATTGAGGACCTAGAAGATTTATACCTATTTGGAAGAATGATAACAGGGTTTTTGCCGATCGGAGCTGGCTTGGCCCTGGCATATCGAAGATTAAAGAAAGTGGTTACAGCTGTTCAAAACCCCACAAGGCAAGCCGCTATAGAGGGAAGGGCTCATGGGTCGACTGGACCAGCGCAGAGTCATGCTGCAGGACCGGATGCTGCTGTCTACATCACCAAACTCTCACCCCATTTACCCACCCCTGTTGCTGTTATCATTTCATGTTATGGTGTGAAGTCATGTGCTTTTTGTGGCGAGGAGTTTTTTTTGTTTCATGTTCTCATACTGATCTCCTACCAGGAGCTCAGTCTGAGTAGAGTTCTCTTTTTTTCTCCTCCACCCCCTATTGTGCTATACATTTCATTGTTTTTCTCTACGTTACCTGTTCTGACCGGTTTCCCCAATGTGATGTTTGTGTAATATATGTATGATTGGAGGTCTAATTTTTCGCTGCAGGCAACTGCAAGTGACAAAAAATAAGGCTTCATCATTGCACATTGTAAAAACTGTGTAATTTATTCACATAAATGATATGGAAAGTATTCTAAATTTAAGTATGTCTTTGTACAGTTATGTTAATTTGTCTTAATAAATTAAATGGAAATTAGTGATGGTGAGATGAAGCCTCGTGATGAACTAAAGCTTTCTATCCAACTGGTTGACTCATGGTTCGAAGCATTGTGATGGTCATTTGCTCTACTGCGCCATCAAGTGGACGATTCAAGTGAAACAGGCTAAATGATTATAACATTATGTGTAAACTGAATAAATAAATTGTTTTCATGGTTATTTATCCCGAATATTGTCTCAGTATGTCTGATACAAAAGAGAAAGTGGAAACTATCAGGACAGTTTTGGTATGATTGTGTAACTGTTACCGTTGCCAGGGCTGGGTATCGTCACTGATTTCTAGAATCGATTCGATTCCAATTCAATTCGATCCGGGGAAATTTTGCCTCACACAGTCAGAAATATTATAATTCAGATCATGGATCAGTACATTTTCATATTTTTATATCTATAAAAAGAAAGCTGACACTTGCGAGACTTTATAAAAGGTGTAAGCATCACTGCAGATGCCTTTGTGTCAAAGTAAAATAAAACAGAAAAATGTTTTTATAAAAATATTCTGCAGTAGATCAAAAAAACGAAAGAACGAACCATTAATCAACAAATGAACATTACCTGATGCTGCTGAATTGAAGCAGAGCAAATTACAGAGGTTTTATTAGAGACACACCTTAGCGTTTTGCAATTTTGCATAATGTTAAAAAGTTTAAATTATTTTAGTAGCCTATTGAACGGCAGAAATTAGGTTTTCTTTTCGGAAGTATTTAAAAAGGAAAAAACAGCGCCTGACAGCGCTGTAAACAACGGAGGTCTTATGCATAACTGTCACGGTTCGCTTGAGGACTCACACGCAGGACTCAGAGGCACAGTCAGTATTTATTACAGTTCCACAAGGTGTATATACAAACAGTGCAGGGGATAGTGCTATATACAAAGCGGTGACAGGGAAAGAGCTCCGGGGAAATCCAGGCAGGGAAAAGACACTTGCTCCTCTTCTGGCTCTCTCACCAAACACTCACACAAAAGGGAATCCACTCGGGGAATGCAGGGTCGGGTCCAGGGGATCTATGTACAGAAGGAAACAAACGTTAGACGTTTTGCACAGGGAAGCAAAAGAGAACTTGCTCAGAGTCGGGCTGCACTGACGCGAGTCACACACAACGATCCAGCGATGAGTAGAAGCCACTCCCTGGCTTAAATGCTGGCTGCGCTGATGAGGCCCAGGTGTTTCCTCTTCAGAGGGGCGTGGGCCAAGGGCGTGAACCCACCATGAGTTCCGTCCTGGCGAGAGAAATGCTCAAGTAACTATGTAACACGTACGTAATCCAATTCCACAACACAGTGTGATGGGAAATCAGCTGTGTTTTTCTGCCCATTTTATTTAGAATCTGGCGCGAACCAGTGAACCAGTCCCTGAATCAGTCACGTGGTACGGACTGCCCGCGAGGCCTCGAACGTCACTGCATACGTAATCAAAGCGAGCCTCGATACGCGCTTCACAAAAACGCCCCCGAGATTACCCGACACACGATTCGACGCTTCGACACACAGGACACATCACTATTTGTAACGTTCACTAAAGCTGTTTCTGTCCTGTGATGAGCTCTGAAACCTGACTGAAACTCTCCAATATGTTCATTTACTTATTTCAATGTCTCCCTACAAATGTTCCCAAAAGTTTCTTCAAACAGCTTAATAAACATATAACTTCTTTTATATCGCAAAAGAAAAATCCAAGAGTTATACTCACCTCTCTGCAGGCCCCATATTCAAGGAGAGAACTTAATTTACCAAACTTTAGGAACTTATCTTGCCTCCCAGTACCGATCAGTTTGGATCTGGCTACATGCAGAGAGGAGTGAGGTTAGATGGGTTCCAATAGAACAACATGAGGTGAACCCCATACTATTAAAATATGTTCCATTTTAGGTACAAAAAAATGTCTATCCAAGTTTACAAACAATTTGATAATATTTAACACCTTCAGCGCCTGGCAGGAATCTCACTCGCTTCTGAAATTAAATATCTATTTTCTTAGAAGGACACCCCTATGGGGCAACCCTGATCTCTCTCATCACATTGCCGACCCAATATTGGGGAGATGGAAGGACAGAAATATTCGAACTGCCGCTGATTAATACAATAATGACACATTTATTGACTTTCAACAACTAAAGGAAAAATTCAAACTTCCCGGACAAAGTTTCTTCAAATTTCTACAAATAAGACAGTGGGTCAAAGAGAAATCCAAAGGGGCTTTTTTCCCCCCCGAGATACCAAAAGAAACTCCTCTTGAAACTTGTTGGGTCATCGTGGCTCAAGAGTTCTTATACAGACGTCCTGTATAAGAAGGGGCAGAGTCGACACTACCCACTGTCCTCAGTGGTGGGACTCTTGCAGTCCTTTGGAGTCTGCAAGAGTCTGTTAAGGACATTCTGTGACACTGTGGTAGTATCTGCCTTTTTCTATCCAGTGACTTGCTGTGGGAGTGGATGCGTGGACAGGGACAGGAGCGATACTGATAAACTGGTGCAGAGGTCTAGCTCCATGCTAAGCTGTCCTCTGTCTGTGGAGGCTGTTGGTGAGAGGAGGAAGTTAGTAAAGCTGACATCCATCATGAATAACCCACATCCCCCTCTGCATGAATCTGTGAGTGTGAGTGTGCTGAGCAGCTCCTTTAGTCAGAGACTGAAACACCCTCGCTGCAGGACGGAGCGCTTTTGCAGATCATTCATCTCGACAGCAGTTAGACTCTTTAACTCCTCAATCACGATGTTATGAGTCACTGGACTTTGTGGACATCCACGGTCATCTCTCCATGCATAATGCACCTATTATATGTATGGACGTGTTGCCTGAGCAGGTATATGTATATGTATACATATGTATATTAGTGTGTGCATGTACATGTATATACTTATAGATACTTATAGATATCTATTACTTACATAATAATAGTAGTTGAAGAAGAGAGGAAGAAGAAAGGTTAAATTTATTTCTTGCATTTCCACAAACTTCTGTCCATAATCATATTTATGCTATCGTTGTATATACTGTATTATCTTAATATTTTGTATTTGTTTGTATTTTATTTCTATTTTCTTCTGATATCTGTACCTGAGCTGAGGTAATGCACAAATTTTCCTGCTGTGGGGTCAATAAAGTCTTATCTTATCTTATAAAAACACAGAACTTGTTCAAAGCACTTGGTTCCCAGTATTTAGATACCTAAAGTTTCAATGAATATGTCCATCATCAGGCAAATTTGACCAAACTAGGAAATACTTATGCAAAAGTTCATGCTGGGGATCAATAAAATACTCTGATTATCTGTTCCTGTTTTACTTTGGTAGTCATTTATTGAGCTTTGTTTACTTTCTGTTTGTCTTACAGTTTTCATTTATACATTTTTAAGTAGTAATTGATTATAGGCTGCTATAGTGGAAACATGTTTAGTTTATAGTACAATTATTAAACAAAAGATAAAAGTCAGTTTGTCTGCCTAGTTGCGGCTGCTGGTTCACCGTTCACCTGGAAGATTCCAGAACATTCAGGTAAGGACGCTACGGGATCGCTACCTGAGGACAGCGGTAGGTCCCGCCTACAAGAAAATCACGAGCACGGCCAAGTGTGAGCGAATAAAAACTAAGGAAGACTTCGTTCAGTCATTGTGGCATTTATGGATTGGATGAAAGGTTTGTTCTTGGTTTACTGACAGTTTTAATTTGACTTGACGCATGGTGAAAACCTCTGTGTCACTTGTGGCGTTTTTACACCTTATGTCAACGTGACACCTGTTGTGTGACGTTTTTCTAGATGATTCTTTTAAAAAGACAGTAAAGTGACTGGAAATAAACGAAAACGGATCGTTTTATGTTTTAGGTTTGATCTCTTCTTTTTTTCTGTTCAGTTTTTAGAACAGCTGAGATGTCTTCCTTTTGGCTCTGGTTGATTTTGGTGTTCGCCATCTTCATCAAGTCTTCCTCGGCTGGTGAGTTCAGCTGTTTCCTGATATATGAAATGATTGTGGACCCACTTTTTAGGTTAGTTCGGTAAATGTCAGTGTACGTGTGTTATAGTAGTTCTTATTTAATAGTTGAAAACCACTTCCTTATTCCCTATTGCGTCGACGTCACCTCACTGTTATGTAATGCCTCGGCCTGAGCGCTTCAGTTTGAAGTGAGAGTTTGAAATATTTAATTTTATATTTATGAGCCAATTTTACTATAATTTAACACTGTCACTAAGCCTATGTTTGACTCTAATGATGAAATAACTTATTATCTGTAGGACGGAGGTTTTTTCCTACTTAAAATAAGCCATTAGGGTGTGAGTACATAGCTAAAGCAAAGACAGTGACTCAGTGCTGTCTGTTCGTCTTATATAAGTAAAGCATGTTTAGACTTCAGCAAGTTCAATCTCACTGACAAAAACATGTTTAAAAAAAAGAAAGCTCAAACTAGGCAGCAATCGGTGGTTTACAGTATATACATATTATTTTATGGATGGATATTAGCTCAACATGTTGAAATGTATTAAGTGACATTTGCTTAGGTCTTTATTTCCATTCCTAAAAGGTTTTCATGATTTTTGTTTTTAAAAATGTCACCAATAGACACTTACTAATGATTACAGGAGGTTTTAGGGGCCTGCAGGATGCTGGGCTTAATGTACATCACCTGAAACACTGAAGTTTGTAGTGAAAATGTGTTATATACCTCAATTACACCTGAAATTTACTTGTATTATGTATTTTATTTAATATAAACTGGGGTTATTATAAGTGTATCAAATGGACACTCTGGTCCCGTTCAGCTGAGCTCAGGGGTTTCCTTTGCTCCTTTTTTGTCTCCCTTTCAGGACAGATAAATATTACTGCTGTGCTCGGTGAAAATGCCATTTTGCCATGTCGAGTTTTGGATGGTAACAAAACCATCAATGGCCTAGAGTGGAGCAAACCTGAGCTGGAGACAGAATATGTCCTGTTGTACCGGGATGGACACTTGGACTTATTCAAGCAGCATCCATCCTTTAAGGACCGGGTGGATCTGCAGGACAGACAGATGAAGGATGGAAACGTGTCTTTGATTCTGAAGAATGTGATGACTGCTGATGCTGGAATATACGCAGTCCGTAAGATTCCAGAAACAAAGCGCAGGAAGAGAGCATATCTGGGCGGTGATCCCATCTGCATCATCACACTGACTGTTGATCCTCCAGGTGAGTGAGTAGAGTTGAGTGTGTGTGTGATCAGAGGTGAAGCTGCTTCCTGGTTGTTGATGTTTGTTTCTAAAGATGTTGTTGATGAGACTTTGTAGAAAGCAGCTGGTCTGAGTGATGTGATCAGAGTGCAGTAGATAATGTCTGACAGCAGTTTGAAGAGGAAATGGATTCTGTTCTGTTCTTCACTCATCACCTACCTGACCGCTGACACCTCACACCTGTTTCTCACCTGCAGCTCAGACAGGAGGACACACAGAGGATGGAGGGAAGGAAGTTGAAGAGATGGAGTCGTTGGTGCCTAGAGGGATGACGTTTTTTGAGGTGTTGTTTAGAGGGATAGGGTTGTTTATGGAGTTCCTGGCTCTGGTGAGTAAAGGGATGGAGTTGTTTAGGGAGTTGCCGGCAGTGGTAGATGGACGGATGACGTTTTTTGAGGTGTTGTTTAGAGGGATATGGTTGTTTATGGAGTTCCTGGCTCTGGTGAATAAAGGGATGGAGTTGTTTAGGGAGTTGAGCAGCGAGATACGCCCCCCCCCACCCCCAGCAGTGAAATACACTCCGGCGTCTAACATCAGCGAACGCGGAAGGGAGCCGTGAAATACACTCCGGCGTCTAACATCAGCGAACGCGGAAGGGAGCCGTGAAATACACTCCGGCATCTAACATCAGCGAACGCGGAAGGGAGCCGTGAAATACACTCCGGCATCTAACATCAGCGAACGCGGAAGGGAGCCGTGAAATACACTCCGGCATCTAACATCAGCGAACGCGGAAGGGAGCCGTGAAATACCCTCCGGCGTCTAACATCAGCGAACGCGGAAGGGAGCCGTGAAATACCCTCCGGCGTCTAACATCAGCGAACGCGGAAGGGAGCCGTGAAATACCCTCCGGCGTCTAACATCGGCGATTAACAAATTATAAAAAATAAATAAATACTTTTAAAAATGTCTTGTGTAGTCAATTTATCTGTCGTTGCACGAGCATGGTGAAATGTCAGGATTGCGAATCAGTATCTTAACAAAAGAATATGTAGCTGGAGTGGGTTTTATGCTGCTACCTGCTACGACTGTCTGCAATGCATTTAGGGATATCGAGAAAAACTTACAAATTTCCACAGATTTGGTTATGTAAGCATTTTCATGAGCGTTTGCTTAAATAGCCCATCGTCTATGTGCTAAAAGTTATGTCACAATTCTTCACACCAGTTGGCTCAGCAGTCAATAGAGATAAGGATACAGCAACTGTCTGCACCACCTGCTTAAAACCCCTGGAGAGTCTTGGGTCGATTTGTGGCTATTTTCAAATTTTGATTACCTGCCATTTGCACAGTGTTGAATGGAATATAGCGAAAGTCTGCAAAAAAAAGTTTGGTCACATTTACTGTTAAAATTTCAGTATGACTTCCGGAAATTAGCTTCAGTGGCTAAGCTAGCGATAAACTTACGCTATTGATCCTAGGGTCGATTTGTGCCCCATTGAAACCCATTATAAACGCTATTTTTCACGGCAAAAGAAATACGGTCAAATCGATCATCAGGTCTCCAGCTTAGGTTTCGTTTTGGACTACAGGCCTTGGAGTTGTAATTTTTTTATTTGTCCACCGGGTGGCGCCCTTGCTCCACATGTGACGCCTGCTGGAACATACACATGTTCTCCAGCGGCCTGCTCGAGACAGATACCCGGAAAAGGCACACTAATTTCCCGCGTACCACAGCAGCCTGCCCCGCTGCTCGTTCCGGACCATTTTCTGCCCTTAGGTTCGTTTGATTTTTTTTTTTTTTTTTAAATCAACAGGAAATGACGTATTTGTTTTCACGTGGTAGCGGAAGTGTGTGCTGCAGACACGGGAACCGAACCATATGCTCCGGCGCTGCGCGAAACACACCCGCGGCAGAGGCACTCCTCCCCGGGGGAGCAGGAGCAGCAGCGCCGCCTGGGGACATTTTTGGCTTCTGGAAAAAAAAATTAAAACCGGATCGAAATTAATGTTCGTGCCAATCTTTTGTCCATCTAAAGGCCTAATTATAATAACAATAAAATATTACTTCAAATGTTTTTTTTGGAAAATATTTTATGTTTTATGTTTTATGTTTTTGGGGCAAAAAAAGCAGTGCGCTCATGTGACGAAACCGGGATATAAAGGGTTAAAATCCGCGAAATGTAATTAAAACTTGACATGAATATTTCAGGGAGAAGTAGTTTTAAAAGACTGACCAATTTAAAGTGAAAAAAAAAATTAATATTTAATATTTTTATTGCACTTTTTGGGCGTGGTCGATAGTGTGCATTTTATGAAATGCGCTCCTGGAAAAAAAATAAAAGGCGATCGAAATGACTCTTGGTGCCAATCTTTAGTCCATCTAAAGGCCTAATTATAATAACAATTGAATATTACCTCAAATGTTTTTTTTGGAAAATATTCAAGTTTTTTGTTTTTTGGGGCAAAAAAAGCAGTGCGCTCATGTGACGAAACCGGGATATAAAGGGTTAAAATCCGCGAAATGTAATTAAAACTTGACATGAATATTTCAAGGAGAAGTAGGTCTAAAAGATTGGCTAATTTAAAGTGGAAAAAAATATTAATATATACATTTTTTATAGCACTTTTTTGGGCGTGGTCGATTTGTGGCTCTAAGACCAATAGTGTATGCATTACCTTCAGGGCAATATTCTTGTTGCCTTTCCAGTCTCTTTGATTTGCACTAAAATCGGTAAAATTGTCTTGCAGGATTTACAGTGGCTTATGCTTGCTGGTAAACAATGTTTGAAAAACAACAACAAAGGAAACGACTTGTTTTTAATTGTTTTCCAATCTCTTTCAGATATGACGACATCTAGAACATGAAATCATGACAGTGAAGTTTGTATGTAGTTCAATCCTAGAACCTCAACAGGGCTAAAGTAATGAAACAGGTTTCCTGGGGGCCTCTGGATGTCTGGAGTTTTGATCTCCTCCATACCCGCTTCACACCCTGGAGGACGGGGCTGTGGCCCCCCCACACTCCCTAGCAGATCATTACATGGAGAAACCTTTGGAATGCAAGCATGCTGATCCACACAGGTATGCACACATGGGTATTCACAGACGCGGACTAAAGCTTTCTTGGCTGCTGCCTCAAAGCACACTGTGCGCTGTCTATCTTGCGTGCTGCACAATATCGTTTATTATTTAGTAAATATTGATATCTATGACTAGCTAGTTTATTGTGATGGTGCTTTGTTTTCTCTATTATTATGTAGCTCTTTGTTGTTTGCTGTCTCCTCTGTTTGTTTTTTTTGTTTGTTTGTTTTTTTTCTCCATACAGGTGACCCAGGAGTTCTTTTTTTTTTTTTTCTCTCTCTTCCCCCCCTTCTCACCGTCTCTTCTCCCCTTTGGTTTTCTTTCTTTCTCTCCCCCTCTTTCTCTCATTCATTCCCCCTGTCCTATTTATTAAAAAAAAAAAAAAAAAAAAAAAAAAAAAAAATGACAAAGGATGAACTGAAGCTCTGCCATCACGTGATGTCGCATACTGCTGTTTCTGATGTCATTTAAAAAAAAAAAAAAAACAAACAATTACCTTCAGGGCAATATTCTTGTTGCCTTTCCAGTGCACCCGTAGTCTCTTTGATTTGCACTAAAATCGGTAAAATTGTCTTGCAGGATTTACAGTGGCTTATGCTTGCTGGTAAACAATGTTTGAAAAACAACAACAAAGGAAACGACTTGTTTTTAATTGTTTTCCAATCTCTTTCAGATATGACGACATCTAGAACATGAAATCATGACAGTGAAGTTTGTATGTAGTTCAATCCTAGAACCTCAACAGGGCTAAAGTAATGAAACAGGTTTCCTGAGCATGTGGGTTTCTTTGCATACAATGACATCAAATGCCCCAAGTCAGCCTGGAGAGCAGGTACACCGCCTAGAGCCACCTAGCAGCAAATTTAAAGAATCATTTAGCAGGCAAGAGACAGGGTAAGACTTTATAATTGTATTAAAGCATCCATAGCTGTGTAAGGAGGGGTTACATGACATGTTCTTCCAAAAACAGTAAGGCAGCATGTACCTTTATTAGTTTTACCTAAATGCAAATGCTCAGTCTTGGTAAAGATATGTGTTCTCCTGCTCTTTCTGCAGACCAGCTGATGCCACAGGAGGGAGGATGCCTCACCTTTATGCCTCAAGGAATCAACAAGAGTCATCAGTGCATCAAAGTTTAATGGTGTGTTGTTGTTTATTTGAATCACTAAATAACCCACACACAGAGCACTAACTTGACTCCATGCATAAATATGCTGCAGCATACTATACTGCAATACCTGGATAACTCTGCCTGGCTAAGAACAGAAAAAAAAATTCAATTTTTCACTTTATTTGAAAGTATTCCTTAAACATATTCATGTTTACTTCAGGGGTGGGAACTCCAGCCCTAAAGGGTTTTAGATCTCACCCTGGGTTAACACACCATTTAAATCAGCTGTGTTGGATCAAGGACACCAGTAGGGGTGGGTTTTGATTATTGATTTATCGACTAAAATCAATTCTAGCTTGGATAACGTGATATCGATTCAGTAAAATCCTGAATTGATTTTTTAATATAAATTTATTTTGCCCAAAACGCCAGAATCTCAGGTTAACCTCACAAAATTTCAACCACCACCAAACAGCTAAAACAGTAAATGAGAGCAGGTACAGGGATTGCGCACAAAGACGTAAACACAAAATGCGGACCCGCCGACTGATCCGAATCAGTGAGATGTCGCCTTTCTCACTCGATGGCACGTACGCGGACACGCTGTGGGGGTTGAGAGCTGACAGCTCACTGATTTTGAAGCTTCGACAGGTGCTTTGTGTTTACGTCCTTTTTGCGCTGATTCTGAAGCTGCAGGTTTTCTCTCTCCAAGCAATATTGACTGAACCAGCAGTAAAAGACGATCCAAACTACGCTTCACATAAACATCGTCACGAATTTCCTCTGACTTTTGCTGTTTTGCTTCCACCATGATAAAATCACACTTCATGTAGAGCTCTTTCTCGCTCTCGCTCTCTCTATATTCGATAATCAAAACCCATCCCTACTTATTACCCAACAGTCTACGGTGTCAGCCGCTGTTTTTGTTTTTTTGTTTTTTTTACGTACTTCCGAAAAGAAAGCCTCATTTCTGCTGTTCAATACTGAACACATTTAAGCTTCAGTGCATCTATAATAAATATGTGCAAGTTTCAGTGCTTCGTTTAAACTGTATGATACTTATACTGACCCAGGGTCAGTGTAAAATACAATCCTAGCTGTGTGAACAAAGCCTGGCTCCTTTAATCCTGCATGACAAACCTCAGGATGCAGGTTATTATTACTCTTTCCTGCTGGCACACCTGTCACACCTGAGAGTCAGCTAGAAACTCACAGTGACGTGGACATCATGCAAAGACTGCCAGACTCTGTAACACTGCAAATGATCAGTGACTCAGGTTATCACTAAACTTTAAACAGTACCTCTGTGTCTCTGTGTGCTGAACATCTAGGATTGAGTCAGGCTGCATTGACTGTGGGACTTTAATGTGTTAAAAGCAGGTTGAAGACGGCTCAGAAACATTTGAAGATTAAAATTTAGCATTATGGCTGCTGGTGGTTTGTAAAGCCTCTACTCAGCTGTATTTTTGTTACTAATTTATGTTTGTTGTTGTTTAACACAGATTTCAGAAGAGCAAATATGCTTAGTAGTTTAACTAGATTTCATTTGTCAGTGTGGGACTGCTGAGTCACCTGAAGAACTCATTTCATTCATTCTCCACATGATGTTCATTTACAGAAATGTTTCACAGGAACTGATTCCTCCCAAAGGTTGAACTAGTGTGTTTCCATAGATTACCTCTGTATGAATGTACTTCTTAAATGAAGGCAAGTGTTTGTCCTGTTTTGTTCCTCAGGTACAGTACGTGATATCAAGGGCAGGCGGTCAACACTGGGGGAAGACAAGAAGCAGACGTACTTCCAAGAGGGAGCTGCAGTGAGGTCAGAGGTCAGAATCTGAAACAGCTCAGGTTTATATTTTAGAGGTTATAAAAAAATCAAAATGTATTTATAAAGAAACCTTTAAATAATAGTCATAATTATGATTATTATAAGAAATATCAAACAGTGGATTTTCTGTTACACATATCGTGTTAGCCCTGCAATAAACTGGCAGCCTGTCTTTGTCCTGTATCAGCTGGGATAGGCTTCATCCTCCCGCGACCCTGAATTGGATACATTGTATTCCAATTATGTAATCTGATCATTTACAAACTCAAGGTTTATAATCAAAATGTAAGTAATAATTATAAAATGGGAAAGCAGAAATAAGTGTGACATAAATGTAAATGTGTGAGCTGACATAGAGGACAGCTACATGCAGTCTGAAAAACCTTTGTTGTCAAGTTTGCAGGTCTATCAGCACGAGACATTCTTACATAGAAGAGACTGTTAAAGTCTCTAACTCAGTGAAGCATTATTGGTCCCGTCTGTTTGGATAAATATAGTAAGTTGATGTTTGTCCATTTATTGACACATTTTCTTAAGTGCTTATCCAGTTCAGGATCACAGTGGAGCTGCAGCTGGATATGTTCACTAAATAAACCTTACAAAAGTTAACAATAAACCTGCATCTCTGTACGTTGTTGTCCACAGGATGAGAAAATCAAACTGGAACACTGTGGAACATGTTAATAAATGTTTGTGTGTTTATGCCTGTGTCTTTCACAGGAGGCGCTGGAAGGTTTCCCTAATAGTTCCTGGTGAATCAAAGCAGAACCATAAAGGTTGCTGGACTGCATGATGGCCTTACCCCTGAGCCGTCATCCTGTTAAAGGAGGAACCACTTAGCTGTTTTCAAAGTAGCTGAGCAGATTTCTTCTCAAGTAAGCAATTAACTGTTTGTTTGTCTGTTCTGCCACTTAAAGAGCATTTAAGGACGTCTTTCGAGTGTCTCATGGTCATTTGTTATTATAGACATATTTTTCATGTTCATCCAGCTATTTAGTAAATTCTATCTATTTAGTAATATCCGTCAGCTATAAAATGTAATATAAATATAAGAATATCTAAATATCTCCTGTCCTTTATGTTTTAATGATGTAAGTCTGTTTACATTAGCATTCCTCACATATCAATGAGATGCTGTACAGTACAATCCTAGTGACACAGCAGAGGGATAACGACGGCTATTCAACGTCGTTACACGACACATTCGAGCTGCATGACGCAGACAAAGTGACTAAATCATCTTTTTTGTGGTTTATTGTCTTCAAACCAGCAGACAAAGCTGATTGCAGAAGATGTCGGAGAAGAACTTCAGGCCGTGGACTGAAATGGTATTTTTTTCTTGTTATCAAAAGACATTTGGAGTGACGGCTTCTACAACTGGTTGCACTAAAGTACAGCTTACAGTCTAAGAAATCACAGTGTTGATATTCAGCACAAAGAGAAAAGCTCACTTGTTTGAATTTATTTACAATCATAGTTTTATAAATTCTGACTGTAAACAGCTTTTACAGCTTTGATATTGTTTGACACTCAATATCAGGTGATGGGTTTTAATTTAAAGGTTTCTGTGTCCCAATGAGCCATTTACACTGACCAGTGTCAGTTTAACTGTAACACATTCATTATTTAGATTCAACAAAGAAATAACTGAATGTAAAAATGGCAGCCCTCAGGCAGGTTTATAGAGATGCATGCATTATGAAATTTATGTATCCCAGATAATTGTTATTCATCCAGTCATGGCAGACCCACCTCTTCCTCCCCAGTTAACTGCAACCCAAAAGAACTAGTGGGGCTATTTACACACTCACAACCAGTGTGGGGTAAAAAGAGCCACCAAAAAGCTGTCAGCCACAGATGTGCTAGAAGAGTTAGAAACTCTACTTATGGAGAAACTTTCTAAGTCTAACAGAGGACAGGTACTCCTGCCCAAATAACATGATATAACCCCACATACAGCCCAGCCATAAAATGAACCAAGTCATTTAATTAAAGACAGCATGGGACCAAATGCATGTAACCAGCCTGCATCAACCTGGCATTTCTTCCTCCTGAATTAAATGAATGGATGGATGAAAGTTAAATGACTAC
This sequence comes from Maylandia zebra, assembly GCF_041146795.1. NCBI lineage: Eukaryota > Metazoa > Chordata > Actinopteri > Cichliformes > Cichlidae > Maylandia > Maylandia zebra. The sequence goes on along the minus strand of NC_135169.1, from coordinate 13,137,810 downwards.
AAACCTAAAGCCACTAGTTCCCACACTGGAGCTCCCTGACACTGTGTGTTAACCGTATTTAGCTTGTATCAACAGTTGTAACAGGCTAAGCCACCCGAGACACTGCATTGAATGATTGTTCCTGTCTTAATGGTTTCAGCTCAGATGTTCTGCTTTTTCCTTTCAGTAGATCAAAGCAGCTCGTGCTCCTTCTGCTTCCAATTTAGAAGAAGAAGAAGAAGAAGAAGAAGGCGAAGGCTTCAGCGAAGTGGCGTTCATGGTCTCAGTGAACAGTCACGGTCACACACTGTGGTTTTAAAAGCAACATGTCTGTTCACCACAACAATGGAGATGTGTAATATTAGTGCAGCTACGGTTTGTTCTTGAACATCAGTTCTGTTTTCTACTTTGATCACTTAGACCAAAAAAGTGTTGTTTTCAGATTCTTTCTTTTACATCTATAAAGCACCTGCTCATTTTTTATTACAATTAGTTTCACATGAATGTTAGTGTTTCCTTTTATGATCTTTTAATGCTTACACTACACTGTACATGTCTGCATTAGAGACATTTCTGTTACCTGTTTCTGTTGACTCAGAGTTGTGAAATGTTCTTTTATTTGATACACAATATGAAGTTCATAATTTTCTTACAAATAAAACTATAATGACAAACATGAACAGCTGTGCTTATTTCTGAGACATGAGTTTTTGAATGTGTTCATATTTAGACAGTGTGCATCTGTCTGCTGAAACTGTGATGGTGAACCTGAGGTGATGGTCAACAGAAGGCAAATATACATCAATATAAAACAATATTAAAGTAATGTCTTTACCCTCTGCAGCGTGTGGACGCTGTGCACACAATCACCTTATTCACTGTAGTAAACGTGCACCGCTAGCTCACGTGACTGACTGTCTCCATGGTTACATCGTATATTATTAGCTATGTAAACAGCTTCCAAAGATGCCGCCATAGCTCTCTGCAGCTGTAACACTTTCACACTTTGCAAATCATTTCATGTTTTTGATAGTTATGAAGACAGAATATGTTTTTAAGGTCATGCTAGGCGGTTGCTATGGTGGTTGCTGTGGACTTGGGTGGACCGCGTCCGATTCCTGTTATTAGCTGTCCGCCGCAGGAAGGCTGCGTTCCATTTACAAGTAGTGACAGTCTGCCGCAACTCGAACTCAAACCCTGCTTTGTTCTTTAATTATAGGCCCTTTATAGCCGTTCATGACACACACATAAAGCACTTTGCCTCACCATGAGAATGCAAGTTTACCTAACCTAACCTTAAAGTATCTGATATAGGATAGAAAAATGAAGCAACCAGAGATTTAATGATGAAGACTCTGGGTTCTGTAGTTCACGTTTTACAGTCCTGAATGACTCTTTGCATATGATTTATTGAAGAGGACTTTAGAATGCACTTTACATTTAGACTGTTGCTGTTTCATTTTTTACATTGTTGCCGTGTTATGTCATGAATAAGGTTCACCTGCTGGGGGTTTGATGGATCAGCTGGACAATACAGTCAAAGACAGACTTCATTCATCATATGCAAGAATCCTAGTTGGATTTTTGTTGTCACTCATGTTTTTGAACCAAATATTGAAAACAATTCTGACAGACTGGATACCTGGTCAGGGTGTACGTTACCTTGTACTCAAGCATCCAGAGCCCTGCCCCACCATGAGCCTGGGTGGATAGGTGGTTATTAATATAAAAGGACCGATACTGAATATGAATATTTCATGAAAATTGAATTATAATACAAATTAGTAATAAGGGTTTCTCTGCGCCCTTATCTACCCCATACTCAAAGAGCTGCGGGCAGAGAGGGTGACAGGAGAGGATGGCACTGAAGAGAAGATGCTCGGTTTCTGGAGTCTCCTGGTCCTGTCAGTATTAGTAGGATGCATCTGCTGTGTCTTCTCGTGGATGTTCACCTACCTTGACTCGTTCCAGCCTGGTATGGATTTCCCAACACTGTGGACAGGGGCCCACGTCAGAGACGTTTAATATTGATTACATATGTCTGAATTGCTAACCCTAACCCTAACCCTAGCTCAACAGACCACAATGCCCTGGACTGTCAGTATTATTACATGCTGTGAACATAAGTACCTTTGATCACAGTTTATGTTGTAAAAGAGAAGGAATATTGAAAGAAAGATCAACATTGTGATATTATTTCTTCCAAACTGACCAGAAACATGCTTGTCAGACTCTCACAGCAAAGGATCAGACTCACTGTGCATGACAGCTCAGGCCAATGATGTCTGTTAGATTGTCAGCTGTTTAGTGCTTCTGTACAGTTAGGGTCACCGTCTCTATTTCAGAATAATTAATATGCGGAAAACACTAAAAGTTGATTATCTTCCAATATTCTAGCATAATTAAAAAACTTTGACTTTGTAAGTACATATCATTAGTCCTAATGCCAGTATGAGTCTTCATAACTCCTGCTTTGAAATACTGAACTTTAAAATTTACCTGATGAAAGATAGTTTACAGTGGCACTCTGTCAGGATCATTCTGACTGTAAGATCACTGTATTAATCTGAATCCTTCTGAAATGTGCTGTGAATGAATGCTGATGCAACTCACTGTGGGAAAGCTGTTAATAAAAGGAATCTGTGACACATGCAACACATTCACAGAGGAAGAGGACACAAAGGGAGGACACGCAGAGGCTGTGTTGAAGTCAGAAATCCAAATCTTTATTAAAAAACAGGCGGCGGTTACAAACAGGAAGACAAGCAGTCCATCAAACAGTCTACAGCAGGGGTGTCAAACTCAAATACACAGTGGGCCAAAATTCAAAACTGGAACAAAGTCGCGGGCTAACGTTAATATTTATTGAAAAGAAATCTTCCTCCAGATATAAGAATGAATCTTTTGTTATGGACTCAAACAAGTTTTGCTGAAAAACTGAATATGGAACAAGCAAAGCCGAATACTAAACAATATATATATATTAGCTGTATAATACCAGTAGGCCAGCTCTGATAGTAATTTGGTATGGCTTCGCGGGCCAAATGTAATTAGGCTGCGGGCCAAATTTGGCCCGCGGGCCAGAGTTTGACACCTATGGTCTACAGGGTCAAACATACAGAGAATTCAAACAGCAGTAAAAATAACTGGACACTGAAAAACTTAAAGCAATGTGCGACGCAATAGAAGGAAGCAGCGCAGTATATTCACTGAATTATCATCAATTACAAAAGAGAAAAAGGACGATTTCTAAGGATTATTTTCTTAAATGCAGTTAGAGTGTGGCTGGTAAAGATGGAAACATACAGAATGTAAACTGTGTGAGTTTGTGAACTTTGTTAGAAACAAATGAGGTAAAAAAAACAACCCCAAAACAGACAAAACACAGAAAGAGGCTCTCAGTATTCATTAATAATTAGAAAGAAAAATTCTGGTTGTGGATTTTTACAGTCTTAGTTCCGCTCGCTGTCATCATTATAATCATCATGATCAATGGCGAGGTCCTGAGGTGGGCGGGGCTGTCTCTGGTGATGTCACCATGAAGGAACAGCATCTGGCACGTGTTGGTGAAACATCCCAGTACACTGGTGTAGTTTCCTCTCCAGCTGTTTGACATGTGACAGTTGAACATTAAGGGGAAGAAGAAGAAACAGTGTTAGGTCAGGTGACCACATGGTTTCTAAAGTAACTGACAGGAAGTAACCAGGCCGTTAGAAATGGATGGCATGTGTTTAGAGTTACTGGAGTTGGGTAACTCTACTTACCAAAAGCAGAAGCACACAGATGAAGGATCAGATGCTGAATGTTGCAGGAACATGCTCATGTGTGGTGGTCATTCAGTGCTGCTCCGGCAGGTTACACAGTCCAAGACTGATATGCTGCCCATCTGAGAGTTTGAAAACACACATGCAAAGATTTATTTTGTGTTACAGTCAAAGTTGGATGTTCATTTCTGTCCTTTAAAAATGTTTGTGTATTTGAAAGCACTAACATTTAAGGATGACTTGGATCGTCTCCTTTAAAGGGGAGACAAGTGTATCCACTGATCTACGTCACTTTACCTGGATGATGACTCCTCCCCCCTCACTCAGAAACACTCCTAATATAACCAAGCAAATAAATAATATTGAAGATTTACTTACATCATTACAAAAACATCAAAAACATCTCCCTTTGATTCTATTTCTCCATTCCTGCTGAACATCAGGCAACAAATATCTCAATAAATCACAGTAAAATGTAAAGCACATGTTTTCTCCGCTTTGTCTAACCTCTGCAGAGCCTCTGTCAAGAAAAACACATCTGTAAGCATAAAACAAATATACATTCATAACACGTCACTGGACAAACCTCGGTCAGCTGATTTCCTCTGTGCAGTGCAGACGAGCATCAGTCAGCGAGTCACGGTGGTGAGATGGACTGGTGTCCTTTGTGACTCTGCTGGTTCTTCTGAGGAAACACCACCGTCTCTCCACACCGTCACCATCTGTGAGCACAAACTGCTGCTCTGCCAGCATGTAGGAATCACATATCACACACACAGGGGTGAAGAAACATCAGAGCTCAACTTTGGATACTTTAGATCAAACAGATCAAAGCAGCTCTTAGTTTCAGTAATCAGTGAACAGACAAACAATGATACCAAACTGATTCTGTATGAATACAATATGGTATTTTCAATACAGGTGTCAAATTAATTTATTAAAACTAATACAGATATATGTATTTTTTTGATAAATTAGTTTGCTAAATTATAAGAATATATTTTTATTTTTTTTTATTTAACAATTGCAACTGAAAGAAATTAAATATTGAACAAATATATTGTCACATTCTGAGCATGCTCAGCACGCTGAAAGACTTGAAGTTGCTACAGATTTTAAGAAGTGATAATTATAGGGAAGAAACTTCTCTTTTTCATCCGTTTAATCAAACATTTGATGCCTCAGCTGTCTCAGTCTATAGCGTTCTGCAACTACAACTAACCTGAGGCTTGGATTTGGCTGCAGGTGCCCCTGTACATCCTTCTCAGCAGCACACATGTGGGTACCATTTAATCCCACTTCTTCCTGAACTTTGCTTCATCACAAGACCAAAGGTGGCATCCCGTGTCACAGTCTTATCATCATCCAGAAGAAACATTTGAAGAAACATCATGGAGAAGAAACATTTACGCGCCTCCTGGTTTTGTTTTCTGGTCCTGCAAAAAGACTGAGAACAACAAAGCCCAGAGAACACGAGATACACAACATCCAACATTCAGACTCAACAGCCTCCATAAATGAAGAGCACCAGGTTGGTTCAGTTATAGTAGATATAAGCATACTTCACATTACTGGGTATGAAAAATAATGAGGAGGCAAACTTTGAAGATGCAGAGCATGATGTCCCACCATCAGACTGTAAACAAACATCCACCAGGCTTCTTTGTTGCCAAAATTGATGATTCTCCCATCAGGGATCAGTAGAGTGTATTAACCTGTGGTACAAGCAGCAGTCACTGAAATATTACTGTTTCAGATAAGAAATCAAGCACATAAAAGCCAGGGTGGGAGGGATCTCTGCAAACTGACTTAGGTCTGCAAGTGTGAAGCTCAACAAAAATCTGACTCTCCAGTCACAGACAAACAAAACCTCCAGCTGGGAGATAGAAAACGCTGTCTGGGTCTGGATGTTGCTGGTCAGAGTCCCACATTAGCACAGTGCTTCTTGGCGCCACTGACCGATGTGGACAGCGACTGTGGAGAACTGTTCTGGAAAACAGAGAAGAGAATTAAAATAACAAAAAGCCAAACAGGATTTCCACAAAGACTCTCTTGGAATCAGCAATCAAAAAATCACTGGTTCATATTAAATATGAACAGGTTCCTTAAATGTACGCAGTTCAGATCTGATTTAATTTAATTTCCTTCACACAGCACATTCGTCCAGGCTGACAGGTAAACATAGAATTAATCTCAGGTAACATGACTCATAGATTCAGTAAGAAAGATTGCAGGCTCTAATATTATTACCACACAATCCAAAGTAAGTTCATCTAGTTTTAGAAACATTCACTGAACAGTAACAGTGTCACAACTAAGCATATGCAGCACACAAAGACACAGAGGTGCCGTTTAAAGTTTAGTGTTAACCTGAGTCACTGATCATTCACAGTATTACAGAGTCTGGCAGTCTTTGCATGATGTCCACGTCACTGTAAGTTTCTAGTGACTCTCAGGTGTGACAGGTGTGCCAGCAGGAAAGAGTAATAATAACCTGCATCCTGAGGTTTGTCATGCAGGATTAAAGCAGCCAGGCTTTGTTCACACAGCTAGGATTGTAGTTTACACTGACCCTGGGTCAGTATAAGTATCATACAGTTTAAACGAAGCACTGAAACTTGCACATATTTATTACAGATGCACTGAAGCTAATCGAGATATTTGCTGTCAGTCTGTGGCTGCGATTAAACACTTTACTGAAAACTTTATTAACTGGTAACTTCATCAGTCATGACAGAAGCTAATATTTCTGTGCTAACATCGTTTAACCAGTAACAGCTTTACAACAATATAAGCTAACGTTTACACCGTAACTTTAAGCTAGCACCATAAAGACGGTAAAACACGTAATAACATCTACAAATGCATCTTAAAGCTGTTATATTAGCACTCGGTGTATTACTAACATAACCACATTAACATTACTGACACTCGCTGACTTTTAATAGTCATTCTATAAATGCTGTCCGTTTAAATGGTCTTACCTGTACACACTGCATATCCACCGGATTCCAGCCAGAGTGGATTCTGGAGTCTTCCCACGCTCCTGTTAGTGATCCTCCATCTGGATGGATGAGAACAACCTTCTGAACAATCTAGCAGGAGATGGCCCATATCTATGGGACAGATTTGTGCTAATAACGCCCATTGTATGGACTGATAACAGCCGAAGCGGGTGAATAAAGTCACCCAGTAGCTAGCTGTGCCATTACCCAGCATACATCACTCCCTCCGTAAATGCAATAAACCATACAAAAGTATCGTTCTGCCTGTTTCTCAGGTAGTTGTTTACATTATATAATTTATTGTGTTCAGTATACGTCACTACAATGTGATTTCGGAAATATATAAATATACGGACAAAAGGCTCTTCCGCGGCAATCTCTTCAATCGGAGGACCCTTCACGTCAATTCCCGACGCGAGGGGGTACCCTGCGCGTCCATAAGTGCAGCAGAGGGAGCCTGACCATGCGTCACACGTTTGACGAGTTGGGAGTGAGAACGTGTTGACCAAACACAGCTGCAGGGTCAGGTAGTGGCCAAGGTCCTGGCCAGAGGCCAGTCAGGACACCGGCTACCCTTTGGCTTATCACAATAGGTCATGACATGGTTAAATATCGCACTAATCCTAATTATTAAATTTTACGCAGCAAGTGGCACAATCTTATAACTTAATCTTATAACTACATAAGTTACATGCTTAATATGGTGATTCTCATATATAAAAACACTTCAGTATAGGTTCAGACGCCTCACCGACATAAAAAGCTGTGCTGTCTGTCTGTGTTTGTTATGGTTGGTGGTGATGTGTGCGGCTGGATGTAGAGCTACAACTGTTTGTGTGTTTGTAATAGCAACTGTGGTTAATACACTTTTTAAAGATGCTGAAAAGCATCAACATGTCGCCGGGTCTTTTACAATCCAGAAAAGGCCATAATGGTAAAACTGAGACAACGACCACGGTATAAAAAACCTGTAAAGTTCATTTGTGAAAAAGAACAAAAAGGGCAAATAGCTCATTGATTAGGGAAATCACCATCAAGCAGACAGTCACACTCTAACAGAGCCTCAGAAGTCCACGAGTCAAAAAAAGAGGAACCAATCAGGCCTTCAAGTTTGTCAAACAGCATTTAAAAGAAATGAGAGCATGGGTCAATGTCATCTCTTTGTATTTGGTATGAAGTATTTGGGCAGAGCTCTAAGTACTATTTCTGATGAAAGGCAACAATGTGGAATGCTACCCTCTTTGGGGGGGAATTAAATTCTCAAATAATGATTTGCGATTTATGCCAGGATTAAAAATAGGTGGACAAATCAATTCATTTCTTTATTGAGACTATTTAGCTCATGCAGATGTCAAATATTGGTGGGAAGTTATAAAAACTGTTTGAAACACAGATGGACAATGGCCCAAAACATACAGTCAAAGCAACCCAGGAGTTTATTCTCCAATGGTGCTAGTTTAAGTCATTGTGCAAAGATATTGTTTTTAAGTTTGGAGAAACCTGCACCCAGCTGTGAATGAAGAAGAATGTGTCTTTACTGGACCCGCCTGGGCCGAACCAAAGTGAAAGACATATGCATAGGCACAAAAACTATCCCTGTGGCAGAGCGTGGTCTGTGGTGGCACACCAGAGGAGATGCGGATGCAGTGGAATATTGTTAAATGGCCAAGTCAGTCAGCTGATCTTTACCCAGCTGAGCATGCATTTCACTTGTTATAGACAGAAAGCTGAACGCCACTGCAGTAAAGGCCTGGCAGAGCATTAAAATGGAGGAAATCCAGCATCTGGTGATGCTCATGAATTTAAGACTGTTATTGCCAGCAAAGGGATTTCAGCCAAGAATCAGAAATGAGCATTTAAGAAAAGTTTAGGCTCCATTGCATTTCTATGCATTCGCCAAACAAGAAAAACCACTACGCTATGGAGCAACTAAAAGCATGAATTAAGAAAATGAAACAACAAAACTCCACTGGTTATTCAAAACATGGAACAAAATACTCATGTTTATAAATAAACAGACACAGATACTTCATTTAATAAACATACATTTTTAAAGCAAATTTATTTGATAACTGGTGATCAACTTGTGGATACATTACTACAGCATTTTATGAAAATATTTATGAGTTAAAAATTTAACAAAATAAAATGAAATGCATTTCATCTATGACAAACTATAATGATGAGCAAAATATTTTTCAAAAGATACAGAAAATAAAATGTAAATTTTTCAATTTACAATCTCTGGTCAAAGCATGACATTTTTGTTAATTATTTTATTACATTTATTTATGCATGCAAATGTGTTTTCTCCATGGAGTGATCGTGGCTCAAGCGTTGGCAAGTCGTCTTGAAGGTTGCCGGTTCGAGCCCCGGCTCCTACAGTCTCCGTCATTGTGTTCTTTGGCAAGACACTTCACCCGTTGCCTACTGGTGGTGGTCAGAGGGCCCGGTGGTGCCAGTGCCTGGCAGCCTCGCCTCTGTCAGTGCGCCCCAGGGTGGCTGTGGCTATAATGTAGCTGCCATCAATAGTGACTGAACGTAGTCATTCACAAAGTAAAGCGCTTTGGGGTCAATAGGGACTAAGTAAAGTGCTATACAAATACAGGCCATTTACCATTTTTACCATGTCCTCTTTAACATTCAAGGGTGCAACCAACCAAGGGTTAATTTCAAAAAACGCACAAGAAAAGCACAAAAAGTAATTACTTCATTCTGCATACTCAAACTCAAACAAACACAGCAGAGGAGTCTGATCCTAAGAAATGATAAGCCCTCAGTCCAACATAGAGCGGCTGAGTGAATGTTGTCTGGACTCTGTGAATGAGAGTCATGGTGTCAGAGACACTGTAGAAGGACAGAATACCTGCTCTGTGATCCAGGTACACTCCAATTATGGAGGACTGAGGACCTGAAAAAATTCCAATACTCTTTTATGACTTAATTCATACTCAATAGAAGAACACCTTAACGCCCAGGACTTATCATTATTTCCAAATTCACTTTCATCTCCAGTTCTGCTTATGCTTTTGCATGCGACTGCTATGTAAATACCAAACCCGCTCCACAGTACCTCCCAGTAGTGACGTCCAGTCAGACTTTCTCTGCTCAGGACCTGAGACCTGTTCATGAATCTTTCAGGGTGACCTGGATATGCCTGTTTTTTACTCACAAATGTTGCCCTTCTGTTCTCTTCAGATAATAACAGCCGCATGTTTACAGTGTCTGGATCCAGTGTGAGCTGAGTTGAAAACTTCAAGAATTCCGCTCTGGTTTGTGGCTCTGGCTGAGGTAGCAACACGTCTACATCAGTCACTGTGCGGGAAACTTTTTGCCATCCTTCCTGAAGATCGTCCTGTAGTTTATTTTTCACCTCTAATACAGCAGCCGGCACATCATCAAAGTACAGCAGAGGATGACGTTTAGTGCAGGATACCTCTGTACATTCAGTAAAATTTGAGAACAAAGGGAACATGTGTAGAAACTGAGTGTTATCCTCTGTGTGAGAGAGCTGTTCCAGTTCAGCCTCTTTCCTTTTCAGTTCCCTGAGCTCTTCCTGCAGTTTTTCCAGAACCTCTTTGGCTCGATTTACTTCAGTTCTCTGTTGGGATCTGATCTGTTGCTGGATATCAGAAATGTTTTCCTTGATGAGAAGGAATAGTTGTTGAAGTGTCTTGTTAGTGTCCCTCACAGCTTTATCAGCAGACTCATTAATGGCTTCCATTTCCTGCAGAAACACCTTAACATGTTCTTCTCTGTTGAATTTTTTCACGACACGGCTTCAGCTCTTTCTGCTTTTCAGTTCTTTCTGTTGAAGCTGGGACTGTGTCGTGGCCTTTATGTTCACCCATGGAGCACAAATAACAGATACACTGCTGATCAGTGCTACAGAAAATCTTCATTACCTCACTGTGGTGAGGGCACATGTTCTCCTGAAGCTTCTTGAATGGGTTGACCAGTTTGTGTTTCTTTAATCCATCTACATCACTATGAGGCTGGAGATGGTGTTTACAATAAGAGACCACACAGTGCAGACACGACTTGAAGGCTTTCAGCTTTCTCCCATGACAAACATCACAGGCTACATCTTCAGGTCCAGCATAGCAGTGATCAGCAGGAGCAGCATACAGTCCAGTCTGCTTCACTTCCTCCACCAACTCTGCTAACATGGTGTTTTTCACCAGAGCAGGCCTCGGTATGAAGGTCTGTCTACACTGAGGACAGCTGTGGATGTGCTTCTGATCCTGTCCATCCCAGTGAATTTTAATACAGTCCCTGCAGTAGTTGTGTCCACAGGGAATAGTCACAGGATCCTTCAGTAGATCCAAACAGATTGCGCAGGAGAGTTTGTCACCAGCAATCTTAAATCCTTTCTGTGCCATTTCTCCCCATAGACAAAGTGTCAGTGAATGCATGTGAATGTTTTACAGGTATGAGAGAGAACAAAAGAAGGAAAGCTTTAGATATTCTGAGATTCCAGAAACAGGATCAACAGGTTTGAATGACCTAGTATGTTGTAAGTGCATTGCTATGCATTCCTGCCTCAGTAACTGGAAACGCCTGAGACATCATCTTCCACCAAAAACAAGAGGAAGCTTTGCTTATATTTTATTTAGGTTATTGTAATTGCATCCATATATCATAATAATATATTTGAGAATGCTTTAGAACTCTCTTGCCCTCCTAATGTTACTATTATTATTATTATTATTATTATTATTATTATTATTATTATTATTATTATCATCATCATCATCACAGTGGTTGAAATGCACCTGCTCAGCACCCCCAAAACTCTGATCCTAGAATCGCCCCTGCTCCACAACAATTGAAACAACTTAGAAACGAGGGATATCCTGTGAAGCCACACTACTACCTACTTTACAGCATATCTACTGACACACAAGTAACAGGTGTCTACATTGGTACATTAACTGCAACAGAAAAAAAATGTTCCCAATGTTACTGGTTCTATGAACGCACACTTGCCAGCATTAGTCCAATTCAGTTCAAGTCCATAAATTACCCTCAGCAGCGCTACTCTACAACTACGCTCTCAATTGCCATAGAAAAATGCAACTCTGCGCACTCTGATTGGCTAATGTCCCCTGTGGGAATCATGCTCCTCCCCAATGACTGTATAAAGTTACAGTCATTGCTCCTCCAATGCAGTGAATGCATGACCGGGCAAGGACTTTGTAACAGTTATGTTTCTGCAAAGGTTAAGCCACCAGTGTGCACAAGGCCTTTGATCAGTGATATATTTAATGTGAAAATATATTTGCTGTTGTTATTTAAGAATTTTCAAATTTACCGTTTTAAAAAGGAAGCAGAAAAAAAATAGTAAAAAAATTATATCATTATTATTATTTATTTTTGATGAAGATGACGAATTACACTGTATACATGTATTTGCATTCTTGAACAGTAAATCTAAATATAAAACGACAATTCAGATTGTGATTTATAATTAAGTATATTATGAACTTGAATTGAAAATAATTTTTCTTTCACTTCTAAATTATCTTTGATTTTTTTTTTTTTTAAAAAGTGGCCTAACAAATTTGCTCAGTACTATAAATGCAGATTTTATTTATTTTAAGTGAACCGTGAATACATTATTGACTGAATGAGTTTAACCTTATTAAACTGAAGTCGCTGAAGTGAGTTTCTTTAATCAAGATGTTTAAAGAGTCTAAGATGTTTATTAGCCATCTCCTCTCTGTCTAATCATAATGTATTTTTTACTTTATTGGTATATTTTGTATGATTGTTTTATGTTTAACTTTTGTGAGAACATACTTTTTTCGACTGTAACGGAGCGAAGGTGATGTTATTCCACAGTGTTTTTAAAGGAGGGAAACCTTCCTCCAAACGGACAGAGCAGTGGAGCCGCCAAGGGAAAGTACACGAATTAAAGACTGTATAATTATAATATAATTTATTATATTTAAACAGCTAAAAATGTAAAATGAATTAAACCAGCCCTGGCCAGGGGACAACACAATAAAAATCAATAAAACACAACATTGAAAGTCCAGTGGCGTCCGCCACGGTATAAAAGTCACTAAGAATTAAAAATCCAGTGAAGCGGTGCAGAAGGGAAACCCGGCGGCGTCTTCGCCTTCCTCTCCGCGTTCTGCGCCCCGGTGCGCTAAAGAAAGAAAGGCAGCGGCAGTCACTACTCTTTTAGGCAGCTACGATTCATTAAAGGGGACAAGTCAAAAGACTTACCCCGGGTGGGCAGAGCTCTCAACTCTGCCCACCGTTTCTTTGTAACCGCCAATCGGTACCGGCCCGGCCCGCCGTCTCTAATTTCCCGCAGACGCGTAATCTGGCCTCCTGTTGCTGCAGCAGTCGGACCGCTCGCTCTGCGTCCTTGGTCGCTGGCGCTGTATCTTCCTCCCCCCTTAACGCCAAGCTCCACCAGCGTTATGTGTCACTGAGCACACTGTGTAAATTACCACTCCCTCCTTTCCTCTCAGGTGTGTCCAATTAGTAAAACGGGAAAATGGCGGAGTCTCTCCAGAACAGATTGACGGTATAACCAAAACATGCAATATAAAAAATAGATAAGCACTTCACATTAAAACACAGCAAAGCAAAACAACATCCGTCCTTCCCTGGATGACACGACAACTATTTTTTTTACAATTATTTTTTTATCTTCACTTTTGAACGAATTTCACTGCCAAACATCAAGTTAAATGTGGTTTCTGATTGGTTTAGATCAGCGGTCCCCAACCTTTTTTGCGCCACGGACCGGTTTATGCCCGACAATATTTTCACGGACCGGCCTTTAAGGTGTCGCGGATAACAAAATAAAACTAGTACCGGTACCGAAAAAAAGAAGATTTATTCATAACACACGTGAAAAGACCCAGGAAAACCGAGTTAACAATAAAAACGATAACAAAATAACGCTGAAAACCGATAAAAACCCCGAAAACCATACATTTCATACCTGAGACTCAACTCTCGCGGCCCGGTACCAAACGACTCACGGACCGGGACCGGTACCGGTCCGAGGCCCGGGGGTTGGGGACCGCTGGTTTAGAGTATAGCGCTACAGGTGTATACGCACTACAGGTGGAATGATTAGATTGTGAAACACAAGTTTGTTTTTCATTAAAAAAAATATGATTGACCTCAAACTGGAGATACATTGATTTTTATTGTAAGATTAAACAACAACAGCAAAACAAAAAAAAAAAAAAAAATGCGTTTACGTGTCTACCTGGTAGCAGTGGTTGTCACAGCTACAAGAAATCACGTGATCCCTAAAGGTAAAGAGGCTGAGCGCACCTAAGTGTTCGCGGAAGTAACGCGTTGTGTTACTGTGGAATTTTACAATCTCGATTACATGTCGACTCCAGGTTTGTTCTTGCTTTAATGACAGCTTTAATTTGACTTCACAGGATGATGAGAAACTCTGTGTCAGTAATTTTACGTATCGATGTTTACCTCATGCTTCCTGCATGCCGTATACTTTATGTTAATGTCATACGGTGCGAGCTGTTGTTTCTTCAGGTGTTTCTTTGGAAAAACTGTATTTAAATGAAAGGAGATGACCAAAAACTTTGAACATTTTTACGTTTAAGTTTGAACTAATTTGACTCGGTAGATTCAATTTAATCATTAATATTTTATTCCGTTTAGTTTTTCGAACAGCTGAAATGTCTGATGCAACGTCTTCATTCTGGCTCCGGTTGATTTTACTGGCCATTTTCATCCCTTCTTCCTCCGGCGGTGAGTTAAACTATTTTCTGATATGGAAAATGACTTTGGGCCTAGCCCGAACCTTTTTTTTATTCTATTGAGATTAAAAATTTCCTTTTCAAGGGAGACCTGGGCAAGATAGGCAGCAGCAGTATCACACAGCAACAAACTTTTTAAAAAGAAGTTCTTTGGAATTGCGCCACCAGCCGCTGTATTGTTCAAAGGCCTCATTGAACACACACATCCAGAAAAAAAAAATCGCAACTCATTGAATTCACGACTGATTTCTTTGCAGAGGTGAAATGAAATTCATTGGAATTCTGGTGTCCATGTCTGGAGTTTACTAATGATTATTAATGATTAATATGATCATAGTTATGGAGGAATAAATAACCCCTGAGGATATTTCTACATACGTCAACATGATGATTCAAGATATTTAGAATCTGAGCTTTCATACTAAAATATTTATTTTTATGTTAATTGTAAAAAGTAGAATATGTGCTTTCAAAACACCAACGAGTCGTGCCTTCCTCCTAGCCAACACAAAAGTACATTTTCAGGAGTTTTGGGCTAAAGTCCTAAAAATTTATGTGTATCTGTATAATATAATTATATGTGAGTCTTGAATTTTGTGTGTGATACAGTATTTCAAAGGAAAAAGCCATGACCTCCGCTACTTGTATCACATATTCCACACATGTATTATTTTCCTGGTAAAAACATTCGTTTTATTTGGGAATTTAATTGCTCATAAAATTGAGTCAATTCATTTAAAGGGTGCATTTAGCTGCTTTGGCGTTCATTATTTCTAATACACCACTGGTAAAATAAACATAGTACGAATACTACTTTTACTTTTGTTTTTCTTTTTTCACTTTGAGCTGTAAAATCTAAATGCAAAATGCAAAACAATTGAGGCATCCCTCCATCGTTCAAACCAGTGAAGTGTCCTGTAAGAATCTGGTTTGAAGCTGAGCTGTAGGCAGCTTGTGTAGGCCTTTTTTTTTATCTCCAGAAGACTTCTTGCTTGATGAAAAAACATCTATGTGGAGACACTTATAATAATTCAATACACTTTAACACAATGATAGTTGATTTTATTGGGTTCAGTTGTCTCGAACTAGCAGTAGGATTATAAGAAGGATTACTTATTTCGTAATCTATTAAAACAAACTGTTCCCCAATGGTAAACTAACTCCTATTCAGAGTCCCAGTCAGGGTTTGCTTGCTCAAAATGAGGCTATAAGTGGCGCCTGCACACCTACAGTAAACACATCAAGTCTGTGTTGGGTGAAAAAAGAACTCAAACTAAGTAATGGCAGGGTTTGTTTTTTTTAATAATGTTGTGGATGGATATCAGCTGAAGATGTGGAAATGTATCAAATGACTTTTGCTTGGGTTTTTAATCCCTGTAGTGGCGGCACTCCGTCTCTATTTCACTCTTCTGTACCGCCGTTAGGAGTCAGTCCGGCAACATGCATTGAAACGCGAGCTAGTCCAAGCATCCTTCTTCTAAACAATATGTTTATTGACACTTTTAGTTTACATGGCAAGACTCGGTCAAAAAACTGTGTTGCTTCCAGCTTATCCAACTCCTCAACTACGTAACTACAGTGCGCCGGAAGCCCAAAATACTAAAAAGCGCATTAGAATGTTGCACTTCTATATTCTATACATTTAACAAATAGTATTTTAAAATCAACTAGAATTATATTCTTAACATCAAACATATATATTTCTCCTCTAATCATTTTACCAGTACAAATAAAATTAACCTTTAATTGGCTCTTACAATCCCCTTGTTGAAACTTCATAGCTTTTGTGTTTGTAAAAATGGGGACATGCCTGCAGCATGCTGGACTTTGAGTATATCACCCAAAACAGTGAAATTTGCCATATTTTTACAAATTGTTTTAAGATAAACTGATGTAATGGTGTCAAATGTAAACTCACTATTTCCATTCAGCAGGGGGTTTGGGTACTCATGGCTTTCTCACTCTAGGTTTTCACACTGTGGTTGGCTGGGTTAGAAGTCAATATTGCCTTTCTCTTTTTTCTCTCATTCAGACCGGATAAATGTGACTGCTGTGTTTGGCAAAAACACAACTCTGCCATGTCAAGCTTTAAATGGTAATAAAACCATAATAGGTCTAGAGTGGAGTAGACCTGACCTGGGGAAAAAATATGTCCTTCTGTACCGGGACAATCAACCTGATCCTACCAAACAGCATCAGTCTTTTAAGAACCGGGTGGATCTGCCGGACAATCAGATGACAGATGGAAATGTGTCTTTGATTCTGAAGAATGTTACGACTGCTGATGCTGGTATATATGAGGTTCGCATAAGCAGAAAACGCAGGAAGAGAGCATATCTGGACAGTGATCCCATCTGCACCTTCAGCCTGAGTGTTGTTGATCCTCCAGGTGAGTGAGTAGAGTTGAGTGTGTGTGTGATCAGAGGTGAAGCTGCTTCCTGCTTGTTGATGTTTGTTTCTAAAGATGTTGTTGATGAGACTTTGTAGAAAGCAGCTGGTCTGAGTGATGTGATCAGAGTGCAGTAGATAATGTCTGACAGCAGTTTGAAGAGGAAATGGATTCTGTTCTGTTCTTCACTCATCACCTACCTGACAGCTGACACCTCACACCTGTTTCTCACCTGCAGGGCCACCAAGACAAGCGAAAGATGAAGGAAAGACTGAACTGATAGGTGGTCTGACAGCTTTTGCTGTGGTGGTTGTTGTTGTTGTTGTTGTTGTTGTTGTTGCATTTGCTGTGCAAAAACAATGTGCCCAGTGTAAATATAGGGCATTACCCTCTAAACACTAGTGTAAAC
The DNA here is from genome assembly GCF_041146795.1 of Maylandia zebra. Taxonomy (NCBI): domain Eukaryota; kingdom Metazoa; phylum Chordata; class Actinopteri; order Cichliformes; family Cichlidae; genus Maylandia; species Maylandia zebra. The sequence continues at coordinate 13,120,507 of NC_135169.1, read as the reverse complement.
AATAGTAAGACAATAAGTGTAACTACAGTATACTATACTGTAAACACAGATGTGTCTACAATATACTATAGTGTAAGCCCGTAGTATTCTAAGCTTACATTACATTACACTGTGACCTTACAGTACACCAGACTGTAAACACAGGTGGATCTGCACTATACCATTGGCATGGGTGTATCTTCACTACACTCTTAGCACATGTGTACATACACTACATGTGTTCACATTTATGCATACCCTACATGTGTTCACATTTGTACATACACTACATGTGTTCACTTTTGTGCATACCGTACATGTGTTCACATTTGTACATACACTACATGTGTTCACTTTTGTGCATACACTACATGTGTTCACATTTATGCATACCCTACATGTGTTCACATTTGTACATACACTACATGTGTTCACTTTTGTGCATACCGTACATGTGTTCACTTTTGTGCATACCGTACATGTGTTCACATTTGTGCATACCCTACATGTGTTCACTTTTGTGCATACACTACATGTGTTCACATTTATGCATACCCTACATGTGTTCACTTTTGTGCATACCCTACATGTGTTCACTTTTGTGCATACACTACATGTGTTCACTTTTGTGCATACCCTACATGTGTTCACATTTTGCATACCCTACATGTGTTCACTTTTGTGCATACACTACATGTGTTGACATTTATGCATACCCTACATGTGTTCACTTTTGTGCATACACTACATGTGTTCACATTTATGCATACACTACATGTGTTCACTTTTGTGCATACCCTACATGTGTTCACATTTTGCATACCCTACATGTGTTCACTTTTGTGCATACACTACATGTGTTCACATTTATGCATACCCTACATGTGTTCACTTTTGTGCATACACTACATGTGTTCACATTTGTGCATACATTACATGTGTTCACTTTTGTGCATACACTACATGTGTTCACATTTGTGCATACATTACATGTGTTCACTTTTGTGCATACATTACATGTGTTTACTTTTGTGCATACACTACATGTGTTCACATTTATGCATACCCTACATGTGTTCACGTTTGTGCATACACTACATGTGTTCACATTTATGCATACGCTACATGTGTTCACTTTTGTGCATACGTTACATGTGTTCACATTTATGCATACCTTACATGTGTTCACTTTTGTGCATACGTTACATGTGTTCACATTTATGCATACCTTACATGTGTTCACTTTTGTGCATACGTTACATGTGTTCACATTTATGCATACCTTACATGTGTTCACTTTTGTACATACATTACATGTGTTCACATTTGTGCATACCCTACATGTGTTCACATTTGTGCATACGCTACATGTGTTCACTTCTGTGCATACCCTACATGTGTTCACATTTGTGCATACATTACATGTGTTCACTTTTGTGCAAACAATACATGTTTTCACATTTGTGCATACACTACATGTGTTCACTTTTGTGCATACAATACATGTTTTCACATTTGTGCATACACTACATGTGTTCACTTTTGTGCATACCCTACATGTGTTCACTTTTGTGCATACACTACATGTGTTCACTTTTGTGCATACACTACATGTGTTCACTTTTGTGCATACATTACATGTGTTCACTTTTGTGCATACATTACATGTGTTTACTTTTGTGCATACACTACATGTGTTCACATTTGTGCATACATTACATGTGTTCACTTTTGTGCATACACTACATGTGTTCACTTTTGTGTATTTATGAACCTCCTGGAAGAAGAAAAGGAGCTGAAAATAGACTATTAACTTTACTGAAGCACAATAACTGAAACTCACCAAAAGGAGCTTCCTTCTACAAACAGTTGCTGTAAACATAAGCGCTGTGACTGTGATGTGTTTATGAAGTACTATGAGTGGTTTAAAGCTCCATTACAAAGTGACTATGTAACAAGTACAAGTTTATACTTATATTCGGTCTTTCCATATACAGTTTGGTCCACTGAGATTTTAGTCAGCCTTTAAAGGCAATCATGTCTTCTCATCAGATCTCTTCTCTCTCTGTGGTTTTATTTTCTGCTGTGTTTTCAGGGTTCTGAATGTGTGCAGAGATAAACTCAGCATAAACAAATCAAACAGGTTCACTTGTTGTTTGTGACACAGAATTTTAAAGGCTGGTACTCTGAGGTCTGAAGTAAATCTTTCACATTCACATGTGTTTCTAACATGTGTTCAGGGCTGTGTTAGTGTCTTTTAGAGCAGCAGGGACTTTGTACAGAAATGTTTGACTGATGTGTGGAGACGTCAAAGAATAGCATCTATACATTTGTCAGTGCTGACGCACAAACCCAGTGAGTCATAGGCTCCTATTGTGCATTCAAAAACAAAGTGGACAGGCAGGTTTTCAGTGTAACATACTAAAAATAAGTCATTATGTTACACAGAAGATATATCTTCAGTGCTGTCATGTGACATTTTGGACATTTTGCAGTTTATGGTGTAGTGCAGATAAATCTGTACACCTTTGCAACTTTTTTTTTAATTAATAGAACCTATAACTTTAGAATAGTTTGAGACCTTTGTTAAATTTGTTGCAGGATAAACTTTTTCTTATTTTGGTGCTTCCATTGTTTGTTGGTCTATTTAATGTTTATTGAATGATTTTTATTAATAAAAACTGACTAAACATTTAGGAAACATTTAAAAATGTTGTGGGAACATTGCTTGTTAATTAGGAAGACAGGAGATTGAAATCGTTTCTACAGGCTGAAGAACAACTGGATTCAGCATCTGCACATTCCTTAAGAGAAGCTCACTCTCAGGCTATCAGAGGAAACACTTAAATATTTTGTATGTCAAAATGTTGATTACAATTTAATTAATTCTGTGCAATAAAAACAAGTTGAAAAAAAATCACAGTCATTATTTACTGAAGTGATCTATACTCTGAAACACAAACATTTTTCTTGGTTTGTTTTATAAAAATTACAATGACACACGCACAACTTAAATATGTAGTGGTATACAGGCATATTCATTCATTCTTTTTGTTTCACACATTGTACAGCAGTAATTCATGTCCTATACACAAACCTTCCTTTCATTTAAAGCAACACTGTTTCATGAAAAGGAGCAGGAAGAAGAATAAACACTCATACCTATACAGTTCTTTCTGATCCATACACAACTGATCTATATCTCATCTCTGTGCATAATGGTGACACTGCTGGAGTAGCATCCCAGTTCCATATCCGACTTGCAGCTTCACACTACTACTCTTCCAGTCTACTGTATCATACCTTGCCATTTTCCCCCTTGACATTTGGAAATGGTGTCTTTCATTGAATAAGTTTGGCTAGTTGTTAGCAAACACATCATAACAGACCTTCGTCCCCAGTAATTGTCCAAATCATGAAGATGCCTGATCATTACGACCTTGGCTTCTTCTGGTGTTCAATTGAGCTTTATCGTCACTTTGCAATTTCTCGTCCATGTTGCTTGGATTTTCTTTTCTTTTTTGTGAGATGTTTATTCACATATACTCCACTTCCCTTCGGTTGTCTAGACTGCCTCAGTAGCTCAATTTTGTGTTTTTGATTCACAAATTTTACTACTATTGCTGGAGGTGCCCTGGCTTTCTTTATGGGAAGGGTATAACACGCTGCGACGTTGTTGCTATGCAGGGGAAGTTTTTTGCTCGCAAAAAGCCTCCACTACCTGACGCTCTAGTGTTTGTTGCCCCTCCACCAGGGGCTCATCCCCGCCAGACTTCACACCATTCTCAGTGTCAGTAGCTCCAGTGTTTGGTTTCCAAACTGGTAATAATCACGTCCTCCAGTCCTGCATGCAGTTCTAAATCGTCCCTCTCCTTTCTAAGACCTCGATTGTTTTATCTTTTTCCTTAATCAAGCTTTTTAATTCTTTGATTTGGTCCATTAAAGTCGTTAACATTGCTTGTTGCTTTACTACTCTCTCGACGTCTGTTAACAACGAGTTGAGCGACAGCTTAATCTCCTTCAAATCTCCTTCAAATCCTCACCTTTGCCATATTCTCCTCTTTGTTGGTTTGTCTTTTGTTTCAAGAAAAATCTATTTGACTTAGAGTTAATCACAAAACCTTTTCTGAAATGCCAATCTGGCTGTAACTGCACTCGCCATATTTGGCAGCATTCAGCATTCTATTTGTATACACTTCTAAGACTATTATAACTGAGTTATTACCACATTGCACAAAATATCTTTATGTGAAAGAAAAATAGTTAAATCAACCTCTTTTTAATTTATTTTTAGGTACATGATGACGACTGTGATACCTACATGTTTGGCTGACGAGTTATTTACAATGAAGCAGTTAAAATTACAAAATTTAATTTGACATAAAACAACATGGTTGCCCCGAAGCGCTTTTAGTTAAGGCATAGAGATTAAAAATAAAAGTACATGAATCCTTTGAAGAGGGAGTAAAACCTGTGAACAGATCTAAGATTTAAATGCAACACACAATAACAAATTAATGAATAAAAGATGCATACAGATTATATAACATTTGAATGTAAATGACAAGTGATTTTAGAGCCTGAATAATTTATTTCTTGTTTTATTTGTGCTGAAACAGACTAGGAAGTCTGTATTTTGTTGTATTATCTTCAAACAAACTAAATGTTGAAGATAGGAAGCATGTCTGATATTTGTGTAGCAGAGGAGCAACAGTGGGTTCACAAAATGCTTCTTTTTTGCTCTCCTCACTGACCTGTAAAACATCCACATAAAGACATACAAAGTTTAAGGATGTCATGAAGAGCAAACCTCCAAAACCTGAAATCCTTTAGACAAAAAGCCTTCACATCTCGAATTGCTCTTTGATATTCAAAATATATATGGTACCTTCTCCAGTGTCTTCCATTTGTGTTACTGATTCACAGACAGCATTAGGCAACATTACCTAAATTAAAAAAAAAAAAAGGAATAACCCTGTCATAATCTTGGATCACATGTTAGCTAGTAGAATTGGGGATCTTGTGAAAATTGTTAGAGTAGTCAATAGCGATACATAGAAACACGTACACACTACAGACAATAAGTGTCATAAAGTGAGATGTTGCAGACTTAGCTTTAGAAATCTATGGGTCAAATCATCACAGTTTAAACCTGTGAATGTAAGTGTTTCTGCCTATGAATTTCAGGGTTTGTCTTTTATTTTCAGTTTTTGAGTTCACTTTAAGGAAATACAGATTTCTCAGCCCACACTTTAGACGCGCCCCTGCTTGAATGGATGCAGCAAGTCAGAGGCAGGTACCAACCTGGAATTTTGTTTTAACCAAATTTAACAAACTCAGTGAAGCACAGTCAAAGGCAGCCTATCTAAAAAATAAAGAGATGCTTTATCACAACTGCAGCTTGAAGCAGGGCACATGTGCTGTCTGATATGAGCTGAAAACAGCCAATCAAACTGCACACAAAAGTACCAACAAATATAATAAAGTCATCACTGTGTATGAGCAGGATTTGAGGAGAGAAGACATGCAGCTTACCTTTTAGTTTCTTTGAAATCACGACTGAAAACCAGCTTAAAATGCACTGAAAGTTTGTCACTAACAAGGACACCAGATCCCAGAGAGACAAAGGAGTGAATGCAAAAAAAGAAAAGAGAAACCACCTGATTATATGGCAGAGAAGCACCGCAGGTGAGCTACCTGCCAACAGCGCTACTTCTTCTTTATTGTTATCTCTTTGTATTTATAAAAGTGTTGTATTCAAGTCACACACATTCACATTTTAGTTCTCTGTTTCCTTGTCTTTTTAGGAACTTTTGTGATTTTTCACGGTGTCCTGTTGATCAAAGTCAAAGTCAAAGTCAACTTTATTGTCAATTCTGCCACATGTACAGGACATACAGAGAATAGAAACTATGTTACTCTCAATCCCTAGATAAAATAGCAAATAAACATTTAAATATAAGAGTGATTAAAAATGCAAGTAAAATAATTAAAAATTAAAAATTTAAATAAATACAATACAATTTTACATATAACAAGAAAGCTATACAATATACAATATAATGGGTAAATGGCATTGGGTGTAAACCAGGCAGAGTAGTGCAAATAGGCAAATAGTGCAAATGGAGATTTAGTAATGTACGGTAAGAGATAGTGTAACAACAAATTGATTGATACCATACTAGAATTTCTCTTTTTTCATCTGACTTCTCAAAACTGGAAGTTACTGGCAGTCGTCGGTATTTATTCTGGTATACTTGTAATTACAGTGCACTTGTTGTATTCTGGCAGCTAGGTATAAACTCGCTGCCACCTCCTTGATTCCATATCAGGAATTAATACCAAATACGCCGGGCATATTGAAGCAAAACAAATCTATCTTGGTCCCAGTATTCATATGGCTTCTTTTCAAGTTCTTTATTAAAGTTTATTCTTTCTGTTTCATGACAAAGAACAAGCAGAGTCCATGTGGGTTTCATATTTTCTTTTTGTATAGCTGTCTGATAAACTCAGATTGTTATTGATAACATCTTTGCTGTCTGAAATAGTTTACCTCCATTTTTCAGAGCAGAGCTGACTTTTAAGGTTATTGCATTATCCTTGGCATTGTTTTAAGACAAAGGCTCCAATTAGTAGATCTATGACTCACTGGATAGCATACCTTGTGTTTTTATGGAGAGAGTGCAAATATAGAATTTGAAAACAGTAATACAGACATGCATGAAAATCTAATTTACAGACCTCTGGCAAAGTGTTATGTATCTGCTTTATGTCTGTAGTGTTTTGGTTGCTTCTACTGAAACTAACTTTTTAATATTCAAATTGATTAAAAACAAAATAGTTTTTTATAGACTTGCTTGACAAATATATTACGACCCGGCTCAAAAGCCACCACATAAAAAAGGAGATGAATACCAGAATGTTAGTGAGAAGAGGTTTTATCTTAAAAAGGCATAGCAGGTTGGCTAAAATGGCTCCCTCCAAGGCAAAGACTAGTGAGCTTCCCTGAAAGCCTGCCTCAGGTCACCTTTTATCCACACCTGATTAGGTCAATTAGCAACAGCTGAACCCACTGAAGAGATTAGGGGCTGCAGAGGGAAGTAACAAAATATTACAAAGAAATAATCAACTGCGTCTTTGAATGACACAAATTACCCAAATCAATTTTATACATTTTTATTCTTCACGTTTCAGCACAGTTGTTTGCTTCAAAGTAAAACAGCTTTGGTGTTGTGCAGGTGTGCAAGTCTACTTTGAGCAGACTTGCACACCTTGCACACATTTAAAAAAAGCATCTAACTCTTCATAGTCGCAAACAATAACTAGTTTCTTTTTTTTTCGACTAAATCTTGTGTTCATCAACTGAATCCTGTATTTCATTAGATTTTAAATATGTATTGCTACAGTATCCCCATTGAATCCAGTTGTTAAACATTACAGGAAAAGATTTTCAGCTGAATCACCTTCCACACATTCAGTGTCACATTTTAATCAGAATATTTTTAGAACAGGACTTTTGACTAATTAGGTGATTGAGGGCAATATGTTGCACTGGATGAGCTGAAAAGTTTTTTTTAATACAAATTAAATAAACAATTATATTATTTCCATCAGCCCCAAAGGCAGAACTAGATACTTTCTATTCATCAGCTGTAACATGTGTCATAGCGAGGCTGCTTCCTAACATTTGTTTTATATTTTCATCTTGTCTCACTCCACCTATATCATACGGGTAAAGATAGTAATTAATAATTGAGTGATCAAATGCATAAATAGCCTATATAGAGTGAATATGTGTTTGGGGGATTAATTCAGGTTCAGAGTGGTAGATTTGGTCAGACAGACAACAGATAGGCATAATCAAACTTAACAGGGAGATAAATAGTTATAGAGAACAGCGTCACAAAAAACCCCCAAAATTTTCAGAAAACATGACCTCTGACCTCGAGGTCACTGTCATTCAAACGTATCTGACATTTTTAGGAGACTTTCAGGTGATGCACCTATGCTATCAGTTTGAAAATCCTACATCACCACATTCTCAAGTTATCGTGTTCACAGTGTTGGGTGTCCACACCGCCCGCCTGCGTGGCTGAGTGTTAATGGCGACCTTTCTTATACACACAAATTTAGCAGGCTAACACCCTGTGTAAGGTTTATGTCACAGATGCCTTAAAATCATTTTATTTTTACAACAAAGCAAACTAATCCTTGATGCCAAATTACAGTTGTTAACTTGCATTCACGAACAGAAAAAGTAATTTTAGTGGCTGGATGTCCAAATTTGGGAACAAAAATATCATTAACTGGGCTCCTGTTTCCGGCTGGACAATAATAACGGTAAGACCTCAAAGTCAAGCGCGGGAATCAGAACAAAGGAAGAGGAAGCAGAAGAGAAATTGCAATGACCAATAAGAGAAGGAAATATGTGTGCAAGTTCTGAAATGATTGGGGAAAAGAATTTGATTTCGTCCAGGACATCTCGAAGGGAAATGCTGCCTCCAAATATTGAACCATGACTACCATCTGTTGCACAGGTACTGGACAGCTATATAATTTAAATTATTTTGTCTGATAAATAAACACTGTCAAATTCAAGTTTTTTTTGTGTGTATATGTATATAACGACCCATATAACGAACAGCCCTTTTGAATGTCTCCCTAATTCCGAGGTCTCAAGGTTGGCAAGTATGGTTTACAGCTCCATTACAAATGGTAACCAGTTTGAGTCTATATTTAAACACAGAAGAATGCTGTGATATGTTAAAACATGTTGTACATTTGAACTCGCTCCAGCAATGGTGTTAAATTCAGCTTTTTTCATGACCTGGGTAAGTGTCTGGTGTTTTTCCGCCTAGCACCTGTGCTTTCCTGTGCCCGCCCCTGTGGGTGGAGCCAAAGGCCCTCGTTTGTTTTCCCCAGCTGCAATCCATTGGAGGCAATCACTGAGGTGATACTTACGCCAGCTCAGTCCTCTACTTACTGCCAATTCATCTGCTATATCATGGTGGTAACCTGCCCTCCTTGTCTCTTGTTGGGCATGTTTTTGCCAAAACAAAACAATATGCTAAGCAGTTACAGAATTACACTGTGGTAAGAGAAAGATACCACAAAAGTGTGTGTGTGTCCTCCACTACATTATTTAATTGTTTTTACATTTTCTAACATTCCGTTTAATTATAAAAGTAATATTATAACACAGCTTAACAAATAAATAAACACATCTGTACTGACTGACTGTTTGTGGATCAGACTGAAAGGATATGGACACATGTGTAAATCAAGTAGCTCAAAGCATTTTCTAAGCATTTTTTAATACAGTCAAGACCAATAATCCAGGCATTACAGATCCTTATTCTTATTCATTCACTGTGTTACAAAAATCCATCCTCTTCCGCTTATCCTTTTCAGGGTCGTGGGGGGCACTGGAGCCTATCCCAGCTGCCTTAGGGCGAGATGCGGGGTACATCCTGGACAGATTGCCAGTCTGTCACATGGCTAACACATAGACAGGAGACAGCCAATCGCACTCACATTAACTCTCGCATTCACACCTATTGGCAATTTATTGTTTCCAATTAACCTATCCCCACTAACTGCATGTCTTTGGACTGTGGGAGGAAGAGTACCCGGGGAGACCATGCAAACTCCTCATAGAAAGACCTGGGCCTGATGGTGGAATTGAACTCAAGACCTTCTTGCTACAAGGCAACAGTGCTACAATAAATGTAAATGAGAATCTAAAAAAAATAAAGCTTATACACGTTTCCTTTGAATTCCCATATGGAAAAGATATATATATATATATATATATATATATATAAATATAAATATAAAAATCTTATAAAGTTTGTATCTGTCTTGTGTGAAACTTGTATGAAAAGCATACAAGAGTGAAAACAGATATAAGATCCCTACAAAAATTATATAATGAAACTTGTATGTTTTGGATACTTACTAAAACAATATATGAAAGTAATGAGAAAGTGGCCACTTTCATGAGCAGTGTTGGTCAAGTTACTTGAAAAAAGTAATCAGTAACTAATTACTGATGGACGCTAATGTTTTTGTCACTTTTTATGGAATCAAACTCAAAGTAAGGTCAGTACTTCCACGCTTTAAACGCTGCACGCTCATACCCTCTCCCACAATCGATATGTGATCCATTGTTGATCTGCACACAGCTGTTGTCACTAATGGCTCACTCGCTTACGTCACTGTCGTGAGACATTCTCGCAAAAAAAATCACGGTTTTAGTAACGCAGTAACTAACGCAGCGTTCCTACGGGAAAGTAACGGTAATCTAACTTTTCCATATGGGTTAGATTCTTGTCATGTAGAATTTTGTCCACACAGCAGCTTTTAATCAGCCCACAAAAAAGTTTATCACTTTTATTCAAAACACCAAACATATTGTGTGTCTATATCATTGTGGAAAAATTCAGCTCGAGTTCAGACATGACTGTATCTAAAGGAGCCATTAGAAAGCTGAATTCATAGGTAACATGTATACATTCCACCTTTTGTTTGAACAGAAGTCATGTGACACAGCAGCTTTTCATTCTACTTGAAATATTTGTTTACGTGTTAGTTGCAAGCCTGTCTGCTTTACTCTGCAGCTGCTTCCAGACAAGTGGAACAATAGTTTTAATCACAAGGTAACAGGTAAAGAGAAGCATTTGCAAGAAGTCTCTCTCAGCATGCCTTTGTTTTGCAGGGGGGAAAACAACAACATAGCTTTCTCAGGAACAAGCAGGGCAACATCAGCAGGTGAGCCAGGCTTCATTAACTGTTGTAGTTCAACAACCCAGACTGAAGACAAACCACCACCTTAAGTATGTAGAGTTATAGATCATTGGAACAAATGATCTGTGTGTGTGTGAAGCCAAAGGGAGCGAACAAAGACAAGTCCTGTCCATGAAATATGGTATACTTTGTCCAAACAGGAGGACAAGAATTGGATGCAAATCTCATACATGAAACCATCAAAACCAATTTTTGGTACGTTGTTTCAATTAGTGCATAAACATACATATGCAGGAACGATCTAGAAAGAGTGGTCCATGCTTTTATTACTTCACGGCTAGACTACTGCAATTCCCTTTAAAGGCTGAAACTCTGAGAAACTTTATTTGTCTTTATTTATAAATCAGTCTGATCGAATGTACTTGGATGAGTGTCTAAAGCTCAGGCTGACTTTTGAGAGAGGAAACATTCACATCTGTTTCTTACATGTATTCAGGGCTCCATCACTGTTTTCTAGAGCAGCAGGAGCCGAGTGAAATACAGAGTCAGCTTTGATATTTTCTTGATTCCAGTCATAACCAATCATAGAGCAAATGTATTAAATAACTTTTTGTACAGAAGCTACAACAACACAAACTGAATCAGTGTTTGATTGCTGGTTTTTATTTGAACTGGTCTGTAGGTGGCAGCATTGTTTATTCTCTATCCTCCACTTTTCCTTTAACCCACTCAAACCCACTTCTTAAAACGACTTATCTAACAGTCACACTCTACAGGGAGAAAATCACCTGTTTTCTCTAAAACAGGTGATTTCTGTTTCCAAGAATTATTTCACTTTGGATCTTGATCTGTGCTCAGCCCAGCTTCTTGCAAACTAGAATCAAAGGACTTTGTAACAATCAAAGTTTGTGATTAGCAGACTTGGAGGAAGAGAGATAACTGCTGTCTGTACCTGTGCTGCTCTGCTGGACTTTGCTGATTTTTACCTGTTTGTTCAGTAAGTGAAATGCACATAATAACAGCACCGCAATAATGATGCTTTTCACGCTGATTTTGCATGCATGTGTTTAAGGTTAAGGAGAAATCAGGCAGGTACAGCTCATTCAATAAACACACGCCAATATACTTTTTGTGGAGCCTGATTAGCAGATTTGCATTCTGGGTTGAGTTCATATTCAACATATCGACATGTTCGACCTCTTTTATTTCTTCACATATTCTGACACTGTACCAGCTTCAGAAAGAGGGCAAAGTGCAAAATACTAAATTCCCTGATTTGTGCTTCAATATGTGGACGCAATTCTTGGTGCCTTTAGGTTCACTTCATAAATTTAGCAGTCTATACTCCAAACACAAAAGTTTGTTTTATAAACACATATGACATATGCAGTGCTATATTTATATACTTCTAAGACTATTGTAATCAAGTTGTTACCACTTTGCTCACAATATCTTTGTCTTTGTTTTCTATTATTAAATACATTATAACAACTGTGATACCTACATGGTTACCATGTGCTTTGAAGAGAGAGTAAATCCTATGAACAGGATTGAGATTTAAATGCAACACACGATAACAAATGAATGAATGAATACAAGATGATATATATCATATGATACAGCTCAGTGGTCTTTGTTTGCTCCTTAATCTGTAGTAGGAGAAGGAGGTTTGCCTTGTTTCCTTTTCTCACCTTTGACCGGGTGTGGTGCTTGTCCTTAATTGCACTCACCTGTCACATGTTATAAAAGGACTGCACCCACCTAGAGCTCACTGCTTCTTCACTCCCACATGGGGCGGCAACTGAGGTGAGTTTTTGTTTGGGTCTCCTGAGTTCACGCATTATTTTAAGTTAATGAGTGACTTAAATCACATTTTGTTTCTTTTCAGAGTTGGCAGTCCATGTGTGTCCTTTAATACTGTTTATTCGAATAAAACGAGAAGCCTGTAAGTAATTGATAACTCTTCATTCACATTCTGACCAGATGAGCCCATAATGGTAACAAGCTCCAACTTCCTCTGAGCCTCCTCCTCCTTAACAGTTGCTATGGCAATTTCATCACTGAAATTGAAATACAGCTCTGCTTATTACACGACGCTTTCTGTTTAAACTTTCCTCATAATGTGGTTGCAAATTTGTTTTGAATGTTTACTCTCTTCCCTCTCCGTTTGTTGTTGTTGGCAGTTTTAACTGGCTTTAATCTAAAATCTAAAATCCATGTTAATCTATGCGAAATTTAAGACAATATTAATAAACAAACAAATGAATGTGCCCACTGAATTTCTTTAAACATTTATTTGGTACAGAAATGTAGAAAATCAAATATGGACCATTAGTAAAAAAAACTGTAATCATCATGGATAATCCTGATTGGCCTCAGTACCACTTACTGTACACTTTCACCTCTGCTGTCATAAGGACAGACACAGGAGATTTTTCATACTGCATGCTACTACCCTCTATACACAATCTATACAGAGATTATTCAGATGCATTATCAGTCACTGAAGATCACATATTTCAGATTTTTCTTACTACAAATGATTATATTTATACTTTTTAATTGTAAAAAACAAATGATTATAGAGCCTGAATAATGTATTTATGGTGTTATTTGTGCTGAAACAAACTATGAAGTCTGTATTTAGTTGTATTATCTTCAAACAAACGAACTGTAGAAAATATGCATGTGTTTGATATGTGTCTGATATTTGTGTAGCAGAGGAGCAACAGTGATTCATAAAATGCTTCTTTTTTTGCTTTGTGGCTACAGCTCTCCTCACTGACCTGTAAAACATCCACATAAAGACAGAAAGTTTAAAGTTGTCATGATGAGCCAAATCCTCCAAAATCTGATATCCTTCAATCAAAAAGCTTTCACATCTTGTATTGCTCTTTAATATTCGAAAAAATATACAGTACCTTCTCCAGTTTCTTCCATTTGTGTTACTGATTCATAGACAGCATCATTACCTACATAAAAGAAACATCCAGCAACAATTAATTTAATGTTATTGGACTCAATAAATATCACATTGTCATACACTGCAAAGACCAAGTATTTGGAAACTATATAACTAAAACCAGAATTATGCAATATTTTCGTACTGTGAGTCTGCATGCTGTTGATATGAAGTGAAACACTAACATTTGGATTATTTAAAGTCTTTACAATTTTGTTTAACTTTGATCTATTTGTCAGTTGGCTGTTTGACACAGTTACTATGTCTTGCTTCTAGTGACATTCACTCCTTTTCTCTCCAAACCATACCTCTACCTCTCCTCTATTCCAACTGCTCCCAACTCTCACTGCAGATCACGGTGTCACAGGGGGAGTAGGTTCAGCCAGATGGCTCTCCAGCCCAATCGGGCGAAGGGGGTATATGGTAGGGCGTGGTCTGGGGTGCCGTGCAGGGAGGGCCCACGCACCTGCGCGGCAATTACGCCCACCGACCTACACAAGGGGTTGTTGTGTGTTGTGGTGTGATGTGCGGCTGGCAGTTTGGGATTGTCAGCCAATGCAAATAAATGGCTCATAATTACAATCAGTGGTGCCGTGGTGCCTTATTCACTCCACACATAGTTTACAGAGAGTCCAGCCTGACCTCATCAGTCAGCCTGTCCATCACCACTTCAAACAATAGAACTGATCCCTGATGTAATTCCACCTCATTGTTAAACCCATTTGTTACTACTGCTCACCTCGCTCATTGTCTTCATACAAGTCCTCCACCACTCTCACATACCACTCTATCAGTCTTGACCTCCTCATGCAAAGAAAATGCAGTACCGCAGTTCCTCTTTTGGCACCCTCTCAAATGCTTTATTTAGATCCACAAGGACTCCTGACATTCTCTGTACTTTTACTTTTGGCTTTTAACTCCATCTCAGTTCACATTAAAATGGTAATAATAACTGGTTTCAGTACTGACCAGGATGAAGGCGACTGCATTCATGACTTTCATTCTGACAGGAAATGAAGAGCTTTCAGGTCCGACAGCAGCTAGTGTGATAACAAACAGAATTGAAAGATGTTATATGAGACATTTTTACAAAATATAATTTAATAAACTATAAAACAGAGTAAGTTTACTTTACTTAAACAGGCACACATTTCTATCTGCTATACATATTTGCTAACGCAATACATGAGGACTGAGTTCCTTCTCAAACATTAAGATGGTTTTTAAAAAAGTCATGTTTAAATAACGTTGCAATGCTACTCACACTTAACCGACATGTAACGTGATGGCGACTCTTTTCCTGAGTACTGACACTTGTAGGAACCTTCATCAGATTTTGACACTGCCAAGAAGTTCAGCTCCTCTCGGGAATCATTTTGGATAAGTTTGTTATTGTGGTAAAAAGCCACACTGGGGAAGTTTTTTTTTATTCTCAAGTTGCAGCTAAGACTAACGAAAGTTCCCTTTTTCACAGGATCATCAGGGATCACCATGAGAGGACCTGAATAAAAATCTGAAAAACAGTCAGAATATATTGTTTCAACTGGATCAGCTGGTGCCGGCTTTCAGAAAAAAAAACAAAAACAAAAAACGCTTATTTGCAATAATAATAATAGATTTCATAAATGTCTTGTAGCATGAAGATGTGATATGTGACCTGGCTTATTTAATAACTATTCTATAAAAATAATAATTTCCAAATAAACAGCAGGTTTATGAACTATATAGAGCTTTTAAATAATAATAATAATGAAATAATAATGGATTGCATTTATACAGCGCTTTTCGGGACCCCTCAAAGCGCTTTACAATACCACTATTAATTCACTCTCACATTCATACACTGGTGAAGGCAGCTACAGTTGTAGCCACAGCTGCCCTGGGGCAGACTGACAGAAGCGAGGCTGCCATATCGCGCCATCGGCCCCTCTGGCCAATTGTGTCTAATGATATAAAAACCGAACCTCTAAGCTCCAGGGAATTTTTTTTTACATTTCGCCTGATTCAGCCTGTAACCAGCTGCCTTTTTGGAAACAACACTGTTTTAAATTCCAAAACATTCTTTTCCTAATTACAAGCCCAGAGTAAAATATGAAAAACATAAAAAAATATATTAGTAGCCATACTCAGTACTAAAACGTCAAGAGAAAATAATGATACAGATGTTATTGAATATGTCTAATAAAATAACACCAGCATTGCTCTAAATTGGACAAAACAGTAAGTGAGGCATAACTAATCATGCTTTCTTTTAGCTCACAGAGCCCTTTGAACTGTCGAGGTCAAGGACATTCACAGAGTTGTCCTGAATCCAACTCTGTGTGCTTAGGATCGTCGGCCTGTTGGAAGATGTGGCACTGTGGAGGAGATTATCATCAAGGGTGTCTCTGTACGTGGCTGCATTCATTTTTCCCTCAACACTGACTAGTCTCTCAGTTCTTGGTGGTGAAAACATCCTCACCACAGATGCTGCCACCACCATGCTTCACTGTAAGGATGGTAATAGTCAGGTGATGAGTGGTGCCTGGTTTCTTCCAGACACAATGCTCGACATCGGGCCCGACATTTTTGCTTGGTTGTTCTTTTGGAAAGTTTATAAGAGTAACATAACGAAATGTGGAGCAAGTGCTGTGAATACTTTTACTGCAGATGGTCCTTTTTGCAGCTTTTACATGATAATCTTCAGGAATATTACTTTGGTGTCACAGATAACATAACCTTTACATTTTTGCCTGTTTTTTCACAAAAAAATGTTTAAAATACAGAATATTGAGAGAAATATTTAAGAAACATTATAAGATACAAAAAATATTCTACATACCCTGTAAAGTGATGTTGACTGCATTGCTGAACTGTTTTGACATAGACTCGCACCAGTAAACTCCATCATCTGAATATGAAGCTTTTGTGTAGAGTGTGCATACGGATTCTCCTAGATTCCAAACATTACTGCAATACGGCACGCTATTCTCAGGGAACTTCCTCACTCTCCACCAAGTAGAGTTTCCCTTGCAGGTCAGTCTGACAAAGTCAAAGCTTAATCTTTGCTCTACAGGGCCGACTGTGAGAGATGCTGCTGAATAAAGATCTGAAAAACAACACGGATAGAAGAGTGAAAGCACAGGCACAACACATAAAAACTAAGTATCAAGCATTGACATGAGCTTAAATGCAAGTAAAAGCACATGGATCTGTTAAAAGAACCAAAGAAGGAAATTCTTACTTGATCATAGAGAGAAGGGAAAATGTTACATTTAGTCCTTGTATGCAGGGAGCACAAATGCAAATTGATCTTATGGTTATATAAATAATTAATGACATTAAATACAGCTTATCAAAAAGAGACAGAAACAAACTGACCTGCAGACCAGACAAACTTTGGTTTACTGTAATAGGTGTAGTAGTAGTTCCTTCCTCTTTGCGCTCTGCACACATATGCTGCTGTGTGTGTTTGTCCAGTAATGATGTACAAAGTCTGAGCAGTCTCGCTGCCATCTGGTAGCAGCTCGTACTTGTAGGCCTCTTCTTTTATGTCCAAATCAGGAATAGCTTTATACCAGTAAAAGCTCCATCCCTCCGAAGGATATTCAATCTCACAGCTCAGAGTTACTGAGGCTCCGGGACTCAGCCATGAAGGGGACACGGTGAGGACAGGTTGCAGTTTAACTGTTGAAGGAGGTTTTTTTAAATCAGGTTTTTATTTTTATTTTTTTATTTTTTATAATAACATTGCTAAGTGATGGGTTCACAAATCAGGTGAACAGCCAGCTTATCATCACTCTGGTTTGGCCTGTGTTCACTTTTGAACATAAATGGTAAATGGCCTGTATTTGTATAGCACTTTTACTAGTCCCTAAGGACCCCAGGGCTGCCCTTTGTCTCCGGTTCTGTTCATAATTTTTATGGACAGGATTTCTAGGCGCAGCCAAGTGGCGGAGGGCTTTCGCTTTGGTGGCCTCAGAATCTCATCTTTGATTTTTGCGGATGATGTGGTTCTGTTGGCTTCATCGGGTGAGGGCCTCCAGCTCGCACTGGAACGGTTCGCAGCCGAGTGTGAAGCAGCAGGAATGAGGATCAGCACCTCCAAATCTGAGGCCATGGTTCTCAGCCGGAAAAGGGTGGAGTGCCCACTCCGGGTCGGGGATGAGTTCCTGCCCCAAGTGGAGGAGTTCAAGTATCTCGGGGTCTTGTTCGCGAGTGATGGGAGAAGGGAGCCGGAGATCGACAGACGGATTGGGGCTGCAGCTGCAGTAATGCGGATGCTGCACCGGTCCGTCGTGGTGAAGAGGGAGCTGAGTGTGAAAGCGAAGCTCTCAATTTACCGGTCGATCTACGTCCCTACCCTCACCTATGGCCACGAGCTGTGGGTAGTGACCGAAAGAACGAGATCGCGGATACAAGCGGCGGAAATGAGCTTCCTCCGAAGGGTGGCTGGCCTCTCCCTTAGAGATAGGGTGAGAAGTTCGGCCATCCGGGAGGGGCTTAGAGTAGAGCAGCTGCTGCTCCACATCGAAAGGAGCCAGCTGAGGTGGTTCGGGCATCTGGCAAGGATGCCCCCTGGGCGCCTCCTGGGTGAGGTGTTCCAAGCATGTCCCACCGGGAGGAGGCCCCGGGGCAGACCCAGGACACGCTGGAGAGATTATATCTCTCGGCTGGCCTGGGAACGCCTTGGTATTCCCCCGGACAAGCTGGAGGAGGTGGCTGGGGAGAGGGAGGTCTGGACCTCTTTGCTTAGGCTGCTGCCCCCGCGACCCGGCCTCGGATAAAGCGGATGAAGATGGATGGATGGATGGAAGTAAATTGCTACAAAATTAGAAACTGCCATTGTTATACATAAGACTAAATTTATTGATGTTATTTGAACCACAGCATGTCACAGTACCCTGTGTGTGGCACACATGAGCTAAGCAGGGAAAATGAACACACTGGAGAACACAAGTGAACAAGATCAGACTAATGAGACGAGTGAAGAAGAACTCAACATGCTCACAGGACAACAGACTGTAAAAACAGGACAGGATCATTTGGATGAAACAGTTTATATGGGTAAGACATGTCTGTCCAACTTACATGATATAGTGACTGGAATGACATTACTCCATTCTGTCAAGGAAAGCCCCATGTTGCCCCTGCATTGATAATTTCCATTGTCTTCCCAACCAACATTGTAGAATGTTCTTTCATTGGTTGTGTAATATGTGGTGAACCTTTCTGGTCTCCAGTCATAGCTCCAGTAAGTCCCTTCTCCTCCTGGGATCTCACATCTGACAGTGAATGCTTCACTCATGTATATCCTAGTCCAGTTGGGCTGTATAGTCAAAATGGCCGTAATAGGAACTGTTCACAGAAAATATTAAATTAAGAGACAGAAGCATCATTCAATAAATTTAATTTACTTGATGCCAAATCATGACAGCAATTTCCTCAACGCACTTTATATTATGAGGTGATATATGAAACCCAAATCTCTTCACTTCAAAAAAAGTCCTAGACTCACTAATACATCCAAAAGTGAACATCCTCTCCTGTGGGGATAAATAACCAGCCTGATCTTTGAGTTTCAGGTGAAGTGTCATGCTAGTCTAAATGCGTGTCAGCATCTTAACTCCACTGAAGTAGGCAATAAAGGAGGCACTAAAGAATCGCCAAAGTGCCAAATCACAACAAAAGTCGCCTCAAGGTGCTTTATATTATAAGGTAGACCAACAATAATAGATACAGAAAAAAACCCAACAATCATATGACCCCCTATGAGCAGCACTTTGGCGACAGTGGGAAGGAAAAACTCCCTTTTAACAGGAAGAAACCTTCAGCAGAACCAGGCTCAGGGAGGGGCGGCCATCTGCTGTGACCGGTTGGGGTGAGAGAAGGAAGACAGGCTAAAAGACATGCTGTGGAAGAGAGACAGAGGTTGATAACAGATATGATTCAATGCAGAGAGGTCTATTAATACATACTGAGTGAGAAAGTTGACTTGAAAGGAAAAACTCAATGCATCATGGGAATTGGAGTCTATTAGATAGATATGATACAAACCACTTCAGCGCAATACCTGTAATACCTACAGCATGTTCTAATCGCTCTATTAGGATATTATGTTTGACAGTATCAAACGCTGCACTAAGGTCTAGCAGGACAAGCACAGAGATGAGTCCACTGTCAGAGGCCATAAGAAGATCATTTGTAACCTTCACTAAAGCTGTTTCTGTGCTGTGCTGAGCTCTGAAACCTGACTGAAACTCTTCAAATAAGCCATTCCTCTGCAGATGATCTGTTAGCTGTGGTTTAATTTCTTCTGCTTGAAAGCCCGATGTATCAGGAACATACAGTACAGTACTTAAATTTCTATCTTTCAATTTACAAACAAACTCTGTGAAACAAGTGAAAAATTTAAATAGCAAAGTCAAGCACAAGTCATCATTGTTATTTCCATGTCATACTTCACTAATGTAATATTACTGACAGAAAGACAAAAAGAAGGACAGAGAATTTAACTTTCATAACAACGATATAAATAGCTAAACTCACGAGTGTCTTTAATGATGGCCTTATCACTGTTGTATGTGTGGCGACCTGAATCACTTCTTCCTCTGCAGGAGTAGAGACCTCTTTGTGATACAATAATAGCTTTCTTCCCTTCATATTCTGTCATAGGCTCTTCTTTAGAACCAAATGAAGCAGCACTGTACCACAAAATCGTCCAGTTGCCAGAGCCCTCCACAGAGCAGCTCAGTGTCACGCTGCCCCCTATTGGTAACTGATACCTTGTTGGTCTCAGTATGGCAGTGGGTGTTTCAAAAAGGTACTTCACTTTTCCAGTAGTATTTAGAGAAAAGGGCAAGAGAGAGAGAGAGAGAGAGAGAGAGAGAGAGAGAGAGAGAGAGAGAGAACATTAACGTGGTATTATTATAATATTATATTATTGTAATATATAATATAACGCATTATTTTTTGTTTCTGAGTGAGTTTTATTTACTGATGAAAACAATTTCACAAATCTGAAACCTCTTTTTAAACACTATAAAAAATATAATAAAATATAAATAATATAGAAAATATAATATAAATACTAAGACAATTAAACTACAGAAAATGCATTGCCACACTAATTAACCATGCACATGTGCTCATAGATTAGGAGAAAAAAAATACATGACAAACGTGTATCATAATGTTTCTTACAATAATACTACACATGTACAGCATGCCGCATTTTGAGTTTAATACTAATAGGAAGTTAATCTGATATGTTTGGGATGTGTTATTGTACTTTAAAAGCTGTTTCAGATATTTTGTTTTTGAACAAAAATAGCTAGTAACACTGAGCAGCACAAAACACAATGTTCAACTCATTGAGCTGAAACTAATAACTTGAATAAACATTTTAAAAATTATGCAATCCAACCAATGCAACATCAGATGAACACTGAATATCCTGTGTTCATTGGACGTTTCACCTCATCGTTTCTGAGCCTAGCCAGGCTCAAAGACAACAATAAACTCAATATGAACTGTTCACATTAAAACATCCATTTAGGAGATAAAAAAAAAAATCTGATCTTTATAACGTATGAATAAAGTAAATGTAAGAAGGCTAGTTGGGTCAAGGACAAACTGTAACACAACAACACATTCACAAACTATTATGAAAGCAACTTAAATTTATAGTCTTTATTTTGTGATAGTTCTTATTTTCTTTTTATTTCATGTCATATTTACTTTGCCCAAGTATTAGCCTTTACCTGTCAGGAAGAAATCTTTCCTGAGGCTTACTGTATGGTCTCATTGTCATAATAGCACACTTTAGCCAGTGTTAGAAGTATTTCTTATTCAAAAATGAACCCTGTAGAAATACCAGTAGGCCTAATCTAAATTTGTGAGATAATCACTACAATTAGGAATATAGTATGTGTCTGTGGTTGCACTTGTTTCTCCACCAGTGGTTTCTGCTGGATAACCTAAAACCTCTGCACCAAACCTCATGGCTGAGTGCAATATTTTCTCATGTGACCAACAACATGTGAACTTAAAATATAGTACAGAAACATAGAATTAATAGT
Organism: Maylandia zebra; assembly: GCF_041146795.1. Lineage (NCBI taxonomy): Eukaryota > Metazoa > Chordata > Actinopteri > Cichliformes > Cichlidae > Maylandia > Maylandia zebra. The sequence continues at coordinate 13,098,760 of NC_135169.1, read as the reverse complement.
TTTATGTGTAAAATATAAATACAAAGAAAATGTTAATTTGAGTGTTACTCAGACTGAAATAAAAGAAAGCAGTTTCTTACCTTGAGCATTGCCAGAGAAAAGTGATGCGAGCACTAGAGCAAAGATTAAATTGAGACATTATGAAACTGAAAATCATAATCCGCATTCTCTCTCTCTCTCTCTCTCTCTCTCTCTCTCTCTCTCTCTCTCACACACACACACACACACACACACACACACACAGCACTTAAACAGCACTTCTGCACTTCATCTCTCACAGTAGAAAAACATTTCTTTTAATTATTGCCATTCGTAGAAAATACTTACAAAATAACCCCAGCAAAGTGTGTCTCATGCTCATGTCCATCACTGCTGCTTTCTGATACAAAGCTTATCTCGAGGTTTCCTACTTTGCATAAATAATGCAGAAGAAAGAGAAGTTATACACTGATGAAAGCTATTTTGGAGAAAGGTATACATAATCTATGCAAATCATACAGAAGTTACTCTATTAATGCACTCAGCCAAAGAATTATAAAGTAATGGGATAATTATACCCTGTTAAGAATAACAACATTACATCAAAAATACCCCAAACCAAATATACATATGTATATATATATATATATATATATATATATATATATATATATATATATACACATATTAGGGGTGCAACGATACTCGTATCGGTATTGAACCGTTCGATACAGTGCTTTCGGTTCGGTACGCATATGTATCGAACAATACAAAATGTTTTATTTATTTTATCAACTTTTCTTCTGATGATGCTGTCTGTGTTGAGAGCTCAGTGGATCTGCATTCGACTACTCCGCCTAGGCTGCACTGTTGAGCGCAGATCCACTGAACGCAGCACAAGCTAGCAAGACAGAAGCTAAGCTCATTGCAACATGGCAACTGCCTCAACGCTACCTGAAATTGAACCTCCCCCACCCTAATTCAGATCTGGCGTTTGGAACTATCTTGGTTTTCATGTGGAGTATGACCCTGATGGTAAGCACGTCATGGACAAAAGTAAAACAGTATGTCGGATGTGCCACGCAATGCTCAATTTGTGGGAACTAGTGCGTTAGCGCAGTTAGCTTGTTAACGCCGTCCAGCCCCACGCACGGGGCGATCCGCGGTAACTCGTTAACAGAGATTTGCCGCGTTATGGCGTTAATGTCATTTTAACGAGTTTAAAGCTGACAGCACTGGTGGGAACACAACGAATATGACTGCACATTTACGCCGACATCATCCTAGTGCAAAGACAAGTGGAAGCAGACAAAAACAACAAGCATGCATGCTACAAACTTTACCCGAGTCATTTAAACAGCCGATAGCACATGATTCTCCTTATGGGGACCACCACCAGTAGGTAACGGGTGAAGTGTCTTGCCCAAGGACACAACGACCAAGACTGTCCAAGCAGGGGCTTGAACCGGCAACCTTCCGATTTCAAGGCGAACTCCCAACTCTTGAGCCACGATTGCCCATGTTATATTTATCTGGAACTATTCCTGCTCATGATTTTCTTTATTTTCATAATGTGCCATTTCATTACACGTCTGTCTAAAGTTTGCTAGTATTTTACTAACAATTGGGAGATGAATGTGTGGTTGAAGGAGCAAACTTTCCCTGTTGTGTTGTCACCCCTGTTACGTCCTGTCCACGCTGTTGTTTGTATTGATTCATTTTTTTCAAAATTAAAATTGAAGAAATGGAGACTTGGACAAGTTGTAATAGCATAATATCCTGAGCTGGACCAAGATATTGTTCCTAATACTTTAATAAGCCCACTTGTGAAATAAATAAAAATTGTAGAAAACTTAACATTTCTACGTTGAAGTGAGTGAAATAGGAATAACCCTGTCATAATCTTGGATCACATGTTAGCTAGTAGAATTGGGGATCTTGTGAAAATTGTTAGAGTAGTGAATAGCGACACATAGAAACACGTACACACTACAGACAATAAGTGTCATAAAGTGAGATGTTGCAGACTTAGCTTTAGAAATCTATGGGTCAAATCATCACAGTTTAAAACTGTGACTGTAAAAGTGTTTCTTCCTTTGCATTTCAGGTTTTGTCTTTTATTGTCAGTTTTTGAATTCACTTTAAGGAAATACAGGATTCTCAGCCCACACTTTAGACGCGCCTCTGCTTGAATGGGTGTAGCACAAAAGTCCAAGGCAGGTACAAACCTGGAATTTTGTTTTCACCAAATATGACAAACTCAGTGAAGCACAGTCAGAGGCAGCCTACCTAAAAAATAAAGCAATGCTTTATCACAACTGCAGCTTGAAGCAGGGCACATGTGCTGTCTGATATGAGCTGAAAACAGCCAATCAAACCACCCACAAAAGTACCAACAAATGTAATAAAGTCATCACTGTGTATGAGCAGAACAAGACAAGCAGCTTACCTTTTAGTTTTTTTGAAATCTCGATTGAAAACCAGCTTAAAATGCTCTGAAAGCTTGTTGCTTCAGACAAAGGAGTGAATGAAAAAGAAAGACAAAACCATCTGTTATATAGCAGAGAAGCACCGCCCAGACGTTAACACACAGGTGAGCTACCTGCTAACATGTGAATGTGTGTTCAAGTCACACAATTCACATTATAGTTCTCTTTTTCTTTTTTTTTAGAAACTTTAGTGATTTTTCACGGTGTCCTGTTGATTGAAGCCATACTAGAATTTCCCTCTTAACCCCACCTACTCAAAACTGGAAGTTACTGGCAGTCGTCAGTATTTATTTTGGTATACTACAGTGCGCTTGTTGTATTCAGGCAGCTAGTTATAAACTCGCTGCCACCTCCTAGATTCAATATCTGGAGGAGTTAATACCAAATATGCTGGAACCTACTGAAGCTAAGCAAATCTCTCTTGATTACAGTATTCATATGGCTTCTTTTCAAGTTCTTTATCAAACCTTAGTCTTGCTGTTACATGCCAAAGTACAAGAACAGTCCATGCGGGTTTCATATTTTCGTTTTGTTGTAGCTGTCTGAGAAACTCAGATTGTTATTGATAACACGTCTGAAATAGTTTCCATCATCATCATCTTTCAGTGCTGAGCTGAATTAAGATTATTGAATTATCCTTGGCATCATTTTAAAACAATTTTAGACCAAAATCTAATTTACAGGCCTTTGACAAAGTGTTATGTATATCTGTAGTGTTTTGGTTGCTTCTCCTGAAACCAACTTTTTAATAATGAATTTGATTCAAAACAAATACAGTTTTTTTTATAGACTTTCTTGACAAACATTACAAAGAAATAACCAACTGGGACCTTGAATGACACAATTTACTAAAACCAATTTTATAGACTAATATTCTTCATGTTTCAACACAGTTGTTTGTGTTGTTTCCCACATTCTTTCAAAGTAAAACAGCTGTGGTGTTGTGCAAGTTTGCAAGTCTGCTCTGAATAGAGTTCGCAAATTTTAAAAAAGCATTCTTCATCTTCATAGTCAAAAACAATAACTAGTCTCTTTTTTCAATTAAATATATGAGATTAGTTACTCAAATCTTGTGTTCAACAACCGAATCCTGTATTTCATTAGATTTTAAATACATCTTGCCACTGTATCCCTGCTTTTAAATGTTTTCAGGAAAAGTTTTTCAGCTGGATCACCTTCAACAAATTCGAGCTCATATTTTAATTAGAACAGTCTTAGAACAACAGGACTATTGCATTGGGTAATCTGAACACATATTTTTTATATAAGTAACAATTATATTTTTTCCATGAGGCCCAAAGGCAGAACTAGATGCTTTCTATTTGTTAGCTATCCACATCATAGTAAGGCTGCTTCCTAAGACGGAGACACAAAATATTTGTTTTATATTTTCATCTTGTCTCACTCCACCTGTCTCATACAAGTAAAGATGGTAATGAATAACTGAATGATTAAATGCATAAATAGCCTATTTAGAGTGAATATGTTTTCTTTGTACCTGTAGGTGGACAGACAGACAACAGCAAATAAGTTATCCTAATTGGGTGTTTATAAAGTCAGCAATAAGGCACAGAAAAAAAGATCTGACACCAGGATAGGACAGACAGACGCAACAACACTGTCATCCCCTATGTATCTGTTGTATCAGAAAAACTCAGGAGAGTTTTCTCCAAGCATGACATCCCGGTGCATTTCAGACCCAGCAACATGCTCAGACAAAAACTGGTTCACCCGAAAGACAAAACGCCAAAACACAGACTTAACAATGTGGTGTATGCTGTACAGTGTAGCGAGGAATGCCCAGACCTCTACATTGGAGAGACCAAACAGCCACTTCACAAGCGTATTGCACAACATAGAAGAGCCACCTCCACAGGACAAGACTCAGCTGTCCATGTGCATCTTAAGGATAAAGGACACTCTTTCGAGGATGGCAATGTTCACATTTTGGACAGAGAGGACAGATGGTTTGAAAGAGGAGTGAAAGAAGCCATCTATGTCCACTGTGAGCGACCATCTTTGAACAGAGGCGGGGGTTTACGACACCAACTCTCTGCCATCTATAATCCAGTTTTGAGATCCCTTCCCAGACGCCTTAACGCCCACTCACATCCTGGGCCATCTGACCTCAGGAATTTGCATGATAAGGTGGGGCCAGGTTTCACAATGAACCCACCCGAAACTCTGGCTGATTGGGCCCCACACCCAATTTCACACCTTGGCTCAGGTGATTAGAGGATCATCAGGGGGTCCTTTTGTCCCTGTCTGAGTGGTGTCCCAGAAACGATGTGGGCTTCATAGATAATTGGCAAACCTTCTGGAGGAAACCTGGTCTTGTTAGGAGAGATGGCATCCGTCCCACTTTGGATGGAGCAGCTCTCATTTGAGAGCTGCATTCATCTCACCTGAAACCCTGGCTGATTGTGACCCACACCTGTTTTCACACCTTGGCTCATGTGATTAGGTAGAGGATTGTTACGGCCAGAGGCCTTGGAGGCCTTACTCCTTCCCTTACGCCTAGCAGAGGGGGTCGTAACAAGGATCATCAGGGGGTCTTTTGTCCCTCTTTGGGGGGAAACTCCCACTGGGTTTAAATCTGGGACTCTCCGCTGTTTGACTCCAGAACTGAAGAAGCTTCTCAGATGAGAGGTGAAACGTCTTCAAGCAACTTAGAGAAGTCCAGACGCTTTTCTTTCCAAGTCTTAACAAAGAGATGAATAGTTATAGACAATTCCACAGTGTCGCAAATGTCACGTGAAACATGACCTCTGACCTCAAGCTTACTGTCATTCAACCTTATCTGACATTTTTAAGAGACTTTCAGGTGATGCACCTATGCTATCAGTTTGAAAATCCTGGGCCTGCTAGCTGCCTGCCAGGCTTAACCTCAGCTTTTGTCTGTGTTCAAGCATCTTATCAGCTGATCACTGAGTTCAAAAGACAGTTGCACAAAAGACAGTGACTGATGTCAGACTGATGTCAATGATTTTCATTTCACACACAGTCAGTGATATCCTGAGCTGAACTGACAGCAGCATTTACCGTTTAAACCTTTGAGAAAATGCTTTTTATTCTTCTGTGAGATATTTTTCATTTTTAGGTATTCTCTTATCACGTTTAGACACAGGGATCACATTTTAGACATGAACACAACTACTAATGTTGATATGATAATTTAAGAAAAAACATGTTTTATCATCTTAGAGTAAGATTTTTTAATTATTTTGATCACCATAACTGTGAAAATCCCACATATTATCATGAATCACTCTCACATCAACTCATCGTTGCATAGTAAAATCCCCTATCTATCAATACCAGTGGGAATTACAGTGATAGGACAGATGATATTTCCTCAGAAACCCTAAAAAACTCCCCATCTTATTAGGCCTGTTTAGCTTGTCCAGCTGAAAAATCACAGTTATGGTTAAAAAACACAGTTTACCATGTTAAACACACTTTAAAAGGCAAACTCCTCATATTTGGTAGAATCTTTTCTGACATCTCCTGGGTTACCACAAGCAACATTTAGTCTGTATCTCTGGTGTTGATTTCAGACACTGACGGGCTGCTATTGATCTCTGTTAGAGTGTCGTACATGGTGAAAAATAGCACTAAACGAGTACCAGTCATGTCAGATGCGGTAACAACGCATCTTATCTAAGCAAGAGCTTGCATGAAAATAGGTCAGCTGATAGATTTAGCACATGCTGCTTGATCAAAGCGAGACATAACTGAGATAAACTGCAAGCTGCATTTAGGTGCTTTCAACCTCGTCGTGTTCTGTTTTAAGAATAAATGAAGAGAATAGTAACTGCTGTCTTCAAAGATAAGATAAGATAAGATAACTCTTTATTGTTATTGCACAGTCATACAAAGTACAGTAGTACAATGAAATTGGAAAAACTGTCCTACGTCGGCACTACAAATAACACGACACGACACGATATGACACATCACAACGCAACAAACAACACAACACAGTATATTAACTTGGTATAAAAAAGAAGAATAAGTGTATGTGTATTGCACACTGTTATTATTGCACATTAATTGTTATTGCACCTTGTTATAAATATAAATATTATTGTTATTGTTTTAAACATTGTTACCTCCCCCCTAAAAAGTCCAGGGAGGTATCCAGTCAGGTCAGCTGTTTGCATTGATCAGGGCTATTGCCCTGTTGTAAAAGCTGTCCTTGAGTCTATTTGTTCGGGACCTCAGCAGCCTGAACCTCCTGCCAGACGGCAGCAGCTTAAACACCCGGTGTCCTGGGTGTGTGCAGTCCCGTAGGATGCTGCGTGCCCTCTTGAGACAGCGAGTGCTGTACAGGTCCTTCAGAGAGGGAAGAGGATGTCCAATGATTTTTTGGGCCATGTTGATGACCCTCTGGAGTGCCTCTCTGTGTGCTGTGGTGCAGCTGGAGAACCACACACCGATGCAATATGTCAGCACACTTTCAATGGAGCAGCGGTAGAAGACGGTCAGCAGCTCCTTCTTCAGGTCCATTTTTCTGAGGATTCTCAGAAAGTGGAGACGCTGTTGGGCCTTCTTTAAGACCGCAGAGGTGTTAGAGCTCCATTGGAGGTCTGTGTCTATGTGCACACCCAGAAACTTGAAACTGGAGACCCTTTCCACGCACTCCCCGTTGATGCTGACAGGCTGCAGCTCGGACTTCCTCCTTCTGAAGTCAACTACCAGTTCTTTTGTTTTGGTGGTATTGAGGTCCAGGTTGTTATCTGCACACCAATCTGACAGCCTCTGAACTTCAGCTCTGTACACTGTCTCATCTCCCCCTGAGATGAGCCCCACCACGGTGGTATCATCTGCAAACTTGATGACTGTGTTGTCTGGGTGGGAACTAACACAGTCATGTGTGTACAGAGTGTACAGTAGGGGACTCAGTACACAGCCTTGTGGAGAGCCAGCACTTCATAATACAGCAGCAAGAAACTCAGACAGAAACTACGTTTTTATAGCTTACAATGTATTTTTGCATAAGTTCTCTGAAGACTCTGCAGTAGTTGGCCTCATCACTGATATCACGATAAAATAACACTTCATGCACATCTCTCTCTCTGTATGTACTTCACGAACAGTTTCTCAAATCTAAGGCTGGGCAAAACGATTATTTTCCTAATCGATGAATGTAGAGATTAATTTTCCGATGCATCGATTAATCTAACGATTCATTTTTCGATCCGATTCAATTTTGATTTGATTCGATTAACGATTTTTTTCCCCATTATTTGACTTGTATAGCAATTTCACATTTACTAATTCATGTATATAAATGAAAAACACAAATTTATTCATTTGAAGACCTTTTAATAAAAAAAAAATTGCAAAATAAAGTTGTAGAGGTCGTACAATCAATACAATAGAGATAGCATTTAACAAGAAATGAAATGTGCAAACATATATAAAATTAAGGAAAAGTTAACAAAACATTTCAAATAAATAGCAACAATGGTGTCTTTAAACAAACAAAATGTAACATTCACTTTGCTTTCTGCCAAAAAGTGCTCTTCATTCACAAAACAAAATCCACAATAACATTGTACTACAATCTTCTGTTTTTAACAAAAAATTAAATGTTTTGCAAAACAAATATAACAAAGGAAATCATAGCAAAAAATTAATAATATACAAACAGCAGCAATGGCGTCTTTGAACAAATAATGAAATGACAAGTTACCCCTAAGTAGGACTCTGTGACCAGACTTGTCCAAGCATCAGTGGTAAGGGAGATTTTGGATGTGGCCTTTTTTAGTTCTTTCCTTAGTTTCTCCACTGAAGTTTCATACTTTCTCTCCATCATGCTTGTAAAATGACGCTTAGACGGCAGAGTGTAACCTGGTTGGAAAGTGGTCAGCATTTCTTTGAATCCCTCACCCACAGCAAGTGGTCTCTTGTCTTTTAAAATCATAGATAAGACGCTCTCAGTAAGTACAGCCACCTCCTGGGGGGTGCATGGTGTACTTCTTCTCTGACAGTAGTCCTCCAGACTTTTCTGTTTATTCCTGAAATCATAAATCACACACAGCACACAGATGAATTCGAATAATTACAAAATAATTATATGGAAAGCATAATATCAAAATAATTTGATAAGGATCTGGTTGAGATAGATAGATAGATAGATAGATAGACACACACATACTGTTATGCCATGTGCTTTCATAGCATAACAGTAAGAGGTTAATAATAATCCCCAATGTTGAACATATGATATGCAGTAATCATGATGGCTGGAAAAGATAACGTTTAAACAGCCATAGCTGATGGCACTTTTACTGGTGCACTGCTTTCTAGTCATTAGATGGCATAACTTTGACCTATAAGATCAAGCTGGAGAAGCATTATGTATAAAAACAGCGTTCAAATAGGATGAAACACATTAAATTTGACAAATCAAGAGTTCATTGTCATTTTGCTTTTGCAAGCACTTTAACAATGTTGTAATAGTGTCCACGACGGCTACGTTTAGCAGGTGGTGCATTATCCTTGTTAACATTTCTCCTGCGGCCAATTCGCTGTCTCACATTTTTTGTCTTTCGCCGATTCTGATAATCAGCCTGCGCGCATTCCGACTCATTTTGCCAGCATAGGCCACAAACAAAACAACAACAACAACTAAACAGCAGCTGCTATATGTTACTGCTAAGCAGCTTAAATGAGTTTTGCATTTACGGAGGTTGGGTGTTTATCTGTGTCTATGAGTGAGTGTACGTCTACGTGGGGGGGTCTGGATGAATTAACAGGTAAAAACTAGCGTTAGTAAAAAAGTTGAAAACTTACGGTGGTTTGTCCTTTGCAGAAGCTGCTCCTGGATGGCGTCGTTTGAGGTGCTGGTGCATAGGTCGTGCTTTTATGATAGGCCATTTCCACCTCACAAAGCCGGCAAACGACTGAATCACTTCCTTTTCTGTTAAAATATCCCCATACTGTAGAACTGCGTGTCCGGGTGGAGTGATTTAAGTTCACTGCAACTGCCTCACTCATGATTCCGCTACTCGCTGCCGCCATGTCTTTTTTTTTTAAAGTGATGACGCATCGACGCAGATTTTTTTACGTCGACGCGTTGTCCCAGCCCTACTCAAATCTCTGTTTTCCACCAACATGTAGCCACACATCTGAACGCTTATTGATTTTCTCTCCTGATATTTAGACTGTAGTGTTGATATTTTAACCGCTGTTTACCAGTCTGCCTTTGTGTTCAGCGCTGGCGGCCACTGTTTTTTTTTTTTTTTTTGTATTCAAATTGCTTCTGAAAAGAAACTCTCACGTCTGCTGTTAAATACTGAAGAAGTTAAAACTTTTTAAATTATGTTTTGTGAATTACCAAACACTTAGCTGTGTCTCTAATTAAACCTCTGTAACATTACTCTTCTTTACTTCAGCAGCATCAGGTAATGCTCATATGTTGATTCATTGTTTTCTTCCTTCCATTTTTGTTCTATTGCAGAATATGTTTAAGGTTATCTCCTATAAAAAGCCAGGCCAGAAAAATCTCCTTCATATTTTTCTGTATTTTATCTAATTTGCTACAAAGGCAACTGATGTGATATTTACACCTTTGATAAAGTCTCACAAGTGTCAGCTTTCTTTTTATGGATATATAAATATGGATATGTACTGATAAGTGATCAGAATTATAATATTTTTATTCAAATTGAATCGAATTGAATCATGGATTGAATTAAATCGGGATCCTGTGAATTGATTATAGAAATCAGTGACGATACCCAGCCCTACTTCCCCCCCCCCCAATCTGCCTGACAGTGTGGAAAAAATACCCAATCAGCCTTTTTAGATGAGGGTAAAAACCTAAAACTAAAAGCAGGAGACCATTTAAAAAAATCACAACTAAGAATATTTTGAATTAAAATCTTTTTGTTGAAAGTTTACACCTTAAATGATGATAAATGCATTTTATTTTTGAACTCATCTATATCCCGTGAAGACACATTGATCAAGGGGATGAAAGTTGGCACTGTGATGGTAAAAGAAGAAGATATCATTGATCTGTTTGTTGTCCTTGAGGAGGCAGTAATCCTGTCTGATCTGAAGGGTGTCCCTATTCAAAGTATAAATAACAGAACATCTATAGAAATGAAAATGTAAATATAAGATCTGAGATCAAACAGGTAAATGGATGTTGGTTGGCTCATAGAATTACTTACTTAAGAAGTTTATACACAAAAAAATGTAGATCACATTTAATCAAGAAAGCGAAGAAAAGCCACAGAAGTGGCGACTCATAGAACTTTATAGTCAAAGTCAAATAAACTTTATTGTCATCTCTGCTATACCCAGTGCAGCAGAGAGACAAGACGACAAGGCTCTGGTTACATCAGTGCAAGAAAACCAAATAAATATATATAAGAGGAGTAAGAAAATAAATATAGGGAGACCAGGGATAGTTGTAACGTGGGTCAGTTGTAACACTTCCAATTTCTCCAATCAGGGCTAAGTTTCAAATGATGTGACTCATCCTGTGCATGCCCAATTCAGTTCTGCTATCACATGTGAAAAATCAGCACATTTTGTCAAACACAGATAATTTAACATGGAAAAAAGTAATTTGTATGCCAAAAAGTAAGTTTTTCTACTTTATTTCAATTTCTAATAGCATTATCTGCTTTGCAGTTAAACTCATCAAACCTAAATTATGTTATTTGTATGTCTATGGGGATATATTCTGTGTAGGTCTTTAGTGCTAATGTTTTAGCCGTTGGTTGTAATGTTAGCTAGTTCATGGCTATAGGAGTCTGGGTCAGTTGTAACAGCAACAGTCTGGGTTAGTTGTAACAATAATGCAGATGTTACAACTTACCACACTATTACTTTAACTTATATTAAACAAGTTGGGGCAACGACATCAGCAGAGAGAGGTTCACTGGTCACATTTGTATATGCGGTTAATGCCATTAACGACACAATTCCTCCACTGTTTGTGTTCCCACACATACATTATGCAGCCCACTGTGTCAGAGATGGACCAGTAGGAAGTACTGGTAGTGGAAATAAGTCAGGATGGGTGCAAGAAACAGATTTCCTCATCTTTCTGAAGCACTTTGCAAACCACACCAAGGTAAGCCATGATAAAAAGTAATGGAATTGCGATGCTGGTGAACAACTACATTTTTTCAGCTTCATTGTTATGTTCAAAATTGGTGCAAGAATTGTAGGTTATAATGTCCACTGAGCCAATGAGGCCAAACTCAAGGAAGACCAACCAAAATTAATGAAATATTCAGTTGCAGAAAATTCCATAATTTGTCTTTTTGGGGGGTTGGAATATGTTCAAAAGATAGATTTCTGCATTCTGTCACACACACACACACACAGCTACATAAATGGCTCTAAGTGCATTCATGTGTTGAATAAACAAAGATTACATGTTAATGTTTTGTTAGTACCCTTATTTCATTGTGTTACATTTCACCCCAGGATATGTTACAACTAACCCAGACTATGGGGTTAATTGTAACATTTCACTCTTCGTGTTTGAGGCCATACCATGCAATGGGTAATTGTGCTGCAGAGAAAATAGCTGCACTATTTAATAGCAGAGACATGTAAATACTTTGGATTACATTTTGAATCCACTACCTTAAAAGAGCTTCACTTTACAGACAGAAATGTCAAAAATGTTACAACTATCCCCGGTCTCCCCTACGCTTAAGTCTAAATGATCAAGAGAAACTACAATTTACAGTTTAGAGTGGTTTAAAGTGACCAGTCTAGCAGCTTGTAAGCATGAGATTTCTTGAAGGTAAAAATTGTCCAAGCGCTGAGACAGTCCCACTCGGCCAGACTCTGATAGTTTTTTGGCAGACCTTGTGCGTTTCAGCAGTTATGTATTCGCGGGCAGCAGCATCACAGTGGCGTGATCAGATGAGCCGATTAGCAGGCGTACAGCTGCTGTAAACTTAATTCAGGCGGATTTGGAATTTGGAGTGACTGTCGTGAGAATTGCTTGGTTGAAGTCGCCGGGCCACAATAACGAATCCTTCCGGGTGCGCAGTCTGGAGCTTGTTGACAGCTTGAGAAAGCTTGACTTTTATTCATCTCAGCAGCTGAACATAAGTGCCCTTTTGATCTTCCATCTGTTCGATGAGTGCAATCCGTCATATATCGCTCTGCAGCTTAAAGCCTGCTGCGCCGTGTCTTAGGCTACGTTCACACTGCAGGCGAAAGCGCATCAAATCCGATTTTTTTGACCCTATGCGACTCATATCCGATCATGGTATGACAGTGTGAACGGCGCAAATCCGATATTTTCAAATCCGATCTGGGTCACTTTCGTATGTGGTACTGAATCCGATACATATCCGATGTTTTAGAAAGCGACTGCTGTTTGAACGGTCAAGTCGCATTAAATCCGCCTTTTACGTCACCGACACAAGACTGAAGCCAATTATCAGCGCCCGAGAAGACATCGCGAACGCTTCCTGGCCATCCAGTGTAGATGTCAGTGAAACTGTTGGGAAGACAACGTAAACATTTTATTTGTTCTGTATAATCTGCAGATTCTGACAGAAATCTGCAGCTATCATTTGAAGCACCGCTCCTCTCTTAAACAGCAATAAGGATCATTATTAGGTTATTTACATTATTATGTAAATAACAAAATAACTTAAAGCAAAAATTGGGAAACGTGAAGACCGAAGTCTTTATATTAACGGCCATCAGTCAAACAATACTGTTTGCTCTGGGTCTAAACAGAGCGCGTTGTGTGTGACGTCTTCTTTTGCGCATGCGGGCCGCTTTGAGCGTTCACACTAGAGAGCGTTTGCTGTCGCATTTTATTTGTAGTGTGAACGAGCAGACAAAAAAATCGGATTTGATCAAAAAATCTGAATTGAGCATTAAGACCTGCAGTGTGAACGTAGCCTTACTCACACGCTACAGTTCAAAGTGACGGACATCGCTTTCTCGCTTCCAGTGTGTGCGCAGTTAGAATAAATAGCCTTATTAGGCTGCTCGTTAATGCCCAGCACTGCTCACACATCTTATTTGCACCACCAGTGCAACAGTTTCCTCGTATATTTAAAGGCTTTAATTTGTAGCTCTCTGTGATCCTGTCTCTCAGTGACGTGTGCGGCGGTCAAACGGTCGTTCACGCGCACAACACAAAAACAAAACGCCTGCTTTTATGTGAGCGCGCACAGAGAGAACCACAAAGTCTGCGCGGAAGGTTTTTAACGTCCGCTCCTCACACCGTCTCTGACTGAATGTTTTGGTTTCTGGAGCCAGCAAATAAAAATAAAATGTTTTGTTAACGCGCTCCAGAATCTGAGCAGAAATGATGGTTTCCTAAACTGTTAATCTACAGAGAGCGCGGACAGGTCACGTGGTTTACTTACACGCAAGTTTACAAATCTAACAAGTTTACAAATCTAACAAATACGAACAAACCTCTTATGTTAGTTCAAACTCACCTGCAGACACAGACGGTGAGTCCAGCTGAGACGCTCCAGCAGCTATTTCCGCCTGATGATCCGACTCTTCAAAGTTTGCTATATATCCAGAGGATACTGAGATCTACCGAGAACAGAACATCCAAATTTAATCCTGACGGCGAGTTTAAAGAGGAGTTTTTCATTAAAGCTGAACGTTATTTAGGGTGAAAACAGATGCGTTTGTGTTCAGTGACAGGGCTGCTTGTCTTTTGAGGAAGAAAACAGACTGAGGGTGGGGACATAACACGTCATAAACACAAAGGGGCTCATTTCACTGAATTAAAGGTTTGGATTCAGAGCTGATCAACAACAAAACTGATTACTAATCTACCATCAGTCACATTAAGATCACCATAGAAGCTGTTTAATAGAATAAACAGGAGTCAAGCTCAGATTTAGGTGGCTCTCCTCTGACTATGACCTTGATGTAGGAGAAACCTTCCATCATACTGACAGTGGCCCACATTTGATTGGCTCTATCCTGAGAAAATGAACATGTCTGCGAAGAAATGTGTGGCTGAAAACCCAAACAACATCTGCAATTACAGTGTAAACCAGTGGTGTGAAATATGAGGCTCACAGACCTGAACCAGCCCACCAACAGTGAAGTGAAAAATCATGTATGATTTTTGTTCCAAATCAGAGTAAGTGGAGTGCTGCTACTGAGACATGCTTTCCATTCATAAAGAGAAATTAAACTCAGGTTAGTTCAGAGTTTCACATTCAACAAGACAGCAGAGGCATGAAAAACACAGAGTGAGCTTACAGAGCAGACACAGCAGAGACGTTTCCTCCATCCTGCTGCTCAATTATATCAGACCAACACTGAGATCAGCTCACAGTCACATCAAGCAAAACCGTCCTTTTTCACATTCTTGTATGTAGACTGGCTGTCAGTGTTGTGGTTTCCTCTAGAAATGCACAAAAGCAAACATCAGCACCTGTGTAATGACTTCACTGTCTGTCCAAACCTCAGGCATGTGCTCTTTTTGACAGAGTAAAATAAATGACTATGACTATGTTACTGAAAGGACTGAGTTTATCAATTGTGTTACAGATTTAAAGAAACAAGTTTTGTCTTCTTGTAGTTGACAGCAGGAAGTGAGCTGGAGGTGGTTTTGTTCCTGTCGACTTCTCTCTGTTTCAACCACTAACATGTGGTCAGAAACTGTGTGGATGCACAACATTGAACTCCATCACGCAGTTTTTTGTGACTTATGTGCCGTGGCTCCAACAGGTTGGGAAACACTGGTTTACATGAACATAACTTTAACATAACATGAATACTTCTATATATATAACTTCTATGACTACACTGCATGTTCCTGCTCAGAACTCCAAACAGTTTGTACAGTGGCTTGCAAAAGTATTCGCCCCCCTTGAACTTTTTCACATTTTGTCACATTACAGCCACGAATCAATTTTATTGGAATTCCACGTGAAAGACCAACACAAAGTGGTGCACACGTGAGAAGTGGAACGAAAATCATACATGATTCCAAACATTTTTTTTTACAAATAAATAACTGAAACTTGGGGTGTTTGTGGCTTTTTGTATTTGGCAGAAGTGAGCTGCAGTTTGATCACTTTTGTTAGCTAACAGACTTTCTGTGAACCCTTTAAATGTTTACTATACATGTTGTTACAGCTGTAATCTCACTGAAATCCAGCTGAACACTTCCCAGTTGACACTTCCCTTGGTTGTGTGTTTGGGATCATTGTTTAAATGTTGGGCCTAATTTCATCTTCATCAGCCTGGTAGAAGCTTCCTGCTTAAAGGTCACACAGAGTTGACAGAAAACATTTTCTGTATTACTGAATCTCAGCAATAACTTTGTGTTGTCTTATTTTGATTGTTGTTGATTTCATTTCATTTGAAACATTTAAGGTCTTCACTTCCAAAGCAGTGAAATAAAAAAAACTAAACTAAATAACTAAAATTAGCTGTGATGTCAGTAAGTACACTCCCGTTCCAATTGTAGAAGAGTTGCTCTGCATTCTTGGGAAGTCGGGACTCCTGTGTCAACTTACGAAGTCTGGAATAGTGAAAAGGTGAGTACGGACTCTTGTACATGAGTATTGAGAAACAGCCTAACAGTCTGCAGTCTATGAACTAACCTCACCAAACCCAGCTAACAATGTTAGCTCGGTGATGAGCATTCATCATTAATAGTAATAAAAATCACACAACAATAATACATCGAAGATACTGAAGTTTCGCCCATCCCATTCTTCTTCTGAAATGGTGTCGGAAATAGATTCCTGCCTGTGCACTGCTGGCTCTGGGTCCATTGTGTGACTGATGCCACCAACATTAACAGGACACTTACATTACAGCCTTTATTGCTCGTTTTGTTTGGATTTACAGTAATCAGAATCAGAGAAACTGTATTAATCCCAAACTGAAATTGAGTTTAAAAATAATTTCTTTTTAAAAAAAAGAAAGAGTCCTGGGTTGTACTTGAACATGGGCTGGCCGCTCTCAGCCCTGCGATATATGACTACATACATGCTCAGCCAACTGAGCTAAACCTGTGCCTGCATTAAACTGCATTTAATCGCCAAAATTGGAGAAGGGAGAACTGACTCCCTCTTCCCGCGCCACCACACCCACCCACACATGCAGGGCCTTGGGGTGCAGGTGTGTCACCAGGGTGCAGGGGAGGCATCCTCCCTCTGTCCCCTTCTGGCCGCCTGTGCCTCAATTTTATTCCACAACTTAGACATCCACATTACTCACACTCTCATAACACATACATATAGGGCCTTTTGGGTGGGCACAGAGGACAGTCTGTGTATTGAAAATCACCTCTGGCGCTGGTGCCCATTTCTCAATTTTAAATCCATGTAGACATTGAGGGTTTCCAGGAGGGGCTGTGCTGACACCTGCTGCTCTCCCGTGTTTTAAATTTAGAACAGCACGCAGCAACACTACATACGAGCAGGTGGAGGGAGGTTTGGGGTCTTCACACCCCCCCGTTCTCTGTTAGCCATCAGGGCTAGGCGGAGGTGTTGGCCGTCCGGTTGGGTTCTGGGATGCGAGCCTCTCTGCTACTACTGAGCCGGGGGCGATCTGCTTGTCTCCACCTCAGGGGAAAGGGTAACATCTCCTGGGTTAAAGTAAAGTAAATCCGTTGGGCATCTTTCCAAACGGGAAGGGGAAAAAAACAAAAAAAACAAACAAAAAACCAAAATTGGAGAAGGCATAGAGAGGGGATAGCCTAACATATGGAACAGGAAGTGACCACCGTGTATTCTATTTAGTTCAACAAAGTAACTGTATTCTGAATATCACCTATTTAAATGGTAATGGAACGGAATACAGTTACTCATATTTTGTGTTTTAAATACATAACACTGGTACATGTATTCCGTTAATCCCCAACACTGCCTATTAAAACAGGTTAATATTGGAGGGGAGTTAAAGGGATCTGCTGGATTGATAGTGGCCTCCTTGCTGTTCGTCAAACAAAAATAAAACATAAAAAACAACAGATTTAGGATTCACAGCAGCCTCCAGCTCAGTCTCCTGCTGCTGTTCCAGTTATTTTAGTTTTCATTCCCAGATTTCAAACATTCCTAGAACTGGGAATAAAAGAAAGAATGTCCAACCCACCTATACTTACCCTCAGCAGGCAGTAGGACGTCATCCAGAAACTTATCTTAAAGCAAAATGTGGAACAACATTTGATAACAGTTCAGTTCCTTTTGTTTATTTTGCCCCAACAAAGAGTCACATTTAAACAAAGAATGTTCAGATTCATCCAGTAACACAGCGGTCCCCAACTCCCGGGCCTCGGACTGGTCCCGGTCCATGAGTCGTTTGGTACCAGGTATCGGTTTTCAGCATTATTTTGTTACTGTTTTGATCGTTAACTCGGTTTTCCTGGGTCTTTTCACGTGTGTTATGAATAAATCTTCTTTTTTTCGGTACCGGTACTAGTTTTATTTTGTTGTATTTATCCGCGACACCTTAAAGGCCGGTCCGTGAAAATATTGTCGTGCATAAACCGGTCCGTGGCGCAAAAAAGGTTGGGGACCGCTGCAGTAACAGGTATTCATCACATGTGGGAGAGATACAGAAAAATGTGTGTTTATATGATGTATTTTCAGTCTGGTAATCCTTCATCAACAATGAAAACATTTTCACTCTGAATAACTAACTATAAACATATCACAACATATAGACATTAAGTAGTTTTTCATTTGCTAATACCCAGTATTAGCAGTAGATGGCAGCAGACTCTGAAGGCCTTTATAAACCACAAAACTAACGTCATGTCTATGTTCTTCTTTGTGTTCGTTGTCTCTATGTTTCACATTTAAAATACATGCTATCTGATGGAAGCATGATTAACTGTGGTTCTATAATTTTTTGGACTGGATCAGGGGAGCTGTCCACTTTGAGCACCTCGGGGCGACTGTTGCTGTGATCTTTTTATTTGCCATACAAATGGAACTGAATTGACTGAGTTGAATTATTTCAATCAAACAATTAATTCAATTAAACTGACTAAACATGATGAAATGTTTTCTTTTTCATCAAACCAAATTTCACGATTTTGAGTTTGAAAGCACAGAATGCTTTTAATTTAATAATGAAACAGTTCATTGGGTTTCTGAAAACTGTCATATGAATTGCTGCTTGTAACTCACACAATGCAGCAATGCTCATGCTGTTTATAGTCTGTGGTTGCAGTTAATTTGTTTGTTTCCTATCTGAACTGAAGACAGATGTTTTATCAGTCCATTCAAATTTTCCATCAGTCATCTTCATGAAACCCACAGGACAACACGAGAAGAGCAGCTGGACTCCACTGGCTGGACTGGTCGACTACTTTGGAGATTGGAGTAAATGACCTCTGGCTCCAGGAAATCTGAGCACACAAACATGCACAGCTCAACCCACAGCTCTGTACAAAACCAAACCTATATGCAGTTAAATCGCAACAAAACAACAAAAGAACTGTTGAGTGTCATCAAAATGAAACATTATTGATCAAAGCTCAGACAGTTTAAATAATATAAATGTTATTTTTAGGGCAGAGTGTTCATCTTTCGAAAACTCATTGTCCTTATCAATGTCAAAACACCATGAATGAAGCTCAGTACTTCCTCCAGCATTTTCACATTAAAAGTTTTTCAGCCTTTCTGTCATAAATTAGCTTTTAATTTGAAAGAAAGCCAGCAGGAAATGCTTAGGTTTAGTAGTTCATGGAAAAGAAACAATGAGCCTCAGCAGAGTGCTGACTGTGTTTCTGTCACCCAAACTTTATCTTATAGTTACTCACCCAGAAACCGCAGATCAGGACCTGCTCTGTGTTTATGCTACAGATACACTTCCTGGTCACTTTAAAGGATCATTTCAACCTTTTAGAAAAAAAAATCCTAATCATCTTATAGTGAAGAATAACTGTACCTGCAGGTCTGTTTGCTCTGAAGCCAATTTGTTCATAACTAGTTCACACTTCTGAGTAGATTATAGCTGGATCACTCTCTGCACAATGAAGCAATTTTTAAAAAAGGCTGCAGGTTTTTACAGGTCATACTGGCAGCCTTTTTGTTCAATTCTTACAATGAAATGTAACATAACAGAGAACAAAACTGATAACCGAATGGAAACTAAAGCTTTTTCCTAATTCATCTGACCCTAACCTTTGACCTAAGATCTTGAAGAATTATATACGAAAACTGTGTATTTTATTATCTTTACCCATATGATTGGAGCACAACTAGCAGAAATCTATAAGCTGTATAAACTTGAGGATTTTAACATGTGTTCATGCAGACTGGGATTTTAGGAAACTTTACTGCTTCATTGTGACGTTGTATTGAAATCATGACTCATGTGACCCAGGGCCCAGTATAATGTTGTGAAGTTTGAAGAAGATCAATAAAAATGTTGGGTAATATACCATTTTTATGATATTTCTCATTTGGTGTGGCCTTAACCCGATAGTAATCGGTCTAATTCCATCCAAAAACAAAGACTTGTCAAAGAAGAGAAGAGTATCAGCAGTGTGGTGATTCTATATCGGCAACTTTGTATAGCTCTGATGCTGTTAGAGAAGAAATGTGCAGATCAGGTCATTTTGGTCATGTGGTGAACATGACTCTAGCTGCCCTGATACCATTTAAAATACAGCAGCAGAATTTCAATGTAGAACAGCAAGTTAGAAACTTAAAGAGATTCAGCTTAAAATAAACAATCTTTAGCTTAAGACCAAGAGCGTCTAAGGCTGGATTCACGATAAAGCCCCACTGTGAGCTGTGGGGGTCTGCAGTGACAAAGCAGAGTGGTTGTACCTCACCTCTCCTCTTTGACTGTTTTTTCTTGTCTTTGATGATGATTCGTCCATAAGTGACGTCGTCCCTCCTCACTGTGGAGTAGACTGCAGCTGGATCGCTCTCTGCACAATAAATACACACAGTGGACATCACTGCAGCTAGAACAGGCGAGAGCTGAAATGAGCTTTCAAACATTGCAGGAAGACACACAAGAATGTAGAAAATATATGATCTGAAATAATGAACTGGCTGTTTGATGGGGTTTGGTTATAATGTTCAGAGAGTTTTGGTGAGAATCTGAGTTTCTCTGGAGTTCTGGGGAGAATTTTTTTAATGTTTAAATCAAGTTTTCCCTTTCCTCTTTTCTTTAACTTTCCCTGTAACTTATTTAAAGTGACACTGGACTCCATAAAGATAGCAACATGGACCCTCAGCATATAAAACACTACCTGGGCTCTGTCTGGCTGGCTGCTGTTGATAATTTGAGGTTATGATTTCACTGTATATGACGCCATCTGTGATGACATTTTCTCTAACTTCTTCTGCATCCTCTGAAATGAAGAAAATGAACAGCAATGTATTTTACTGCTTGGACATAAAAGTGTTGGACATGTTTGTTATTACAAGTTTCAAAATAAATCTATAAAATGTTTGAAAATTATTATTTTAAAAAATGTAATAATCTTACCTTTGGGTTTTCCACATACCCATCGTTTCACCACCAGAACCACTAACATAAGCAAAACCACAGCACACACTGATCCCATAGATGACAACACAGGAATGAGTGATGGAGAAGGAGTGATGGAGGCAGATGTAGGTGGAGGTGTGGTGGTGTGATTGTCTAAAATAAAGCAAACACAGTCACTAAAGGACTGGATTCAAATCCAAATGAGATGCTGTGGCACGACCTCAAACAGGCTCTTCATTCTCAAAACCACTCCAATGTGTCTGAATTCAAGCAATTCTGCAAACACGAGTGGACCAAAATTCCTCCACAAGCATTTTGTATTTGTTATCTTTGACTAAAATTAAAATTGTTTGATAAAATGAAACATTCAAGTGTGACAAATTTGCAAATAACTAAGAAAAATGAGGAAAGGGGAAAAGAACTGAGGTGACAGTGCATATACCTACTTGAAAAGTAGACTAGATCGATTACATATGACACTTCTATCAAAGTCATGCGACTTTCACAAAATGCTGCAGCATCTCGTGTTCCTGGAGAAATTACAGGGTCTGAGAAAATCGCTCATGTGCATCCATCCACCAAACCAGAAACAGACATCCTGTGAGATAAACCTGACACAGTTTCCTCCTCATGTTTACTAAAAAGTTCAAACAGAACATCAAAAAAAAAAAAATTCTTTCTGAATGAGCAACACTTACAAGTAATAAAGAAATTAAATGTAAAATAAAGGCATAGATAAAAAAAAAAGATCCATCACCAGAAACCGCTGCGGCTTTATGGAGGCTACAGGAAGCACTGAATATGAGTCACATCCACAAAGCAGTCCACATGTTAAAGTAGTGAAGCATGAAGCCAGGGTGTCTTTTCTTTCATTGTTATCGACCTTTACAGAATTATGTGGTTTTCAGTTGGTCTCAGTCTTCGATTAAATTTTTTTTTCTGTTTGAAGCAGAAAATCTTCTTTTTTTGAGTGTTTTTCAGCATTTTAAACTACTTTCACCATGACAACAAATGCTGCAGACCTAATCTTCTTGTCAGTGATAAATAGGTCCAAACCCTCACTGATCAATCAGTACTTCAGAAACCAGATCTGTAAGATTCCACAGACCACATGGACACAAATGGTCTTCATTGTACATTGTTGGGCAAGGAAGCAAGAAATCGAGCAAGAAACAACTTTATTCCAGCATTTTTAAAATCTTATGGCTTAAATCCTAAACCTGGTTAGAAAACAATGCAAAGGAGCTCCTGGCTTCCTAACTTGTTTTATTGGAGACTCTGTCTCCTGAATTTGTTCTTTACTTAATATTATTAAAGATATTTATTGATAAAATAATTGCTGAGTGTCCTGAACAATGACAATTAAAAAATGTCAGACGTTAGCAAATATAATAAAAATTAAAATGTGCAAATTAATATAGATTTTTTTTATTTTAAATTCTGTCAGTAGGTTAAATAAACACTTCATTTTCAAAATAAAAAAATACATATCATGTTTCAAGTTTTAAAATGATGAAGCGGGCAGTATGAACACACATGGAACTCACCTGGCAAAGAAAAGGCCAGAGAGCCAATGAGGACGCAGGAGACGATCCACATTTCAGTGCTGAGCTGCTGCTGAGGTTGTGATCAGTGTCTGCACGATAGAGGAGGACTGAGTAAATCGGGCTTAGACTGTATTTACAAAACACCCAGAGCTCACTTTTAGTCTGCAAACAGCTGTGAGGGAGGAGCCAGTTTATTAGGAACACCTCTTTCACTCATTGCACTCAGACGCAGGCCTGGGGTCAGCTGTTGCCTGCTGTGAGTGAAGAAATGATGCTAAACTTTTTTACTCTGTTTTGTTTTTGACACTTTCAATAATTAAGCAGCGCTCTGAAAGAACACTTAGATCAAAGAACTGATAATATTTGGGTATATAAATGTGCATATAATGTTCTGTGCTTCAAGACATCACTTAAACAAATATTAAAGAAAAGTGATAGTCCCTGTTTAGATTTCAAGCCCATCGAGGAAAGAACAAAAAAAATCAAATGGTGAAACTGGATGGTTTTCAAGGAATGATCCACCCTGCATGACTGCCAATGTTTTGCATGCAGGGCCAACACAAATGATGGTTACTCATGTGCAGGCAACATATGCAGGACATTAAACTCTTAATCACAGATTCCACCGAAAAATTCATCCGGATCAGGAGAAGTGTGTTCTAGATCCAGCAGCAACATGAAGAAGAGCTGCAGTGTGTGTGTCCAGAATGTGCAGGAAGACACAGCATGCATATAACAAGTGCAAGAAGTACAGATGCAACACACATAGAAGAAATGTGTTATACAGTCAGCATGAATAGATTAAATAGATTATTCTTCTATTTATGTTTGCCAAGGATAAACGTAAACAAAGTCAGAGTGCTGCCCCCTGCTGGCTGTATTTATCCAACCTTTTCATCCACAGTCAGTTCAGTCAGCCTCTGATTCGCACTCACAGCAGTGACTGTTTAAACCAACATTAAAGCTGCAGGCTGGATTCACTGGAGCGGTTCAGATGCTGCAGGAGGTCCAATTTTAAAAAAGAGGTTCTGTTTTGCACCTCAGAGCCTCCATTTAAAGTTATTATGATACTATTTGGGAGAATAGAAAGAGGTCATATTTAGTGCTGTTTGCTCTCTACCAAATAAAAAACAAATGAATGGTTTTCTGATGTTGACAACTTTAAAAATCAAACCTAAACATTCACATGAAAATAAGCGATAAAAAATAGCTTATAGTTTATTTTCATGTCATAACTGATATTAATCACATGTGGGAGGAAAAACAAAAAACATTATGTTCAGTAAAGAAAAGAAAAAAGATTTCACATCTGTCCACACATATTGTATTTTCTCAGTATTTTCTAGTTCTGGACATTGTGCTGTTCGTTTTAAAAAATTATTATAATTCTTAGGTTCCTGGTTATTCATTTGCCACGTTTAAAGTGTGTTTCTGTTAGCCTTCTGTTCTTAGTGACCTTAGTTGTCTAATCTTCTCCTATATTTAGTCAGTCTTGTCCCCGTGTTTACTCTTGTCTCCCCGGTTTCTTTGTCCAGCTTGTGTGTCAGAGTCTCTGTCAGTGTGTTTCCAGTCTTATTTTGATTGTCTCTTGTCCTGTATGCACTTTGTTCAGGTTCGCTTCCCCTTTGTCGTTATGTCTGATTTGTGTCTCCACATTTGTGTTTCCACTTTTCCCATCCTGTCGTTATTGTGTGTATATTTAAGTCCTCAGTCTCCCTCTGCTTGTTGAGGCATTTTTCATGTTCTCTTGTTTATGCCAAGTCATGAGTTCCTTGCTTACAAGAGTCCTTGTTTCTAGTTTATCTTTTGTTTGCTTCTTTTAGTGTTTCTTTGTACTTTATTTTTTAGTTCCGTTTCACAGCAAATAGAGCTGTTGCTTAAGTTCTTTACTTCCTCCTATGTGTTCGGGTCCTACCCTTGCCTGCCACACTGACAAACTTGACACCAGTGAGCTTTGATCTGTTGAAAGGCGCATCTAGTGGTCATACTGGTACACATCATAAGTGATGTTTCCTGGGTTCTATGGGTGTTTCGGGCCTCTCAACATTACACGTCCTTACCTAGATGATCCAGCCCTGTCCCAGCAGCTTTACCCAATCACCACCACTTGTAACCCACAGCCAACTGGCAGCTGTCTCTTCTGCTCCTGTTGGAGTCCTGGTGGCTATACTTTTGTATGGTCCCCTCAGAACACCAGACTGAGCTTTACTGCTGGGCTTTGGGGATCAACTAGCCAACAGGATGGAGCCAACCGTGCTTCCACTGGTCCTTTATGAGCCTGGGCCAGCTTCCTTTTAAAGTGACTTTGTGTGAAAAGTCACTTTAAAACCATAGTGGAAAAATGCAGCTCAAGTTCAGACACGACTTGATCTCAAGGAGCAGAACAATGAGTCCACTGATAACATGTACACATTCCACTTTTTATTTCTACAGAAGTCTGGTGACACCGCAGCATTACACTACACTGCAAATATGTTTTTACATGTTACCTGCAGGCCTGCACTTCACTCTACTGCTGCACATCAAACCTGAATGCAGGTTCCTCTGCACCAGCTGCAGTGTTTGCTAAGAAAGTGCAAACAGCCCAAATGAATAAAACAGGACAACAAAACTATTTTTTGTAATAATCAGAAATGACAAAGCTATTTTTTAAATAGTGTTTTCATGCTGATTTCAGGTTGTTGTTTTTTTTCATGGTTTTACTGAAACGCAAGCACCAATCAAGAAAATCTTGCATTATCATCAGTACTTAGACAATTAAGCAAACATCATGGCATCTGTTTTAAGCAGCTGCGAAAAAAAATGTGTTTTGGCGACAGCGTGCTAGTGAAGGGTCAGTCTTAAGTGGCTTAACAAGCAACAACAGCTGAAAATGGTGAGGAAGAATGATTGAAGAACTATTCCTCAAGGCCACTTTAAAACATCACAATAGAGTCTGGCTGCTTGGAGGCAAAATATATAGAGATGACATATGGCTCAAGACAGCAACATAGAGGGTGACAGATATCAGAGGTTTTTAATCACGCAGAGAAACAGTGAAGGGCACAAAGTTTGAACATCTTAAAGAAATTAAACAACCGATCAATGTAAAACATCTGTTCCTCCTCATGCACTGTTTCTAGATTCTATCAGTGGACACGCCCCCTCGAAGGTTAAATCGTCTGTCATCAAGGAAGTTAAAAGTTTTTCAAGGCTGAAGGAGGAGAGATGTCTGCTGGTACATCTGCGTCACTCTGCTGCGGTTTGCTGTCTGCCTGCGTCTTGCTGGTCTCTGCAGGTGAGTCTGAGCAGGGTCTGGAACAGGAAACCAGTTCATTCCGCAAGTGTGTTTGCAACTGTTAGGCTTTAAGCTGCAGGAGTGAATATGCGATAACACTGCTGTTTTATATTTTCCGGTCTTTTGAAAATGCCTGTCAGTCTGTGTTCATGGATACTTTAAAACTTGTGCTAAAAAAAACTATAATGCGAGAGGAAGATCAGGTTTGCAGAGTGAGGCATCTACACAAAAAATAAATAAATAAACATTTTAAAAAGTTGTAAATGATGTTTTGAATTAATAATTTATAGCTTATGTATTATTTATTTATAACAAAGTATTTTTGTAATATTTAGGAGAATTTAAACAGCAACATAATTTTTGTAAAGGTCAGTTTTTGTTTCTTGATATAAGCCTGCATAGCTATGGGTAGTGTCCAGCAGAGGGACCTGTCACGTAGTTAGCCACAAGCTGCACTTCCAGCTCAGACCCAATTTTGTGGCTCACATGTGCCACAATGCAGCTCTCAATGAAGCGTGAAGCAGCGTGATACAAGACAAAATTAAGGTACATGTTTTAAACTGTACTTTTCCTGGGAAAAATGAGAAGGCATTATTATGACTTATGACACTTGGAAGAAGGCAGCTAAAGAAATCAGAACAAAGTTAAAAATTTTGGCTCACCTGAAGAGCTAAATAATGGCAGTCATGACATAAGACATAAGCACGCTGTAGTACAACGGCATTATGAACCCATTCTAGCAGCCAATCCATGATTCCAGACATTGTTAAACGAACAGATGCTTGTGAAGTGCTTACAACTAACATTTGTGAAGTCATTGCTAAACGACAGGAAAATATTGAAAGGGAAAGAGTACAAGTGATGTTAAACAAAGGGGAATATGGTTCTGTGTTTGGTAATACCGAAACTGAAACATCATTCCCAGATGGTTCGGTTGCATACTCAAAGGCAGATTCTACTGGCAGTCATGAGGTGGAAGCAGAAGCTGAACTTGCAGCCAAAAGCCACAGAAGAAATACTGGCACAAGAAACCAAGATCAGACAAATGGAAATTGAGTGGAAATTAAAGGAATTGGAAACAAAAGCAAGGTTGGAGGAGGAGAAAACTAAACACTATCAGTTAAAGGCAGACAGTGAAGTGAAAGTAGCAGCTGCCCTACGAAGAGCCTTTAGTGCTCAAAACGACATTGAAAGCCATGATCTAGCATCCTGCCACAACTTAGAAAATTACGCAAATCTCCCCAACAGCGCGACACAACTTTTTTTTTTGTTATCATCTATTGTCCACCTGGGCCTTACACAGAGTTTCTGCCTGATTTCTCAGACTTTTTATCTGATTTAGTTCTCAGCTCAGATAAAATAATTATTGTGGGTGATTTTAACATCCATGTAGATGCTAAAAGTGACAGCCTCAACATGGCATTTAATCTGTTATTCGACTCAATTGGTTTCTCTCGAAATGTAAAAGAACCCACCCACCACTTTAATCACACTCTAGATCTTGTTTTAACATATGGCATAGAAACTGAACATCTAACAGTGTTTCCTGAAAACCCTCTCCTGTCTGATCATTTCCTGATAACATTTACAATAATTGATTACACAGCAGTGGAGAGTAGACTTTATCACAGTAGATGTCTTTCTGAAAGTGCTGTAACTAAGTTTAAGAATATAATCCACCCACTGTTATCATCTTCAATGCCCTGTACCAACATAGAGCAGAGCAGCTATCTGAACGCTACCCCAACAGAGGTCAATTATCTTGTTAATAATTTTACCTCCTCACTGGCGATCGTGGCTCAAGAGTTGGGCGTTCGCCTTGTAATCGGAAGGTATCCGAGCCCCGGCTTGGATAGTCTCAGTTGTTGTGTCCTTGGGCAAGACACTTCACCCGTTGCCTACTGGTGGTGGTCAGAGGGCCCGGTGGCGCCAGTGTCCAGCAGCCTCGCCTCTGTCAGTGCGCCCCAGGGTGGCTGTGGCTACAATGTAGCTTGCCATCACCAGTGTGTGAATGGGTGGATGACTGGATATGTAAAGCGCTTTGGGGTCCTTAGGGAATAGTAAAGCGCTATATAAATACAGGCCATTTACCACTACGTACGACTCTGGATACTGTAGCTCCTGTGAAAACTAAGGTCTCTAATCAGAAGTACCTGACTCCGTGGTATAATTCTCAAACACATAGCCTAAAGCAGATGACTCGTAAGCTGGAGAGGAAATGGCGTGTCACAAATCTAGAGGATCATCATTTAGCCTGGAGAAATAGTTTGCTGCTTTATAAGAAAGCCCTCCACAAAGCCAGAACATCTTACTATTCGTCACTGATTGAAAAAAAAAAAAAGAACAACCCCAGGTTTCTCTTCAGCACTGTAGCCAGGCTGACAAAAAGTCAGAGCTCTTTTGAGCCAACAATCCCTTTAACGTTAACTAGTAATGACTTCATGAACTTTTTCACAACTAAAATTTTTATCATTAGAGAAAATAATACCAACAATCATCCCACAGATGTAATATTGTCTACAGCTACTGTCATGGTCTGGCTGGTGGACCGTGGGGATGTGGGGAAAGGAGGACCCAAAACGCAGACTCTGCGATGC
Source organism: Maylandia zebra (assembly GCF_041146795.1). NCBI lineage: Eukaryota > Metazoa > Chordata > Actinopteri > Cichliformes > Cichlidae > Maylandia > Maylandia zebra. Next base: position 13,070,421 of record NC_135169.1, on the reverse strand, counting down.
AAACAGTGCTCTTTATTTACAGTGAAAAGCTGTAAACACAATAACTCCCCGTTGCTCCCTTGAACCCTGTGTGCGTGCTTCCCCCCGACGTCTGTGCTCGTGCTCCCCGCTGTTGTGTTTCTGCACACCCCGTGCGTGCTGCCTTTCTGGACCACTCTTCCTCCTGCAGGGAAACCATAGAAGGAGCCGTCAACACTAACCTTCGGCGGGCATATATGAACATTCAGAGATGGACTTACACACTTGCTTTACTTCTCTCGGGGATAACTTTGTCGTAGATGAAATGCCAGGTTGCTAGCGAAGCTCCAAATGCTATCCAGACCACCAACAGGTCCCGCATGCCACAGCCGCTCTATCACGTGATGCATACTGCTCCGACTGCTAACGTTCTGAGGTGAGTTACGGCGTGTTGCAAGTTTTGTGAGGTGCTTTCGTGATATTTAATGGATCGGATTACATTTTTTATTTTTCTCCGATATCCGATCCAGTAATTTAGGTCAGTATCGGACCGATACCGATACGTAATATCGGATCGGTCCATCTCTACTAATAATAATAATAATAACAACAACAACATTCAAAACTGCTCAAGGACCCCCGAGTCCTCCAGAGCCGGGTCCGTGACAGCTACTCTTAGTACCATTGATGTTAAGTTAGACTCTTTTTCTCCAATTGATCTTTCTGAGTTAACTTCAATAATTACTTCCTCCAAGCCATCAACGTGTCTTTTAGACCCCATTCCTACAAAACTGCTAAAAGAAGTCCTGCCATTAATTAATTCTTCGATCTTAAATATGATCAACCTATCTCTAATAATCGGCTATGTACCACAGGCCTTCAAGGTGGCTGTAGTTAAACCTTTACTCAAAAAGCCATCTCTAGACCCAGCAGTCTTAGCTAATTATAGGCCAATCTCCAACCTTCCTGCAGTGAAATAGGACACACACCCCCCTGGACCTTACACACACAACACAGACATCACATGGGGATACAGGTCGGAGATCGGTAGCGTTACAGAAAACAAACGCTGAAATATACACTACAATGGGAAAGTACAAGAGGAAAAAAAGAGACCTCTACTCTTGTTGGGCTCCTGGGAGGATAGCATGAGAACAGGAAACAAAAAAACTCCTCTGCACAAAAAAGCACATAAATGTCCAGAGCACAACAGTATGGAACACGTGACAAGCCACAGGGTCGGGTGGGGGGTGAAGAGTAATCCGACCCAAACACAGCAGCCATCCTGCCCAGCGCTACCATTCCACCGCGGGCTCAGACCCGCCGTGTTCCCAGGAAGGAACAAGCATCGAAGGCGCTTGGAAAGGGAGGGGGGATGAGTGTGTGCATATCAGTGTATATGTATGTGTGCGCGTGTCCAGAGTTCAGCTGAGACACTGTCCTTCGCCCTGCTAGGCTAAGTAAACAGTCTGCCAGCCAACCCAGGTGGCCTTGCATGGAATGGGAAGGAACAGTCTAAACACAGTCGTTATCAGGGTGTTTTTTGTTCGGCTCCAGCCTTGCAACCGCAGCTGGCACCGAAAGGGTATCTGCATGAAGTGATGGTGCTTTTTACTTTAGTGCGAACAACTCATATGAATTTTAAAGCAGTTCTACAGTCCAACACTGGTCTCTCAATCTCCCGTTGGAGAGCCGTGAGCTTCGCCATACTTGAGTTCTGTGATGTTGTCATTCTTGTGCTCAAAGAGCCGATTCTGAGAACTCACGACCACAGTGAGCCTCCCCAAGGTGTAATCCAGTCTGCACTCAGAGATCTTATTATGAATATTCGCAGCAGCCGTAGCTTTTCCAAGATCTTATCCATGCTGCACTCAATGAGCCCATTTTGAGAAACTCACGCCTCTCCCATCGTTTCAATCCCAGCGGGCAGCCTTGTGGGGGTTTCTTAAATCTTCGATAAGTCAGGGCCAAGCCAGCTCTGATCAGCCAGAACGCCTGTTACCATGGTTCCGAATAGGTAGATATCTTCAGCACTTAGGCTCACCCAAGCCCAAACTTCTCGTTGAGAAAGGGGTGTCAATTGCATTTAGGGACCAGTTGATCAAATCCATAATTCCTCTTTTAGGTTTTAGAGAACAGACTGTGAGAGAATGTTCCAGGGTAAAGTAATACAAAAAACACGAGACTAGACAAGGACATAAAAGGCTAAGCAGGGAAGCTAAGGGAGAGGAGGAGAGGAGAAAAGTGGGACCGCCTTCGTCAAGAGCAATGGCTTATTTGAAGAGTTTCAGTCAGGTTTCAGAGCTCATCACAGCACAGAAACAGCTTTAGTGAAGGTTACAAATGATCTTCTAATGGCCTCTGACAGTGGACTCATCTCTGTGCTTGTCCTGCTAGACCTTAGTGCAGCGTTCGATACTGTCGACTATAATATCCTATTAGAGCGATTAGAACATGCTGTAGGTATTACAGGTACTGCACTGCAGTGGTTTGTATCATATCTATCTAATAGACTCCAGTTTGTACATGTAAATGGAGAGTCCTTTTCACACACTAAGGTCAATTATGGAGTTCCACAGGGTTCAGTGCTAGGACCAATTCTGTTTACATTATACATGCTTCCCTTAGGCAGCATCATTAGAAGACATAGCATACAGTTTCACTGCTATGCTGATGACACCCAGCTCTATCTGTCCATGAAGCCAGATAACACACACCAATTAGTTAAACTGCAGGAATGTCTTAAAGACATAAAGACTTGGATGGCCGCTAACTTTCTGCTTCTTAATTCACCTGGTCCAGTCACCAGTCACCTTTCTCACTCACTATGTGTTAATAGACCTCTCTGCATTGAATCATATCTGTTATTAACCTCTGTCTCTCTTCCACAGCATGTCTTTATCCTGTCTTCCTTCTCTCACCCCAACCTTTTTAACAGCCTACAAGTTTTTTTGTTTCTTTGTAAATATGGCCCTAAATATCAATGAGACCCTTTAAATGTTACATAATGTTATATAATTATAAAATGTTTCCTTCAGTGACAACTTTTATTCAAGATTTAGCACATGCATGTTTCCAAATTTCAGCAACATTTTGAATGCAGGGGTATTTTTACAGAGTGGCTTTGTTTTCAAATGTGAAATATAAATATATCCACACTGCACATCAAACACACAACTCGCTCCCGAGAGAGTATATTTATTAACAGTGTCAGGATCTTACACTTTGAGTTTTCTTGTGTCCTTGTGATTTTCTATTATGATTTGTTCTAAGTTCACTTAGTTGCCCTAGTTTAGTGTCTTAGTTTGAGTTTCTTGTATTCTCTCTAAATTTCCTGTGTTACGTTTAAGGTCCGCATCTTGGTGTCAGTGTTTTCAGTTTCGTGTCCTCTCCATCCTGTCATGTGTAAATTCCTCAGCTGTGTTCCCTGTTTGATTCCACTTCCCTCATTATCTTCTGTGTATTTATGTCAAAGTCTCCCTCTGTTCCATGTCGCGTCGTCCCTCAGTGTTGTGTGCGTTTCCCAGTGATTTCCCTGTGCCTCCTTGTGAGTTAGTTTTAGTTCATCCCAGTGTAGTTTTGTATCGCCCTTTTCCTTTCTGTTAATAAAGCCGTGCTTTGAGTTCATGCACGTGTGGAGGAAAACCTTTTTCTCTTAGATTCTTCCTCTGATTGGCTGCTGGATAGGTAAACAGTCGTACTTTGATCCTCTTAACCTCTCTGCTCTGTGTTGTTTCCTCTTTCAGTCCATAGAAACATCACGGTTGAGCCCGGACAGAATGTCACTCTGCCATGTCGAGCTCCAAACAACACCTCGTCCATCTGCGTAGCAGAGTGGAGCAGGGCTGACCTCGGGACAGATTATGTCCTTTTTTACAGAGAGAAGCGAATTGATCCAGACAACCAGCATCCATCCTTTGTGAACCGGGTAGATCTGCAGGATGGGGAGATCAAAGATGGAGACGTGTCTTTGATTCTGAAGCATGTGAGGGCGAACGACACTGGAACGTACCATTGTCGTGTCGTTAAATGCCGTCAACGGCAGAGTCTTAATATTCCAACTCCCCCCATCAGCAGCATCCAGCTGACTGTTGTTGATCCTTCAGGTGAGTGAGTAGAGTTCAGTATGTGTGTGTGATCAGAGGTGAAGCTGCTTCCTGGTTGTTGATCAGACTTTGTAGAAAGCAGCTGGGTCTACTGTACTATGAAGAAAGTTGAACTTACCCAGTATACTGTCTGTTGAAACATCTACCCAGGTTTTATCAGTTCAGCTGAGAGCGTGTTCAGAGGGGGTGTACGGGATGGGGTTGGCACTGATCACAAACTGGGATTTTTATCTTTCCTTGTAAAGAAAATATTGAAAATCATGCAGTGTCAGTAAACCCACTCAACAACAGAGTGATGTTGTTTTATATGGTATTTTTTGGATGTCCAGTTTTGGTCCACTGAAGGGGCTGTTGTGGATGTCTTTTCAATGTCAAACTTTATATTCATTATAGGCTCTGCTGTAGGATGTTTTCTGTGTGAAGGAATGCAGAGTTATCAGCAGACAGCTGCAAGATGGCGTGTGAATGTCATAGTACAGGCCTCAGGTCTGTGATCACATACCTTACAGCTGACACCTGTTTCTTACCTCCAGGTCTACAAGGAGGCGTCAGCAATGGAGGAAGCATGATTGCATGTGTTGGACTTATAGCTGGTCTGTTTGTTCTTGTTGGTGAGTTTTGATCCGTAGAAAACCTGCCTGGAAATGTCTTGGAATTTTAAAAAAAATGTTTATCTTTAATTTTCCAGCTGAACTCTGAGTCAACACTGTTGTCATTCAGGATTTGAAAGATTCCCACAACTGGAAAGATTCCAATGAATGTCAAACCCACTCGTCGTCACGCTCATCAACCAACAGGAGGTGATGTTATAATAGAAAATTCAGTGATAGCAAATTGTGTTTTAATTCAGAGAAGCAACACATTTTGATAATATTTAGGTTAGGAGCACTGATCCTGCGTTCAAACCTGAGCAGGACCCTCGCACCAGTGCAAACAAATGTTAATTTACTGTAACTTTTAACCCTTGACCTTTATTTGTTGAACTACAAAAGTCCAGCTTGTTCATTATTCTCTGCAATGTCACGAGCCATTAAAAATCAGATGAAAAGTTTTGCAGTAACATGTGTCCTACATTTATTTTGTATTTTTTAAATGTAACATTTCATTTTTACTGTGTACTGAAAACAACAGCTGAATATAATGCATAATGCTGTGAGAAGTCTTTTTTTGTCTGAATGTTTAATCTGATTTAGACTTTGATCTAAACCCTGGATTCATAAAAAAAAATGAGTACTAAGGGAAAAACACAATTACAGCTTATCACTGTCTGACAGAAAAAGGTTTATAAATCTGGCTTCTTATCATGTTTGTGTAGTGCGCTTGGCTCTAAGTCACCATTCTGACATCCATCTGTGATTAAAGACAATCCCAGGAAGCTCTTATTACAGAGTGAAGAGTACCACTGCCTAACTGGAGGGTTGTCACAGTTGGTGCATGGCTGTTATTGCACAGTGATTACCAACAGCATACACGTAAATGTAAATTTATAATACATGAGCTTATAAAGACAGACACAGGCCTGCAGTAATGAGTTATAACACATTTTTATTTATTTAAATAATACCTTCTGCTCAGAGTTCTCCTCTCTGTGTGGTTTTATTTCCTGTGATTTCAGTTTCAGTCTGTTTCAGTTAAACAGACTGAGCCCTGGTACTAACATGACTTTAAAGTTGTTACTCTAAAGATACTCTGAACTTCTTTCTGTACACAGATCTGTGTCTGTAACTGAGGTTGACCTTTGCCACCAGAGGGAGAATACAGTAAAAATACAGTAACTGACTTCAGCTCAAGCCCAGACAGGACTGTGCCTGTAGGCACCAGTGAAATATGCACTTTTATTTCTAATTAAGTCATTTCACTTATGCATGAATACCCCAGTCTTTCATTCCCCTGCAGACATTTGGATCAGGCAGTGTCTGAGTTTTTCATAAACAGTAGGTCACATGAAGCCTGCTCATTTTGCTGCAATGTTTAAAATGTTTCACTTAGTTTAAGAATGATCAGTTAACCTGATGTGGGTGAATAACCCCACTAAACCATCTTAGCATAGGTTGTATTGTAAAGCTCTACTCCCAAAAAATACAAAAAGAGCTTAGTGTACTTGTTCTGCTATGAAACTGGGAAACCAAAAAGAGCTGTGGGCTCCTCATTCAGTTTGTATGTGTGGAAAACCTGCGAGTGTGGACAAAGAGATTTTTCTGGATTTTCTTATTCCAGTGATAAGATAAGATGACCTTTATTAGTCCCGCAGGTGGGAAATTTGCTTCATTACAGCAAAAGTGCAAAGCTTTGTAGCAGAAATTAGAAAACACTGGAATGCAATAAAATAAAATATATGATATGATATGAAGGGATATGTTTTTGGCATTATTTCTGTAAGCAGTTGCAAATCTAAATCTTCTGTCAGTTACCCCAACCTTCATCAGCAATGACACCTGTACCACATTCAGACGAAACACCGCTTCCCAGCTTTACCGGTTTAGTTAATGAGAGAAATGTGTCTAATGAGGTTTTGTCTCCAGATTGTTGAAATGCCATCTTTTTGCCATAAAAAACTGACTTGTAGTGAAAAAAGAGAAAGAAAATCACATTTCTTTGGCCAGAACTGTACACAGTTGAATATTTTATTGGTGCTTCTGAACATCATTGAATTGGCTTTGATTCATTATATTCTGGAAAACAGCAGGATTGTTATTTTTTGATGCAGGGTGGTGGGATAAAACCTTGTGTAAGCTTATATTCCTGCAACATCCTCAGATGATCCATTTGCTTACACTTGTCCAAGTTAGGGTCACGGGCTGGGTGCTGGAGTCTACTCCAGCTGTCACAGGACATCACAGACAACCATTCACACTCACACCTTTAGAATAACCAGTTTACCTAACATGAAAATTCCACACAGAAAGACAGTGCTACCTACCATGCTGCCCATCCTCTGACCGTGAGAAGAGTCTGGATGCAGCCAAAATCTCGTTCTTTTTGTCACTACCCACAGCTCGTGACGATAGGTGAGGGTAGGAACGTATATTGACATGTAAATTGAGAGTTTCACTTTTACACTCAGCTCTCTCTTCACCACAACAGGTATAGGGTCCACATCACTGCGTCCGCAGCACCAATCCATCTGTCGATCTCCAGCTCCCTCCTCCCGTCACTCGTGAACAAGACCCCGAGATACTTAAACTCTTCCAATTGGGGCAAAAACTCGTCCCTGACCCGGAGTGGGAACTCCACCCTTTTTCCGGCTCAGGACCATGGCCTCAGATTTGGAGGTGCTGATCCTCATTCCCACCGCTTCACACTCGGCTGTGAACCGTTCCAAGGCGAGCTTGAGGCCATCACCCGATGAAGCCAACAGAACCACATCATCTGCGAAAAGCAGAGATGAGATTCTGAGACCACCCAAGTGAAAGCCTTCCGCCACTTGGCTACGCCTATAAATTCTGTCCATAAAAATTGCAAACAAAATCAGTGACAAAGGGCAGCCCTGGCAGTGCCCATCACCCATCAGGAACAAATCCAACAAATGGATTCTGTTCTGTTCTTGTCTGTGAAGTGGAGCAACACAGTTTGAAAGTATTCAGTTTGTGAAACTGTGAAAGAGGTATTTCCACAAGAGGCTATATTGATGGAAATGGTGATCCTGAAATTCTTTGGAGAGGCCAAGGCTGCGACATGGAAAAGGAGACAGAAAGTTGCCCAGATGGCACATGCTCCACTTTGTGTGAGGGTAGATTTTGGTGCATCCTCTTCACAGACATGTTTCTCTGTACTTAAGCCTGAAATACAGTTTGGAAAGATATTTGTGACTTACAATGCGCAGAGGAAGACCTGGCATTGTTCAAAGCCACAAATATCATGTCCTCATAAAACACATTGCTAAATAGCATCTCTTTCAGACACAGACAGACCTCTTCCAGTCAAATGTGCTACAATCATCAGGCCCCCCATCACCGATGACCCAGGAGGGTTCTTCCTGTGAGGACAATGCTGCTGTGGAAAGGAGTATATGCTATATATTTAAAGAGAAGAAAAATCCTCAATCTCTTGCAGAAGATGTCATGTCACAGCAACCTGAACATCAGAAACAGCTCTTTCCTTTGTGCTAGGTGTGCCCAGACCACCTTAAACTTGACGAGGCTGTTCAAATTACAGGATTGTCCACATTATTGTCAGCATGATGGGAATGATTGGGAGTAAGTTGTAATGAATCAGATTAAATCTCAGTGTGGAATTATGACTTTTAATTGCGTTTTACGATAGTTACGGGTCAGAGTATCTGTTAAGAATAACAAGTATCTCTTAAAATGTTTCCAATAATGAAACATTTCAATATAATGTAGACAAAAACGAAAAATAAAAAGATAGTTACGGATCAGGACTCCCCGATCCGTACCACGCATGTGCAGGGGTTTTCTTCTTCTTCTGTTCGTTTAATGGCAGTTTACTCCCCAGTGTAAGAGGATACTGCCACCTGCTGACCGAGCGAATGAACCCTTTTGTAAACTGAATTAGCGTCATTACAACCCCTGTGTGGCCCTGGGACCATAAATGGTCCCTTTAGGTTTTCAGGTACAAGCCATTTGCACTGTGTTGAATGGAATATAGCCAAATCCTCTAAAAAAAAAACTTGGCATAATTTCATTTCAAAATTCAAGTCTGACTTCCTTAAATTAGCTTCAGTGGCTAAGCTAACAATACACATCCTCTCCGAGCCCTGGGGACCATTTTTGGCCCATTGACTTCCATTATAAACGCTATTTTTCACTGCAGAATTATTACCATTAATGTCTTGGTGATTACTTATGTTTCCGTTTCGTTTTGGTCTATGGGCCTTAGAGTTGTAATTTTTTTATTTGTCCACCGGGTGGCGCCCTTGCTCCACATTTGATCCCGGCTGGAAAACAGCGGGCTGCTTAGACAGACCTGCGGGAAACGAAGCCTCATTTCCGGCGTGCAGCAGCGGCTTCGCCCGCTGATCGGGCGGGACCATTTTCGGCCCCTAGGACGTGAGAGGGTGCATTTTTTTTTAGTCAACAGGAAATGACGTATTTGTTGTCACGTGGTATCGGATGTGTGTGCTTAGAATTGTAATTTTTTTATTTGTCCATCATGTGGCGCTCTTGTTTCACATTTGACGCCTGCTGGAAAATACAAGTTTTACAGAGGAAAATCCCACATTCAAAGCAGTGTCTTTCTGCTCAAATGATGAGTTTGGATCATCATCAATGTGTGTGTGTGTGTCTTAAAAAAAATAAAGGAGTGTGTGTCTAACCTCAGAATCAAAGAGTGTGTGCCTAATTTAAAACGTTTTCTCCTTTTGAAGTCTGCAGTTCAGTGCACCCTGCAATGTAAACAAATCAAATATGAAACGAATACCAAAGCCAAATTAGACTTGTTTTGTCTGCAAGCTCGGGTTGTTTGTGCAGCTGCACTAAAACCGTGGTTATAAGAATGAGCAGTAGCTGGGAGTAATCTTTTTCACAATGGCAAGACGGTACAACGCGGAGGAAGCCCTGCGACTCATCATGGACCCCGACAGCGAGGAAAGTGCCCCATCCTCGGGGGATGAATCGGATACTTCTTCAGAGGAGGAAACGGAGGAGCAGGAGTCCGGTTCCGACTCATATGGATCGGAGTCCGAAAGTGAGAGCGGAGAGGAAGAATCAGCGGGGTGGATCTCAAAAAAATGGAACACGGTGGTCACCTACGAACGCTGAGACGTTCCGCTACGTTCCAGCGGCCACGGGACGCACCGGACCCACTTTATACGCCCTGGCCCGGATCAGTGACCCACTATCCAGCTTTTCCCTTTTCCTCACGGATGACATTATCCAGCACATCGTGTCAATGACCAATCTCCAGGGGAGACGTGCTATGGCTGACTGGAGGGACGTGGACAGCGATGAGCTGCGTGCTTATGTCGGACTAATAATTCTGGCCGGTGTTTATCGTTCCCGAAACGAAGCCACGATCAGCCTCTGGAGCGAGAAATCCGGCCGGGTGATTTTTCGTGCAACCATGTCGGAGAAAAGGTTTCGCCACATCACCAGAGCTGTGCGATTCGACGACAGACTTGCGAGACCAACACACTCTGACGACAAACTGGGTCCATTTCGCAAGATCTGGGACATGTGGACCCATCGTCTCGAAATGATGTTCCTCCCAAACAAAGACATTTGCGTGGACGAACAGCTTGTCCGATTCAAAGGGAGGTGCAGCTTCAGGCAGTATATGCCCAAAAAGCCGGGGAGGTATGGACTGAAGGTATGGGCGGTGTGCGACGTGGAGACGTCTTATGCCTGGAGGCTGCAGCTGTACACGGGCAAAGCAGCCACTGGGCGCGCTGAGACCAACCAGGGTATGCGAGTGGTTCTGGAGCTGACGGAGGGGCTACAGGGACACAGCGTCACCTGTGACAATTTTTTTACTTCCTACCCTCTGTCAGTGGAGCTGCTGAGGAGAACAAATACCCTGGTTGGCACCATTCGGAAGAACAAGCCCGAGCTTCCGCCAGAACTGCTGCAGACAAGGGGGAGAGGAGTTTTTTCCTCCGTGTTTGCTTTCACCTCCACGCATACGGCCGTCTCATACGTCCCTCGCCGCGGCAAAAATGTGCTCCTGTTGAGCTCCAAACACCGGACTCCAGGAATCTGCGACGGACCCAAGAGAAAGCCGCACATAATAAGGGATTACAACAGATGCAAGGGAGGTGTGGACAAACTCGATCAGGTAGGTGTCAGCATCAGTTGCGCACAAATTTATTCATTCTTGCTCATATATTCTTGTGTAAAATATACGTAGGTTTAATGTTTTTGTGTGTGTGTGTGTTTTGTGTTTTTATTAGGCTGTTAACGACTACAGCTGTAGGAGGCGGACGAGACGGTGGCTGTTAGCCCTTTTCCACCATCTGCTTGACATTTCTCTTTATAATGGCTATGTCCTGTGGACCGCGGTGGACCCAGCTTGGCAGCGAAATAAAGGTTACAGGAGGAGGGTCTACATAGAGCAGGTTGGAGAAGCCTTAGTGCAACCATGCATTGCTTTTTTTTTTTTTTTTTTTTTTTTTTTTTCTTAAATGACATCAGAAACAGCAGTATGCGACATTACGTGATGGCAGAGCTTCAGTTCATCCTTTGTCATTTTTTTTTTTTTTTTTTTAATAAATAGGACAGGGGGAATGAATGAGAGGAAGAGGGGGAGAGAAAGAAAGAAAACCAAAGGGGAGAAGAGACGGTGAGAAGGGGGGGGAAGAGAGAGGAAAAAAAAAAAAGAACTCCTGGGTCACCTGTATGGAGAAAAAAAAAAAACAAACAAAAAAAACAAACAGAGGAGACAGCAAACAACAAAGAGCAACATAATAATAGAGAAAACAAAGCACCATCACAATAAACTAGCTAGTCATAGATATCAATATTTACTAAATAATAAACGATATTGTGCGGCACGCAAGATAGACAGCGCACAGTGTGCTTTGAGGCAGCCTCCTCTGCACCCTGGTGACATACCCCCACTCCAAGGCCCTGCATGTGTGAGTGGTTGTGGAGGAGCGGGAAGAGGGAGGCAGCTGGAGATGGGGAGGGAAGGAAGGGAGGGGCAGGTAACCCCTCCCTGGGGCCAGCTCCCCCGCTGACCCCAGTAGGCACTCCCACCCTTCGCGACCCGCCAGGGAAGGGGGGCCCAGGCCCATCAGACCGGGGCCCAGTGCAGTAGCGCCCTCCGGCTCCACAGAGCCCTGGACAGTCCACCCAACCCCACCACAGAGAAAACTGCACCCACCCCACCATCCACACATCTTCCAGACTACATAAGACGGTAAACGCCCAGGCTGAGATCTTCCTCCACCTCTCCTGTATCTCCCCCTCCTGCAGAGAGTTCCTGAAGAGAAGAAAGCTCCTGCAAGATGTGACCATCCCCCCCACCAGTTGAAGAGCCCCCCAGGCGGCTCGACGCACCGACGGCACCCTGCTCCAGGGCCGGGCCCCCATGCACCCACCCGCCCACAACCCCGGCAACACACCAACCAGGACCCAAGCCCCCGAGGCCCGGCCCGGGCCCCAGCCCAGAGACGGAGCGCCCCCAGAACCTCACGCCCATCCCGGACCCACCCAGGGGCAGCCAGGTTGCCAGGTCAGTAACCCACGTCCGTCAGCACAGACCCTCCCCTAGCCCCGCTGCACGCAGCCGCGAGGAAACAGTCACCTGAGAGCCAACAGAGCCCCCAACCGGACGTGACCGCTACCCCGGGTTGAGCCCCCCAAGGAAGATGCCTCCGGGGAACCCCCCGACGCCCTAAGCCTGTCCCTACCCCCTCACCAATCACAACAGTGAAGGCGGGACCAAACTATGACCCCCCACCCCCACTAGGTGATGGAGCTGATAAAAGGGGCCCAGAGCAATTGATCTAATGTGGTGGCAGAGGCTGTGTCAAGACTAATGTAATCTAATAGATAATTTCTATATTGGTTAGAATTAAGATTATTTTTATTTTTCCAGTTCATGAGGACTGTTTTCTTGGCTATGCATAGGGCAGTGAAGATCATATGGGCTATATTCTTTTCTGAAGTGACATTATCTAAGCTGCCCAGTAGACACACTAAGGGGGAAGTTGGAATGTTACATTTCAGACACTTTGATAAGTCTTCACATATCTCGCGCCAAAACTTTTGCACTGGTGGACAGAACCAAAGAGCGTGGATGTAATTGTCTGGTGTATTGCCTTGACAGTGTGAGCAGTTGTTGGAAGATGTAAAGCCCATCTTGAACATCCGATGACCTGTATAGTGCACTCTATGAAGTATTTTGTATTGTATTAATTGCAGACTGGGATTTTTAATTAATTTAAAAGTTTTTAAGCAAATCTGAGACCAGAAGTTTTGGTCTAGGTTGACTGATAAATCTGCTTCCCACTTTGCAGTAGGAAGGGATATTGATTCATCTAATTTAGAAAGTGTTCTGTATATTTTAGATAATAATTTGGGGGATTTAAGAGTAAGAAAATGTGCCGCACTTAGTGGTGTTTGTAATTCAACTTGACTGAGGTTAAATTTCTTTTTTACTATGGATTTAATTTGTTGATATTCTAAAAACCTTGTCTTGTTGATCCCATATTGTTCAACTAGTCTGTCAAATGGAATAAATTCTGTTCCCTCTAATATATGTTCTAAGTATTTAATTCCTTTACAACTCCATTCTGGGAAATTAATCATATTATTGTTTTGTAATATGTCAGGGTTATTCCAGATAGGTGTACGTTTGCATGGGATTAATGAAGACTCCGTTATTTTTAGAAACTCCCACCATGCTGTTAGAGAAAAGCTGATGTTGATACTTTTAAAGCATTCATGTCTTTTGATGTTTGAGCTAATAAATGGTAGGTCTGAAATCTCTAGATCCTTGCATAGTGCCTGTTCAACATCTAGCCAGGGCTCAACTAAGAAGGTATGTTTTAACCATTCTGAGATGAACTGAAGCCTGTTGGCTAAGAAGTATTGGTGAAAATTAGGCAGATCTAATCCTCCTCTATCCTTGGTTCTTTGTAGCGTTTTTAAGCTAATATGCGGGGGTTTATCTTTCCAAAGGAATTTGGAAATATATGAATCCAGAGATCTGAACCAATCTTGTGATGGTTTGTTAGGGATCATCAAAAATAAGTAATTTATTTTTGGCAAGATCATCATTTTTATAGTGGCGACCCTTCCCATGAGTGATATGGGTAAAGATTTCCATCTAGTCAGATCGCCTTCTACTTTCTTTAGAAGTGGGATGTGGTTTAGTTTAGTTAAGTCTGAAAGCTTAGGAGAGACATTAATACCTAAATATTTAATATTTCCGGATTGCAGTGGGGCAGAGGAAGAATTATGGAAGGAGCAGTTAATGGGGAGAACTGTAGATTTTGGCCAGTTAATTGAATAATCTGAAACTCTTGAAAACCAGTTTATTAAAGTAATTACCTCAGAGAGGTTGGTTTGTGTGTTTTGCAGAAAAAGCAACACATCATCCGCATAGAGACTGATTTTATGTTCTATGTTCTTACATTTTATGCCCTTAATTGTTGTAGCCTGTCTAAATGCTGCTGCTAGAGGTTCGATAAAAATTGCAAAAAGTGAAGGGGAGAGTGGGCATCCCTGTCTGGTGCCCCTCAGGAGACAGAAGCTGGAGGATGTCTGGTCATTTGTTCTGATACGAGCCGTTGGGGAATTGTATAATATTCTTATCCAGTTTATGAAAGAGTTTCCAAAACCAAATTTGTGTAAAGTTGCGAATAAAAATTTCCAATTAACTCTGTCAAATGCTTTTTCTGCATCTAGAGATAATATTATGGTTTCGATGTTTTTATCGTATGAGTAGTCTATTAAATTAAGTAATCTACGAGTGTTTGTTGAGGAGTGCCGACCTTTTATGAAACCAGTTTGGTCAGGATGAATTAAGAGGGGGGTCATTTTCTCTAATCTCTTTGAGAGAGCTTTGCAGATTATTTTAAGGTCTACATTTAAAAGAGAAATTGGACGATAGCTTGAGGGAAATAAAGGGTCTTTGCCTGGTTTTAGCAGGAGACTAATGTTGGCAGAATTCATATTTGGTGGTAGTCTGCCCTTTTCCTCGATTTCCTGCAACATGCTGTGGAATACTGGTGCCAAAATTGTCCAGAATTCTTTGTAGAATTCTGCAGGGAAGCCGTCTGGACCTGGAGCCTTATTATTGGGCATACTTATCAGGGCTTCCTGGAGTTCACTTGGCGTCAGTGGCGAATCCAGTTCCATTGCTTGACTGTCTAGTAATTTTGGAAGAGTTACGTTGTCAAGAAACAGATCAATTTCATTTTTAGATGGGTTTATTTGTGGTGAGTATAAAGTTTCATAGAAGTCCCTAAAAATGTTGTTTATTCTTCCAGGATCATATATTGTGTTCCCCGATAAATCTTTAGCAGCACATATAGTTATTTTTTCTTTATTTATTTTTAGCTGGTTAGCTAGAAATCGACCTGATTTGTTACTGTGTTCAAAATTCTGCAAGCGAAGTCTTTGTATAAGGAATTGTGTTTTTTTATTAATAGTTTCATTTAATTCTAGTTTTGTTTTGCATATTTTGTTCAATGTTTCCTGATCTTGGTGGGACGCGTAGGCTTCTTCTAGTGATTTGATGCTGCTCCACCTGAGCAGGACTGCCCCCCAGCCGATTCCCCCTCACTCCCCTCCAGCCCCCACTCTCACTCATACCTTTCCCCATTCCAAATATTCCAGTATATGTTCATTGTTATATAGTTCTAAAAATAAATGTTTTCTTGTTCAAAGTGATCTTGTATTTTTATTTTCATATTTTTTTTTATTTTAGAACACAACAAGGTAATAGTATATAGTGGTAATAAGCAATAAGTAAATAATAAGTGCTAATAAGCAAAAAGTGAAAACATGATCACCATTTATTACATTTACTGTGCTCCTAGAAAAAAATAGTAATAGCGGCGACCCAACCACTTTGCCCCGGGGCTGCTCGACACATACCCGCGAGAGAGGCACTCCTCCCGGGGTGCAGCAGCAGCTTGGCCCGCTGATCGGGCGGGACCATTGTCGGTCCCTAGGGCCGTGAGAGGGTGCATTTTTTTTTTTTAGTCAACAGGGAATGACGTATTTGTTATCACGTGGTATCGGACGTGTGTGCTGGAAAAAGGGGTCCCCGGTGATCGTGCCCCGGTAATCGTCGCGACTTACCCCGGCAAGATGCACTGTTTTCGGCCTAGAGGAGGAGCATTTGCCGCCTGGAGACCATTTTCTGGTCCTAAAAAAAAAAAAAAAAAAAGGCGATCGAAATGAATGTTGGTGCCAATCTTTAGTCCATCTAAAGGCCTAATTATAATAACAATTGAATATTACTTCAAATGGTTTTTTTTGGAAAATATTTAGTTTTTTGTAAAAAAAACAGGGCGCTCATGTAATAAAACTGGGATTTAAAGGGTTAAAACAACGAAAATATAATTAAAACTTTATATGAATATTTCAGGGAGAAGTAGTTTTAAAAGACTGACCAATTTAAAGTGGAAAAAAATATGAATATATAATCTTTTTATTGCACTTTTTGGGGCGGGACCATTTTTGGTCCCCAGGGCTCGGAAGGGATGCATTAGTGATAGTCGAGTGTGTTTATGCTTGTCTGTGTGGAGAGGATTGTTGGAATACTGATGATGATGTCTGCTATCACTGTCAATTGTCAGTAAACACTTCATCTGGTTGAGGAATCTTCACGTGACATATTA
This sequence comes from Maylandia zebra, assembly GCF_041146795.1. NCBI lineage: Eukaryota > Metazoa > Chordata > Actinopteri > Cichliformes > Cichlidae > Maylandia > Maylandia zebra. The sequence continues at coordinate 13,054,104 of NC_135169.1, read as the reverse complement.
CAAAGTCTGTATTATTAACTCTGTAATTAGGCGCCATTCTTCTTATTTTACGGCGCTGTTGTTCAATCGGGGAACGCTCTCTGTTGAGAAGAAAAGCATGAATTTGTTTGTATACGGATTATCCATTGTTTAAATGTCCCGGTAGTCGAAAAGGAGGCAGAGCTGCTGAGAAATGCCAGGAGCTAACTGGGCGCTAACCGTATCATTCAAATATATTGAATGTCGCAATGCTGGCAAAGAGAGGAAGTGATGTAAGATTTGCGCATGCGGGGTACCGATCGGGTTTCCGGTACGGATCGGGTAGCGACAAGCGCGAACGATCGCATGTCCGCCATTACCTGCCTGAAACCAGAAGTGACGTCATTTTCGCCGAAAATGTAGTGTTTTACTTGTAGGCCTTAAAAGCCTATACTGGTGTTTTTATAAGTCATGTTTCACTTTATGCTTTTCTGAATAGTTTCTGTGATGCTAAGAACTCAAATTGCACTGCTTTAAATAGTTTATTTTGATGCACATGCTGTTTTCTTTGCAAATTTGCATCATAAGATTGTGTTTCGTTTTTTCTGCATTATATAAAAATAAAACTATGAAGACACTCAAAATAAATTTCCTGTGGTTGTAAACTACTTTTTTTGCAACTTTTTTTGTATTTAAAGTTTTGAGGGATAAACCTCTTAAATTTCTCCAAGTAGAAATATATGTAAAAAACAAAACAAAAACGATTTTAAATTTTTTTGTAGTTTATTGCACTTTTTTGCAATTTATGTAGTTACTATGGACTTAATGCATACATATTATTAAAATGTGGGCTATAACAGTTGTATTGATGTATAGCAACTTTAAATGCTCCCTAAATGGCACTACAGCCTGTAAAAATATAAAGTAAGCTCTGGCGGCCTTGGTTCTATGGTAGGTCTTAAAGGGTTAAAGAAAACTTGTGGAGGATATATGTAAAACATTTGAGCTGAGAATTGAGGCTCTGTCAAGCTCACTTACTCAAATTTTAATTACTTCATTATTTTGCTGTTATTTCTCTTTCATGCTCAGACGTGTCTCCCGCCTCTCAGCTTCACTCTTCCCACTATCTGGTTTCTTTACACCGCACACACACCCTCAACCTCAAGTCAAAGCAAGACTGTTTATATCAGTTACCTGACATTTACAGTGTTAGATTGTCTTCCTGACAATATCAGCATTCTTGGATTTTTAACAGCTGAACTTTGAAGTGGATGAAGAGAAAATGAGTGCAGTGACTGAGTCGCTCTGCTGCATTCTGCTGCTTTTTTTCTGCATGTTTTCCCGTAAGTACAAAATAACAGCAGCTCACTAATAACACTAAGAACAATTGATTGATTGGAGGAAGTAAGAAGCTGTGTGGAAATGGAGTAGACTATATCTTGTAGCTAAGTAACACATTTGGCAGTCCTGATATTTATTGCGACTGAAGCGAACCCTAATATAGAAAAAAGTCCACGACAGCTTATCTTTACATTTTTACATGTTGTTACACATTTTATTAATTTGTATGTATTACGTCGACAGCAACAACATAAACTGCTAAAAACTGCAATAAACTCAAAGAAATTACAATCATTTTTGTTTTTGTACACATTTTCTTTACTTACAACAATGTCAAAGGCGTTGAAGAAGAGGCTTGGGGCCACTTCATCCAGAGAACTGCTGCTTACTGGATATTTCCTCTTGTTCAGACTATTCTCTGTAGCGATGACTGTGAGCAGATCAGACCTGTCTGCAGTATTCAGCCCAGCCCATGTGGCACCAACAACCATCCTACATTCAAAGTCACTTATATAACCATTCTTCATCATTCTGATGTTCAGTTTGAACTTCAGCAGGTTGTCTTGATCATGTCTAAATGCCTAAATGCATTTGGTTGCTTCCATTTTATTGGCTAATTAGTCATTTGCATTAACAAACAGATGAATACAAAACGACAGGGATTGACCCAAAGTACTTTTTCGTAAAGGCAGTGAGATTAATAAGGAAAGTATATAAAAACTGATTTGAGAAGGGAATAAAACCTAAGATTTAAATGTAAAATATGATTAAAAATACATGAAATACAGCTCAGGAATCTCTGTTTGGTCCTCACTGTGAAGTGAACAGTTGTATTTTCACCTTTAACCTCTCTGCTCTGTATTGTTTCCTCCTTCAGACCAGGAAACCATCACAGCTGATTCTAAGCAGAATGTCAATCTCACATGTCAGGTACCAAATAAAACGGACCCCATCATTGTTGTAGAGTGGAGCAGAGCTGACCTGGTACCAGAATATGTTTTTGTGTATCGGAATGAGAAGCTTGATCTGGAAAACCAGCATCCATCCTTTAAGAACCGTGTGGATCTGCGAGACAGACAGATGAAGGACAGAGACGTGTCTTTGATTCTAAAGAATGTGACGATTAATGACACTGGAATATACGAGTGTCATGTCTTCATGAGTGCAACAAAAGTTCGTCTGAAGACCAAACCCATCTGCAACATCACCCTGAGAGTTGTTCCTCCAGGTGAGTGAGTAGAGTTGAGTGTGTGATCAGAGGTGAAGCTGCTTCCTGCTTGTTGATGTTTGTTTCTAAAGATGTTGTTGATGAGACTTTGTAGAAAGCAGCTGGTCTGAGTGATGTGATCAGAGTGCAGTAGATAATGTCTGACAGCAGTTTGAAGAGGAAATGGATTCTGTTCTGTTCTTCACTCATCACCTACCTGACAGCTGACACCTCACACCTGTTTCTCACCTGCAGGTCAGCCAGGAGGAGACACAGAGGATGGATCTGTTGGACTGAAAGTTGGCCTGCCACTTTTAGGTGTGCTACTTATTGCTGCTGCTGTTGTTGTTTTTTGATAAAGAACAAGGTCAAGATTTATACCAATCTGGGCACGCAGTAGAGAATGAGCTGTAGACTTCAATCATGTAAAATGTGTTTCATCTCTGTCAAACCTTTTTGTATTATTGTGTTTATCAGTGGCTCTGTGAGCTTCAGTGTGTTCGTGTGTATTTTGTTTCAAGGTGCTGCTTAGTCTTTAACAATGCTCTGTAGTCAAAATGTTTAAAATGAGTCGAAGGTTTTCTTTTTTAAATATGTTCAGAAAGTGTGTGGGAAAGTAATTATTGGATATTAAGTAGCGGAATTTCAAGAGCAGGACCACGTCTCCAACACGCTCCTTCCGGTTCTCATCTAGATAGGTTCCCCCAGTTCTGCAAGCTGTTGATTCTCATTTACGTGCCTCACCCTCCCTTCCTCCCTTTTTCAATTCTGTAACTTCTTCACTTCTATTAGGTACATGGGGATCAGGGGCCATGGAACCCCTGATAACCATAACCAGGAACCGACGCCAATCCCTTTCAAGGCCTTCCCCAAACCACAGGTCAATTCATGTCCAAGAATTAACCTTTACCTACTTATGGCTGGCGGTGTTCCAGTTTGACCACTTGGTGGCAGCTTTGTGTCTCTCTTATAATGCTGCTGTATGGTAGGCTTCAAAAGCCGAATGTTTTTGAGCTTTAAATCAGCCGAGATCCTTTGAATCTACCATTGTCTGTGCTTTGCTCCATTTTCCATGAATATTTCTTGAATTTCCCCTCACCCCAACCAGTCGCAGCAGATGATTGCGCCTCTCTGGTTTTGTTGGAGGTTTCATTCCTTATGAAGGAAGGTTTTCCCTACCCACTGTCACCCAACGCTTGGTCACAGTGTGTCATCTGTTTTTTGGGGTCTTCTCTGTACTATTGTAGGGTCTTTATCCTTAAATACAAAATCCCCTGGAGGTGATTGCTGTTGTGATTTGGTCCTCTATAAATAAAATTGAATTTAACTGACCAGACTGTAAACTGTTTCTTTTCTCGTGTTCAGCCACTGCTGGCAGAGAGAAAGAAAGTAAAACCTAAAAGGGAGTATCCTTCATCAAAGCTCCACCCTCTCGTAGAATATGGTCACACGTACACGGGTTTTTTGAAAAGATTTTTCTATGCATCTTTCGTCCAAAACGTAAACTGCATTTTCAATCACTGAAAACCGAGATTTTTATCAACTCCTGCCGGGGTGGAGATTTTTGAAAACTCAGTTTTTACATGTGGACGAGGAAAACGGAGATTTAATCTGATTATCTACAGTTTTTACACGCTTATATATACACACAAAGTTACTGTACCTCCATTTAGAAAGACAGAGGCGTCAGGGTGAACTTCTACATTCACACACTGATGTCGTCGTCAGTTTTTAACAAACTTGATTTTTTTTAAAAGTTAAATTTAGGCCTGCTGTATGGATTTTGTTCATTCCTAAGTTGTGAGTCTACACCAGCCAAAATACTGTCTTTTGTTATTAAAGAAAAACTTTTCAGAAGTACTGCATAAAACCCTCTTTACTGTTTCCCTCCCAGGCTTCTAGACTTCTTATTGGACAACATTTCCACAGGGCTAGGATCTGGCATGTTCTTGACAACATTTGACTGTGTTTTTTGCATTTAAATTGGACAGAGATATTTTTCAAAACTGCACCTGTGGACGGGATACTTAAAAAAACGTACACATAAAATCTCTGTTTTTAAAAGTACCCGTGTACGTGTGGACGCAGTCCTAGATTCATCACAATTGGACTGTTATTTTTTTTTAAGTAAGGGGTGTCCAACTCCAGTTCTCGAGAGCTACTGTCCTGCAGCTTTTAGATGCATCTCTACTCCAACACAGCTGAATCAAATGGTTGGATTACCTCTTCAGCAGGCTATCAAGTTTGGCAATGGCCTGATAACAAGCCATTCATTTGATTCAGCTGTGTTGGAACAAAACCCCCCTTAAAGAACTACCGGACCAAACCGGTTTCATTAAAGGTAGGCACTCATCAACAAATACACACAGAATACTTAATTTTATAGACTATTCATGTAGTAAAAACACTGAAACCACGATATTGTCTCTAGATGCAGAAAAATACATTTATTTATATTTGCAACTTTACACAATTTTGGTTTTGGAGACTCTTTCATAAACTGGTTGAAAATATTACATAATTGCCCAACAGCCTGTGACAGCACAAATGCCCAAACATCCCCCAGCTTCTGTCTCCCCTTCACTGTTTGCAAATTTTATTTAAACACAAACAGCAGCAATCAGACAGGCTACAGTAATTAAGTGCAAAAAATGCACAAATGTAAAACATAAGATCAGTCTTTATGCGGATGTGTTACTTTTTCTCCAACACTCACAAACCACTCTCTGAGGTAATTACATTAATAAACTTATTCTCAAGTGTTTCATATTATTTGATAAACAGTTCTTCCTATTAATTGCTCCTTCAAAAATTCTTCTACCCCGCTGCAATTTGGAAATATTAAATATTTAGGTATTAATGTTATTAATGAAACCACATCCCACTTAATAAAGAAAGTAGAAGATGATCTGTCTAGGTGGAAATCTCTACCCATATCACTCATGGGAAGGGTTGTGTCAGTAAAAACTATGGTCTTGCCAAGACTCAATTATTTATTCTTAGTTATTCTGAATAAACAATCAGTAGACACGTTTAGATCTGTTCCGACGACCATTTATAAATTCCTTTAGAAAGATACACCAACGTGTATCAGTCTAAAAATGCTTTAAAGGACCAAGAACAAAGGAGGACTAGATCTGCCTAACTTTCAACACTACTTCCTAGCCAACAGGCTACAATCATTTTAGCATAGTTTAAAAATACCATCTAAGATGAGCCCTGGCTAGATGTAGAACAAGCACTTTGCAACAATATAGATTGCAGACCTACCATTTATCAGGTCAAACATTAAATGACATGAATGCTTTAAAAGTATCAACATCGGCTCCTCTCTGACAGCATGATGGGAGTTTCTAAAAATGACCTAGTTTTCATGAATCCCATGCAAATGTACACCCATCTGAACAATAGTGATGGGATTTTCGGCTCTTTTTAGAGAACCGGCTCTTTCGGCTCGGCTCACTAAAAAGAGCCGGCTCTTTCGGTTCCAAGCCGGCTCTTCAGGTTGATTTGTTGCTTTAATTTATTTATTATTAACAACAATATAAAATTATGCACAAAAAGAATTACTAATGTAAAAAAAATGTGGTTTTATTTATATATGTTTATATATAAATATATACAGTGGCCCCTAGAGACAAAGCACCTACAAACTCCAAAGCCACATTTCTAGCGTTAACTGAACTTCCAAAACAGAGCTACCTAGATCACTTAAATGACACAAAGCATATGTGTATTGTTTATGTATTTATACACAAGCACTCATATATATATTCAAATAATATATAAAAAAAAAAAAGTTCATTTACCTGTTACTACCACACACCAAATCCGGTCGTTGGTACTTCCTGGCTTGTGTAGCCACTAGGTAACAAAAGCTCAACACTGCACCCAGCATCCTGGAGAACTTCTGTTGTGTTTTGCACGTGTTTTGGAGTTTTTACGTGCTTTGGAGTTTTTACGTGCCGTGTCTCTAGGGGCCACCGTAAATATACTTTTATTTATTCACTCCACATAAAATGTAATAAATAAATCATATAATACAAAAACCAACTATTTACATTTTAACTTTTAACTATTTAAATTTTCAGCTTTTTCCTTTTAAACAAAGTTAAAGTGAAACAACACAAAACACTGCAAACCACAACACAATTACATATAAATTAAAATATGAAAACAAAAAGAAGATGCATATTCTCTGTCATATAGGCCTGCATGAACAAACTTTCTGAATCCTTTATCATCCGCAAATGAAATTAGTTGTGGATGATTACTATACCTTTCTAATGTGACGTTGTTGTCCCTGGTAGTGATGGGATTTCCGGCTCTTTTTAGAGAACCGGCTCTTTCGGCTCCGAACCGGCTCTTCAGGTTGTTTTGTTGCTTTAATTAATTTATTATTAACAATAATATAAAGTTATGCACAAAAGGAATTACTAATGTAAAAAAAAAAAAAGTGGTTTTATTTATTTATATATGTTTATATATAAATATATGTGGTGGCCCCTAGAGACAAACACATACAAACTCCAAAGCACATTTCTAGCATGAACTGAACTTCCAAAACAGAGCTACCTAGATCACTGAAATTACACAATTGAAAGCATATGTGTATTGTTTGTGTATTTATACACAAGCACTAATATATATTCAAATAATATATCCTCCTGACTACCAGCAATGCAAATTTGTCCTCTGTAGTGCACCTTTCTAAACCTGAATATCTCCCATGCACTGCATACTACAGAATTGCCTCCTTTTGGTATCTACAGAGGACATTTAGGGCTTTCCAATGATACCAAATGTGAAGGGGTGGAGCTTTGGGAACTTTAGTTTTTTCATTAAGGAACATGGCGGCCATCGCTGCAAGCACATTTTATGGGAAGAAGAAAAGTAAGTGCATAAAACTTCTTATTGAGCAATTTTTAGCTATAAATGTTGTTAGCATATTTTAAATAAGTCTCTTAATAACACATTAAAACATAGTATGCTTAATTCTAACTTAATTTTAGTATAGTATTGAAGTGTTTAAAAAATGTCCTCCATAGTGGACATTTGTAGTCATTTCCTCCATTTTGTTCTGTTTTTTTAAATGACCAGAAAAGGAGTCATTTTTAGAAGCAGAAAGAAATTTATTGCAGTTTGATGAGGGAAACCCAGATCTTGAGTTGTCTGATGAAGAAGATCATAGGGAATAAGCCCTTGAAGAAGAAAGAAGTAGGAGCATCAGGGATGGTACTCAGACCTGAACTTGCTGTCATTAAGTGGTTGGACAGTTGTCATGGCATCCTCTGCCTATGGCAATCAACCTCAGGACAGACGCACAAGATGGTCTAAGAAAAACAAAAGGTTTGTCCATGTAGCAAGTCCACTGGCAATTGCTGAGTACACTACCAATATAGGTGACGTGGACCTTGTTGCCGAATGTTGAGTTTCTACAGGATGGTCCCTCACACTCAGAAATTGACAGTATGTGCAGTTTTCTACTTTTTGATCTGGCAATCACCAACTCGTGGCTTCAGTATAGCAGTGACTTGCAGTTTTGGGGGAAGAAACCACTACAGTTCCTTGAGTTCAAACTTCTCCTTGGTGAAGAGTTGAAGAAAATGTTTGCCATCAAAGTTCATTTTTACACGTTTGGCCTTCCAATGTCCTCTGCAGTGGACATGTGATATCTAAAAAATGTGAACTTTTTTTTCCAAAAAAATTATTTCAGTCTTCTAATTACCTTACAAACATTGGGGGATTTAAAAAATTTTTTGATTGGACAACATTTTTTTTCCTGGTAGTCAGGAGGATATAAAAAAATGTTCATTTACCTGTTACTACCACACACCAAATCCGGTCGTTGGTACTTCCTGGCTTGTGTAGCCACTAGGTAAGAAAAGCTCAACACTGCCCCTAGCATCCTGGAGCACTTCTGTTGTGTTTTGCACGTGTTTTGGAGTTTTTACGTGCTTCAGAGTTTGTACGTGTTTTGGAGTTTTTACGTGTTCTGCAAACCACAACAATTAAATATAAATTAAAATATGAAAACAAAAAGAACATGCATATTCTCTGTCATATGGGCCTGCATGAATAAACTTTCTGAATCCTTTATCACCTGCAACCGAAAATAGTTGTGGATGATTACTATACCTTTCTAATGTGACGTTGTTGTCCCTGGCTCTCTTTCTCTCTCTCTCCCTCTGGCTCTGTTCCTGTGCTACTGAGTGTAACTACCGCCCCTCCCCCCTCTGCCCAGCATAAAGCACAAGGCTCAGGTGCGAAGTGAAGCAGAAAAAAAGTGCGAGAGAGAGAGAGGGTGAGAGAAAGAAAAAAAAAAAAAACCCACGTGACGGCTCGCGATAAGGAGCCGGCTCGCGTCGTTCACGTCAAAGAGCCGGCTCTAAGAGCCATTTCGTTCGCGAACGACCCATCACTACCTCCTGCTCTGTTCCTGTGCTACTGAGTGTAACTACCGCCCCTCCCCCTCTTCCCAGCGCAAAGCACAAGGCTTGCATGCGGAGTGAAGCGGAAATAAAAGTGTGTGAGAGAGGGTGAGAGAAAGAAAAAAAAAAAAAAAAAAAAAAAACACGCGTCTCGCGTCGTTCACTTCAAAGAGTCGGCTCTAAGAGCCGTTTCGTTCGCGACCGACACATCACTACTGAACAACCATGACTTTTAGTACAGATTAATAATATGACAAACTTCCCAAATTGGAGTTTTAAAGAAATTGAATGCTTGGAACATGTATTCAAAGGAACAGACTTTATTCCATTTGACACAGTTAAGTTAGAATAAATTTTTAGAATATCAAAAAATTAAACCAATATCAAAAAGACATTTGGCCTACTCAAGTCAAATTACAAACACCACCAAGTATGCATACATGCCAGCCAGCCCTCCCGATTAAATTTTATTTATATAGCGCCAAATCACAAGAGTCACCTCAAGGCACTTTATATTGTAAGGTAGACCCTACAAGCAAGCACTTCAGGGACAGTAGAACGGAAAAACTCACTTTCAACAGGAAGAAACGTTCAGCAGAAATAGGCTCAGGGACGTGCTGCCATGTGGCATGACCAGTTGGGGTGAGAGGAGGAAGAGAGGACAATATACTTGCTCGGGATGAGAGCTAGAGATTAGTAAAAAGCCTACACCTACTGCAGCATAACTATTGGAGGATTCAGGGTCACCTGGTCCAGCTCTAAATATATGCTTTACCAAAAAGGAAAGTTTTAAGCCTAATATTAAAAGTAGAGATAGTGTCTGTCTCCTGAATCCAAACTGGAAGCTGGTTCCACAGAAGAGGGGTCTGAAAACTGAAGGCTCTCCCTCCCATTCTACTTTTAAATACTCTAGGAACAACAAGTAGGCCTGCAGAGCGAGAGCGAAGTGCTCTAATAGGGTGATAGGATACTACAAGACATTAAGATAAGCGAGAAAACCATTAGAAAACCCCTAATAGGAAGTACGTTGGCAACAGTGGGAAAGAAGTAATGTCCAACAGAACTGGTTAGGGCGGGGCAGCCATTTGCTGTGACAGGTTGGGGGTTAGAGGAGGGAGAAAGGTAAAAAGACATGTTTTGGAAGAGAGCCAGAGATGAATCATGACTCACAATTAAATGCAGAGTGGTGCATAAACGCCTGGTGACATTGTCACTCCCACCACATGGACTGTGTGACTGTTAGTGATCTTATCTCAGTGATCTGAAAAATCAAGCTATGGTGGTCTATATCAGAGATTGACAGCCTAAACAATTCACCTGTCTTCCTCCTCAACATGTGATGGGGGCTTTTTTGTGAAGAAAAAAGACAAAGCATTAAGACCCTTTATTGATTTTTAAGGTCAGAACCAAGTAACAGCTAAAAATAAGTATTCTCTGCCTTTGTGTAGGTCCTCAGTTTCAAAAGCAGGACCCAAAAACATGAATTCCTATGTCGCATACAGTGTATTTATTTTAAAGTAAAAGAATGAAAAAATGCTGAAAATAATCTTCCATGTGTGGAGGTAAACACAGACATGTTTTATTGCATGTTTTATTCGTGTACTTAGTCCTCGGTTCTGTGGTGTTACTTTCCCGGTGTCTGTAATAATTATTTCCACAACAACAGGCTGCCCTTAGTACAGACGATCAGTAAACAAAGAAATTTGCAAAACACTAGCTGGGAGCTGACTGAGTTTCTCACCACTATTCGATTGAAGCTCAGCTACTCTGTTAAGTAGCTCTCCTGATGAGGCTGATCAGCAACAGGTGAGTATGATTATTCCTCAGGTGTGACTGGCTCCACTGCCAGATGTGGTGTGGTGTGGTGTTTCAGGAAAAACTGGACACTGCCGCACACACACACACACACACACACACACACAGCATACTGGACTGGGAAGGCTTGAAAAACATTATGAATCCTCATGTTTTGACATGAGTTAAATCAGGCAGTCACCAGATTATTTATTGCCATAATTTTAGATCCCATAAAGCAAGGAGCAAATCTTTTGGACTTGGTGCATGATGGAGCATTGGCCATTGACAACCATACTTTCTGATCTGAAACATAGGGAGGTGAGCCGATCTTGTAACGGTCAGCCAGCCATTTATTTTGCTCTCTAGTCCTGAGGAGAGCAGCTCGGGTCAGTTTCCACAGATGCCACAGCTCAATTGCTTTGAACTTTTATTTTCCCTAAGTTGGACCTTTAGAAAAACAAATCATATTGTTGATGTGTTCCTGTGTGAAAGGCCACGCTTAACAATCCTCTGGGACATTTAGCACTTTGTTGTTTTTGTGATTGTAGTGAGCTGAGATGAATTCATACTCAAATATCTGAGGACATTAAAGCAGCTGTCAGTGTATCAGCCTGCTCATCTGCACTGTAACATCTATCAACATCAGCGTGGTGGAAATACTGTAAAGATTTTTGAAGTTTGGAAGATGCAGCAACACACGCCTTTTTGTTTCATTTACAAATAACAGAAGCTCTTGATCTAGTGTGCATTTGTAGTGAAAGCAGATGGATTACATATACATGAATGCTTTGCAGATAGAGTGCAGGACTTACACTGAATCACAAAGGATGAAAGGAAAACCATCTGCAGACAGTGCTCTCACTCTGATTGGCTGCTGTAGAAGAGAACAATTGTACTTTGATCCTTAAATCTCTCTGCTCTGTGTCATTTCCTCTTTCAGACAAGAAAGTCATCAGCTAAGTCTGGAGAAAATGTAACTCTGCCATGTCAAGCTCCAAGAAACAACATCATCGGTGTAGATTGGAGCAGACCTGATCTAATTCAAACATATGCTCTTTTGTACCAGGATTGGCACTTTGATCAAGCCAACCAGCATCCATCATTTAAGAACCCCCAAAGTTACATCAGAGTGACGTTTTTTTATATGGCATTCTTTTGGATGTCCACTTTTGGTCCGTTGAAAGGGTTGTTTTGTAACCCACAGGTTACGTTTGTTTTTCAACATCTACTGAACATCTAGTGTTGTTGTCAATACGACCTCTGTGTACGGGTTGTGGTTGTTGTGGATGTCATTCGATGTCAAACTTTGTCTCGTTAAGCTTATTAGCCAGTTCTCTGAATGAGAAGATTTTTTGCAACGAGAGGATGAAGGCGTGTCGGTGCTTCTGGAGCTAAATGATGTGCTGGTTTTGCTGGTGGAGGCGCGGTCTTTTCATGTGTGTTATGAATAAATCTTCTTTTTTTCGGTACAGGTACTAGTTTTATTTTGTTGTATTTATCTGCGACACCTTAACGGCCGGTCCGTGAAAATATTGTCTGGCATAAACCGGTCCGTGGCGCAAAAAAGGTTGGGGACCGCTGGCTTAGAGCACCAGATGGAAAGCGGCTTAAAAACGGGCTACTCTGAAGCTGAGATCGTGGAGGCTGTCATACGTGCCATCAGTCCTGGGTTAAAACGCTATTTGGAAGGGAAAAAGATCTCACATTGACCAGACTGAGACAAGTTCTAAAAACCCATTATGCAAAAACGGATGCAACAGTACTGTATCAGCAGTTAACCAAAGTTACACAGGGGGCAAATGAAACACCACTTGAGTTCCTGATTAGAGTGCTGGATTTGCGTCAAAAAATTATTTTTGCATCTGAGCGTGCCCATTCCAGCCTAAAGTACAAGAAATAACATGTTCAAAGTCAATGTTTTCAGTCCATTAGAACGGGTCTTCTAAATGACAATGTCAGAGCAGAAATGAGAGTATATCTACAGGATGAAAACTGTAGCGATAATAATAATGGATTGGATTTATATAGCGCTTTTCAAGGCACCCAAAGCGCTTTGCAATGCCACTATTCATTCACACACTGGTGGAGGCAAGCTACGGTTGTAGCCACAGCTGCCCTGGGGCAGACTGACAGAAGCGAGGCTGCCATATCGCACCATTGGCTCCTCTGGCCAACACCAGTAGGCGGTAGGGTAAAGTGTCTTGCCCAAGGACACAACGACCAGGACAGAGAGCCCGGGATCGACCTTCCGGTTACAGATGCGCTTCCCAACCCCCTGAGCCACGGTCGCCCAAATAAACTCAACCCAAATAAAGATAAACTCTTATTAATGAAAATGCAAACAGCCCAGTACAATAGTGATGGGATTTCCGGCTCTTTTTAGAGATCCGGCTCTTTCGGCTCGGCTCACTAAAAAGAGCCGGCTCTTTCGGCTCCGAACCGGCTCTTCGGGTTGTTTTGTTGCTTTAATTTATTTATTATTAACAATAATATAAAATTATGCACAAAAGGAATTACTAACGTAAAAAAAAAGTGGTTTTATTTATATATGTTTATATATAAATATATGCGGTGGCCCCTAGAGACAAAACACGTACAAACTCCAAAACACATTTCTAGCATGAACTGAACTTCCAAAGTACTAGATCACTTAAATTACACAATTAAAAGCATGTGTGTATTGTTTGTGTATACACAGGCACTCATATAATATTCAAATAATTTAAAAAAAAAAAAGTTAATTTACCTGTTACTACCACACACCAAATCCTGTCGTTGGTACTTGCTGGCTTGTGTAGCCACAAGATAACAAAGGCTCAACACTGCGCCCAGCATCCTGGAGCACTTCTGTTGTCTTTTGTATGTGTTTTGAGTTTTTATGTGCTTCAGAGTTTTTACGTGCTTCAGAGTTTTTACGTGCTTCAGAGTTTTTACGTGCTTCAGAGTTCGTACGTGATTTGAAGTTTGTATGTGCTTTGTCTCTAGGAGCCACCGTAAATATACTTTTATTTATTCACTCCACATAAAATGTAATAAATAAATCATATAATACAAAAATCAACTATTCACATTTCAACATTTAACTATTTAAATTTTCAGCTTTTTCCTTTTACAAATTTAAAGTGAAAACAACACAAAACACTGCAAACCACAACACAATTAAATATAAATTATAATATGAAAACAAAAAGAAGATGCATATTCTCTGTCATATGGGCCTGCATGAATAAACTTTCTGAATCCTTTATCATCTGCAACCGAAAATAGTTGTGGATGATTACTATACCTTTCTAATGTGACGTTGTTGTCCCTGGCTCTCTTTCTCTCTCTCTCCCTCTGGCTCTGTTCCTGTGCTACTGAGTGTAACTACCGCCCCTCCCCCCTCTGCCCAGCGTAAAGTACAAGGCTCACGTGCAGAGTGAAGCGGGAAAAAAAGGGCGAGAGAGAGAGAGAGGGTGAGAGAAAGGGAAAAAAAAAAACCCCACGTGACGGCTCGCGATAAGGGGCCGGCTCGCGTCGTTCACATCAAAGAGCCGGCTCTAAGGCTACGTTCACACTGCAGGTCTTAATGCTCAATTCCGATTTTTTGATCAAATCCGATTTTTTTGTCTGCTCGTTCACACTACAAATAAAATGCGACAGCAAACGCTCTCTAGTGTGAACGCTCAAAGCGGCCCGCATGCGCAAAAGAAGATGTCACACACAACGCGCTCTGTTTAGACCCAGAGCAACAGTATTGTTTGACTGATGGCCCTTAATATAAAGACTTCGGTCTTCACGTTTCCCAATTTTTGCTTTAAGTTATTTTGTTATTTACATAATAATGTAAATAATCTAATAATGATCCTTATTGCCGTTTAAGAGAGGAGCGGTGCTTCAAAGGATAGCTGTAGATTTCTGTCAGAATCTGCAGATTATACAGTACAAATAAAATGTTTACGTTGTCTTCCCAACAGTTTCACTGACATCTACACTGGATGGCCAGGAAGCGTTCGCGATGTCTTCTCGGGCGCTTCTCTGGCGCTGATAATTGGCTTCAGTCTTGTGTCGGTGACGTAAAAGGCGGATTTAATGCGACTTGACCGTTCAAACAGCAGTCGCTTTCTAAAACATCGGATATGTATCGGATTCAGTACCACATACGAAAGTGACCCAGATCGGATTTGAAAATATCGGATTTGCGCCGTTCACACTGTCATAGCATGATCGGATATGGGTCGCATAGGGTCAAAAAATCGGATTTGATGCGCTTTCGCCTGCAGTGTGAACGTAGCCTACGAGCCATTTCGTTCGCGAACGACCCATCACTAGTGTGGAGTTACTTAGCCTAGCATGACATAAATAAGCAGTTCCAGGCTGATATGGACTTTGGAATGTTAAACTCTCCTGGTTTTGGTCTGTATTGATTGACTTACAGTTTGATCCTCACACTGTAATATAGTTGTCATTTCAACGGTGTCTTTGTTCTTATAAAAAAAGGGTTGGTTTAAAAACATTGGCTAGATGTCTGTTGGGTCAAGGCCTTTGTTTTAGTTACTATGTTAAAGTAAATGTCAGGGATTTTAAATGATTACTTTTAGTATCCTTAGCTTGAGAAAGAATTCCCTTTACTACTATTCAGCATTTAGAGTAGATATATTCATAGCTATTGTACATTTTACACAGTTTGTATGTCAGTGCAAAGTGTATTTCACCTCTTTGTTAAGGTTAGCAATAAATCTGACCTGGTTACAATGTTTTTACTCCTTTTTTTTATATAAACCTGTATTAATAAAGCTAATAATACAACCACATGTCTAGCATTTAAGGTGGAGGTTAAGAGAGTCTTCACAATATCTGTTAGCAGAAATAATTTATTTGATCTCACAGTCACAACTGATATTCTTATTTGGAAAAACAAAGGGTATTTTTTTTTTTTTACTATAAATGTGTTCTACTTGAAGCAAAAAACATATTTTTTTAGCCTTAACCAAAGTGCAGGTGTTGCCTTCTGATAACAACAAAGTGGACTCCACAGTTCTGGGATGTATGGGAAACTTGGCATTACAACCCAGCAAGTGTTTTTAGTCTCAACCCTGTCACAACCTGGCTCAAAGGAAGTGACAAGCAAATGGGAGTCCACACACAGGCTTTTAAAGGCTGTAAGATATATTTAATGAAAATAAGGGGAAGAAACTTAAACACAATTGAAATGATATAAAAGCCATAACTGAAGCCTCAAATAAACATGATGGATGCCAGGCGAAGAGAGAGAGCCCACCATGGTTTAGACATGATGTCTTTATATACTGGGACTGCCTTCTCAGGTGTGCTGCATCTATAATTGGGTCAGCTCCACCTACCTACAAGAAACAGGTAACAGAAAAAACAAAACAAGGCCAGCCCACTGGCTGTCACACTTGGACTAGAACAGCACCTACACCAATGTGGCTTGCGTCCACATACAGCTTGAAGGGCTGATCCAGACGAGGTGCTAAGAGCACGGGTTCAGAGCACAGTAAAACTTTTACATCCCGAAAAGCTTGCTGGCATGCTGCAGACCAAATAAATTTTACTTTGGTCTTCAACAAATCAGTCAGAGGAGCAACCACTGTTGAGAAGTTTTGACAAAAACAGCGATAATAACCGACCAGACTAAAAATCTCATGAGTTCTTTTTTGGTTACTGGAACAGGGAACTCTTTGATGGCCAACACCTTTGCATCAACCGGCCTCACATAACCTTGGCCCACAACCTTACAAAGATAGGTCACAGTTGCTTTTGCAAATTCACATTTTGCCAGGATGATAGTCAGATTTCCCCAAACTAGTCGTTCAAACAGAGTGCGAATACGATCCAGATGATCCTCCCAGGTGCTACTATATACCACCACGTCATCTAGGTAAACAGCACAGCCTTTCAGCCAATTAACAACCATATTCATGAGTCGCTGAAATGTAGCTGGAGCATTGCATAAACCAAAACCCATGACTGTATATGAATAAAGACCAGATGGCGTGATGAAAGCATATTTCCTGATCTCTGGGAGTCAGTGGCACCTGCCAATATCCCTTCAACAGGTCAAACTTGCTCACATATTCTGCTGCACCAACTCTGTCAATACAGTCGTCAATATGAGGCAAAGGATAAGAATCGGGTTTGGTCACTGCATTTACTTTATGAAAGTCTGTGCAACAACGTGGTGATTTATCAGCTTTTTCAACCAACAAACATGGGGAAGCCCAGCTTGATGACGACGGCACTGCAATGTTGTTTTCCAACATGTACTGAACTTCCTGCTCATTTATTTTCCTCAGAGACTCTGTAGAACCTCTGCCGGATTGGTTTGGCATCACCCACATCAATATCGTGCTCTATCAAAGTTGTTTTAGAAGGTGTGTCTCTAAACAAAGTTGGATACTTTTTAATTAATGCAGATAGTTCTGCACGTTTGTCAGCAGGGAAATGGCCCAACAGCACATCCAAGTTCTGAAGAGTTTTTGAATTCTTCAGACGACCAAACAATAAAGGATCATCAGGTGCTGCCACATCCTCCCCCCCACAAGCAGTCAACGTCAACCTAAAAGTACAAGAAAAAATTTTACTATGAAAATACCAGGAAAATGCTACAACATCCTTGTCTCTGTAGGGGAACAAAAACTATGCTTAAAGTGAACATATGCATTTTCTTAAAACCATTGAATAGAATTTAATAGAATAGAAAGTGGTCAGAGTTCCTGTAACTAGCTGCCTCTCGTGGTGCCATCTTGAACAATTGAGTTGCTGAAAACATTGGCCCATTTTTGTCATGCATTTAAGGAGATAATATCAAACAGCTTTTTATAAATTGTAGCACTGGAATCAACATGTGAAAAAAGTAGAGCTATTTAGTCCAAATTTTTGGTGGTGCAAACACTGTGGTGTCTGCTTTGACCATACAGTATGAGCAGACCAAGATCAAGTGCATAGATTAAAAGGTGGTATAAACTGTCATTTTTGTGATAACTACTTAAATTACAGAATTTTGATTTTTCACATTTTTAATTGACAAGTGATACAAACATGAGGCAGGTAATACATCACATCCGGTTTACCAGATGGACAACCTAACTGGGGGAATCAGGTTCGTGTTCCACTTCCTTTTGCATTCATTCAGATCCCTTTGAAACAAAGCCATGAAAATGAAGCGCAGCAAGCACGTGTGTTCATGACTACCATTAAAGAGGTGCATTTCCCTAATGTCACTCAAAAGGTCCATCCAGAACTGGGTTATAAAAGAGACATAAAAACATAGTGTCAGTTCACAAAGCACCAGGATTCAAAGCCTTACTATTTCTTACGTTTATGAAATTGTTTCTTGAGTTGATGTAAAGTGCGTGCATTTTGGATACTTTAGTTAGGTTATATTTTCTTATACCACAAATGACCATCTAACATGCACTTTCTCCAAGTGTTTCTTTTTTCCATGAGATTTCTATTCATCTTACTTTCTTTATTGACTATTTCAGTTTATATTTTCTATCTAATGCTTCTATGTAACATAATGGCTACACATTGAAGCTATAAAGGAAAGGCGGTGTGATACACAGCAAGGCTTCTGAATCACTGATTATATATTACAGCCACACTTTTATCTGGTTAATATAGTGGTTCCTGGCAACAATTTAAAACCTACTGCTGTTTTCTGAAGTACGAACACCAGCTTTCATTTCTTTGGTTTGTTGTTGAAGATCCATACGTATGACTGGCAGCTCTTGCAAAAAAATCCTGATGAGATGATCGTAAGGCACAATGCATTGCTGCCATCGTCCCATTTTCAGTGCTGTAGTCTGTGCGAAGTCACACTGGTATGACTCCAAACTCTGAAGCACACTGAACGTAGTGTTGAGTGACTTCTGGGTTGCTGTTAGTTGCTTTGCAAACCACCACAATACCTTCCGTGAATAGCTATCAATACAACCACTGATAGCCAAACCATATGGCTTTAATTTGTCATATGTCCAGGTGAATCGTAAACTCTTCATACAAACTTTTTCCTTGAGCGTTTTGGACTCCAGATGGGTCGAGCTCTGCCATCATTACCATGACATCATGCCTTTTCACAGAAAGATGGTGTTTCTGACGCAGTGTCTGCCATACTAAACGGTATCCATAATGTTGACCAGGTCCCTTCAGCTCTTCTAATATTGCACCGAGGTGAGTAATGTTTTTTTTTCGGGACAGTGATAAACTTTTTAATCTACATTTCAGTGTGGTCACACTGATCTTCTGTTTATGTTTTGAGGCCAAAATGTCCAAAGTTTCATTATAGGAGTAACCGTCTCTGAAATATTTCTGAATGAGGTCTTCGATGGAAATGTTTTCTTGAATTGGTCCTGATAAACAAAAAAGAAATAAGATGGGAAATGGTAAACTAGATCTTCAGACAAGAAATGTACAGTTTTAAATAACAATGGCATTTTAAAGCCAATGTATTGTCTCATTATTAAACTAAATTAATATGCTGCTTCTTTGGGCCTCAGTAAATTCAAGACAATTAAGGTATACAACTATAACTCTAACCTAGACGACTAGGAATCTTCACAGATATATACCTTACTGGTTTAAATGATTGCAAAATAACGCCTATGCAATTTATATAACATAAAAAATAATATAGTAAATAAGGATTGCTTTCAACTGTAAATAAACTGTAAACATCCAAATGGCAGCTTTGAAAACTGGTTGAGACAACCTTTTTTTTAATGTCTTATTTGTGAAATACTTACTGTTCTCGACAAACACCAAAAACTCAATATCTTTGCCACATGAACGTGAAAATGTTTTCTCTGAAACAAAAAGCATTTTTCTTTTACAATGGAGTATTAAAATGGCAAAGGGCAGCCCTAAGCTAAGGTGTATATACACAGACGCATTTCCAACACCTGTACTAAACAGCTACGTTGCTAGCGTTAAACTGAATTTCCACAACAGAGCTACCTAGATCACTTAAATTACACAATTGAAAGCATGAAAGCATATGTGTATTGTTTGTGTATAAATACACAAACAATACACATATGTTCAAATAATTTAAAAAAAAAAGTTCAGTCCCCGAGAGCTACTGTCCTGCAGCTTTTAGACTCAGCCCTACTCCAACACAGCTGAATCAAATGGTTGAATTACCTCGTCAGCAGGCTATCAAGTGTGGCAATTTCCTGCTTACAAGCCATTCATTTGATTCAGGTGTGTCGAAACAAGGATGCGACTATTCATGTAGTAAAAGCGTTGAAACCACAATATTGTCTCTAGATGCAGAAAAAGGCATTTTATAGAGTTTTTATTTTTATTTGCAACTTTACACAAATTTGGTTTGGAAACTTGGTTGAACATATTATATAATTGCCCAACAGCCTGTGTAAGAACAAATGACCAAACATCCCCCAGCTTCTGTCTCTTCTGTCACATTACAAACACCACCAAATATGCATACATGCCAACCCTCCCGATTTTTCCGGGAGAGTCCCAAATTTCAGTGCCCCTCCCGAAAATCTCCTGGAGCCACCATTCTCCCGAATTTCTCTAGATTTTCCAGCATAAAAATAGACGATGTCCTCTGCAACTCTGCACAAAGCTTCCTGTTCTGCACAGTTTCAGACTTGCTAAGCAATCTAATGACCTATGACACAGTTTATAACTAAAAGGTGGCATCTAATATACTGGCCTGTTATTAAATGCATAAAACAAAATACACAGCAAATAAGCACTAGAAAATATATTTTCCTAATAGGCAGTAAAGGGGACAAAGTGTTCGTCACATCAGATGGAAAAAGATGAAAAAATAATTATTTTTATGTAAAGAACATGGTTATTTCTTGTACAGCAGCTATTATAAATGCAAAACAAGATTGGGATCTACTGAAGGATCCAGTGACTACAGCCTGTGGACACAGCTACTGCATGAACTGTATTAAAAGTTTCTGGGATGAAGAGGACAGGAAGGGAATCCACAGCTGCCCTCAGTGCAGGACGACTTTCAAACCGAGGCCTGTCCTGGAGAAAAACGTCATGTTTGCAACTTTAGTGGAGCAGCTGAAGCACACTGGACTCCAAGCTGCTGCAGGTGAGCAATGCTATGCTGGACCTGAAGATGTGGCCTGTGATGTCTGCACTGGGAGGAAGCTGAAAGCCATCAAGTCCTGTCTGGTGTGTCTGATCTCCTACTGTGAGAAACATATTCTGCTTCATTTTGAGTCTCCTGCCTTTAAAAAACACAAGCTGGTGGCCCCCTCCAAGAAGCTCCAGGAGAACATCTGCTCTTGTGATGATGAGGTGATGAAGATTTTCTGTCGTACTGATCAGCAGAGTATCTGTTATCTCTGCACAATGGATGCACATAAAGGCCATGAAACAGTCCCAGCTGCAGCAGAAAGGACTGAGAAGCAGAAGGAGCTCGAGGTGAGACGACTAAACATCCAGCAGAGAATCCAGGAGCGAGAGAAAGATGTGAAGCTGCTTCAACAGGAGGTAGAGGCCATCATTGGCTCTGCTGATAAAGCAGTGGAGGACAGTGAGAAGATGTTCACTGAGCTGATCCGTCTCATCCAGAAAAGAAGCTCTGATGTGAAGCAGCAGGTCAGATCCCAGTAGGAAACTGAAGTGAGACGAGTCAAAGAGCTTCAGGAGAAGCTGGAGCAGGAGATTGCTGAGCTGAAGAGGACAGACGGCGAGCTGGAGCAGCTCTCACACACAGAGGATCACAACCAGTTTCTACACAACTACCCCTCACTGTCAGCACTCAGTGAGTCTACACACTCATCCAGCATCAATATTCGTCCTCTGAGCTACTTTGAGGATGTGACAGCAGCTGTGTCAGAGACCAGAGATAAACTACAGGACACTCTGAGAGAGGAATGGACGAACATCTCACTGACAGTCACTGAAGTGGATGTTTTACTGTCACCACCAGAGCCAAAGACCAGAGCTGGATTCTTAAAATATTCACGTGAAATCACACTGGATCCAAACACAGCAAGCACACATCTGTTATTATCTGACGGGAACAGAAAAGTAACATTAATGAAACAACAACAGTCTTATTCTGATCATCCAGACAGATTCACTTCATGCCATCAGATCCTGAGTACAGAGAGCCTGACTGGACGTTGTTACTGGGAGGTGGAGTGGAGAGGGGAAATGGTTTTTATAGCAGTCACATACAAGAATATCAGCAGAGCAGGGGGCCTCAATAAATGTGGTTTTGGATGGAATGAGAAATCTTGGGTATTAAATTGTTACAAAAACATTTTTCAATTTTGGCACAACGATGTCCGAACTCTCCTCTCAGGTCCTCAGAGTAGGAGTGTACCTGGATCACAGAGCAGGTATTCTGTCTTTCTACAGCGTCTCTGAAACCATGACTCTCCTGCACAGAGTCCAGACCACATTCACTCAGCCGCTCCATGCTGGACTTTATCTTTCTGAAGTTGGAGACAGTGCAGAGTTGATTAAAGTCAAATAGACAGACAAGATATGTTCATGTTGATCCCTGATCACTATATTTGTGTAGTTTCTAAATGAGGCTTTACATTTTAGAAGCTGAGAAGTTCAGTGGCCCATTGATTCAAATTGTACTTACATTTATATACCTTACATCATTATAAATCTTAATTTGTTCTTATGGCTGATAATGTGAGTTAAATTATACTACTCTTCATATTCAGCATGTTTGAAATCTTTAATCAATCTGGTTAGTGGTTTTATTCTGTAGTTGCTGTAGTGGGTTGTCAAATGCAACAATATATTGAAGCTGCATCAGTTGATTCATCAGTTAGTCAATGATTAGAGAATTGATTGTTTTATCATTATTTTAGTAACATTTAAAGCTGGTTCCAGTTTCTGAAATGTGAAGATTGTTGATTTTATATGTAAAGAATTTTTCTTTTTTCATTGAACCTTTTAAGGGTTTTCTCATAGTAGTTTTGGGGAGTTTTTAATTAGATTTACAGCTTCAGAATAACTTTGTGATGTCAGATTAGAAAGTTTGCGTCCAACTGCAGGGTTGGATTTTTTTTATATGATAGTTGAATTTGTTGTATTGGAATTGAGTAACATTTTTACTGATGGATGATTCGTTGTAAAACGTTGATCTACCAACAGTTTATTTCTTTATTATGATTAAATGTAAAACAAATATATTTTCCACTTTTGTTTGACAGAGGCAGGAATGTCTCTGTCTTGCATGTAACTTTGTCCAGTAAATTGTTGAACCTGTCAAAAAAACCTTGTTTGTGTTTTGTGATAATAAAGCACAACCCAGTGTTCCCAGGTAATGTAGAGAGGTCTGTGTTCACAATGCTCATGCGTGGAAATGTATCAATAGTGTGTTTTGGGAACTGATAACAAGCGAAGACAGCCAGGAAATGTGTGTCCTTGAGAATTGTTCTTTTAAAAATGCTGATTAATTCTGTCGTGTTCATGTTGATTATTAGTAGGAGTCTGTGGTGGACTGTGGTTTGTGGCTCGGCTGCATGAGGAGGGGGGGAGCAGTGGGTTCAGGGTGTGGTGTCAGGGGAGGCTGGTTGTCACAGCCAGCAAGCATCATCTAATCATACCTTCACTATTTCAGTAGCTGCTGGGGCCAGAGGAGGAGAGAAGTGAGCTGAGGGTGAAGCAACTGCACATGCAGTGTGAAAATACAACTGTGGCTGTGCCAGCAGAGCGCTGGGCAAAATATAAAGAAAGACGATTGTCAGCATTCCACACCTGAGTCGTGCCAGGTCATTTACACAGTCCAAGAGATCTTTGGGTGTTTTGATGCCTGGACCTGGGTGTATAGAGTACATAGGGGGAGCGTGAGTGTCTGTACTGCATCCATTGTGTCTCAGGTAACCCAGGTGTGAGAGCGTATTTCCCCCTGCAATACTCCCTGCCAGTGATTGGTGCCCCTATCTGCCGGTGCGGCTCCCCCAGCTGCCCTGATAGCCGCTGGGGGAGGAATATCCTCCGCCTATGAGTGCTTTGGCACGGGCGACGTGCCCACGACACCACCGCTGCTTGTTGAGAAGAGCTATTTCACGTCAAAAAGCCGTCATAAATAAGTCTCCAATAACACCAGAAAAAGTCGCTAGATTTGTCTGTAGTTGGTTTTTAGAAAAAAAAGTCACTAAGGGGGCCTGAACACTCGCTAAATATAGCGACAAATCCGCTAAGTTGGCAACACTGCAGTGTCCTGCTATCGGCCAAGGTTACCCACCAGACTGAGACAATTCATCTCATCTCTGAGCAGCTGGATCATGTAGTGGAAAAACTACACACTTTTGGAGTGTGAATTGCAAGTACAATTCCCCCCTGGTGTGCAGTAAGTGTCCTGGCACTAAAACATCTACCAGAATCAGCATGTTAGAGATACTGTGAGGATTTCTGTAGTTTGGAAGCTGCAGTAACACATGCCTTTTTGGTTCATTTACAAGTAACAGAAGCTGTTGACCCAGGGTGCTTTTTAGTGAAAGCAGGTGGATTAAACATATACATGAATGCTTTGCAGACAGAGTGCAGGACTGACACTGAATCACAAAGAATGAAAGAAAAAAAACTTTAAGCCAATGATCTCTCTCATATTCTCACTCTGATTGGCTGCTGTAGAAAGAAGTGTTCAACCTCTGTTATGTGTAGAGTGGAGCAGACCTGATATAAATCAAACATATGTCCTTTTGTACCAGGATGGGCACTTTGATCCAGCCAGCCAGCATCCATCATTCAAGAACCAGGTGGATCTGCAGGACAGACAGATGAAGGATGGAGACGTGTCTTTGATTCTGAAGGATGTGACGATTAATGACACTGGAACATATGAGTGTCATGTCAGAGGAGAAAACAAGTCAAAGAACAGAGCTCATCTAAGTGGTAACTCCATCAGCAGCATCTACCTGAGTGTTGTTGATCCTCCAGGTGAGTGAGTAGAGTTGAGTGTGTGTGTGATCAGAGGTGAAGCTGCTTCCTGCTTGTTGATGTTTGTTTCTAAAGATGTTGTTCAGTTAAACAGATTGAGCCCTGGTACTCAATCGATTTTAAAGCTGTTGCTCTGACAATACTCTGAATATCTATCTGTACTGAGATCTGTGGCTGTACCTGAGTTTGACCTTTGACACCAAAGATGTCAAAGAGGAAGAAACGTTCATTTAATCTTGTTATTAGAGTTTCCAGCATTTGTAACTTTTATTCAGCTCTCTTTTAATGTTTGTTAAACCAGCAGAGACTGAAACTAACTACAGCTCAAGCCCAGACATGACTGTGCCTGTAGGCACCAGTGAAATGTGCACTTTTATTTCTAATGAAGTCATATCACTTTAATTTCCCTGCAGGCATTTGGATCAGTTAGTCTCCCTTCTTTTTATGTACAGTAGGCCATGTAAACCCTGTTCATTTTGCTAGGTAACCAGTTAACCTGATATGGGCAAATAATCCCCTAAACCATCTCAGCATGGGTTATATTGTGAAGATCTACTCAAAGAATCAGACGTGCTGATGATGTTTTGTCTCCAGATTATTAAACTGTCACTGTTTAGGATTTGAGAAAGCACAAAAAACTGATTTTGAATGTTTTCTTTTTTTAAATCACATTTTGGGGGCAAAACTGTACATGATAGAATATTTTATTAGTACTTTCTGGACATCACTGAATGGGCTTAGGTTAGTTATGTTTTGGAAAGCAGCTGAATTGTTATTTCTCAATGCAGGGTATGTAATAAAACCTAACATACGCTCATTGATGTTCCTGCCATGGTCCTGGGTCATTGTGACCCAACAGTTTAAGTGTCCTGCGTTTTCTGTCATATTTTGCATTATGTTGAGGTTTCCTAGGATATTCTGTTCAGTATTGTTTATTAGATTTCTCCTCTGTGTCTCCCTCTGTGCGACTGTGTACATGGTGATGTGAGTGGTGATTGTGCTTTGCTCCTCTTTCAATCGTGTTCTCGCTCTCTCTGCTGTCTCTGTGTACTGTCTGTGTTATGTTTAAGATCCGTGTCTTGGTGTCAGCATTTTCAGTTTCGTGTCCCCACTCTGTCATGTGTAATTGTCCTCAGCTGTGTTCCCCGTGTGCTTCCACTTCCCTCGTTACTTTCTGTGTATTTATGATATATGTAAAACAGGAGCAGAACTGGGTCCTCGGTCAAGCCCACATTCCTAGTTACTGCTGTTATTTCACTGTTATTTAACTGTCATGCTCGGACATGCATCTCTCCTGCCTTCCCACTAACTGATTTTCCACTGCACACACACCCTCAACCTCAAATCAAACAAAGACTGTTAAAAGCAGTTACCTGATATCTACAGTTTCAGATTTTGTTCCTGAAAACATCAGCATCCTTGGATTTTTAACAGCTGGAGTTTGAACTGGATAAAGGAGAAAATGACTGCAGCGAGTGAGTCGCTCTGCTTTACTCTGCTGCTTTTTGTCTGTGTGTTTGCAGGTAAGTACAAAATAACAGCAGTTCACTTATAACTACTAAAAAAACTACCACTAATAACTATTGATTGACTGATTGATTGTGTTTAAGTAGGAAGTAAGAGGCTTGGTGGAAATGGAGTAGACTATATTTTAAAACAAATAACAGATTCTGTGAACCTGATGTTTACTGAGCATTGAGTGAACATATGGTTACATTGTAACCTTTGTTCTCTGAGTGAGAGACTCTATTTCCATGCTGTTACATTCTATATGTACGGGGTATGACCTTGGTCGTGGCATGTGGATATTTCTTTAAGACACTCTTACACTCCACAGCTTACGTATAAAAAACAGCTGTGCAAACACTGGTGATAGTTTAATCAGGATGCATCTCCAAGCAGCCTGAAGAGAGAGTCTCTCACTCAGAGAGCCAAGGTTACAATGTAACTGTACGTTCTCTATCATATCGAGACTATCTCTCCACTCCGTCACATATTCTATATGTACAGGGTAACTATGTAAGACAGACACCCTGCGAGGAGACAGTGCACCCGAATCACAGAGTGAAAGTACCAATGAACTATTTACAAATATACATATATACACACCACCCCGGTCAGGGCTTCGCCAGACACAAAGGCCGAGCCGGGGGGCGGAGGCATCAGTCTGCCAGACGCAAGACTAGCCTAAGCAAGTCCCGTAGGACGCAAGGACTGTAACTGAGTGACCACTTCAGGTCAGCCCACCACTGCTGCGGAGTGGATTGCCAAGTAAGGGATGCGGGATGGCCGAGGTAGAGACGCAGCCCCAGTTCTGTCCCCAGAGTCAAGCAGCCGACTCACGACATCCGAAGACTGGGGATGAGCTGGTGGCTTAGTCCACTAATGCTGGGCTTACACTGTGCGATTTTTGGCCCATTTTGAGCCGATTTTTGAGTCGTGCGACCGTTTTGGCGATCGGCCCGATTTTGGCCTTCATCATGCGTCGTGCATCGTGTAGTATACGTGGGGTAACAAGACGCGATTAACACCTCACGACCAGCTCCCGATCATCAATCGCTTGGTCGCGAGGATTTCAAACAGGTTTGAAATCCTCGCGACCGTCGTGAGGGTGTCACCGCAGATTGTCACACTGCGCACGCGCAAACACAAATGTCAGCGAAAAAGAACGGCGCAGCACGGCAGTGCAGCGTGTGATCTGGACACAAGCGATGGAGGCACAACTTGTAGAACTTTGGAAAGCTCATCCGAGCCTTTTCGATGTGGCCTCACAAAATTATCACGACACAACAACCTTGAAAATAGTTGGATTTACACTGCTGGTCAATCACAGCTGCCTGATCAATGTTTTTCATTAGCAATTTAGCAAAGTTGATGGTGGTGGTGTGCGTGTCTGTGTGAGTGAAAGACAGAGAGAGAGAGAGCGACAGAATTTCTGTTATAACCTTCATTTTATGGACGCACAGTGTGAGCACTCAGGTCGCATCAGAGCATCGGGCCGTATAGTGTGAGACCCTGCATCGTGACCTATGAACTTCTAACCCCTGCGAGTCAATCGTACAGTTTGAGCAGGAGCTGAATCGCGCGACTGAAAAAATCGCACAGTGTAAGCCCAGCATTAGAGTGAAGGGCCCAAGTGGGGCTGTGATCCAAAGGTCCATCAGCAGGGCGTAGCAGCCACTTCGTGCCGTCTACAGACAGGGGAGCAGCAAGAGTGAACTCGAACGAGACACTCGTGGACAGTCAGGAAGTTTCAGCTCACTGAGCGGCCCCCGCTGGCTGTGTAAACCAGCGACACACGGGCAATACACCAGACAGGGAACCAACGCCTCAGGCTGGAGAGCTCACCTGCCTGCCGATGTACCAGACACAGCAAGGTCTGACTGGCATGTAAACGGGCAAACCACAGGCAATACTCCAGGGGAACACAGCCTGCAGCAGCAGCGCGGCCGCTGAAGTAGAGGGCTGAGCTATGGATGTGAACCCACGGTCCATCCGCAGCACCCAGCAGCTGCTCCATGCTGTTCGCAGCAGCAAGAGTAAACCGAATAAGACACTGGTGCAGCCAGGAAGCTCAGCTCACTGAGGGGGCCCATGCTGGGTCAGCAAACCAGCGACCCACAGGCAATACACTGGAGAAGGAGCCAACGCTGCAGGCTGGAGAACTCACGCTTGCCGGCTGACGTATCAGACTGCTTTGACACCCGACACCCTCCCCAGGAGGGAGCACGTTAGAGGCAAATCACAAAGGGCTTCTGCAGTCTGTGCTGGCAAGATAAGCAGTTCATTCAGGATTCAGGGGTTTCTCTGGATAATAAAACATGTTCTGGGGACAAGCACAACACACACCGATCATATCCATCCTCTATCGGCATGGAAATGTCATACCAAAGGAATTACTAATGTAAAAGAAAAAAAACTTGTGGTTTTATTTATGTATTTATTAGGGGTGCAACGATACACAAAATTCACGGTTCGGTTCGGTTCGATACTTTGGTGTCACGGTTCGATATTTTTTCGATACAAAAAAAATGTTCATGCCTTTTTAATTTGTCATTTATTAAAATTATAAATATATATTTTAACTCAAAAGTACAGTTTTTAAATTTAACCCTAACCCTTGTGCGTGTTTTTTATTTTGACAGCGAATGCGCACCTGCGGACCACTTATGTGCACCCCTGGTTATATAGCTCGTCATATTGCAGCCACAGAAATTCTTTTGTCCATGAAACCATAAAGCTGCACTTTCTTTTTGCCTTATAGTCTGATTTGTCATAACTTCTCCGTTTTGTGGTAAGCTTTTCTTTGGCTGTCACTTCTTCACCCTGACCTGTCTTATTTGGCTCAGCAGAACTAAAATATATATCTGTCTGTGAAGGTTCTCAGTCATCCAGGTCATCGTAGTCAAATATATATCCTGCTGCTTTTACACACGCACTCACATAAGCTCAGCGATTCTCTGCGCGATCAACCTCTCACATGTTTAAGCTTGCTGCGGGAGATTTCACTTGTCATGTTTGCATAGTAAGCTAACGATTAATAAGACGATGTCAGAGGAATTGGTGCACAAATTATCATCACTCACAGATCAGTGCTGTCGCTCTCTATACACAGTTCGCGCGATTGCAAAGTGAAAGCAAAAAAACAAGCGCAAATTCAAACGCGATTTCAATATGTCACATATTGACAGTGGCTCACCGATGCCAATGACATAATTACCCAGCTACATTTCCGAAAGAATGCAAAAGCATTGACATATATTTTTCCTTCCTACAAAAGCCCGACGGGCAGGGCAGAGATAGATTTTGGTAGCCCGACTGGAAAAATCGCTAGCCCCAGGACGTCGGGCTAGCGATATTGCAAGCCCTGTATCTGATTGAGGAATCACTCATCTTTGGAAAAGAGAGTTTATTACAGAGAAATGTCTCTTTCCAAAATAAAAGCTATACTATCCGCTTCTTCTGGGCTATATTCTCAGCAGCATAAGGAGAATCATGTGCTAACAGCTGTCTAAATGACTCGGCTAAAGTTAGTAGCATGCTTGTTTTTTTTCTGCTTCCACTTGTCTTTGCACTAGGATGATGTCGGCGTAAATGTGCAGTCATATTCGTTGTGTTCCCACTAGTGCTTTCAGGTTAATCTCGTTGAAATGACCTTAACGCCACAACACGGCAAATCTCCGTTAACGAGCTACCGCCGATCGCCCCGTGCATGGGGCTAGACGGCCAACACGTTAACGAGCTAACTGCGCTAACACACTAGTTCCCACCCATGTAATTGAGCATTGCATGGCACATCCAACATACTGTTTTACTTTAGTCCATGACTCGCTTACCTTCAGGGTCATACGTCACATGAAAACCAAAATAATTCCAAACGCCAGATCTGAATGAGGGTGGTCCATGGGGGAGGTCCATGTTGTAAGGGGAGCTTAACTTCTGTCTCGCTAGCTTGCCCTGCGCTCTTCCTTCTGACGATGCTGTCTGTGTTGAGCGCTCAGTGAATCTGCGTTTGACTACTCCGCCTAGGCTGCACTGTCGACCCTAGGCGGAGTAGTCGAACGCAGATTCACTGAGCGCTCAACACAGACAGCATCATCAGAAGGAAAGTTGATAAAATAAATTACAAATTTTGTATTGTTCGATACATATGCGTACCGAACCGAAAGCACTGTATCGAACGGTTCAATATCGATACGAATATCGTTGCACCCCTAGTATTTATATATAAATATATATACGGTGGCCCCTTGAGACAAAGTATGTACAAATTCCAAAGCACATACAAACTCCAAAGCATATTATATGCCATATAATATATGGCTTTTTAGTTAATATAAAGCATAGAATTGAGGCACTTCAAATAATTCCATTCCAACATGATCTAGATTGCCTTTTTAGTGAAAGCCGGTGGACTAAACATATACATGTCAACTGTGGAGATCTTCAAGTTCCTGGGTACCACCATCTCCCAGGACCTGAAGTGGGAGACCAACATCAACTCCATCCTCAAAAAGACCCAGCAGAGGATGTACTTCCTGAGACAACTGGGGAAGTACAGTCTTCCACAGGAGCTGCTGATCCAGTTCTACACTGCGGTCATTGAGTCTGTCCTGTGCTCCTCCATCACAGTCTGGTATGGTGCAGCTACTAAACAGGACAGGAGCCGACTGCAGCGGACTGTACGGGCAGCAGAAAGGATCATCGGCGCCCCCCTGCCCTCCATCCAGGACCTGTACCTCTCAAGAACCAGGAAACGGGCAGGGAAAATCATCACAGACCCCTCACACCCTGGACACAGACTTTTTGATCTGTTGCCCTCTGGCAGACGGTACAGAAGCCTGCAGACCAGGACCACCCGACATAGGAACAGTTTCTTTCCCCTCGCCACCTCCCTCCTAAACAGTTGACCTGTCGCACTGCTCCCACTGCCAGACTGCAACTGCACCTTATCTACATTCTGTAGTATTCATTCCACCTCATTTATGTATTTTATGTTTATAAGTTTCGATTGGTTATTTATAGCTGGTTTACACAGCTATGTGTATGCATATGTAATGTATATATAGACACCTGTGTGTGTGTGTGTGTGTGTGTGTGTGTGTGTGTGTGTGTGTGTGTGTGATTTACATTGCTGTGATTGAGAGCCACCATCTACCGGAACCAAATTCCTTGTATGTGTCTGCACATATACTGGGCCAATAAAAACGATTCTGATTCTGATGAATGCTTTGCAGACAAAGTGCTGGACTGAAACTGAATCACAAAGAAGGAAAAAAAAACTGTAGGCCAATGATCTCTTTCTGATCTCACTCTGATTGGCTGCCTTAGAAGAGAAAATTTCAGTCTCTCTGCTCTGTGTTGTTTCCTCTTTCAGATGAGAAAAGCATCACAGCTGAGTCTGGACAGAACGTCACTCTGCCATGTCGAGCTTTAAACACCATCATAGGTGTAGAGTGGAGCAAACCTGATCTAAATGAAGAATATGTCCTTTTGCACCGGGATGGGCACTTTGATCCAGCCAGCCAGCATCCATCATTCAAGAACCGGGTGGATCTGCAGGACAGACAGATGAAGGATGGAGACGCGTCTCTGATTCTGAAAGATGTGACGACTAATGACACTGGAACATACGAGTGTCGCATCAGAGAGTCAAAGAGCAGAGGTATTCTTGAAGGTGGCCCCAGCAACATCATCTACCTTCATGTTGTTCCTCCAGGTGAGTGAGTAGAGTTGAGTGTGTGTGTGATCAGAGGTGAAGCTGCTTCCTGGTTGTTGATGTTTGTTTCTAAAGATGTTGTTGATGAGACTTTGTAGAAAGCAGCTGGTCTGAGTGATGTGATCAGAGTGCAGTAGATAATGTCTGACAGCAGTTTGAAGAGGAAATGGATTCTGTTCTGTTCTTCACTCATCACCTACCTGACAGCTGACACCTCACACCTGTTTCTCTCCTGCAGGTCAGCTAATAATCAGAAGGGTCAGTGTGGGAGAGAAGATAAATGCTCCATTCGGACTCATAGTCGCTCATTCAATTTCTGCTGTGCTTCTTGTTGGTGGGTTTTGACCTACAGAAAACATGAAGACAAGCAGACTCACCTGAACCAGCATGTCTGAAATTTCTCTGATGTTTGTCTTCCTTTGTTTTTGTTTTCAGTTTTCAGCTTTATTTGTCAAATGCACGTTACCACAGGTTCAACACTGCAATGAAATGTGTTAGATGAGCATAAGACAAGTCTTTGAGCAGTATAATACAATACACACTAATAATAATATTGAGTATAATACACTAACACTATAGGTTAAATAAATATGTATAAAGATAAAAGAAAATTTTAAGCACTAAAATTGCAGTTCTAGACATAAGAAGGAAAATAGAAATGTAACTGTTGGCATGTATGGGGGTGGGGGGGGTTCAACGTAATTGCAATTGGGAGTGAGCTGCAGTAGAAATTTTTAGAGCAGTATGAGATTTAAGGTGGCAATTAGTACAATAGTTCAGCCTAATGTTCATTACTCTGTGTTTGGTGACAAGCCTTAAGGTAACCTGTGTGCCACATTTTTATTTGTAGCATTTTATTTTTATTGCGTACTAAAAACAACAGTTAATTAAAGCTGCAAGCAGCGTTATGAGGGCCCTCGCACCCCCGGCGCGTCGAGCCACGCCCAACACCTAAAACCAGCACCTCCGATCTGATGTCACATTGATGGAATTCATGCATTTAACCACCAGCTAACATTTCAACTCATTCATTCATGATTAGCTAGTCGTTCCACTAGGTGGCACTCTAACCATTATGTACAAATGGCATAACAAACATTTCCGAACTCGAGTCTCATTATGCCTGCGACCTTTGGGTGAGATTGGACATTGTGTTTTTGAGTAACAGCAGATTACTGCGTTTTGGCGAGTGATTGAGAGTCTACGTGGCGCCATAACCACCCCGTTTCCCTGAACGGAAAAAGCTTCGCAATTTAACAACACAAAGGTCTTTAGATTCCACACACAGGAGATTGCATCAATGTGATGAAATCCCTTGGAGGAGTTCGTCAAAGAACGATGCCTGAAAAGAGGGGAAAATGTTGCCAAAATTGCACATTAATTTTAAAATGGCTGACTTCCTGTTGGATTTGGGATATTGCTCCAAGAGACTTTTTTGTACATCTTGATATCTCCTATAAGCTTACCAGGTTTCAGACTCATACATAAAACACAGAGCAGGGGCTGTGATTTTGAAATTTTGTAGGGGGCGCTGTGGAGCCATTTTGGGATATTCAATGAAAATGATCACATAACAACAAAGCCTTAACCACATTGGAGGTGTGCGCCAAATTTCAAGACTTTTTAAACTTTCCAAGCCCCTCAAAAGCCACTTCATTTTTCACGGTGAACAGCGTTGCCACCAGGGTGCACCGTTCAGTTTAAAGTCACAATTTTTGCACTAAAGCATCATCAAGGACTGATGGTGATATTCACCGCTTTTGAGGTGGCCACGATGAACCTGTGAAAATCAGTACAACAAAATTAAAGCCATGACATTTCCTGTTGCCACTAGGTGGCGCTGTCCGTATTTCCGACAATGGGCACATCAATCTGTTCAGGGCGGGTCTGACATCATGCCTGTAAAGTCTGGTACTGAACAGACTGGATTTCATTGAGTTATACTAATTTGTTTCTTCATGGCGTGACATCAAAGTTCGCCATGCTGCTGGGGTCACACCCTTTTGCGAAAAGTCACAGTTTTCACTGTAACCCAAGACCAACTCCTTAAGGCTTTCCTGGAGAAATTTGAGGCTGCAGGTGTCACCCATCACTATACTGTACCCCAAAGTGTAAAACATGACATTTCCTGTTCCCACTAGGTGGCGCTGTCCCTGGTGTCAAATATGGCAGTTGAAATATGTTCAGGGGTGGAGCCTTATCATATGTGTTCACTTTGGTCAAGGTCAGAAAATGTATGACAAAATGAGAGGCAATAAGATTTTCATGGCGAGTCATCGAAATTCGCCATGGCGCCACGGCCTCATAGTATTGTGAAAACTCAAAAGCTCCGCAATTTAACATGGCCCAGGTGTGTAGTTGACACTGACCAAAGATGAAGCTTATACAACCAAATCCCAAGGAGGAGTTCGCAAAAGTTCGAGGCATGGAAATGGCAAAATTAGAGCCAAAATGTCACCTTCTCTTCCAAATGGCGTACTTCCTGTTGGGTTTGCATCAATGGGCCCACAGACTTTTTTGTTCGACTCGGCATGATACACATGTGTGCCAAATTTCATACATGTAGCTCAAACGATGTGGTCGTAGGGCTGCATTTAACAAGGCATAGGTGGCGCTCTAGAGCCATTTCCCAGTGCTCATATGTAAAACCATTAAAATACAAAATTTTTCACCAGACCTGGCATGTGTGCAAAATTTCATGAGTTTTTGAGCATGTTTAGGCCCTCAAAAAGGCCCTTGTTTCGCCTGAATAATAATAATAATTAAAGCTGCAAGCAGCGTTATGAGGGCCCTCGCACCCCCGGCGCGTCGAGCCACGCCCAACACCTGAAACCAGAACGTCCGATCTGATGTCACATTGATGGAATTCATGCATTTAACCACCAGCTAACATTTCAACTCATTCATTCATGATTAGTTAGTCATGCCACTAGGTGGCGCTCTAACCATTATGTACAAATGGCATAACAAACACTTCCAAGCTCGAGTCTCATCACACCTGAGACGTTTGGGAGAGATTGGACATTGTGTTTTTGAGTGACAGCAGATTACTGCGTTTTGGCGAGTGATTCAAACTCTAAGTGCCGCCATAACCACCCCGTTTCCCTGGACGTAAAAAGCTTCGCAATTTAACAACACAAAGGTCTTTGGATTCGACACACTGAAGAATAGTTCAATCTGATGAAATCCCTTGGAGGAGTTCGTGAAAGTATGAAGCCTGAAAAGAGGAGAAAATGTCGCCAAAATTACACATTAATTTTAAAACGACTGACTTCCTGTTGGATTTGGGATATTGCTCCAAGAGACTTTTTTGTAGATCTTGATATCTCCTATAAGCTTACCAAGTTTCAGACTCATAGATGAAACACAGAGCAGGGGCTGTTGTTTTGGAATATTGTAGGGGGCGCCGTGGAGCCATTTTGCGCTATTCAAGGAAAATGGTCACATAACTAGAAAGCATTCATCACATTGGAGGTGTGGGCCAAATTTAAAGCCTCTATAAACTTTCCAAGCCCCTCAAAAGCCACTTCATCTTTCATGGTGAACAGCGTTGCCACCAGGGTGCGCCGTTCAGTTTAAAGTCACAATTTTTGCACTGAAGCATCACGAGGGACTGATGGTGATATTCACCGCTTTTGAGGTGGCCACGATGAACCTGTGAAAATCAGTACAACAAAGTGTAAGACATGACATGTCCTGTTGCCACTAGGTGGCGCTGTCTGTATTCCCGACAATGGGCACATCAATCTGTTCAGGGCGGGTCTGACATCATGCCTGTAAAGTCTGGTACTGATCAGACTGGATTTCATTGAGTTATACTAATTTGTTTCTTCATGGCGAGACATCAAAGTTCGCCATGCTGCTGGGGTCACACCCTTTCGCGAAAACTCACAGTTTTCACTGTACCCCAAGACCAACTCCTTAAGGCTTTCCTGGAGAAATATGAGGCTGCAGATGTCACCCATCACAATACTGTACCCCAAAGTGTAAAACATGACATTTCCTGTTCCCACTAGGTGGCGCTGGCCCTTATGTCAAATATGGCAGTTGAAATATGTTCAGGGGTGGAGCCTTATCATATGTGTTCACTTTGGTCAAGGTCAGAAAATGTATGACAAAATGAGAGGCAATAAGATTTTCATGGCGAGTCATCGAAATTCGCCATGGCGCCACGGCCTCATAGTATTGTGAAAACTCAAAAGCTCCGCAATTTAACATGGCACAAGGGTGTAGTTGACACTGTCCAAATTTGAAGGTTATGAAATGAAACCCCAAGGAGGAGTTCGCAAAAGTTCGAGGCATGGAAATGGCAAAATTAGAGCCAAAATGTCACCTTCTCTTCCAAATGGCGGACTTCCTGTTGGGTTTGCGTCAATGGGCCCACAGACTTTTTTGTTCGTCTTGGCATGATACACATGTGTGCCAAATTTCATACATGTAGCTCAAACGATGTGGTCGTAGGGCTGCATTTAACAAGGCATAGGTGGCGCTGTAGAGCCATTTCCCAGTGCTCATATGTAAAACCATTAAAATACAAAATTTTTCACCAGACCTGGCATGTGTGCAAAATTTCATGAGTTTTTGAGCATGTTTAGGCCCTCAAAAAGGCCCTTGTTTGGGGTGAATAATAATAATAATAATAATTAAAGCTGCAAGCAGCGTTATGAGGGCCCTCGCACCCCCGGCACGTCGAGCCACTGCCAACCCCTCAAACCGGCACGTCCGATGTGATGTCACATTGATGGATTTCATGCTTTTAATCACCAGCTAACATTTCATCTTATTCAACCAGGATTATAGTCATGCCACTAGGTGGCGCTCTAACCATTATGTATAAATGGCATAACAAACACTTCCAAGCTCGAGTCTCATCACACCTGAGACGTTTGGGAGAGATTGGACATTGTGTTTTTGAGTGACAGCAGATTACTGCTTTTTGGCGAGTGATTCAAACTCTAAGTGCCGCCATAACCACCCCGTTTCCCTGGACGTAAAAAGCTTCGCAATTTAACAACACAAAGGTCTTTGGATTCCACACACTGAAGAATGCTTCAATATGATGAAATCCCTTGGAGGAGTTCGTCAAAGTATGAGGCCTGAAAAGAGGGGAAAATGTCATCAAAATTGCACATTAATTTTAAAATGGCTGACTTCCTGTTGGATTTGGGATATTGCTCCAAGAGACTTTTTTGTACATCTTGATATCTTACACAAGCTTACCAAGTGTCAGACTCATAGATGAAACACAGAGCAGGGGCTGATGTTTTGAAATATTGTAGGGGGCGCTGTGGAGCCATTTTGCGCTATTCAAGGAAAATGGTTACATAACAACAATGCCTTCATCCATTTGGAGGTGTGTGCCAAATTTCAAGCCTCTATAAACTTTCCAAGACCCTCAAAAGCCACTTCATCTTTCATGATGAACCGCGTTGCCACCAGGGTGCGCCGTTCAGTTTAAAGTCACAATTTTTGCACTGAAGCATCACGAGGGACTGATGGTGATATTCACCGCTTTTGAGGTGGCCACGATGAACCTGTGAAAATCAGTACAACAAAGTTAAAACCATGACATTTCCTGTTGCCACTAGGTGGCGCTGTCCGTATTTCCGACAATGGGCACATCAATCTGTTCAGGGCGGGTCTGACATCATGCCTGTAAAGTCTGGTACTGAACAGACTGGATTTCATTGAGTTATACTAATTTGTTTCTTCATGGCGTGACATCAAAGTTCGCCATGCCGCTGGGGTCACACCCTTTCGCGAAAACTCACAGTTTTCACTGTAACCCAAGACCA
Source organism: Maylandia zebra (assembly GCF_041146795.1). Taxonomy (NCBI): domain Eukaryota; kingdom Metazoa; phylum Chordata; class Actinopteri; order Cichliformes; family Cichlidae; genus Maylandia; species Maylandia zebra. The sequence goes on along the minus strand of NC_135169.1, from coordinate 13,016,448 downwards.
ACTCCTTAAGGCTTTCCTGGAGAAATTTGAGGCTGCAGATGTCACCCATCACAATACTGTACCCCAAAGTGTAAAACATAACATTTCCTGTTCCCACTAGGTGGCGCTGTCCTTGAGGTCAAATATGGCAGTTGAAATATGTTCAGGGGTGGAGCCTTATCATATGTGTTCACTTTGGTCAAGGTCAGAAAATGTATGACAAAATGAGAGGCAATAAGATTTTCATGGCGAGTCATCAAAATTCGCCATGGCGCCACGGCCTCATAGTATTGTGAAAACTCAAAAGCTCCGCAATTTAACATGGCACAAGGGTGTAGTTGACACTGTCCAAATTTGAAGTTTATAGGACCAAATCCCAAGGAGGAGTTTGTTAAAGTTCGAGGCATGGAAATGGCAAAATTAGAGCCAAAATGTCACCTTCTCTTCCAAATGGCGGACTTCCTGTTGGGTTTGCGTCAATGGGCCCACTGACTTTTTTGTTCGTCTTGGCATGATACACATGTGTGCCAAATTTCATACATGTAGCTCAAACGATGTGGTCGTAGGGCTGCATTTAACAAGGCATAGGTGGCGCTGTAGAGCCATTTCCCAGTGCTCATATGTAAAACCATTAAAATACAAAATTTTTCACCAGACCTGGCATGTGTGCAAAATTTCATGAGTTTTTGAGCATGTTTAGGCCCTCAAAAAGGCCCTTGTTTGGGGTGAATAATAATAATAATAATAATAATTAAAGCTGCAAGCAGCGTTATGAGGGCCCTCGCACCCCCGGCGCGTCGAGCCACGCCCAACACCTAAAACCAGCACGTCCGATCGATGTCACATTGATGGAATTCATGCATTTAACCACCAGCTAACATTTCAACTCATTCATTCATGATTAGCTAGTCGTTCCACTAGGTGGCACTCTAACCATTATGTACAAATGGCATAACAAACATTTCCGAACTCGAGTCTCATTATGCCTGCGACCTTTGGGTGAGATTGGACATTGTGTTTTTGAGTAACAGCAGATTACTGCTTTTTGGCGAGTGATTGAGAGTCTACGTGCCGCCATAACCACCCCGTTTCCCTGAACGTAAAAAGCTTCGCAATTTAACAACACAAAGGTCTTTGGATTCCACACACTGAAGAATAGTGCAATATGATGAAATCCCTTGGAGGAGTTCGTCAAAGAACGATGCCTCAAAAGAGGGGAAAATGTTGCCAAAATTGCACATTAATTTTAAAATGGCTGACTTCCTGTTGGATTTGGGATATTGCTCCAAGAGACTTTTTTGTACATCTTGATATCTCCTATAAGCTTACCAGGTTTCAGACTCATACATAAAACACAGAGCTGGGGCTGATGTTTTGAAATTTCGTAGGGGGCGCTGTGGAGCCATTTTGCGCTATTCAATGAAAATGATCACATAACAACAAAGCCTTATGCACATTGGAGGTGTGCGCCAAATTTCAAGACTTTTTAAACTTTCCAAGCCCCTCAAAAGCCACTTCATTTTTCATGGTGAACAGCGTTGCCACCAGGGTGCGCCGTTCAGTATAAAGTCACAATATTTGCACTGCAGCATCATGAAGGACTGACGGTGATATTCACCGCTTTTGAGGTGTCCACAATGAACCTGTGAAAATCAGTACAACAAAGTGTAAGACATGACATTTCCTGTTCCCACTAGGTGGCGCTCTTCATATTCCTGACAATGGGCACATCAATCTGTTCAGGGCGGGTCTGACATCATGCCTGTAAAGTCTGGTACTGATCAGACTGGATTTCATTGAGTTATACTAATTTGTTTCTTCATGGCGTGACATCAAAGTTCGCCATGCTGCTGGGGTCACACCCTTTTGCGAAAACTCACAGTTTTCACTGTAACCCAAGACCAACTCCTTAAGGCTTTCCTGGAGAAATTTGAGGCTGCAGTTGTCTCCCATCACTATACTGTACCCCAAAGTGTAAAACATGACATTTCCTGTTCCCACTAGGTGGCGCTGTCCTTGATGTCAAATATGGCAGTTGAAATAGGTTCAGGGGTGGAGCCTTATCATATGTGTGCTCTTTGGTCCAGATCGGAACATGTATGACAGAATGAGAGGCAATAAGATTTTCATGGCGAGTCATCGAAATTCGCCATGGCGCCACGGCCTCATAGTATTGTGAAAACTCAAAAGCTCCGCAATTTAACATGGCACAAGGGTGTAGTTGACACTGTCCAAATTTGAAGGTTATGAAATGAAACCCCAAGGAGGAGTTCGCAAAAGTTCGAGGCATGGAAATGGCAAAATTAGAGCCAAAATGTCACCTTCTCTTCCAAATGGCGGACTTCCTGTTGGGTTTGCGTCAATGGGCCCACAGACTTTTTTGTTCGTCTTGGCATGATACACATGTGTGCCAAATTTCATACATGTAGCTCAAACGATGTGGTCGTAGGGCTGCATTTAACAAGGCATAGGTGGCGCTGTAGAGCCATTTCCCAGTGCTCATATGTAAAACCATTAAAATACAAAATTTTTCACCAGACCTGGCATGTGTGCAAAATTTCATGAGTTTTTGAGCATGTTTAGGCCCTCAAAAAGGCCCTTGTTTGGGGTGAATAATAATAATAATAATAATAATAAGAAACGGAGCAGATACAATAGGGCCTTCGCACTCTCGGTGCTCGGGCCCTAATAATAATAATAATAATAATAATAATAAGAAACGGAGCAGATACAATAGGGCCTTCGCACTCTCGGTGCTCGGGCCCTAATTAAAGCTGCAAGCAGCGTTATGAGGGCCCTCGCACCCCCGGCACGTCGAGCCACTGCCAACACCTCAAACCGGCACGTCCGATGTGATGTCACATTGATGGATTTCATGCTTTTAATCACCAGCTAACATTTCATCTTATTCAACCAGGATTATATTCATGCCACTAGGTGGCGCTCTAACCATTATTGACAAAAAGCATAACAAACATTTCCAAGCTCGAGTCTCATCACACCTGCGACCTTTGGGAGAGATTGGACATTGTGTTTTTTAGTGACAGCAGATTACTGCTTTTTGCGAGTGATTGAAACTCTACGTGCCGCCATGACCACCCCGTTTCCCTGAACGTAAAAAGCTTCGCAATTTAACATCACAAAGGTCTTTAGATTCTACACACTGAAGAATACTTCAATATGATGAAATCCCTTGGAGGAGTTCGTCAAAGTATGAGGCCTGAAAAGGGGGGAAAATGTCATCAAAATTACACATTAATTTTAAAATGGCTGACTTCCTGTTGGATTTGGGATATTGCTCCAAGAGACTTTTTTGTACATCTTGATATCTTACACAAGCTTACCAAGTGTCAGACTCATAGATGAAACACAGAGCAGGGGCTGATGTTTTGAAATATTGTAGGGGGCGCTGTGGAGCCATTTTGGGATATTCAATGAAAATGATCACATAACAACAAAGCCTTAACCACATTGGAGGTGTGCGCCAAATTTCAAGACTTTTTAAACTTTCCAAGCCCCTCAAAAGCCACTTCATCTTTCATGGTTAACAGCGTTGCCACCAGGGTGCGGCGTTCAGTTTAAAGTCACAATTTTTGCACTGAAGCATCACGAGGGACTGATGGTGATATTCACCGCTTTTGAGGTGGCCACGATGAACCTGTGAAAATCAGTACAACAAAATTAAAGCCATGACATTTCCTGTTGCCACTAGGTGGCGCTGTCCGTATTTCTGACAATGGGCACATCAATCTGTTCAGGGCGGGTCTGACATCATGCCTGTAAAGTCTGGTACTGATCAGACTGGATTTCATTGAGTTATACTAATTTGTTTCTTCATGGCGTGACATCAAAGTTCGCCATGCTGCTGGGGTCACACCCTTTCGCGAAAACTCACAGTTTTCACTGTAACCCAAGACCAACTCCTTAAGGCTTTCCTGGAGAAATTTGAGGCTGCAGATGTCACCCATTACTATACTGTACCCCAAAGTGTAAAACATGACATTTCCTGTTCCCACTAGGTGGCGCTGTCCTTGAGGTCAAATATGGCAGTTGAAATATGTTCAGGGGTGGAGCCTTATCATATGTGTTCACTTTGGTCAAGGTCAGAAAATGTATGACAAAATGAGAGGCAATAAGATTTTCATGGCGAGTCATCGAAATTCGCCATGGCGCCACGGCCTCATAGTATTGTGAAAACTCAAAAGCTCCGCAATTTAACATGGCACAAGGGTGTAGTTGACACTGTCCAAATTTGAAGGTTATGAAATCAAACCCCAAGGAGGAGTTCGCAAAAGTTCGAGGCATGGAAATGGCAAAATTAGAGCCAAAATGTCACCTTCTCTTCCAAATGGCGGACTTCCTGTTGGGTTTGCGTCAATGGGCCCACAGACTTTTTTGTTCGTCTTGGCATGATACACATGTGTGCCAAATTTCATACATGTAGCTCAAACGATGTGGTCGTAGGGCTGCATTTAACAAGGCATAGGTGGCGCTGTAGAGCCATTTCCCAGTGCTCATATGTAAAACCATTAAAATACAAAATTTTTCACCAGACCTGGCATGTGTGCAAAATTTCATGAGTTTTTGAGCATGTTTAGGCCCTCAAAAAGGCCCTTGTTTGGGGTGAATAATAATAATAATAATAATAATAATAATAATAATAATAATAATAATAATAATAAGAAACGGAGCAGATACAATAGGGCCTTCGCACTCTCAGTGCTCGGGCCCTAATAAGAAACGGAGCAGATACAATAGGGCCTTCGCACTCTCAGTGCTCGGGCCCTAATAAGAAACGGAGCAGATACAATAGGGCCTTCGCACTCTCGGTGCTCGGGCCCTAATTAAAGCTGCAAGCAGCGTTATGAGGGCCCTCGCACCCCCGGCACGTCGAGCCACTGCCAACACCTCAAACCAGCACGTCCGATGTGATGTCACATTGATGGATTTCATGCTTTTAATCACCAGCTAACATTTCATCTTATTCAACCAGGATCATAGTCATGCCACTAGGTGGCGCTCTAACCATTATTGACAAATAGCATAACAAACATTTCCAAGCTCGAGTCTCATCACACCTGCGACCTTTGGGAGAGATTGGACATTGTGTTTTTTAGTGACAGCAGATTACTGCTTTTTGCGAGTGATTGAAACTCTACGTGCCGCCATGACCACCCCGTTTCCCTGAACGGAAAAAGCTTCGCAATTTAACATCACAAAGGTCTTTAGATTCTACACACTGAAGAATGCTTCAATATGATGAAATCCCTTGGAGGAGTTCGTCAAAGTATGAGGCCTGAAAAGGGGGGAAAATGTCATCAAAATTACACATTAATTTTAAAATGGCTGACTTCCTGTTGGATTTGGGATATTGCTCCAAGAGACTTTTTTGTACATCTTGATATCTTACACAAGCTTACCAAGTGTCAGACTCATAGATGAAACACAGAGCAGGGGCTGATGTTTTGAAATATTGTAGGGGGCGCTGTGGAGCCATTTCGCGCTATTCAATGAAAATGATCACATGCCAACAAAGCGTTCATCCATTTGGAGGTGTGTGCCAAATTTCAAGCCTCTATAAACTTTCCAAGCCCCTCAAAAGCCACTTCATCTTTCATGGTGAACCGCGTTACCACCAGGGTGCGCCGTTCAGTTGAAAGTCACAATTTTTGCACTGAAGCATCATGAGGGACTGATGTTGATATTCACCGCTTTTGAGGTGGCCACGATGAACCTGTGAAAATCAGTACAACAAAATTAAAGCCATGACATTTCCTGTTGCCACTAGGTGGCGCTGTCCGTATTTCCGACAATGGGCACATCAATCTGTTCAGGGCGGGTCTGACATCATGCCTGTAAAGTCTGGTACTGATCAGACTGGATTTCATTGAGTTATACTAATTTGTTTCTTCATGGCGTGACATCAAAGTTCGCCATGCTGCTGGGGTCACACCCTTTCGTGAAAAGTCACAGTTTTCACTGTAACCCAAGACCAACTCCTTAAGGCTTTCCTGGAGAAATTTGAGGCTGCAGATGTCACCCATCACAATACTGTACCCCAAAGTGTAAAACATGACATTTCCTGTTCCCACTAGGTGGCGCTGTCCCTGGTGTCAAATATGGCAGTTGAAATATGTTCAGGGGTGGAGCCTTATCATATGTGTTCACTTTGGTCAAGGTCAGAAAATGTATGACAAAATGAGAGGCAATAAGATTTTCATGGCGAGTCATCGAAATTCGCCATGGCGCCACGGCCTCACCGTATTGTGAAAACTCAAAAGCTCCGCAATTTAACATGGCACAAGGGTGTAGTTGACACTGACCAAATATGAAGGTTATGAAATCAAACCCCAAGGAGGAGTTCGCAAAAGTTCGAGGCATGGAAATGGCAAAATTAGAGCCAAAATGTCACCTTCTCTTCCAAATGGCGGACTTCCTGTTGGGTTTGCGTCAATGGGCCCACTGACTTTTTTGTTCGTCTTGGCATGATACACATGTGTGCCAAATTTCATACATGTAGCTCAAACGATGTGGTCGTAGGGCTGCATTTAACAAGGCATAGGTGGCGCTCTAGAGCCATTTCCCAGTGCTCATATGTAAAACCATTAAAATACAAAATTTTTCACCAGACCTGGCATGTGTGCAAAATTTCATGAGTTTTTGAGCATGTTTAGGCCCTCAAAAAGGCCCTTGTTTCGCCTGAATAATAATAATAATAAGAAACGGAGCAGATACAATAGGGCCTTCGCACTCTCAGTGCTCGGGCCCTAATTAAAGCTGCAAGCAGCGTTATGAGGGCCCTCGCACCCCCGGCACGTCGAGCCACGCCCAACACCTAAAACCAGCACGTCCGATCGATGTCACATTGATGGAATTCATGCATTTAACCACCAGCTAACATTTCAACTCATTCATTCATGATTAGCTAGTCGTTCCACTAGGTGGCACTCTAACCATTATGTACAAATGGCATAACAAACATTTCCGAACTCGAGTCTCATTATGCCTGCGACCTTTGGGTGAGATTGGACATTGTGTTTTTGAGTGACAGCATATTACTGCGTTTTGGCGAGTGATTGAGAGTCTACGTGCCGCCATAACCACCCCGTTTCCCTGAACGTAAAAAGCTTCGCAATTTAACAACACAAAGGTCTTTGGATTCCACACACTGAAGAATAGTGCAATATGATGAAATCCCTTGGAGGAGTTCGGCAAAGAACGATGCCTGGAAAGAGGGGAAAATGTTGCCAAAATTGCACATTAATTTTAAAATGGCTGACTTCCTGTTGGATTTGGGATATTGCTCCAAAAGACTTTTTTGTACATCTTGATATCTCCTATAAGCTTACCAGGTTTCAGACTCATACATAAAACACAGAGCAGGGGCTGTGATTTTGAAATTTTGTAGGGGGCGCTGTGGAGCCATTTTGGGATATTCAATGAAAATGATCACATAACAACAAAGCCTTAACCACATTGGAGGTGTGCGCCAAATTTCAAGACTTTTTAAACTTTCCAAGCCCCTCAAAAGCCACTTCATCTTTCATGGTGAACCGCGTTGCCACCAGGGTGCGCCGTTCAGTTTAAAGTCACAATTTTTGCACTGAAGCATCACAAGGGACTGATGGTGATATTCACCGCTTTTGAGGTGGCCACGATGAACCTGTGAAAATCAGTACAACAAAATTAAAGCCATGACATTTCCTGTTCCCACTAGGTGGCGCTGTCCGTATTCCCGACAATGGGCACATCAATCTGTTCAGGGCGGGTCTGACATCATGCCTGTAAAGTCTGGTACTGATCAGACTGGATTTCATTGAGTTATACTAATTTGTTTCTTCATGGCGTGACATCAAAGTTCGCCATGCTGCTGGGGTCACACCCTTTTGCGAAAAGTCACAGTTTTCACTGTAACCCAAGACCAACTCCTTAAGGCTTTCCTGGAGAAATTTGAGGCTGCAGATGTCACCCATCACAATACTGTACCCCAAAGTGTAAAACATGACATTTCCTGTTCCCACTAGGTGGCGCTGTCCCTGGTGTCAAATATGGCAGTTGAAATATGTTCAGGGGTGGAGCCTTATCATATGTGTTCACTTTGGTCAAGGTCAGAAAATGTATGACAAAATGAGAGGCAATAAGATTTTCATGGCGAGTCATCGAAATTCGCCATGGCGCCACGGCCTCATGGTATTGTGAAAACTCAAAAGCTCCGCAATTTAACATGGCCCAGGTGTGTAGTTGAAACTGACCAAAGATGAAGCTTATACGACCAAATCCCAAGGAGGAGTTCGCAAAAGTTCGAGGCATGGAAATGGCAAAATTAGAGCCAAAATGTCACCTTCTCTTCCAAATGGCGGACTTCCTGTTGGGTTTGCGTCAATGGGCCCACAGACTTTTTTGTTCGTCTTGGCATGATACACATGTGTGCCAAATTTCATACATGTAGCTCAAACGATGTGGTCGTAGGGCTGCATTTAACAAGGCATAGGTGGCGCTGTAGAGCCATTTCCCAGTGCTCATATGTAAAACCATTAAAATACAAAATTTTTCACCAGACCTGGCATGTGTGCAAAATTTCATGAGTTTTTGAGCATGTTTAGGCCCTCAAAAAGGCCCTTGTTTGGGGTGAATAATAATAATAATAATAATTAAAGCTGCAAGCAGCGTTATGAGGGCCCTCGCACCCCATCGCGTCGAGCCACGCCCAACACCTACAACCAGCACCTCCGATCTGATGTCACATTGATGGAATTCATGCATTTAACCACCAGCTAACCTTTCATCTCATTCAATCATGATTATAGTCGTCCCACTAGGTGGCGCTCTAACCATTAATGACAAATGGCATAACAAACATTTCCGAGCTTGAGTCTCATCATGTCTGCGACCTTTGGGAGAGATTGGACATTGTGTTTTTGAGTGACAGCAGATTACTGCTTTTTGGCGAGTGATTCAAACTCCACGTGGCGCCATGACCATCCCGTTTCCCTGAACGTAAAAAGCTTCGCAATTTAAAATCACAAAGGTCTTTAGATTCCACACACTGGAGAATGGTTCAATATGATGAAATCCCTTGGAGGAGTTCGTCAAAGTATGAAGCCTGAAAAGAGGGGAAAATGTCGCCAAAATTGCACATTAATTTTAAAATGGCTGACTTCCTGTTGGATTTGGGATATTGCTCCAAGAGACTTTTTTGTACATCTTGATATCTCCTATAAGCTTACCAGGTTTCAGACTCATACATAAAACACAGAGCTGGGGCTGTGATTATTAAATTTTTTAGGGGGCGCTGTGGAGCCATTTCGCGCTATTCAATGAAAATGATCACATGCCCACAAAGCCTTCATCCATTTGGAGGTGTGTGCTAAATTTAAAGCCTCTATATACTTTCCAAGCCCCTCAAAAGCCACTTCATCTTTCATGGTGGACCGCGTTGCCACCAGGGTGCGCCGTTCAGTTTACAGTCACAATTTTTGCACTGAAGCATCACGAGGTACTGATGGTGATATTCACCGCTTTTGAGGTGGCCACGATGAACCTGTGAAAATCAGTACAACAAAATTAAAGCCATGACATTTCCTGTTCCCACTAGGTGGCGCTGTCCGTATTCCCGACAATGGGCACATCAATCTGTTCAGGGCGGGTCTGACATCATGCCTGTAAAGTCTGGTACTGATCAAACTGGATTTCATTGAGTTATACTAATTTGTTTCTTCATGGCGTGACATCAAAGTTCGCCATGCTGCTGGGGTCACACCCTTTTGCGAAAAGTCACAGTTTTCACTGTAACCCAAGACCGACTCCTTAAGGCTTTTCTGGAGAAATTTGAGGCTGCAGATGTCACCCATCACTATACTGTACCCCAAAGTGTAAAACATGACATTTCCTGTTCCCACTAGGTGGCGCTGGCCCTTATGTCAAATATGGCAGTTGAAATATGTTCAGGGGTGGAGCCTTATCATATGTGTGCTCTTTGGTCAAGGTCAGAAAATATATGACAAAATGAAAGGCAATAAGATTTTCTTGGCGAGTCATCGAAATTCGCCATGGCGCCACGGCCTCATGGTATTGTGAAAACTCAAAAGCTCCGCAATTTAACATGGCACAAGGGTGTAGTTGACACTGTCCAAATTTGAAGCTTATACGCCCAAATCCCAAGGAGGAGTTCGTTAAAGTTCGAGGCATGGAAATGGCAAATTTAGAGCCAAAATGTCACCTTCTCTTCCAAATGGCGGACTTCCTGTTGGGTTTGCGTCAATGGGCCCACAGACTTTTTTGTTCGTCTTGGAATGATACACATGTGTGCCAAATTTCATACATGTAGCTCAAACCATGTGGTCGTAGGGCTGCATTTAACAAGGCATAGGTGGCGCTCTAGAGCCATTTCCCAGTGCTCATAAGTAAAACCATTAAAATACAAAATTTTTCACCAGACCTGGCATGTGTGCAAAATTTCATGAGTTTTTGAGCATGTTTAGGCCCTCAAAAAGGCCCTTGTTTCGCCTGAATAATAATAATAATAATAATAATAATAATAATAATAATAATAATAATAAGAAACGGAGCAGATACAATAGGGCCTTCGCACTGTCGGTGCTCGGGCCCTAATTAAAGCTGCAAGCAGCGTTATGAGGGCCCTCGCACCCCCGGCGTGTCGAGCCACGCCCAACACCTAAAACCAGCACCTCCGATCTGATGTCACATTGATGGAATTCATGCATTTAACCACCAGCTAACATTTCAACTCATTTATTCATGATTAGTTAGTCGTTCCACTAGGTGGCGCACTAACCATTATGTACAAATGGCATAACAAATATTTCCGAGCTGGAGTCTCATCACGCCTGCGACCTTTGGGAGAGATTGAATATTTTGATTTTGAGTGACAGCAGATTACTGCTTTTTGGCCAGTGATTGAAACTCCACGTGCCGCCATGACCACCCCATTTCCCTGAATGTAAAAGGCTTCGCAATTTAACATCATAAAGGTCTTAAGATTCCACACACAGGAGATTGCATCAATCTGATGAAATCCCTTGGAGGAGTACGTCAAAGCACGGTGCCTGAAAAGAGGGGAAAATGTTGCCAAAATTGCACATTAATTTTAAAATGGCTGACTTCCTGTTGTATTTGGGATATTGCTCCAAGAGACTTTTTTGTACATCTTGATATCTCCTATAAGCTTACCAGGTTTCAGATTCATATATAAAACACAGAGCTGGGGCTGTGGTTTTGAAATTTTGTAGGGGGCGCTGTGGAGCCATTTTGGGATATTCAATGAAAATGATCACATGACAACAAAGCCTTCGTCCATTTGGAGGGGTGTGCTAAATTTAAAGCCTCTATAAACTTTCCAAGCCCCTCAAAAGCCACTTCATTTTTCATGGTGAACAGCGTTGCCACCAGGGTGCGCCGTTCAGTTTAAAGTCACAATTTTTGCACTAAAGCATCATCAAGGACTGATGGTGATATTCACCGCTTTTGAGGTGGCCACTATGAACCTGTGAAAATCAGTACACCAAAGTGTAAGACATGACATTTCCTGTTGCCACTAGGTGGCGCTGTACATATTCCTGACAATGGGCACATCAATCTGTTCAGGGCGGGTCTGACATCATGCCTGTAAAGTCTGGTACTGATCAGCCTGGATTTCATTGAGTTATACTAATTTGTTTCTTCATGGCGAGATATCAAAGTTCGCCATGCTGCTGGGGTCACACCCTTTCGTGAAAAGTCACAGTTTTCACTGTACCCCAAGACCAACTCCTTACGCCTTTCCTGGAGAAATTTGAGGCTGCAGATGTCACCCATCACAATACTGTACCCCAAAGTGTAAAACATGACATTTCCTGTTCCCACTGGGTGGCGCTGTCGCTGATGTCAAATATGGCAGTTGAAATATGTTCAGGGGTGGAGCCTTATCATATGTGTTCACTTTGGTCAAGGTCAGAAAATGTATGACAAAATGAGAGGCAATAAGATTTTCATGGCGAGTCATCGAAATTCGCCATGGCGCCACGGCCTCATAGTATTGTGAAAACTCAAAAGCTCCGCAATTTAACATGGCACAAGGGTGTAGTTGGCACTGACCAAATATGAAGGTTATGAAATCAAACCCCAAGGAGGAGTTCGTTAAAGTTCGAGGCATGGAAATGGTAAAATCAGAGCCAAAATGTCACCTTCAATCCAAAATGGCGGACTTCCTGTTGGGTTTAGGACATTGCCATAATAGACTTTTTTGTTCGACTCTGAACGTTATATAGGTGTACCGACTTTCAAACATGTAGGTCATACCCATACCGGGGGCTCGCGTTTTTCATTTTTCTAGGTGGCGCTACTGAGCTAATTTTCCCTGGCCATGTCTGAGAACATTAAAATACGTAAATTTTCACCAGACCTGACGCGTGTGCAAAATTTCATGAGTTTTCGAGCATGTTTAGGCCCTCAAACGGCCAATTCATTTGCCGAAATAATAATAATAATAATAATAATAATAATAAACAGAGCAATTACAATAGGGCCTTCGCACTGTCAGTGCTCGGGCCCTAATTAAAGCTGCAAGCAGCGTTATGAGGGCCCTCGCACCCCCGGCGCGTCGAGCCACGCCCAACACCTAAAACCAGCACGTCCGATCTGATGTCACATTGATGGAATTCATGCATTTAACCACCAGCTAACATTTCAACTCATTCATTCATGATTAGTTAGTCGTTCCACTAGGTGGCGCTCTAACCATTATGTACAAATGGCATAACAAAGACTTCCAAGCTCGAGTCTCATCACACCTGAGACCTTTGGGAGAGATTGGACATTGTGTTTTTGAGTGACAGCAGATTACTGCTTTTTGGCGAGTGATTGAAACTCCACGTGCCGCCATAACCACCCCGTTTCCCTGGACGTAAAAAGCTTCGCAATTTAACATCACAAAGGTCTTTAGATTCCACAAACTGCAGATCGGTCCAATCTGATGAAATCCCTTGGAGGAGTTCGTCAAAGAACGATGCCTGAAAAGAGGGGAAAATGTTGCCAAAATTGCACATTAATTTTAAAATGGCTGACTTCCTGTTGGATTTGGGATATTGCTCCAAGAGACTTTTTTGTACATCTTGATATCTCCTATAAGCTTACCAGGTTTCAGACTCATACATAAAACACAGAGCAGGGGCTGTGATTTTGAAATTTTGTAGGGGGCGCTGTGGAGCCATTTTGGGATATTCAAGGAAAATGATCACATAACAACAAAGCCTTAACCACATTGGAGGTGTGCGCCAAATTTCAAGACTTTTTAAACTTTCCAAGCCCCTCAAAAGCCACTTCATCTTTCATGTTGAACCGCGTTGCCACCAGGGTGCGGCGTTCAGTTTAAAGTCACAATTTTTGCACTGAAGCATGACAAGGGACTGATGGTGATATTCACCGCTTTTGAGGTGGCCACGATGAACCTGTGAAAATCAGTACAACAAAATTAAAGCCATGACATTTCCTGTTGCCACTAGGTGGCGCTGTCCGTATTCCCGACAATGGGCACATCAATCTGTTCAGGGCGGGTCTGTCATCATGCCTGTAAAGTCTGGTACTGATCAGACTGGATTTCATTGAGTTATACTAATTTGTTTCTTCATGGCGTGACATCAAAGTTCGCCATGCTGCTGGGGTCACACCCTTTTGCGAAAAGTCACAGTTTTCACTGTAATCCAAGACCAACTCCTTAAGGCTTTTCTGGAGAAATTTGAGGCTGCAGATGTCACCCATCACTATACTGTACCCCAAAGTGTAAAACATGACATTTCCTGTTCCCACTAGGTGGCGCTGTCCTTGATGTCAAATATGGCAGTTGAAATATGTTCATGGGTGGAGCCTTATCATATGTGTTCACTTTGGTCAAGGTCAGAAAATGTATGACAAAATGAGAGTCAATAAGATTTTCATGGCGAGTCATCGAAATTCGCCATGGCGCCACGGCCTCATAGTATTGTGAAAACTCAAAAGCTCCGCAATTTAACATGGCACAAGGGTGTAGTTGACACTGACCAAATATGAAGGTTATGAAATCAAACCCCAAGGAGGAGTTCGCAAAAGTTCGAGGCATGGAAATGGCAAAATCAGAGCCAAAATGTCACCTTCTCTTCCAAATGGCGGACTTCCTGTTGGGTTTGCGTCAATGGGCCCACTGACTTTTTTGTTCGTCTTGGCATGATACACATGTGTGCCAAATTTCATACATGTAGATCAAACGATGTGGTCGTAGGGCTGCATTTAACAAGGCATAGGTGGCGCTCTAGAGCCATTTCCCAGTGCTCATATGTAAAACCATTAAAATACAAAATTTTTCACCAGACCTGGCATGTGTGCAAAATTTCATGAGTTTTTGAGCATGTTTAGGCCCTCAAAAAGGCCCTTGTTTCGCCTGAATAATAATAATAATAATAATAATAATAATAATTAAAGCTGCAAGCAGCGTTATGAGGGCCCTCGCACCCCCGGCACGTCGAGCCACTGCCAACACCTCAAACCGGCACGTCCGATGTGATGTCACATTGATGGATTTCATGCTTTTAATCACCAGCTAACATTTCATCTTATTCAACCAGGATTATAGTCATGCCACTAGGTGGCGCTCTAACCATTATTGACAAATAGCATAACAAACATTTCCAAGCTCAAGTCTCATCACACCTGCGACCTTTGGGAGAGATTGGACATTGTGTTTTTTAGTGACAGCAGATTACTGCTTTTTGCGAGTGATTGAAACTCTACGTGCCGCCATGACCACCCCGTTTCCCTGAATGGAAAAAGCTTCGCAATTTAACATCACAAAGGTCTTTAGATTCTACACACTGAAGAATGCTTCAATATGATGAAATCCCTTGGAGGAGTTCGTCAAAGTATGAGGCCTGAAAAGGGGGGAAAATGTCATCAAAATTACACATTAATTTTAAAATGGCTGACTTCCTGTTGGATTTGGGATATTGCTTCAAGAGACTTTTTTGTACATCTTGATATCTCCTATAAGCTTACCAGGTTTAAGACTCATACATAAAACACAGAGCTGGGGCTGATGTTTTGAAATTTTGTAGGGGGCGCTGTGGAACCATTTTGCGCTATTCAATGAAAATGATCATATAACAACAAAGCCTTATGCACATTGGAGGTGTGTGCCAAATTTCAAGCCTCTATAAACTTTCCAAGCCCCTCAAAAGCCACTTCATCTTTCATGGTGGACCGCGTTGCCACCAGGGTGCGCCGTTCAGTTTAAAGTCACAATTTTTGCACTGAAGCATCACGAGGGACTGATGGTGATATTCACCGCTTTTGAGGTGGCCAAGATGAACCTGTGAAAATCAGTACAACAAAATTAAAGCCATGACATTTCCTGTTGCCACTAGGTGGCGCTGTCCGTATTTCCGACAATGGGCACATCAATCTGTTCAGGGCGGGTCTGACATCATGCCTGTAAAGTCTGGTACTGATCAGACTGGATTTCATTGAGTTATACTAATTTGTTTCTTCATGGCGTGACATCAAAGTTCGCCATGCTGCTGGGGTCACACCCTTTCGTGAAAAGTCACAGTTTTCACTGTAACCCAAGACCAACTCCTTAAGGCTTTCCTGGAGAAATTTGAGGCTGCAGATGTCACCCATCACAATACTGTACCCCAAAGTGTAAAACATGACATTTCCTGTTCCCACTAGGTGGCGCTGTCCCTGGTGTCAAATATGGCAGTTGAAATATGTTCAGGGGTGGAGCCTTATCATATGTGTTCACTTTGGTCAAGGTCAGAAAATGTATGACAAAATGAGAGGCAATAAGATTTTCATGGCGAGTCATCAAAATTCGCCATGGCGCCACGGCCTCATAGTATTGTGAAAACTCAAAAGCTCCGCAATTTAACATGGCACAAGGGTGTAGTTGACACTGTCCAAATTTGAAGGTTATGAAATGAAACCCCAAGGAGGAGTTCGTTAAAGTTCGAGGCATGGAAATGGCAAAATTAGAGCCAAAATGTCACCTTCTCTTCCAAATGGCGGACTTCCTGTTGGGTTTGCGTCAATGGGCCCACAGACTTTTTTGTTCGTCTTGGAATGATACACATGTGTGCCAAATTTCATACATGTAGCTCAAACCATGTGGTCGTAGGGCTGCATTTAACAAGGCATAGGTGGCGCTCTAGAGCCATTTCCCAGTGCTCATAAGTAAAACCATTAAAATACAAAATTTTTCACCAGACCTGGCATGTGTGCAAAATTTCATGAGTTTTTGAGCATGTTTAGGCCCTCAAAAAGGCCCTTGTTTCGCCTGAATAATAATAATAATAATAATAAGAAACGGAGCAGATACAATAGGGCCTTCGCACTCTCGGTGCTCGGGCCCTAATAATAATAATAAGAAACGGAGCAGATACAATAGGGCCTTCGCACTCTCGGTGCTCGGGCCCTAATAATAAACAGAGCAATTACAATAGGGCCTTCGCACTGTCAGTGCTCGGGCCCTAATTAAAGCTGCAAGCAGCGTTATGAGGGCCCTCGCACCCCCGGCACGTCGAGCCACTGCCAACACCTCAAACCGGCACGTCCGATGTGATGTCACATTGATGGATTTCATGCTTTTAATCACCAGCTAACATTTCATCTTATTCAACCAGGATTATAGTCATGCCACTAGGTGGCACTCTAACCATTATTGACAAATAGCATAACAAACATTTCCAAGCTCGAGTCTCATCACACCTGCGACCTTTGGGAGAGATGGGACATTGTGTTTTTTAGTGACAGCAGATTACTGCTTTTTGCGAGTGATTGAAACTCTACGTGCCGCCATGACCACCCCGTTTCCCTGAACGGAAAAAGCTTCGCAATTTAACATCACAAAGGTCTTTAGATTCTACACACTGAAGAATGCTTCAATATGATGAAATCCCTTGGAGGAGTTCGTCAAAGTATGAGGCCTGAAAAGGGGGGAAAATGTCATCAAAATTACACATTAATTTTAAAATGGCTGACTTCCTGTTGGATTTGGGATATTGCTCCAAGAGACTTTTTTGTACACCTTGATATCTTACACAAGCTTACCAAGTGTCAGACTCATAGATGAAACACAGAGCAGGGGCTGATGTTTTGAAATATTGTAGGGGGCGCTGTGGAGCCATTTTGAGCTATTCAAGGAAAATGGTTACATAACAACAATGCCTTCATCCATTTGGAGGTGTGTGCCAAATTTCAAGCCTCTATAAACTTTCCAAGCCCCTCAAAAGCCACTTCATCTTTCATGATGAACCGCGTTGCCACCAGGGTGCGCCGTTCAGTTTAAAGTCACAATTTTTGCACTGAAGCATCACGAGGGACTGATGGTGATATTCACCGCTTTTGAGGTGGCCACGATCAACCTGTGAAAATCAGTACAACAAAGTTAAAGCCATGACATTTCCTGTTGCCACTAGGTGGCGCTGTCCGTATTTCCGACAATGGGCATATCAATCTGTTCAGGGCGGGTCTGACATCATGCCTGTAAAGTCTGGTACTGATCAGACTGGATTTCATTGAGTTATACTAATTTGTTTCTTCATGGCGTGACATCAAAGTTCGCCATGCTGCTGGGGTCACACCCTTTTGCAAAAAGTCACAGTTTTCACTGTAACCCAAGACCAACTCCTTAAGGCTTTCCTGAAAAAATTTGAGGCTGCAGATGTCACCCATCACAATACTGTACCCCAAAGTGTAAAACATGACATTTCCTGTTCCCACTAGGTGGCGCTGTCCTTGATGTCAAATATGGCAGTTGAAATATGTTCAGGGGTGGAGCCTTATCATATGTGTGCTCTTTGGTCCAGATCGGAACATGTATGACAGAATGAGAGGCAATAAGATTTTCATGGCGAGTCATCAAAATTCGCCATGGCGCCACGGCCTCATACTATTGTGAAAACTCAAAAGCTCCGCAATTTAACATGGCACAAGGGTGTAGTTGACACTGTCCAAATTTGAAGCTTATAGGACCAAATCCCAAGGAGGAGTTCGTTAAAGTTCGAGGCATGGAAATGGCAAAATTAGAGCCAAAATGTCACCTTCTCTTCCAAATGGCGGACTTCCTGTTGGGTTTGCGTCAATGGGCCCCCAGACTTTTTTGTTCGTCTTGGCATGATACACATGTGTGCCAAATTTCATACATGTAGCTCAAACGATGTGGTCGTAGGGCTGCATTTAACAAGGCATAGGTGGCGCTCTAGAGCCATTTCCCAGTGCTCATATGTAAAACCATTAAAATACAAAATTTTTCACCAAACCTGGCATGTGTGCAAAATTTCATGAGTTTTTGAGCATGTTTAGGCCCTCAAAAAGGCCCTTGTTTTGCCTGAATAATAATAATTAAAGCTGCAAGCAGCGTTATGAGGGCCCTCGCACCCCGGGCGCGTCGAGCCACGCCCAACACCTACAACCAGCACGTCCGATCGATGTCACATTGATGGAATTCATGCATTTAACCACCAGCTAACATTTCAACTCATTCATTCATGATTAGCTAGTCGTTCCACTAGGTGGCACTCTAACCATTATGTACAAATGGCATAACAAACATTTCCGAACTCGAGTCTCATCATGCCTGCGACCTTTGGGTGAGATTGGACATTGTGTTTTTGAGTAACAGCAGATTACTGCGTTTTGGCGAGTGATTGAGAGTCTACGTGCCGCCATAACCACCCCGTTTCCCTGAACGTAAAAAGCTTCGCAATTTAACAACACAAAGGTCTTTGGATTCCACACACTGAAGAATAGTGCAATCTGATGAAATCCCTTGGAGGAGTTCGGCAAAGAACGATGCCTGAAAAGAGGGGAAAATGTTGCCAAAATTGCACATTAATTTTAAAATGGCTGACTTCCTGTTGGATTTGGGATATTGCTCCAAGAGACTTTTTTGTACATCTTGATATCTCCTATAAGCTTACCAGGTTTCAGACTCATACATAAAACACAGAGCAGGGGCTGTGGTTTTGAAATTTTGTAGGGGGCGCTGTGGAGCCATTTTGGGATATTCAATGAAAATGATCACATAACAACAAAGCCTTAACCACATTGGAGGTGTGCGCCAAATTTCAAGACTTTTTAAACTTTCCAAGCCCCTCAAAAGCCACTTCATCTTTCATGGTGAACCGCGTTGCCACCAGGGTGCGGCGTTCAGTTTAAAGTCACAATTTTTGCACTGAAGCATCACAAGGGACTGATGGTGATATTCACCGCTTTTGAGGTGGCCACGATGAACCTGTGAAAATCAGTACAACAAAATTAAAGCCATGACATTTCCTGTTCCCACTAGGTGGCGCTGTCCGTATTTCCGACAATGGGCACATCAATCTGTTCAGGGCGGGTCTGACATCATGCCTGTAAAGTCTGGTACTGATCAGACTGGATTTCATTGAGTTATACTAATTTGTTTCTTCATGGCGTGACATCAAAGTTCGCCATGCTGCTGGGGTCACACCCTTTTGCGAAAAGTCACAGTTTTCACTGTAACCCAAGACCAACTCCTTAAGGGTTTTCTGGAGAAATTTGAGGCTGCAGATGTCACCCATCACTATACTGTACCCCAAAGTGTAAAACATGACATTTCCTGTTCCCACTAGGTGGCGCTGTCCTTCATGTCAAATATGGCAGTTGAAATATGTTTAGGGGTGGAGCCTTATCATATGTGTTCACTTTGGTCAAGGTCAGAAAATGTATGACAAAATGAGAGGCAATAAGATTTTCATGGCGAGTCATCGAAATTCGCCATGGCGCCACGGCCTCATAGTATTGTGAAAACTCAAAAGCTCCGCAATTTAACACGGCACAAGGGTGTAGTTGACACTGTCCAAATTTGAAGGTTATGAAATGAAACCCCAAGGAGGAGTTCGCAAAAGTTCGAGGCATGGAAATGGCAAAATTAGAGCCAAAATGTCACCTTCTCTTCCAAATGGCGGACTTCCTGTTGGGTTTGCGTCAATGGGCCCACAGACTTTTTTGTTCGTCTTGGCATGATACACATGTGTGCCAAATTTCATACATGTAGCTCAAACGATGTGGTCGTAGGGCTGCATTTAACAAGGCATAGGTGGCGCTGTAGAGCCATTTCCCAGTGCTCATATGTAAAACCATTAAAATACAAAATTTTTCACCAGACCTGGCATGTGTGCAAAATTTCATGAGTTTTTGAGCATGTTTAGGCCCTCAAAAAGGCCCTTGTTTCGCCTGAATAATAATAATAATAATAATAATAATAATAAGAAACGGAGCAGATACAATAGGGCCTTCGCACTCTCGGTGCTCGGGCCCTAATTAAAGCTGCAAGCAGCGTTATGAGGGCCCTCGCACCCCGGCGTGTCGAGCCACACCCAACACCTAAAACCAGCACGTCCGATCTGATGTCACATTGATGGAATTCATGCATTTAACCAACAGCTAACATTTCATCTCATTCAATCATGATTATAGTCGTCCCACTAGGTGGCGCTCTAACCATTAATGACAAATGGCATAACAAACATTTCCGAGCTTGAGTCTCATCATGCCTGCGACCTTTGGGAGAGATTGGACATTGTGTTTTTGAGTGACAGCAGATTACTGCTTTTTGGCGAGTGATTCAAACTCCACGTGGCGCCATGACCATCCCGTTTCCCTGAACGTAAAAAGCTTCGCAATTTAACATCACAAAGGTCTTTAGATTCCACACACTGGAGAATGGTTCAATATGATGAAATCCCTTGGAGGAGTTCGTCAAAGAACGGTGCCTGGAAAGAGGGCAAAATGTTGCCAAAATTGCACATTAATTTTAAAATGGCTGACTTCCTGTTGGATTTGGGATATTGCTCCAAGAGACTTTTTTGTACATCTTGATATCTCCTATAAGCTTACCAGGTTTCAGACTCATACATAAAACACAGAGCTGGGGCTGTGGTTTTGAAATTTTGTAGGGGGCGCTGTGGAGCCATTTTGGGATATTCAATGAAAATGATCACATAACAACAAAGCCTTAAGCACATTGGAGGTGTGGGCCAAATTTCAAGACTTTTTAAACTTTCCAAGCCCCTCAAAAACCACTTCATTTTTCATGGTGAACAGCGTTGCCACCAGGGTGCACCGTTCAGTATAAAGTCACAATTTTCGCACTGCAGCATCATGAAGGACTGACGGTGACATTCACCGCTTTTGAGGTATCCACAATGAACCTGTGAAAATCAGTACAACAAAGTGTAAGACATGACATTTCCTGTTCCCACTAGGTGGCGCTCTTCATATTCCTGACAATGGGCACATCAATTTGTTCAGGGCGGGTCTGATATCATGCCTGTAAAGTCTGGTACTAATCAGACTGGATTTCATGGAGTTATACTAATTTGTTTCTTCATGGCGACATATCAAAGTTCGCCATGCTGCTGAGGTCACACCCTTTCGTGAAAAGTCACAGTTTTCACTGTACCCCAAGACCAACTCCTTACGCCTTTCCTGGAGAAATTTGAGGCTGCAGATGTCACCCATCACAATACTGTACCCCAAAGTGTAAAACATGACATTTCCTGTTCCCACTAGGTGGCGCTGTCGCTGACGTCAAATATGGCAGTTGAAATATGTTCAGGGGTGGAGCCTTATCATATGTGTGCTCTTTGGTCCAGATCGGACAATGTATGACAGAATGAGAGGCAATAAGATTTTCATGGCGAGTCATCGAAATTCGCCGTGGCGCCACGGCCTCATGGTATTGTGAAAACTCAAAAGCTCCGCAATTTAACATGGCACAAGGGTGTAGTTGACACTGTCCAAATTTGAAGGTTATGAAATCAAACCCCAAGGAGGAGTTCGCAAAAGTTCGAGGCATGGAAATGGCAAAATTAGAGCCAAAATGTCACCTTCTCTTCCAAATGGCGGACTTCCTGTTGGGTTTGCGTCAATGGGCCCACAGACTTTTTTGTTCGTCTTGGCATGATACACATGTGTGCCAAATTTCATACATGTAGCTCAAACGATGTGGTCGTAGGGCTGCATTTAACAAGGCATAGGTGGCGCTGTAGAGCCATTTCCCAGTGCTCATATGTAAAACCATTAAAATACAAAATTTTTCACCAGACCTGGCATGTGTGCAAAATTTCATGAGTTTTTGAGCATGTTTAGGCCCTCAAAAAGGCCCTTGTTTGGGGTGAATAATAATAATAATAATAATAATAATAATAATAATAAGAAACGGAGCAGATACAATAGGGCCTTCGCACTCTCAGTGCTCGGGCCCTAATAATTAAAGCTGCAAGCAGCGTTATGAGGGCCCTCGCACCCCATCGCGTCGAGCCACGCCCAACACCTACAACCAGCACCTCCGATCTGATGTCACATTGATGGAATTCATGCATTTAACCACCAGCTAACATTTCATCTCATTCAATCATCATTATAGTTGTCCCACTAGGTGGCGCTCTAACCATTACTGACAAATGGCATAACAAACATTTCCTAGCTCGAGTCTCATCACGCCTGCGACCTTTGGGAGAGTTTGGACATTTTGATTTTGAGTGACAGCAGATTACTGCTTTTTGGCGAGTGATTGAAACTCCACGTGCCGCCATGACAACCCCGTTTCCCTGAACGTAAAAACCTTCGCAATTTAACATCACAAAGGTCTTTAGATTCCACACACTGGAGATTGGTTCAATATGATGAAATCCCTTGGAGGAGTTCGTCAAAGAACGGTGCCTGGAAAGAGGGGAAAATGTTGCCAAAATTGCACATTAATTTTAAAATGGCTGACTTCCTGTTGTATTTGGGATATTGCTCCAAGAGACTTTTTTGTACATCTTGATATCTCCTATAAGCTTACCAGGTTTCAGACTCATACATAAAACACAGAGCTGGGGCTGATGTTTTGAAATTTTGTAGGGGGCGCTGTGGAGCCATTTTGGGATATTCAATGAAAATGATCACATAACAACAAAGCCTTAACCACATTGGAGGTGTGGGCCAAATTTCAAGCCTCTATAAACTTTCCAAGCCCCTCAAAAACCACTTCATTTTTCATGGTGAACAGCGTTGCCACCAGGGTGCGCCGTTCAGTATAAAGTCACAATTTTCACACTGCAGCATCATGAAGGACTGACGGTGACATTCACCGCTTTTGAGGTATCCACAATGAACCTGTGAAAATCAGTACAACAAAGTGTAAGACATGACATTTCCTGTTGCCACTAGGTGGCGCTCTTCATATTCCTGACAATGGGCACATCAATTTGTTCAGGGCGGGTCTGATATCATGCCTGTAAAGTCTGGTACTAATCAGACTGGATTTCATGGAGTTATACTAATTTGTTTCTTCATGGCGAGATATCAAAGTTCGCCATGCTGCTGAGGTCACACCCTTTCGTGAAAAGTCACAGTTTTCACTGTACCCCAAGACCAACTCCTTACGCCTTTCCTGGAGAAATTTGAGGCTGCAGATGTCACCCATCACAATACTGTACCCCAAAGTGTAAAACATGACATTTCCTGTTCCCACTAGGTGGCGCTGTCGCTGACGTCAAATATGGCAGTTGAAATATGTTCAGGGCTGGAGCCTTATCATATATGTGCTCTTTGGTCCAGATCGGACAATGTATGACAGAATGAGAGGCAATAAGATTTTCATGGCGAGTCATCGAAATTCGCCGTGGCGCCACGGCCTCATGGTATTGTGAAAACTCAAAAGCTCCGCAATTTAACATGGCACAAGGGTGTAGTTGGCACTGACCAAATATGAAGCTTATACGACCAATTTCCAAGGAGGAGTTCGTTAAAGTTTGAGGCATGGAAATGGCAAAATTAGAGCCAAAATGTCACCTTCTCTTCCAAATGGCGGACTTCCTGTTGGGTTTGCGTCAATGGGCCCACAGACTTTTTTGTTCGTCTTGGCATGATACACATGTGTGCCAAATTTCATACATGTAGCTCAAACGATGTGGTCGTAGGGCTGCATTTAACAAGGCATAGGTGGCGCTGTAGAGCCATTTCCCAGTGCTCATATGTAAAACCATTAAAATACAAAATTTTTCACCAGACCTGGCATGTGTGCAAAATTTCATGAGTTTTTGAGCATGTTTAGGCCCTCAAAAAGGCCCTTGTTTGGGGTGAATAATAATAATAATAATAATAATAATAATAATAATAATAATTAAAGCTGCAAGCAGCGTTATGAGGGCCCTCGCACCCTGGCGTGTCGAGCCACTGCCAACACCTCAAACCGGCACGTCCGATGTGATGTCACATTTATGGATTTCATGCTTTTAATCACCAGCTAACATTTCATCTTATTCAACCAGGATTATAGTCATGCCACTAGGTGGCGCTCTAACCATTATTGACAAATAGCATAACAAACATTTCCAAGCTCGAGTCTCATCACACCTGTGACCTTTGCGAGAGATTGGACATTGTGTTTTTTAGTGACAGCAGATTACTGCTTTTTGCGAGTGATTGAAACTCTACGTGCCGCCATGACCACCCCGTTTCCTTGAACGTAAAAAGCTTCGCAATTTAACATCACAAAGGTCTTTGGATTCCACACACTGGAGAATGGTTCAATATGATGAAATCCCTTGGAGGAGTTCGTCAAAGTATGAAGCCTGAAAAGAGGGGAAAATGTCGCCAAAATTGCACATTAATTTTAAAATGGCTGACTTCCTGTTGGATTTGGGATATTGCTCCAAGAGACTTTTTTGTACATCTTGATATTTTCCATAAGCTTACCAGGTTTCAGACTCATAGATGAAACACAGAGCAGGGGCTGTTGTTTTGAAATTTTGTAGGGGGCGCTGTGGAGCAATTTCGCGCTATTCAATGAAAATGATCACATGACAACAAAGCCTTCATCCATTTGGAGGTGTGGGCCAAATTTCAAGCCTCTATAAACTTGCAAGCCCCTCAAAAGCCACTTCATCTTTCATGTTGAACAGCGTTGCCACCAGGGTGCGCCGTTCAGTTTAAAGTCACAATTTTTGCACTGAAGCATCACGAGGGACTGATGTTGATATTCACCGCTTTTGAGGTGGCCATGATGAACCTGTGAAAATCAGTACAACAAAATTAAAGCCATGACATTTCCTGTTGCCACTAGGTGGCGCTGTACGTATTCCCGACAATGGGCACATCAATCTGTTCAGGGCGGGTCTGACATCATGCCTGTAAAGTCTGGTACTGAACAGACTGGATTTCATTGAGTTATACTAATTTGTTTCTTCATGGCGTGACATCAAAGTTCGCCATGCTGCTGGGGTCACACCCTTTTGCGAAAAGTCACAGTTTTCACTGTAACCCAAGACCAACTCCTTAAGGCTTTCCTGGAGAAATTTGAGGCTGCAGGTGTCACCCATCACTATACTGTACCCCAAAGTGTAAAACATGACATTTCCTGTTCCCACTAGGTGGCGCTGTCCCTGGTGTCAAATATGGCAGTTGAAATATGTTCAGGGGTGGAGCCTTATCATATGTGTTCACTTTGGTCAAGGTCAGAAAATGTATGACAAAATGAGAGGCAATAAGATTTTCATGGCGAGTCATCGAAATTCGCCATGGCGCCACGGCCTCATAGTATTGTGAAAACTCAAAAGCTCCGCAATTTAACATGGCCCAGGTGTGTAGTTGACACTGACCAAAGATGAAGCTTATACAACCAAATCCCAAGGAGGAGTTCGCAAAAGTTCGAGGCATGGAAACGGCAAAATTAGAGCCAAAATGTCACCTTCACGTCCAAATGGCGGACTTCCTGTTGGGTTTGTGTCAATGAGCCCACTGACTTTTTTGTTTGTCTTGGCATGATACACATGTGTGCCAAATTTCATACATGTAGCCCAAACGATGTGGTCGTAGGGCTGCATTTTACAAGGCATAGGTGGCGCTGTAGAGCCATTTCCCAGTGCTCATATGTAAAACCATTAAAATACAAAATTTTTCACCAGACCTGGCATGTGTGCAAAATTTCATGAGTTTTTGAGCATGTTTAGGCCCTCAAAAAGGCCCTTGTTTGGGGTGAATAATAATAATAATTAAAGCTGCAAGCAGCGTTATGAGGGCCCTCGCACCCCCGGCGCGTCGAGCCACGCCCAACACCTAAAACCAGCACGTCCGATCTCATGTCACATTGATGGAATTCATGCATTTAACCACCAGCTAACATTTCAACTCATTCATTCATGATTAGTTAGTCGTTCCACTAGGTGGCGCTCTAACCATTATGTACAAATGGCATAACAAACACTTCCGAGCTCGAGTCTTATCACACCTGAGACGTTTGGGAGAGATTGGACATTGTGTTTTTGAGTGACAGCAGATTACTGCTTTTTGGCGAGTGATTCAAACTCTTAAGTGCCACCATAACCACCCCGTTTCCCTGAACGTAAAAAGCTTCGCAATTTAACATCACAAAGGTCTTTAGATTCCACACACTGGAGATTGGTTCAATATGATGAAATCCCTTGGAGGAGTTCGTGAAAGAACGGTGCCTGGAAAGAGGGGAAAATGTTGCCAAAATTACACATTAATTTTAAAATGGCTGACTTCCTGTTGGATTTGGGATATTGCACCAAGAGACTTTTTTGTACATCTTGATATCTCCTATAAGCTTACCAGGTTTCAGAATCATACATAGAACACAGAGCAGGGGCTGTGGTTTTGAAATTTTGTAGGGGGCGCTGTGGAGCAATTTCGCGCTATTCAATGAAAATGATCACATGCCAACAAAGCCTTCATCCATTTGGAGGTGTGTGCCAAATTTCAAGCCTCTATAAACTTGCCAAGACCCTCAAAAGCCACTTCATCTTTCATGTTGAACAGCGTTGCCACCAGGGTGCGCCGTTCAGTTTAAACTCACAATTTTTGCACTGAAGCATCACGAGGGACTGATGGTGATATTCACCGCTTTTGAGGTGGCCAAGATGAACCTGTGAAAATCAGTACAACAAAATGAAAGCCATGACATTTCCTGTTGCCACTAGGTGGCGCTGTCCGTATTTCCGACAATGGGCACATCAATCTGTTCAGGGCGGGTCTGAGATCATGCCTGTAAAGTCTGGTACTGATCAGACTGGATTTCATTGAGTTATACTAATTTGTTTCTTCATGGTGTGACATCAAAGTTCGCCACGCCGCTGGGGTCACACCCTTTTGCGAAAAGTCACAGTTTTCACTGTAACCCAAGACCAACTCCTTAAGGCTTTCCTGGAGAAATTTGAGGCTGCAGATGTCACCCATCACTATACTGTACCCCAAAGTGTAAAACATGACATTTCCTGTTCCCACTAGGTGGCGCTGTCCTTGATGTCAAATATGGCAGTTGAAATATGTTCAGGGGTGGAGCCTTATCATATGTGTGCTCTTTGGTCCAGATCGGAACATGTATGACAGAATGAGAGGCAATAAGATTTTGATGGCGAGTCATCAAAATTCGCCATCGCGCCACGGCCTCATAGTATTGTGAAAACTCAAAAGCTCCGCAATTTAACATGGCACAAGGGTGTAGTTGACACTGTCCAAATTTGAAGTTTATAGGACCAAATCCCAAGGAGGAGTTCGTTAAAGTACAAGGCATGGAAACGGTAAAATCAGACCCAAAATTTCACCTTCAATCAAAAATGGCGGACTTCCTGTTGGGTTTAGGACATTGCCATAATAGACTTTTTTGTTCGACTCTCAACGTTATATAGGTGTACTGACTTTCAAATATGTAGGTCTTACCCATACCGGGGGCTCGCATTTTTCATTTTTCTAGGTGGCGCTACTGAGCTAATTTTCCCTGGCCATGTCTGAGAACATTAAAATACGTAAATTTTCACCAGACCTGACGCGTGTGCAAAATTTCATGAGTTTTCGAGCATGTTTAGGCCCTCAAAAGGCCAATTCATTTGCCGGAATAATAATAATAATAATAATAATAATAATAATAATAATAATAATAATAATAATAAACAGAGCAATTACAATAGGGCCTTCGCACTGTCAGTGCTCGGGCCCTAATAAGAAACGGAGCAGATACAATAGGGCCTTCGCACTCTCAGTGCTCGGGCCCTAATAAGAAACGGAGCAGATACAATAGGGCCTTCGCACTCTCGGTGCTCGGGCCCTAATAATTAAAGCTGCAAGCAGCGTTATGAGGGCCCTCGCACCCCCGGCGCGTCGAGCCACGCCCAACACCTGAAACCAGAACGTCCGATCTGATGTCACATTGATGGAATTCATGCATTTAACCACCAGCTAACATTTCAACTCATTCATTCATGATTAGTTAGTCGTTCCACTAGGTGGCGCTCTAACCATTATGTACAAATGGCATAACAAACACTTCCAAGCTCGAGTCTCATCACACCTGAGACGTTTGGGAGAGATTGGACATTGTGTTTTTGAGTGACAGCAGATTACTGCGTTTTGGCGAGTGATTCAAACTCTAAGTGCCGCCATAACCACCCCGTTTCCCTGGACGTAAAAAGCTTCGCAATTTAACAACACAAAGGTCTTTGGATTCGACACACTGAAGAATAGTTCAATCTGATGAAATCCCTTGGAGGAGTTCGTGAAAGTATGAAGCCTGAAAAGAGGAGAAAATGTCGCCAAAATTACACATTAATTTTAAAACGACTGACTTCCTGTTGGATTTGGGATATTGCTCCAAGAGACTTTTTTGTAGATCTTGATATCTCCTATAAGCTTACCAAGTTTCAGACTCATAGATAAAACACAGAGCAGGGGCTGATATTTTGGAATATTGTAGGGGGCGCCGTGGAGCCATTTTGCGCTATTCAAGGAAAATGGTCACATAACTAGAAAGCATTCATCACATTGGAGGTGTGGGCCAAATTTAAAGCCTCTATAAACTTTCCAAGCCCCTCAAAAGCCACTTCATCTTTCATGGTGAACAGCGTTGCCACCAGGGTGCGCCGTTCAGTTTAAAGTCACAATTTTTGCAC
Source organism: Maylandia zebra (assembly GCF_041146795.1). Classification (NCBI taxonomy): domain Eukaryota; kingdom Metazoa; phylum Chordata; class Actinopteri; order Cichliformes; family Cichlidae; genus Maylandia; species Maylandia zebra. The sequence goes on along the minus strand of NC_135169.1, from coordinate 12,987,526 downwards.
TGAAGCATCACGAGGGACTGATGGTGATATTCACCGCTTTTGAGGTGGCCACGATGAACCTGTGAAAATCAGTACAACAAAGTGTAAGACATGACATGTCCTGTTGCCACTAGGTGGCGCTGTCCGTATTCCCGACAATGGGCACATCAATCTGTTCAGGGCGGGTCTGACATCATGCCTGTAAAGTCTGGTACTGATCAGACTGGATTTCATTGAGTTATACTAATTTGTTTCTTCATGGCGAGACATCAAAGTTCGCCATGCTGCTGGGGTCACACCCTTTCGCAAAAACTCACAGTTTTCACTGTACCCCAAGACCAACTCCTTAAGGCTTTCCTGGAGAAATATGAGGCTGCAGATGTCACCCATCACAATACTGTACCCCAAAGTGTAAAACATGACATTTCCTGTTCCCACTAGGTGGCGCTGGCCCTTATGTCAAATATGGCAGTTGAAATATGTTCAGGGGTGGAGCCTTATCATATGTGTTCACTTTGGTCAAGGTCAGAAAATGTATGACAAAATGAGAGGCAATAAGATTTTCATGGCGAGTCATCGAAATTCGCCATGGCGCCACGGCCTCATAGTATTGTGAAAACTCAAAAGCTCCGCAATTTAACATGGCACAAGGGTGTAGTTGACACTGTCCAAATTTGAAGGTTATGAAATGAAACCCCAAGGAGGAGTTCGCAAAAGTTCGAGGCATGGAAATGGCAAAATTAGAGCCAAAATGTCACCTTCTCTTCCAAATGGCGGACTTCCTGTTGGGTTTGCGTCAATGGGCCCACAGACTTTTTTGTTCGTCTTGGCATGATACACATGTGTGCCAAATTTCATACATGTAGCTCAAACGATGTGGTCGTAGGGCTGCATTTAACAAGGCATAGGTGGCGCTGTAGAGCCATTTCCCAGTGCTCATATGTAAAACCATTAAAATACAAAATTTTTCACCAGACCTGGCATGTGTGCAAAATTTCATGAGTTTTTGAGCATGTTTAGGCCCTCAAAAAGGCCCTTGTTTGGGGTGAATAATAATAATAATAATAATTAAAGCTGCAAGCAGCGTTATGAGGGCCCTCGCACCCCCGGCACGTCGAGCCATGCCCAACACCTAAAACCAGCACGTCCGATCTGATGTCACATTGATGGAATTCATGCATTTAACCACCAGTTAACATTTCATTTGGTTCAACCATGAGTATAGTCGTCCCACTAGGTGGCGCTCTAACCATTATAGACAAAGGGCATAACAAACATTTCCGAGCTCGAGTCTCATCACGCCTGCGACCTTTGGGAAAGATTGGACTTTGTGTCTTTGAGTGACAGCATATTACTGCTTTTTGGCGAGTGATTGAAACTCCACGTGCCGCCATGACCACCCCGTTTCCTTGAACGTAAAAAGCTTCGCAATTTAACATCACAAAGGTCTTTAGATTCCACACACTGGAGAATGGTTCAATATGATGAAATCCCTTGGAGGAGTTCGTCAAAGTATGAAGCCTGAAAAGAGGGGAAAATGTCGCCAAAATTACACATTAATTTTAAAATGGCTGACTTCCTGTTGGATTTGGGATATTGCTCCAAGAGACTTTTTTGTACATCTTGATATTTTCCATAAGCTTACCAGGTTTCAGACTCATAGATGAAACACAGAGCTGGGGCTGACTTTTTGAAATTTTGTAGGGGGCGCTGTGGAGCCATTTTGCGCTATTCAATGAAAATGATCACATAACAACAAAGCCCTCATACATTTGGAGGTGTGTGCTAACTTTCAAGCCTCTATAAACTTTCCAAGCCCCTCAAAAGCCACTTCATCTTTCATGGTGAACCGCGTTGCCACCAGGGTGCGCCGTTCAGTTTAAAGTCACAATTTTTGCACTGAAGCATCACGAGGGACTGATGGTGATATTCACCGCTTTTGAGGTGGCCACGATGAACCTGTAAAAATCAGTACAACAAAATTAAAGCCATGACATTTCCTGTTGCCAGTAGGTGGCGCTGTGCGTATTTCCGACAATGGGCACATCAATCTGTTCAGGGCGGGTCTGACATCATGCCTGTAAAGTCTGGTACTGATCAGACTGGATTTCATTGAGTTATACTAATTTGTTTCTTCATGGCGTGACATCAAAGTTCGCCATGCCGCTGGGGTCACACCCTTTTGCGAAAACTCAC